>NC_090444.1:1225518682-1226118682 GCF_031143425.1 Pleurodeles waltl
GCTTTACCGATACAATCTCTGATCTAATGATAACTGTGATAGATGTGGAGTGGGTGGCGCTGACTTCCTCCACCTGGCCTGGCCCTACCCGCGGTGCTGGACTACTGGAGAGAGGTTGGTGAGGTACTGTCTGTTATGATCTCCACTCCATGGACACTCACACCACTGGTTGCACTACGGAGGCGATTACCCTTGGCTACCGCAGGTATGTCAGCTTTACCCTATTAGTGGCTAAGCAAAGGGTGGCCTGCAGGTGGGGTAGGGGAGAGAACCCAAATTCAAAGACTGGCTCTCAGATTTACTATATAGGAAGATGCAGCTGGAGACATACGCCGAGCTGCAGCCAGCCTCATCCCGCCCTAGAGACATTTGGGCCCCATTGGATTCATACCTGCTTCAGCATCAAGCTCCTGCCACTGCTGCATCTCCTGAGGATCCTTCTGGAGGGTGTGAGGCTTATGGGACCTGAGAAATATGTGCCCCCGACCCTGTGAGGGCCCACACACCCCCAGCGGGAGCTCGAACCTTGAGATGGACTGACAGCAGCTGTGTCCTCTTTATTCGAGAAAGTGCAGTCTGTGCCGGAGATGCGGTGAGGTGATGCTGAAATTGTGGCTGCGTGGCCTACCTGTTGGAGAAGGAACTGATGACTACTAAACACTTTCATTTGTTATACAGTGCTCTTGTACAATCATCTAATAGGGATGGGATGTGGCTCGGGACGGTTGTTGCGTGTTGACTGTCATATTGTGGATTAAGATGTAGTTACTGCAAAATTAATAAACAAAATCAGGAAGGGACTTCCTGTAAGCTACACATACAAAGGAGATGACCAGAGTCCCCTGCACCAACTCCTGCAAAAATAGCCCAGCTGACCAGTGACCAGTGGCCATTTAAGGATTTGAAACATGTGCATTCTGGTAGTTGAAGTTTGAACACCTGTAAGGAACAGCTCAGATCTTGGGGAACCTTGGGGTAAGTTGTGGACACTTGAAGGACCTTAAAAGTACTTCTGGAAGAAGATCCAGAAGTTTGGAGAAGTTTAGAACAACTCTGGAAAAACGCTTCATAAGTGGACCAACCTGACGGCGAGAGTCAAGCCGGCCAACATCAACATGACCCGGCCTGACTTGAAGGTTTGTTCCCCTGAAAACCTCCCGAGCCTCAGACTTCCAGGATTTGAATGGCAGCTCATGCAAAGGTAATCTGACAATGTTGCATCAAAATTGGCTTGCTGAGGAGGGTCATCCGATGTAGGGGAAGAAAAGCTCAAAAATTGTTTCTAAGTCCGAAGATAAAAGTTTGACCAAGGCCTCCTGCGTAGTGTATCCGAGGAGGTTTCCATTGTGGTCACCCTCAACTTTCGATTTCGTCCCAGTAGGAGGATTTCTTCCAGAAAAAGTTTTTAAGTCTGAACATAGCGGTTTTGACGGAGGCCTCCTCACTGTGTATCCGAAAAGGGCTCCAACGATTTCGGTCAAGAACTCGCTCCCCCACGTCCACAGCACCACATTGCTGTGTCCGTGTCCCTGACCCCCGCCCACGCTGCTGCTAGCGTGTTCGAGGCCCGTCTAGTGGGCTTCTGGTAAGCTTTGTGCTGTTTTCACTGTATTTGTGACTGTATTCTGTGCCTTGCTTTAATCTGCCTTTTTGCCCCATTTGCGTCGCTAGACTCATGTGCATTGTGCCGTTTTCGCCGTATTTGTGACTGTATTCTGTACCTTGCTTTTTTGTGCCTATTACTCCATTTTGCCTCCATTTGTGTTTTTGCTTCCATTTGTGCCTTTTTTAACCGCTTTTTCGGTCCTTGGGCGCTCCCCCTTGCCGCTTTCCCCTGCCACTGCCTCCCTGCGGCCCCGCCCCCCTCGCACCCCCATTCGCCGCTCCCTCCCGCCTCCCAGCTGGTCCTCCCTCCCTCCTCCCTTCTTAATGGCTGGCGCTGCGTGTCGAGGGTGAGCGACCTCTGACCTCATTTCGGTCAAGAGCTCGCTCCCCCACGTCCACAGCACCACCTTGCTGTGTCCGTGTCCCTGACCCCCGCCCACGCTGCTGCTAGCGTGTTCGAGGTCCATCTAGTGGGCTTCTGGTAAGCTTTGTGCCGTTTTCACTGTATTTGTGACTGTATTCTGTGCCTTGCTTTAATCTGCCTTTTTGCCCCATTTGTGTCGCTAGACTTGCGTGCATTGTGCTATTTTCGCCGTATTTGTGACTGTATTCTGTGCCTTGCTTTTTTGTGCCTTTTGAACAATTTTGCCTCCATTGGTGTTTTTGCTTCCATTTGTGCCTTTTTTAACTGCTTTTTCGCCCCTTGGGCGCTCCCCCTTGCCGCTTTCCCCTGCCGCTGCCTCCCTGCGGCCCGCCCCCCTCGCGCCCCCATTCGCCGCTCCCTCCTGCCTCCCAGCTGACCCTCCCTCCCCCCTCCCTTCTTAATGGCTAGCGCTGCGCGTCCGCGCAGCTGGCGCGCCAGAGGCAAGCCCATCTGCGCCCGTCCGCGCCCAGCGCCACCCCCCCTGGTCCGCACGACCCCCGCACAACCAGACACCGCTACTCGACCAACCAGCTCATCGCCCTCAACCCCGGCCGCTCCACAACATGTTTCCAGTCATCCCCAAAGAACACCAAGGGACCATTCTCCTGCCACGCCTGCAACTTCACCTGCAACAGAACAAGGAAACCGGCAACAACCACAACAAACCACCTCCACTGCATACTCCTCAACACACGCTCCACACGCAAGCACGCCATCGAGCTCTGGGACCTGCTCGACACCACCCCCCCAGACGTAGCCTTCCTGACCGAAACCTGGTGGAACGACTCCTCAGCACCGGACATCGCCATAGCCATCCCGGACGGCTACAAGATCACCAGAAGGGATCGCCCCAACTGAATCGGAGGAGGAATATCCATCGCCCACAAATCCACCCTCAAAATCGACACCCACACGGACAACACCCTCAAGACCGCCAAACACCTACACTTCCGGATCCACACTGACCCCAACACCACTCTCAGAGGAACGCTCATCTACCGACCCCCAGGTCCACGAGCACCCTTCTGCGACTCCATCGCCGACCTCACGAGCACCCACGCACTCACCTCCACGGACTACATCCTCCTTGGAGACCTCAATTTCCACCTGGAGAACAACAATGACGCCAACACTACATCTCTGATCGACAACCTCTCCAACCTTGGCCTCAGACAACTGATCAGCACACCCACCCACATCGCCGGCCACACGCTTGATCCGATCTTCTCCGCGAGCAACCAGGTCACCTTTAATCACACCACCGAACTCCACTGGACCGACCACCACTGCATCCATTTCACTTTCAAGAAGCACATCGAACATCACCGCACCCAACTACCGCCATACCGCCGCTGGAGAAAAGTCACCAAAGCCCTGCTGACCAGCACCCTTGCCCAGAACCCGCCCACCGACTCCACGGACCCGGACACCGCCGCACTCAACCTACGACAGTGGATCAACGACTGCTCCAACACCCTTGCACCACTCAAGAGGTCCACCAACAACCAAGGAAAGAAAAAAGCCGCCTGGTTCACTGACGAACTCCTCACCTCCAAACGCACCTGCCAGAAACTAAAGAAGAAATGGCTCCTCGAACACACACCGATAGCCTTGCAGCCCACAAGGAGGCCACCCGCAAGCACCACCAGCTTATCAGACTCGCCAAACGCTCCCACTTCACAGAACGCATGAACAACAACGCACACGACAGCAAAGAACTCTTCTGCACCGTGAAAGAACTCTCCAACCCCAGCGCCAACGTCAACGACATTCCACCATCCTAAGAACTCTGAGACACCCTGTCAACCTTCTTCTACCAGAAGATCGCCGACATCCACGACAGCCTCAACACCACGCCTCCATCAGACCCCACCCCGACAACTCCACCTGCACCAACCGCCTAACCGCCTGGACCCACGTAGACGACGCTGAAACTTGCAAGATCATGAACTCCATCCACTCAGGATCCCCTTCAGACCCATGCCCCCACCACGTCTACAACAAAGACGACTCTACCATCGCCCCCCAACTTCGAAAGGTCATCAACCTATCCCTCGAAACCGCGACTTTCCTGGAAAGCTGGAAGCACGCCGATATCCACGCCCTCCTCAAGAAAACCAAGGCAGACCCCAACAACCTCAAAAACTTCCATCCGATCTCCCTCCTCCCCTTCCCGGCAAAGGTCACCGAGAAGATCGTCAACGCTCAGCTTACCCACCACCTCGAGGACAACTCCATCCTGGACCCCTCCCAGTCCAGTTTCAGACGTAACCACAGCACCGAGACTGCTCTCCTCGCCGCCACAGATGACATCAGACAGCAAATGGACAACGGCGAAACATCAGCCCTCATCCTTCTGGACCTTTCCGCAGCCTTCGACACGGTCTGCCACCGCACCCTATTAACACGCCTACACGAAGCCGGAATACAAGAAAAAGCCTCAACTGGATCTCCTCTTTTCTCTCCGGCAGAACCCAGAGAGTGCGACTCCCACTGTTCCGCTCCGAAGCCAGCAACATCATCTGCGGCGTACCCCAAGGCTCTCTCTAAGCCCGATGCTGTTCAACATCTATATGGCCCCCCTTGCACAACTGGCCCTACAGCACAACCTCAACATTCTCTCCTACGCCGACGACACCCAGCTCATCCTCTCCCTCACCAAAGACCCACACACCGCCAAAGCCAACCTCCACGAGGGAATGAAGTCCATCGCCGAGTGGATGAGAAATAGCCGCCTGAAGTTGAACTCCGACAAGACGGAGGTCCTCATCCTCGGTCGCACCCCCTCGGTCTGGGACGACTCCTGGTGGCCCACCGCGCTGGGACCCCCTCCAACGCCAGCCAACCACGCACGCAACCTGGGTTTCATCCTCGACTCAGCCCTTTCCATGTCCAAGCAGGTCAACGCAGTTTCCTTCTCCTGCTACAACACCCTCTGCATGCTCTGTAGAGTCTACAAATGGATCCTGACGGAAACCAGAAGAACGGTGACCCAGGCCCTCGTCAGCAGCAGACTAGACTACGGCAACGCACTCTACACAGGCATCCCAGCTAAAGACATCCAACGCCTCCAATGCATCCAAAACGCCTCCCCCCGACTGGTCCTCGACGTACCCCGCCGATGCCACATCTCCCACCACCTGAAAGACCTCCACTGGCTCCCCTTGGACAAAAGGATCACCTTCAAGCTCCTCACCCACGCTCACAAGGCACTCCACAACGCCGGACCAGCCTACCTGAACAACAGACTCAACTT
This sequence comes from Pleurodeles waltl, assembly GCF_031143425.1. NCBI lineage: Eukaryota > Metazoa > Chordata > Amphibia > Caudata > Salamandridae > Pleurodeles > Pleurodeles waltl. Next base: position 1,225,523,968 of record NC_090444.1, read on the forward strand.
CTACGCCCCCCGCCAACTCCGCTCCGCCAACCTCGCCCTCGCTATCGTTCCCCACTTCCAACGCAAGACCTCCGGCGGCAGATCCTTCTCCTACCTTGCCGCCAAGACCTGGAACACCCTCCCGCCCCCCCTGCGGCAGACCCAGGACCTTCTCACCTTCAGGAGACTCCTCAAGACCTGGCTCTTCGACCAGTAGCAGCAACCCCCCCTCAGCGCCTTGAAACCCTAACGGGTACGTAGCGCGCTATATAAATACTGTGATTGATTGATTGATTGATTGAACGAGGTCGGCCTTAACTTGTGACTTTTTTCCTGTTGGTGAAAAATCTTCAAGAAATCGTGTAAGTGTAAAGGTAAAACAGTAACCGAGGCCTCTCACTCAGTGAAGCCAAGCAGGGCTCCATCTCAATCTGCCTCAAATTTTGACTTTGCTCCATTTGAGTGCGACAAGATATCCAAAGTGGCATTTTTGATTACAAGGTGCCAAAAAACATTTAGGCCATCATTATGAAATGGCGGTCTTTTCAGAAGACCGAGGTGGTGACGGTCGCCAACAGACCGCGGTGGAGGCGGCAATCCGTACACCATGTCATGACACACAAACCCAAAACCACAAGAAAGCAGCTAAAACAACAATCCTGCCAGACCAAATGAAAATCAGTCAGTCTCACCACCCTCACCGCCACGCCCTCAACACACCACCCTTCAAATGATGACCCATGAATCACCACAGCGGTCACTCAAAGGTAGTTACTCATTGGCGGTGCAGACCGCCACAGTCGATTTGGCCACTCCACACCAATAGAAGCCAACATTGGCCAGAATGAAAAACCCACACCTGACACATATACACCCACTGTACACACCCATCCACAGCACTATAAAACACACACCCAAACAACCCACAATTCTTTGCAAACACCAAAATCTAGATGCAAGTTGCCAGCCCAAACAGTTACAGAACTGCTAACACAAACCACAACCATCTATACACCTGTCATGCATCACACACCATACCTCAACACCTATCACCCTCTGCACAACATACACACTACTCCCACTACACAATAGGCATGTCCCCACAAAAAGATCCCAATATTTCACTGCAGAGGAGTTTCGGTGATGGTAGATGAAATCGTAAGGGTAGAGCCACAGCTGTTCAGTGCACAGGTCCAGCAGATATCCATTGCCAGGAAGATGGAGCTATGGCAGAGGATAGTGAACAAGGTGAACTCTGTGGGAACCTATCCACTCACAAGGGACGACATGAGAAAGAGGTTTAAAAGCCTATGGGGGAAGGTGCTTGCAATGGTATCCAGGCACCACATTGCTGTCATGAAGATTGGCACTGGACCTCCACCTCCTTCCCCATAGTTGACACGTTGGGAGGAGAAAGTCTTGGCTATCCTGTATCCAGAGGGCCTCACTGGAATCACTGGAGGGCTGACACTGGTAAGTCACCATTACTACCCCACCACCACCTATACCTGCATGGCATGTCACCATTGACTCCCTTCACCACATTCCATCCCAAACAGAGAACCACCCCCATAACCACCTTCAACTGTGTACTCCGTGTGCCCTACCTATTGCAAGCACACCACTCCAAGCTCAGCATGCATGCACAACAGTAATGCATAGACAGCAAGTAGCATTACCAATCCCACAATCTATCACCATACACAAACCCAAGGAGGAAGGACAACACCCATCCCATATGGAAAGCCATAAATGCAGAATATATAACTGGCAATGACTGTAACAAATCTTAAACATGTCCACAGGTACCCCAGCCAATGTCAGTGGCCAGCATGTGCCACGCCAACCCAGTCCTCCACCAGAAGAAGGCTCTAGTGATGACAGCAACTCTGGATGTCTGGATCTGGATGATCTCCTTGGCCCATGTGGAACCATTGGTCAGTCGGACACGACAGCCAACACCCAGTCCACCACAGGGCACCCCACATCTGACTCCAATACCACAGCAGACACCAAACATCCCCAAACCTCTGTCCCCAGGACATGACAATCAACAGAGTGCCCACCTGTACAGGGACCCAAGTTGACACCACACAGGCAAGACAATGAAGGTCCTGGTGTCAGTGGGAATGGTCACACAGTTCAGGGGACACAGGCACAGGGGGCCAGGGCCAGTGAGAGTATATCTGTTCACCAGTCATCAGTGGGTGGGCCAAACCAGGGAACCAACTGCCCTGGAGGCACTCTCACATGTCCTGAGAGCATACCAGAAATCCCATGACAGGATGGGTCAGGTATTTACCATCTTGCAGGAGAACCAGAGGCTGCAGGAGGAACACCAGGAGGTCATGCAGCAGTTGCAAACCTTAAATGCCACTTGCCAGTGTACTAACCAGCCCTCCACATCTGCTGCAGCTAGTGGACAGGAGGACCTTCCACAGGACTCACAGGCCACCAGCACCCCTCCCTCTGCAGCAGACAAAATACCCTGCAAAGGTTCCCTGCAACCCAGACAGACACCAGAGACTGTAGCCAAGACTAAAACCACTTCCAGGAAGTTAGTCCCGTCTAAATGTCTCCCTTGTGCGCCACTGAGATACTTGTTAACTTTGGACTGCCATTGCTCATTTTCCTATGGCCCCAAGGACACTGGGCCTTTGGTACAAATCAAATGGGCCACCACACTAAAGATTTTGTCTACCCTCACGCCACTCTATTGCACTATCCCTTACTTTCTGTCAATTCAATAAACACGCTTAAATACAATTGAAGGTTTTGTGATGTAATTACAACAATATGCAATGTCTTGACCTTTATTATCCTGTGCAAATGTTATGTAAAGTATGAAGCCATCCAATAGACAGTCAGTTTGAGGTACGCATGACCAGTGTGAAAGCATGCCACAAGTCACCATCCACCAAACTGTGTGAAAGCAGTCTGTAGGCATCACATGAGTTCACAGTAGTGACTATACCAAGATCTGCAAAAACAGAACCCATTAGTGAAATAAAATTGAGAAGTAAAGGAAGTACAGCAACATGAGTCCCTGTAACATAACAGCCTACATTCAACTGGTCACTTCGACTCAAACATTTGCATAGCAATTGACTCCAAACACCATACGTGAGGAGAAACAACTCATTCCTGGCCCTCACCCAAGATACAGTATTAGCTATGCTATGTTGTCAGTATGCCAATCCTTCCTCTTAACCACCCAGTCTGGACCACACTGTCAGGGAAATTGAAGGCACATAGCAGTTGTGTAAGCACATTGTAAGTCACATGGCATTCCCAGCAACATATGCTAAGTACTGTATGGAATGAGGGCACAGTTTGCAGTGGACATGTATTTGAAAATGCTAAACTACTGACACATTGCATGGCCTGAATACGCTTGATCACTATCACCATAACACTGGCATGACTGACACATATGCAACAGTGTCAGGTCAGATAATGCACACAGTTGTGTTTCGCACAACACAGCAGCCACACAGCACTTAATTGTAATGGAGGTATGAACAGAAGTACAGGCTTACCTAAGTGTCATTGGAAGTACAGCTGTACTGCTGTCCTGTTGTCCACATCCTCCTCCTCCCCGTCCTCATCACTGTCTTCAGTGTCCTCTGCTGCCACAGGTGCATTGTTTCCCCCCTCCTCCTGCAGGAATAGCACATGGCATCTGAGGGCCAAATTTTGCAGCATGCAGCAGGCCACCACTATCTGGCAGACCTTCACAGGGGCATAGAGTAAGGATTCACCAAAAATATGGAGGTACCCAAACCTGGCTTTCAGTAGCCCAAAAGTCCTTTCAATTACTCTTCTGGTCAGACCATGTGCTTCATTGTAACAATTCTTTAGCCCTGTCTTCAGTTCCTCACTGGTGTCAGCAGCCAGGATAGGTTTGGGTAGCCGGAGTCACCTGGAAGTAGTGAGAGACACACATTGCTCATGTACAATAGCACAGAGGACAACTCTAGGTGGCATACAGGGGGTCATTCTGACTTTGACGGGCGGCGGAGGCCGCCCGCCAAAGTCCCGCCGGCAGAATGCCACTGCGCGGTCAAAAGACCGCCGCGGTAATTCTGAGTTTCCCGCTGGGCTGGCGGGCGACCGCCAGAAGGCCGCCCGCCAGCCCAGCGGGAAACCCCCTTCCATGAGGATGCCGGCTCTGAATGGAGCCGGCGGAGTGGAAGGGGTGCGACGGGTGCAGTTGCACCCGTCGCGATTTTCAGTGTCTGCTTGGCAGACACCGAAAATCTTGGTGGGGACCTGTTAGGGGGCCCCTGCAGTGCCCATGCCATTGGCAAGGGCACTGCAGGGGCCCCAGGGGCCCCACGACACCCGTTACCGCCAGCCAGGTTCTGGCGGTTTTGGCTGGCGGTAAGGGGGTCGGAATCCCCATGGCGGCGCTGCTTGCAGCGCCGCCATGGAGGATTCCCTTGGGCAGCGGGAAACCGGCGGGACACCGCCGGTTTCCCGTTTCTGACCGCGGCTGTACCGCCGCGGTCAGAATGCCCATGGGAGCACCGCCAGCCTGTTGGCGGCGCTCCCGCGGTCATTGGCCCTGGCGGTCCATTACCTCCAGGGTCAGAATGACCCCCACAGTGACATACATTGGGTGAAACCTCAAGCTCACCTTTGAGCCACACTTTCTGTCTCTGTAGTTGTGCCATCACCTGTGGGACACTGCTATTCCTCAATACATAGGCATCATGCATAGAGCCTGGAAATGTGGCAGTAACATGGGAAATGTACTGATCAGCAAGACACACCATCTGGAATGGTAACTCGTCCTATTTCTGTAGACCTTTGCATTTGTCCTGAGAGGGACCAAGGAAATATGGGTCCTGTTAATGGCCCCAATCACATGTGGTATATGTCCCATGGTGTACAATGCAGCCTTCACAGTGGGCAAATCATCACTGTGGGGGGATGAGATGTAGCTGCTCATTTGTTTCAGCAAGACAGACAAAACTCTTCTCAGCACATTTGAAATCATTGGCTGTGACATAGCTGTAGCCAAGCCCACAGTCATCTGGAAAGAACCACTGGCCAGGAAGTGGAGCACTGACAGTACCTGTATGACAGGGGGTATTGCTGTAGTGCTACAAATAGTAGGAATTAGATCTGGCTCCAATTGTTGACACAGGTCAGTAATTGTAACCCTGTCCATATGATAGGTAAATATAATGTGGCATTCCTGAGTGTACCCAAGTCGATTAGGGGTCTGTACATGGGTGCCTGCCTCCTCTTCCTTCTCCGCAGTGGTTGGTATCTAAGTAAACCAAACATTGGAAGTGTGTGACAACAGAAAAGATGGACACACAATATCGCAGTACACAGACCAGTCACATCCAATTCATGCAAACAATGATTTTAATTTGCACTTGAGTCCTCTGCATGCAAACAGACTTCTTCTGAAATACATACTTTTCATTTGCTTTTGTGTATCACAGATGTAGTCGGAGTTGTGTGTCATGATATGTAGTGGACTGAAATTGTCTTGGGGCCTACTATCGGTACCTATAACTCACATTATTATATTGATCACTATGACTACCAGCACCAGGAAATGGCAACCGCCTGTCCTGCATGCAGGGACAGGTGGAAGTGACCTCACTCTGCCGGTGTTTGGCATCATGGCAGAGAGCGGTCTGTACCGCCATGCAACTCCTTATTGGTCAACATGGAAGTCTATGGAGCACAGGGGCCAATGATGATCACCGCCAGTGGTGACAATGTTCACCGGTGCGGACGTGGCTGCCATTTTTGTATCCTATTTCACTTGATTCCTGACTCTTTCTATATCAACACCTCCACTGCATGTGCTGCTGTTTCCTGTGTCTACCCCCAATCGCCGTGCTACAGGGGATAGGGCCCCGGTCCTCACATATGAGGAACTGTAGAAGCTTGTGGATGGGGTCCTACCCTTGTATGGATAGTTGTATGGGCCTCCAGATCAACATGTAAGAACCTTTTGGGTACTTTGGATGCAACATGGCTGTATGCAGATGTATGCTTACAGGCAGTGTGTTATTTAGGGAGTGTATTTTTGTGCATGCAAGGTGCACGCAGAGGTACATGTAATGTGTATGGTTAATGTGGGATCTATGCAGTATGTAAGCCATTGCTGTAATAGAATGTAGTGTGGAGTTCATGGTGTCCTTCTGTCTGTGTTCCCAATGCAGGTCAGCAACCATCAGAAGAAAGGGTTATGGCGTGCCATCACCAAGGATGTGCAGGCCCTGGGAGTACTTATCAGGTGGAGCACCCACTGCTGGAAGAAGTAGGAGGGCTGCAATGCTGGGCCCGGAAAACTGCAGAAGACCAGCTAGGGATGTCCTCCTAACAAGGGAGGGGTGCCCGTCGGACCCTGACCCCCCAATGGCCCACATACTGGCAGTGGCCAATCTTGAAGGCAGCACAGTAGTCACAAGGGGATGAGTACACACTGTGGAATTCTTTCCAGATGCCTGCCATTGTGTTTGGGCGCAAGGTTCTAGTCAGTGTATGGCCCAATATGCCTATGTAGCTAATCTTGTAGATTCTTGATTAGCAATGTTGAGTGTTATGTACATTTCGTATTGGCAAGTAGCTGGTATACCATGGCAGACATGCTGTTGTTCCCAGGCAATGGTTTGGTATTGTGGTTGTTACTGCACAGTGTTAGTTCCAGTGAGTCATTGTGATGTAAGAGAGCTGCAGCCAAAGGGACCCAGGAGGCAGTGTCCACTGACGCTGAGGTGACCAGTGGGATGGAGGGCGAGGGGAGGACCACAGGGGAGACAGGAGCTACAACAACATACTCTGATTCCTCCTCCGATGGAAGCTCCCTGATGGTGGCGGACCCCTCTGGGACCACCCCAGCTACTTCATCTTCCGCCACCCCATACCAGCATCACCCTCCCAGTAGCCCCCCACTGAGTTGCCCGTGCCCACTCACCCAGGAAGGTGGGTGTCTCCTTTGCCCCAAGCACCTCAGCCCCTGCCCCAGTCAGCCCTGCTGCCCTCACTGAGGAGTCTATTGACCTCCTGAGGTCCATCTCTGTAGGGAAGACAACCATACTGAATGCCATCCATGGGCTGGCAACCAAGATGCATCAATGCAATGCTTACCTGGATGGCATTCATGGCGGCTTGGCTGCACTACAGAGAACGTTTCAGGCTCTGGCCTCCTCTTTAATGGAAGCCACTGTCCCTTTTTCTTCCGGCCCCCCTCCAACTACCTGGTCCCAGTTCCAGATCCCTCTCCCCCCCATTCCCAAGCACACAATCAGACCAGCATGCACCCAGGACAACAGAGAGGACTCACAAAGACAAGCACAGCCACCACAGATCACACCACAAGCACACACCCAGCCAACACCCAGGTGCATACACAACAACAGCCACTGCCTCTACAGTCTTCCCCTCCTCCTCCTCCCTCAAAGTCACATCAGCAATCACACCTGCTAGTACTGCATTTTCAGTCCCAGATCCTGTCACCTGTACAGTATTGCCCACAGTCACCACAACAACAGACATGCAGGCTAGCACCCCATTCACCACATTCACAGTCAACATCACCACCATCACAACGAGATGCAGGACACCCACCTCACTTGCCGACACCACCCCAACATACATGCACATGACCTGTTTGTCTGCTCCCACCCTCTCTGCCCCCTTTAAAAACACAGTAACACTCAAACACTAAAATGCCATCCATCTCAGACATGCACACTGTACATGCATCTGCAACCCAGTCTAGCACACCTACTCTTCCTACAAACCTTTCCTCTACCTCCACTCCCAAACCTCCTCCTACACTCCGTCCCACTGTATCATAAAAGCTTTTCCTTGCCCCCCTTGACCTCTTCCCTCCTCCTGCCCCACCCTGTGTTGTCTGGAAAAGGAAGGTCCCACTCCCCCAGCCCAGTACCTCCAGCTCCCAGTCCTATCATGGCTCCCATGGTGTTGCACATGTCCCTCCCCCCGCAGAGAAAGCTCCTACTACGGGGCACAGGACAGCCACTCCGACCCAATGTTCCAAGCCCACTCCTCTGCCCCCTAAAGAGTGGCGCAAAGGCCCACCCCACCTAAACCCAAACCCAAGGACCCCCCCTACCAAGAAATCCCCCTGATCCCTCTCCCCTCCTGCCCCCTGAGGTGCCTGCCTTGTACAACGACGTCCCTGCCCAGTGGAGTCAATTGGGCTGTCAGGAGTCAAGTTGGGCCTCTCATTTTGCCATGAGTAGTAGCATGGACACCTTTGGACTTGCCAATAGCCCTTTTTGTATATACTTCCCCGTGTTTCATATGGTTGCTATTCCCACTGGAATATAGTGGTTGGACCAAATATATCTGTCCTGGCTTTCTTTACTTCTGGCTTATGTTGCTGTTGGATTTATCAGAGGATTGTTCTTCGTGTGTGGTATGTGTATGGTCTGTGTTGTGCATTTGGGTGTGTCACTCTTCCCTCCATCCCTTGTGTGCTAGGCAGCTGTACTCATCCTCGGTACCATCAGCATTGCTGCTCCTGGACTCCCGTCACATTCTACAGCATCGGTAGGGCTTCCAGTTCAGGTTCCATGGCGGCCGCAGACTCCTCTGTGTCCTCCAGGCTTTTCATGGTGGTGGTCCCACCCCGGAAATCCTGGCGGTCTGCTATGTCATAAAATGGTGGGTGGTGAATGGTGTCCCGCCAGCCTGAAGATGGCAATCGCTGTGGTCGATGGCCAGACCGGACTGGCGGTTCAAACAGTTAATTGGCTTATATGGGAGGGATCACCACTGTGGTCATAATTTGGCGGTCTTCACCGCCAGCCTGGAGGCGATACTACCGCCATTGTCAGCATGGCGGACAGCTGACCGCCAAGGTCATAATGAGGGCTTAATTTTCGAAAAATCATATCTCTGGTTCTCTACATTGGATTCTTGTCATTGTGGTATCATTTAAAGCTAGAAATATAATCTATTGTTATACAGTGGTTTTTAGACCTGGCATCCTTAGCGTGGTATCCCCTGTCTTTCCTGCCTATGCTTTCCATGTTTTAACTGTGTGCCAGACTTTCTTTCCACTGGTTTTGGTACTCTGGCCACTTTACCACTCCTGAACAGTGCTAAAGTACAAGTGCCCCTCTGTACATGGCATGTGTAATTGAGTTTTCCATGATTGGCATATTTGATTTACTAGTATGTCCCTAGTAAAGTGCACTAGAGGTGCCCACGGCCTGTAAATCAAATGCTACTAATGGGCCTGCAGAACTGATTGGGCCATTCACATGAGTATCCCTGTAAACATGGCTCAATCCTGCCACACGGTGTCTGCATGTGTAGTTTTAAAGTTCTAATTCGACCTGGCAAGTGTACCCACTTGCCAGGCCCAAACCTTCCTTTTTTACACATATAAGGCTCCCCTAGCTAGGCCCTGGGTAGCCCCCTGGGCAAGGTGCAGTGTATGTTAAAGGTGGGACATGTGCTGGTGTGGTTTTACATGCAATAACAGTGAAATACTACCAAATTCATTTTTCACTGTTGCAAGACCTATCTATCTTATAGGTTAACATGTGGGCTGCCTTTAAATATCTTTTAAGTGCAGTTTCCCTTTGGGAGCAGATAGAGCAGATAAAGATGTAAGGTTTGGGGACTCTGAACTCACAATTTAAAAATACATTTTTTGGTAAAGTTGGTTTTTAGATTTTCAGTTTGAAAATGCCACTTTTAGAGAGTGGGCATTTTCTTGCTTAAACCATTCGGTGCCTCTGCCTGCTTGTGTATTTGCTGTCTGGGTCAGGCTGACAGTTGGGCTGTTTGTGAATCTCCTCTAGGCAGTGACACAAAGGGAGCTAAGTTGTACCCTGCATGTCTTGATGAGCCATCTGATCTAGAGTGGAGGGAAGAGTGGTCACTTACACCTGAATGGGCTATGCCTGCCCTCACACAATGCAGTCTCTAACCCTCTGGTGTGTGTCTGGGGCCTGGCCTGGGCCAGAAAGGATCTTGTGAACAACAGAGACTTTCCTTTGAAGTTTACCTACTTCAAAGGCAGAAAGAGGAATAAGTAGTAGACCCAAAACCCCAGACTTTTAATCACTTCTGGAACCAAAGGAACCTCTGCCAAGGAGAAGAGCTGATGAGCTGAGAAGAAGTGCTTCCCCTGTCTGTGACTGTGCTTTGTTGGGCTATCCTACAGTTGTTGCTTCTGCCTGTGAAAGGGAACAAAGACAGAACTTTGTTGTGCATTCCTGCTTGAGAAGAATCTCCAAAGGTTTGAACTGAGCTTGCCTCCTGTTTTGAAGACCCATGGCCATCAAAGACTTCCTCTGCCAGCACCTGGACTCTGTTGAAACTCATGCCCTGGCAAGTGGTGCCCTCTTCATTCCCTGGGCCCTTGAAAGGTGAAGCTAGTAGAACAAGGACTGAAATCCATGCACAGGAAGCCGTGTTGGGAAAGTTGGGAAAGTCACCACCCATAATGCTGCTGTAAAAAACAATGCACTACCAGCCTCGTGGCTGGAAATGACGCACCACCCGCATCGTGGATGGAAAAACAATGCATTACCTGCATTGCGGCTTGAAAAATGACACAACACCTGCTTGCGGCTGCTGAAAAGGACACAAACCCCATGCAGTTCGGGTTTCCATTGCAGTGTGGCCAGATTACATACACATCATCTCTGGCGTCAAAATCAATGTGAACCTTTGCGGACCCGAGGTGCCCCATTCGGAAATCGCTGCATCACTCTTTTGTGGGAGAGAAAAATGACACATCGCTGGCTTTTTTCAACGCATGCACGCTCGCCTGTACGGCTTTATTTTTGACGCAAAGCAAGTACTTTGTGTGACAACAATGTTTCCATTATTTTCTTTGGAACAAGATTCTATTATTTTGAAAATGTATATGTTGACTTGTGTATGTTGGATTTTTATCATTCTGGTCTTGTCTGAGTTAGATAAATATTGGCTATTTGTTTTTCTAAACTGGTGTGGTGTCCATTTTGTAGTGTTTTCACTGTATCACTGTGACTGTTGGTACAAATACTTTACACATTGGCTTTGAGACTGACTGCTTGTGCCAAAGTACCAAGGGGGTGAGCAGAGATTATCTTAAGTGAGTATCGTATCCTCCTTGCCCTGATTGGGGTGAGGGTCCCCGCTTGGACAGAGTGCAAACTGACTGCCAACCAGAGACCCCATTTCTAACGGTGTTGTTAGATTTTTATTGTGTTCTGTGTTTTTATTTTTTGCACATTTACTGTTTTGTTGATATTAAGTGCCACATGTACAAAACTCAGGTTTTGCGACTCGCTAATTGCGAGTCAGAGCGACTCACAATTTGCAAGTCTCAAAACCTGATGTACAACAGAGTCAATGACACTGTTTGCGATTCCCAATGGGGTCGCAAATGACCTACCTCATGAATATTTATGAGGTAGGTCGCAATTTGCGACCCCATTGGGAATAGCTGCCCTCACAGGGATGGTGGCCCGCTGGAGACAGCAGGCCTCCATGTCTGTGACTGCTTTTAATTAAAGCTGTTTTTGTTTTTGTTTTTTTGAAATGCTGCCCGTTTTCCTTAAAGGAAAACGAGATGCATTTCAAAATGAAAAATTAAAGTTGTCTTTTTAATTTTTCAGAGCAGGCAGTGGTCCGTGGGAGCACTGTTTGCTCTTAAAAAATATTTTTGCTGCTATTCACAAAGGGGAAGGGGTCCCATGGGGACCCCTTCCCGCTTGCGAATGGGTTAGCACCAGTTTGAAACTGGTGCTAACTGCGATTGTTTTGCGACCGCATTTGCGGTCACAAAACAATCATACATGGGACTGCGACTCACAATTAGGAAGGGAATATCCCTTTCTTATTGCGACTCGCAAACCCTTTTTGCGATTCAGTAAATAGATTACCAAATCGCAAAAATGGGTCTGTACTTCCCAAATAGCATTTTTCAAGTCTCAAACGGCCCGATTCGCCATTTGTGACTTGACAAGTGCTTCGTACATCTGGCCCTAAATGCTTTACACACCTATCTCCTAACTTAAGCCTAACTTGTGGCCAAGCTACCAAGGGTTGAGTCAGGATTAATTTATTGAGACCTTGACTGGACCTAGGGGAGATTTGTGGCCTTTTGCTAAGTGTAGGTACTTACCTACCCTTACCAATAATCCACTTTCCAACACAGGGTGTATGGGTGTGAGAGTGGCAGTGAGAGTGTCTAGTTGGGTGTGAGAATGGGTGCTTTAGTGTGTTAGTGTGTGAGTGGGTGCGTCAGTGTCTGTATGGGTCTGTGAACTGGTGCATGAGGGTTTCAGGGGGTCAGCGAGTGGGTGTGTGTGGGTCTGAGTACAGCTGTGAATGGGTTGCACGAGTGTCTGAGTAAGTCTGTGAGTGGGTGTGTGAGTGTCTGAGTAGGTGCCTAAGGGTCTGAGTTGGTGTGTGAGTGGGAGGAAAAGATCAAAAGAGAGGGCGAGAGAGAGAGAAGGAGAGTGAGAGGCAGAGAGATAGAGCATTTTTTAGGCTTTGATGTATGATAAATTGAGATATTTCTGGACAAATTGAAAAGAAAAATGTATTTGTCAAATAAAAAGAGTGAGATCACTTTTTAGTAAATTTTTGAAGTTTAAAAGAAATTAAAGAAGGAAAACCACCATGGGCACACCTGGAGTAGAACCCTTAACTTTCAGTGAGAGGGTCTGTGACCTTAATGTTTAACCCAAAGGTGACTCCTTACTGCAATAGTTCCAGGCATGCCTATGACAGTCAACCCACTGATGTGGTTGCAAAGAAAAGTGAATGTTCCATAACTAGGATGTTTTAACAGTCAAAACACTAGCTGACAAAGCTCCCACCAAGCAAAGGAAAAAGAGCTATGTCCCAGGGGAGGGCATTCCCGGGACATAGCAGGAGACGGCCCTGGTAGGTGGCAGTCCCCTGGCACATCAATGGTTCCTTGCGGCTCCCCTCCAACATATTCTACCCCCAGGGAGGTGATGGTCCCCAGGGCTTGGGGGTCAAAAACAGATGCCCATCATTCTTTCATTGAAGCCCCGGGAAGGTGCTAGTCCCCAGGGCTGCAGGAGGGAGACGTAGCCTCCCCCACATTAGATTTCATTGAGGCCCCAATGAGGTGGCGTTCCCTGTGGCTACTGGGGGGCCACATGGCCCACCAAGATTACATTACATTAAGGCACAAGAGAGGTGGCGGTCCACAGGGCTACGCAGCCCCTACATTACTTTAAGGCCCTGGGGAGGTCATGGTCTCTAGGGCTGCATTGAGGCTGCGCATCCCCCCTACATCATATTACATTAAGGTCCCAGGGAGGTGGCCATCTCAGGGGCTATGGTGGGGCCTTGTAGCCCACCCCTACACTGAATTACAATCAAGCCCCGTGGAGGTGGTGGTCTCCGGGCCCAAGGGAGCATTTTGACCTGGGAAGGTGGTGGCCTCTGAGTCCCACCGTAAGCAATATGAACAAAGCCCTGGGGAGGTAGCAGTATCAGGGCAAATATATGCCCTGGAGAGGGGCCCCAAGCACCCCTTTCCTTATATTTTCCATGACTTTGGGACCTGACCCATTTGGGGGCTTAATAATAAACAAGCGCAGAACACCGCACTTTTTTTTTTCATTATCACTGTGAATTCTGGATAACGTCACAAATTTGCGATAAAAGTTTTAAAAAAAGAAGCATTTTCTTTCTCTGGGACCCCAGCACCGGAGCTAAGGGGTCAAGGTGTCTCAAGTCTGGCTCCTTTTCCTTCTTTTTGCATTCTTTTTGGGACCCGGCTGATGCTGAGTACCAAGATGACACCCAGCACTTCCTGTTGAAGTGATGGCAGCCAAGCAGAGCTCTGCATTTCCCTGCATGAGATTGTCATTATTTACAAATTTGTCATGACCAGAGATATCAAATTTATTTTCCCTTCAATTTCTGAAAAACTACTGAACCGATTTACACCAAATAAGCTCAGTCACAATCTGCATACTGAAAGGCAGCTTTCTGCCAAATTTAGGGGGTCATTACAACCCTGGCGGATGGTGTTAAAGCTGCGGTAATACCGCAAACAGGCCGGCAAAAAAAAAAGGGAATTATGACCGTGGCGGAAACTGCCAACATAGACAGCCACTTTAACACTCCGACCGCCACAGCGGTACAGACAAGCAGCGCGGCGGTCACCGACAACAGACAGGCGGAAGACAAAGTACCGCCCACATTATTACAACCCACCAATCCGCCACCTTTTCCGGGGCAGATTCACTGTGGATAAAAACACGGCGGAAACAGCTTTTGCAATGGGAAAACGCTCACCTTAACACACTCCACGAGGAAGGAGGTCACCATGGAGCCCGAATTACAAATACTCCCTGCGTTTGTCTTCCTGCTCCTCTACGATCACCAGCAACGGCGGCGCCGAAGACAACGGTGAGTGCTGCACCATAGGGGAGGGGGGAGGCAAAAGTCAGGGACACACAAACGCAACATCCCCACCCTCAACCCGACCCTCGCACACTACAACACACACACCAATGCATTTCCAAACATCACAGTAACAACCCCCAACCCCCCGGAAGAATGCAAAGACAAAACCAAATTACTTGAACCATTGTAATGTATCCAAGTACAGTAAGCTCATATATACAGAAATATATACACATTCCAAATATATACATCCCGATTAGTAGTGCAGGTATGCACATTTTAATGTCCGTGGACCACTGGGCCCACAATGCATGGGCGAGGCCCACACTAGATACCTGTCCACAAACGGAGAGAACACTGCAGGGGCATCAGATAGAAATACAACAGGCACCTCAGGGGGAGGGGAAGGGGGGCACCTCAGCTGGATGAGTGCACCACGCCAGATCCATGACGGGGCTCCATGCCCATTGATGTATCCTGGGGAGTGCAAAGCCACAGTCTCTCAAGTCTCTACAGTGGGTGGGTTGCCCACTGTACCATCCTGGGGAGTGCAAAGGCACAGTCTCTCAAGTCTCTACAGTGGGTGGCTTGCCCACTGTACCATCCTGGGGAGTGCAAAGCCACAGTCTTTCAAATCTCTACAGTGGGTGGCTTGCCCACTGTACCATCCTGGGGAGTGCAAAGCCACAGTCTCTCAAGTCTCTACAGTGGGTGGGTTGCCCACTGTATCATCCTGGGGAGTGCAAAGCCACAGTCTCTCAAGTCTCTACAGTGGGTGGGTTGCCCACTGTATCATCCTGGGGAGTGCAAAGCCACAGTCTCTCAAGTTTCTACAGTGAGTGGGTTGCCAACTGTACCATCCTGGGGAGTGCAAAGCCACAGTCTCTCAAGTGGATAACAGTCTCCACTGGTTCTGGAGGGGGACTGGTGCCCAGAGTGCTTCATCCTGTGAAGGATTCAGGTAGTGGATGCAGTTCTCCACAGGTTCTGGAGGGAGACTGGTGCCCAGAGTGCTTGATCCTGTGAAGGATTCAGGTAGTAGATGCAGTTCTCCACTGGTTCTGGAGGGGAACTGGTGCCCAGAGTGCTTGATCCTGTGAAGGATTCAGGTAGTGGATGCAGTTCTCCACTGGTTCTGGAGGGGGACTGGTGCCCTGAGTGCATCACGCTCCCCGTGACGGTCCCAGTTCCGTCACTGTCCCAGCTGCACATGGGCTAACGATGCTTGAGTTGGCGGTCTTTGCCCTGTTCAGCGGTGCTTTGCCATGGCGGTCTTTGCCCTGTTCAGCGGTGCTTGACTTTGCAGTTTCTGACCTGTTCAGCGGTGCTTGCCATGGCAGTCTTTGCCCTGTTCAGTGGTGCTTGACTTTGCTGTCTCTGACCTGTTCAGTGGTGTGTGGCATGGCGGTCTTTGCTCTGTTCAGCGGTGCTTTGCCATGGCGGTCTTTGCCCTGTTCAGTTTGCTTGACTTTGCAGTTTCTGACCTGTTCAGCGGTGCTTGCCATGGCGGTCTTTGCCCTGTTCAGCGGTGCTTGACTTTGCTGTCTCTGACCTGTTCAGCGGTGTGTGGCATGGCGGTCTTTGCCTTGTTCAACGGTGCTTTGCCATGGCGGTCTTTGCCCTGTTCAGCGGTGCTTGACTTTGCAGTTTCTGACCTGTTCAGCAGTGCTTGCCATGGTGGTCTTTGCCCTGTTCAGCGGTGCTTTGCCATGGCGGTCTTTGCCCTGTTCAGCGGTGCTTTGCCATGGCGGTATTTGCCCTGTTCAGCGGTGCTTGACTTTGCTGTCTCTGACCTGTTCAGCGGTGTGTGGCATGGCTTTCTTTGCCCTGTTCAGCGGTGCTTTGCCATGGCGGTCTTTGCCCTGTTCAGTGTGCTTGACTTTGCAGTTTCTGACCTGTTCAGCGGTGCTTGCCATGGCGGTCTTTGCCCTGTTCAGCGGTGCTTGACTTTGCTGTCTCTGACCTGTTCAGCGGTGTGTGGCATGGCGGTCTTTGCCTTGTTCAACGGTGCTTTGCCATGGCGGTCTTTGCCCTGTTCAGCGGTGCTTGACTTTGCAGTTTCTGACCTGTTCAGCAGTGCTTGCCATGGTGGTCTTTGCCCTGTTCAGCGGTGTTTTGCCATGGCGGTCTTTGCCCTGTTCAGCGGTGCTTTGCCATGGCGGTATTTGCCCTGTTCAGCGGTGCTTGACTTTGCTGTCTCTGACCTGTTCAGCGGTGTGTGGCATGGCTTTCTTTGCCCTGTTCAGCGGTGCTTTGCCATGGCGGTCTTTGCCCTGTTCAGCGGTGCTTGAATTTGCAGTTTCTGACCTGTTCAGCGGTGCTTGCCATGGCAGTCTTTGCCCTGTTCAGCGGTGCTTGACTCTGCTGTCTCTGACCTGTGCAGCGGTGTGTGGCATGATGGTCCCTCAGTGCCCAGCGGGGCTGTGGCTGCTGCGGCCCCCCAGGGCACTGACTCTGGCAGTAGTCTCCCGACCAGTGACGATAGTGCTGCCCTCCAGGGCACTGACGCTTGCGGTGGTCTCCGGACCAGTGATGATAGTGCTGCCTCCTGGGCACTGACTCTGGCGGTGGTCTCCAGACCAGTGACGATAGTGCTGCCCTCCAGGGCACTGACGCTGGCGGTGGTCTCCGGACCAGTGACGATAGTGCTGCCCTCCAGGGCACTGACTCTGGCGGTGGTCTCCGGACCAGTGAAGATAGTGCTGCCCTCCTGGGTACTGACACTGGCGGTGGTCTCCAGACCAGTGACGATAGTGCTGCCCTCCAGGGCACTGACTCTGGCGGTGGTCTCCGGACCAGTGACGATAGTGCTGCCCTCCAGGGCACTGACGCTGGCGGTGGTCTCCGGACCAGTGATGATGGGGCTCGCGGTGGTGTCCTGACAGCGGGGAGGATGGCGGGCTTCTCCGCCGTGCTGCTCTTACCAGACTTTGGAGACTTCCTCTGCCCCTTCACCACCTTGGGAGGAGTCACAGCTGACTCGGCACTCCCCCCGGGACCCTTGTGAGCGGCTTTGCCGGCAGGAGTCTTCACCCTCTCCCGTCGGGCACTGTCTAACTTCTGGTGCTTTACAGGGGGTGGACTGGCAGTGCTTTGGCTCAGTGTCACACTGGCTGCCCTGGTGCCCGGTACACTCCACATACCTCTAACATGCACCACTGGAACCAGACTTTTTTTGGCTGAGGTGCTAGTACGGGACCCATGAATTGGAGGGGGGGTGGTGGGAAAGAGTTCAAGGTTGCTAAGGAAAAGTTTCTGACGAACTCTGGGACGGGTAGCTGGAGGGGGTCTGGGAGTGGAGGAAGAGGAGGTGGTTGTAGGAGGTGTAACTTTAGATGATTTGGGGGCAGGTGCATGAGCTGGAGGCTGTCGTGAGGTGGATGGATGTTGGGTGTGTGGGTGCCCGCGTTTGTGTACTTTGGGAGGGGGCGTCACAGACACACTGGGAGAGGACACAGGGGACGTGTAAATGGTAGCGGGGGTGGTGAGTGCAGGTGAGCAGGGTGTGGTGCTGGGTGTTCTGATGCAAGTCCTAGTGGCTGTAGATGTAGTGCATGCAGGTGAGAGTGTAGACAACACTGGGAGGGAGGAGGGAGACGACGAGGAGGGGGACACAGTGGAGGCAGTGGATGTTGCTGTGTCTGTATGTGGGTGATGTTTGTGTGAGTGCCTGTGGGTTGTGTGGTGCCTATGTTTGCCAGAGCCACTTTTGTGTGTTGAGGTGTGTGCATGCTGGTCTGATGGTGTGCTTGGGATAGGCTGGGGTACAGGGGATTGGGTCTGGGTGGAGGAAGATGGAGGGGGGAGGCTAGACACAGGGACAATGGCTGCCATCAGTGCTGAGGCCAGAGATTGCAGGGTTCGATGATGGGCAGCCTGACCAGAATGAATGCCCTCAAGGAATGCATTAGTGTGTTGCAACTCCCTTTCTACACCCTGGATGGCATTCACAATGGTAGACTGCCCAACAGTGAGTGACCTGAGGAGGTCAATGGCCTCCTCACTGAGGGCAGCAGGGGTGACAGGGGCAGGGGCTGAGGTTCCTGGGGCGAAGGTGATTCCCACCCTCCTGGGTGTGCGGGCACGGAGCGAAGGCTGAGGGGCTGCTGGGAGGGCGGTGCTGGTAGGGGGGGTGGAGGCTGTACCTTTAGAAGTGGGGGCACAGATGGTGCCACCACCACAAGGGAGCTCCCATCGGAGGATGAGTCAGTGTCGATGTTTGTTGATCCGGTGACCAACGTGAAGCTCCACTCGCCCTCCGCCCCACTGGTGTATTCGGAGTCTGTGGTGTGGCCCTCCATGGCCATGTGGGATGCAGCTCCCTCGTGCTCTGGTGACACTGTACCTCCGCCTGATGATGCTGATGCACACAAGAACAGGGAGACCACAAAAAGGGGGGGAGACAGAAGAAAGACAGGTTGAGTGCATAGCTTACCGCTACCGTTGGCGGACAATACAGGCACAGCAGCCCCCTGCACTACGCCGTGCTCTTGGCCTCTACAGATGCAGTTCCTGGGATATGGCCTACATGGCTATGAGTGTCATCTGTCCACATAGATGACACAGGGGCATGTATACCTGTACTTGGCACTCTACAGAGGTGGGGTGGAGTGGCACATGGCCTGCATTCTGGAGGGGCCTAGCCTACAGAACTCGCCCTGGGAAACCCACAGCCCTCCTCCCCCACCCAGACCCCTCCACTGCGCGCAAAGTCATCAGAATGATGTTGTACTCACCCCCTTGTGTGTGCTGTGATGCCCTCAAGCGCCCATCCAACTCAGGGTAGGCCACCGCCAGGATCCAGAACATCAGGGGGGTCATGGTGTGACGGGCACCCCTCCCACGTTGGGATGCCATCCCCAGCTGAGCCTCCGCCGTCTTCTTGCTCCAGCGGCGAATGTCCTCCCATCTTTTACGGCAGTGGGTGCTTCGTCTCTGGTGGACCCCCAGGGTCCGGACGTCCTTGGCGATGGCATGCCAAATATCCTTCTTCTGGTGGGCGCTGACCTACATGACATGTACAGGGGAAGAAGAAAAGTCATCAGCAACAGCACCGTCGAAGTGAGTGGCCCACATCCCTGCCCTTGCCATGTGGCACATGCATTCACACTCCTTCATGCTCGCATAACTCTGCCCCCTTCCTACTTACATCCAGCCCTCTCCACCCAGGCATAGTCCATACACCTTGCACCCTATGTACTCACCTGTTGTTCTGGAGGACCGTAGAGTAGCGTGTACTGGGGGAGGAGCCCGTCCACGAGCTTCTCCAACTCCTGTGCAGTGAAGGCAGGGGCCCTTTAGCCAGACGCACGAGCCATTGTCTCTTCCAGACCGAGGTCACAGCAGCACTTGCAGTGTAGGTTCTCTCCTGTCGAAGATCAGGTATCGAGTGATTGAACAGATAGAAAATGGCGGTCACGTTCCCGGCGGTGACGTCCTTGGTGGTGCGTATCATCACCGCCGGCGCACTTCGTCATTGGCTCCTGGGACCCATAGGGTCCAATGCTAACCAATGCAGCATTGCGCCGCGGTCTTCGACCGCCTACCGCGACGGTGTACAACGCCAGCGCAGTTACCTCACATCCCATTGTCCCACTTTAGAGGTCAGGCAGCCGCCATTTCAGGGGCCCACATGGCTTCATTTACAACTGCGTCACACATACCTAGGCCTGGACTCAACACACTTACAGACAACTTTTTGGATTATGTTTTGTGTACTGTGTAGCTGTGGGTACATACCTCTGAGTTGGTTGACTCTGTGTTCGCTGTTGTCCTTCCTAGGCACTGTCAGCTGGGACATTGCAATCTTGTGAGGAGATTGCAGAATCCTCCGGTGTACCGACCGCTGGTGGACCTGTTGACAATGGAGGAGTGACATTTAATCATCACCTACAGGTTTGACCGTGCCACAATCCAGGAACTGTGTACCCAGTTGGAGCCAGATCTGATATCACCAATCCGCCATCCCACAGGAATCCCCCTCAAGTGCAGGTGCTGTCAGTACTCCATTTCCTTGCAAGTGGGTCATTTCAAACAACAGTGGCCATGGCATCAGGGATGTCCCAGCCTATGTTTTCCAACGTGTTGTTCAGAGTGTTGTCTGCCCTGCTGAAACACGTGAGGAGGTACATCGTTTTCACTCAGGTGGAGGATTTGGCTAAAGTTAAAGGTGACTTCTATGCCCTGGGACATATCCCTAACATCATAGGTGCCATTGATGGGACCCATGTGGCTTTGGTCCCCCCCCACAGGAGTGAACAGGTGTACAGGAACCGGAAGAGTTCTCATTCGATGAATGTACAGATGGTATGTTTGGCAGACCAGTACATCTCGCAGGTAAATGCTATGTTCCCTGGCTCAGTGCATGACGCCTACATCCTGCGGAATAGTAGCATCCCGTATGTGATGGGTCAACTCCAGAGGCACCGTGTGTGGCTATTAGGGGACTCTGGTTACCCCAACCTGTCATGGCTATTGACCCCAGTGAGGAATCCCAGGACCAGGGCAGAGGAAGGCTACAATGAGGCCCATGGGTGAACTAGGAGGGTGATCGAGCAGACCTTCGGCCTCCTGAAGGCCAGGTTCAGGTGCCTGCATATGACAGGTGGTTCCCTATTCTACTCACCAAGGAAGGTGTGCCAGATCATCATCGCCTGCTCGATGCTTCACAATCTTGCTTTGCGACGCCAGGTGCCTTTTCTGCAGGAGGATGGTCCAGATGACGGTGTTGTGGCAGCTGTGGAGCCTGTGGACAGTGATGAGGAGGAAGCAGAGGAAGAAGACATTGATAACAGGGACTCTGTCATTCAGCAATATTTCCAGTGACACACAGGTGAGAACAATTTTTTTACTATTACATTCACTTTCACACTTCTACCTCCATCCTGTCTGTCAATTTGAAGTACTATCTGCTAACTGAGTGATACATTTCCATTACGGTTTCACAGGTGTTGTTACCAACGTGTGTCATCTGCTTGCATCCTTCATGGACTTGTGATGTGTGACATAGGTATGTTGACATTACTATTGAGAACGGATTTTGTCACTGTCATAGCTAATACACATTTTCAAAATCACAGGCTGACTCCAGATTGTTTTGTGGTTCAAGGGTGTTTATTGAAGTGCTAATTATTGGAGGGGGTGGCAAAATGGTGATGGGTGATGGTGGAGGAATGTCCATGGCAGTGTCCAGTCTATTAGTCTCACAGGTGCACTGCCCATATGGGCATAGGAAGTGGAGCTGGAACAGTTCCAATCTGGACAGGGTAACAAAGTGGGACAGTGGGATGACAATCATGGTGGTCTAATTTCCTGGCGGGGTCTTCCCATCTTGCTCTGTCCTGTTCCTGGATCTCAGGGACCGTTTGCGGGGTGGTTCTCCGTCTGCAGGGGGTGGGGTGCTGGTGTGGTGGTCCTGTGGCGGGCGTCCTGTCCACTAGCGCCGGCGGAGGTGGTGGGCAGTACATCGTCCAGGCTAGTGTCAGGGGCCCCTTGGAGTGTCACGGTGTCCTTCATGGTCTTCTGTATGTCCTTCAGCACCCCTACGATGGTGCCCAGGGTGGAGCTGATGGTTCTGAGCTCCTCCCTGAACCCCAAATACAGTTCGTCCTGCATGCGCTGGGTCTCCTGAAACTTGGCCAGGACCGTCGTCATCGTCTCCTGGGAGTGGTGGTATGCTCCCATGATGGAGGAGAGGGCCCCGTGGAGAGTGGGTTCCCTAGGCCTGTCCGCCCCTGTCACACAGCAGTCCTCCCAGTTCCCCTGTGTTCCTGTGCCTCCGTCCCCTGGACCGTGTGCCCACTACCACTGCCCCCAGGTCCCTGTTGTTGTTGGGGTTGTGGGTTATCCTGGGTTCCCTGTAGTGGTGGACACACAGCTGATTGACGTGTCCTGGGAACGGAGGTATGGGCCCGCTGGGTGGGTGCTGTGCTGGTGTTACCAGAGGGTGCAAGGGCAGTGTTGGGCTGTGCCTGTGCGAGGGGAACCGACTGTCCCGAGGCCCACGATGGTCCGGGCTGGTCACCTGGATCCAGTTGGACAGAGCTGCTGTCATCACTGTGGGCCTCTTCTGTGGGTGGGGTAGAGACGTCTGGACCCTCCTGTCTGGTGACGTTTGGTAGTGGTCCTGCAGGGGTATAAAAGCATGATTATTGCATGTGTGTGTCTCATGGTGTGCAATGGGTGGGTGAGCGCGTACCCCAGTGCTAGCATTCCTGTGTGGGGGCTTGTGTGATGATGGTTAGGGGTTGTTATGGGTATGTGCAGTGGGCATGCTTTAGTGATGGGTGTCCATGCTTTGTTGTGTCATGCAGGGCTTGGTGTTGGGATGGGTGGTTTGTGTTATTAGTACATTAGTGAGGACTTGGAGTGATAGGGGAGGGGGTGAGGGTGGGGTGTGTGATAGCATGCAGGTAGGGTGGGGGATATGATAGTTAAGATTTTACTTACCAGTGTCCATTCCTCCACCGACTCCTCCGAGGCCCTCTGGATGCATAATGGTCAAGACCTGCTCCTCCCATGTTGTTAGTTGTGGGGGAGGAGGTGGGGGTCCGCCGCCAGTCCGCTGAATCGCGATGTTGTGCCTGGAGACCACTGAACGCACCTTCCCCCAGAGGTCGTTCCACCTCTTCCTGATGTCCTCCCAATTTCTTGGGTGCTCTCCCACTGCGTTGACCCTGTCCACGATTCTTCGCCATAGCTCCATCTTCCTAGCTATAGAGGTGTGCTGCACCTGTGATCCAAATAGCTGTGGCTCTACCTGTACGATTTCCTCCACCATAACCCTGAGCTCCTCCTCCGAAAACCTGGGGTGTCTGTGGCGTGCCATGGGGTGGTGTAGGTGATGTGTGGGGTGGTGTATGTGGTGATGAGTGTGGTGATGTGTAGTGGTGTGTGGTGTTTTGTGCGTGGATATTGTGTGGGTGATGGTGTTGTGTGCCTCTGTGTGGTGGGGTTGTCTGTTGCTGTGCTCTCTCTGTCGCCTTCGTCTCTATTTTTTGGTCGTAGGGGTTTGTGGGTGATGTGGGTGTGTGTTTTATATAGTGTAGGGTGTGTGGGAGTGGTGTTTGTATGTGTATCAGGTGTGTGTATTTTGAATTGTCCAATGTGGTGGTGTTTTGGAAATGTGTGTGTATTTTGAGCGTGGCGGTGTGTACCGCCAATGGAATACTGCGGTTGAAAGACCGCCGCGTGGATTCGTGGGTCGTAATAGCATGGGCGTGTTTCTGTTGGCGTGACGGTGTCGGTTTTGGTTTTGCCAGTTTATCACTGACATTTGGTGTGGCAGACTTGTGTGGGTGTCTGAATTTCGGCGGATTCCGAGATGTGGGTCATAATAGCTGTGGCGTAATTCCGCGGCCGCTGCGGTGTATTGGCGGTCTTCTGCACGGCGGTAAGCGGCTTTTACCTCCGATGTTGTAATGACCCCCCAAGTGTAATTCAGTCCAGTGGTTCGAGCTGGTGACCTGCACAAACTTTCTGTGCGCAACAAGATCACCAGCACACATTCTTTTGTAAAATTTTTAGAAGATTCGTCAATGGGTATCACAGATATAGGCACATCAAAAAATGCTAGGAAACATAGTCCTAACTCTAACTACATACAGGTGACTGCCACTAGGTTATATATATATATCAAGTGAGCCTAACTATAACATCCCTGTAACCTTTTTTTTAATTGAATATATATCTATATCTATATAGATATATATTCAATTAAAAAAAAGGTTACAGGGATGTTATAGTTAGGCTCACTTGTTAAACATACATAACCATAGAAATTCACCTGTTATATTTAGAGTTAATTCAAGTAACTATAACTCATGCCCTAAGGTAACTATAACTTGGAACCCCTCATCATGCACAGTTTTTTCATCAAAGATTTTACTGCAAATATTACATTGCTATCGCAATGATGTTATCAAAGAATTTATGAATGCTGTAATATGTGGGATAATTAGCAGTGCATGGCGAAGGCTGTGGAGGGGGCCAAGTCCATAGCCTATGACATTGGACCCAAGGCGGTGGTGGTTCCCGGGGCCAAGGGTCCAAAACAGACCTCCCTTATTATTCTATTTTATCTCTGGGTGGTGGTCTCCGCGGCTGTCGGGGTGAGGCGGGCGGCCTCCCAGCATCTTTTCTATTTAAAGCCCCAAGACGGTGGCTGTTGCTGGAGCTGCAGAGGTTCAAGGACCCCACTTTTAATTAAACACTAACCCTGGTTAGGTGGTGGTCCCCAGAGCTGCAAGCGGTCTGAGGGTCCCTCCACACAGAACTAAATATTTGCCCCGGGGAGGTGGCAGTCCTCGGAGATGCACGGGGGGCCACGTGGCCCCTCAGCATCCTTTTTATTTAAAGCCCCAGGGAGATGGCTGTTCCTAGGCCTGCTGGGGGGGAAAGTAGCCCTCCCACATTTATTAAGCTCTGGCTCCATGGAAAAGGCAGTCTCTGGGGCTGGAAATGGGTCAGACCGCTCCTGCATCCTTTAAAGCCCTGAGGAGGTGGCAGTCCCTGGTGCAGTGGGGGGGTCAGAGTGGCTCCTCCGCATCATTTCATTTGAAGTTCCGGGTAGGTGGCAGTTCCCGGGGCTGCAGTGGTGGTACCTGATGCCCCGGGGAGATAGTGAGGGCGCAAGGTAGTTACCTCAGGGCACACATTATAGTTACTTGAGATAACTCTAACTATAACTGATCAATTTCTATGGTTTTGTAAGATGAAAATGTGAACCTAGCTATAACGGCCCTGTAAACTTAGTTTTTTTAAGTGAATTTCTATGTTTTAAAAAATTCTATTTCCTAACTATAAAGTCCCTGTAACCCAGGGATCTTCAAACTGTGGGACGGGCCCCCCTAAGGGGGCCTCAAGTCATCCTAGGAGGGGTACCATTCTCTGGCCAAAATAAGCATTATGCAGATAACTGTGCTTTTGTTCTAAGCAGGAAACTATTTATTGTATTTTTAAAAAGGTAACATAACTGCAATGTTTAAATAAGTATAGATATGGTTAAACATTGCCATCTTAAAATATTAATTGTGAAAAATTCTGTGGGGAGCCCTAGTGATGTTTTTTTTTTTCACTGGGGTGGCGCAGCATTAAAAAGTTTAAAAATCACTGCTGTAACCTATGCTTTTATCAGAGAATGTCTATGGCTTTTTTAATATAAGGTAATTTTCATTACTAAACGTTAATCCAACCAATGCTGCACACATCCTTCAGCTTGGTTTATGGCCAGTCCCTGCGGCCAACCCCTATAACCACACAATGCTACACTGCACATGGCCTTTAGCCGTGCTTAGCAGGTGTTGGCTGCAGTGCCTGGCCTGTGGCCAGTGCCTGCGGCCAACCCGTTTACCAACCAAACTCCACATTGCTTCTCTCCCCAGGCCGATCTCAGTCCGTAGGACCCCCCCCCATCTAAACATTTAACTTTTTTTAGGAGGAGGGCCACGCACCACCCTTGGCCCTGAGGATCCCATTCCTCAGGGTCTGGCTTTAACATGTAATTTTTTGGGGGGAAAGGGCTGTGCAGTGCCCTACCCACGCTGAATATGGCCCTGAGGACCCATCACCTGGGGTCCGGCCTTATGACCTGACTGTAGGGGGAAGCCTGAAGGCCCCTGCACTCCCAGCTGGATCTCCACCTCCTAAAGCAGCTCCCTTTGTGTGAGAGCAATTGTTTCCTCTGTCTCCCTGCCTGCATCTCCATGGACAGGGAGACACAGGAAGCCACGGCTTGCAGCAAAGTAGTACCACTCTACCTCTTTGGGAGTAGAGTGTTTTCTGTGGCTTGGTGGCAGCTGCCAAAGCTGCCTCAAAGCAACAGCAAACAGCTATGTCCAGGGGATGGGCATCCTGGGACATAGCAGGAGCTGGCACTGATGGGTTGCAGTCTCCTAGGCCATCATTGGCTCCATGAGAGAGGCTGTGTATGCACAGCCCCTCTGCAACAAACATTGTCCCATGGAGGTGGTGGTCCCCAAGGCTTGCATGTCTACAACGGACCCTCTTCCCTTTTGTTATTGTAGCCCTGGGGAGGTGATGGTCCTCAGGGCAGTGGGGGTGGGGGTGGGAACGCATGCCCCCCCCCCTGCATTCCATTTGCAAAAGTGCCCCAGGGAGGCAGCAATCCCCAGGGCTGTGGGGGAGGCCGCCGTGCGTCCCCCACAAAAACAATGGAATTTCCCCCTGGGAGGTGCTGGTCCCTAGGACGTGGGGGGGGGGGCAGGCAATCCCCCTGAATTCTAATTACTCATCATCCCTGGGAGGTGACGGCCCCCACTCTAGGAGGGGGGATCATGCACCCCAATGCCCCCAGGACCTGGCCCACCTGGGGCTAATAAAAGGGAAGACTGCCCTATTTTAAAAAACAAATCCAAGAAAAATCAGCTGAACTGAATCTGTGAGTTTTTTTTGAGATTTTTGTTTTAAAAACCTGCTTTTTAACCCTGGCAGGGTCCCTCAGGTGCCCCGGCAGCAGAGCTAAGGGGTCAGGGTGACTCTACGCTGACCCTTTTCTTATTGCTTTACTTTTTTTCTGGGATTCAGCTGAAGCCAGCTCCCAAGATGGCTGCCTAAATTTCCTTGTTGAAGTGTTGGCAGCCAATCAGATATCAGCACAAGGACAGTTGGATTTGCGGTGGATCTGCATCCCTGGATATCTATATTTTTCAACCTTTGATTTCTCCAAAACTAATGAACGTGTTCACACCAAACTACAAAAAGCTATATCTGTGGAACAGGATCTAGCTTCCTGCCAAATTTGGTGTAATTCCGCTCAGCAGTTTGGTCACTAGGCAATCCAATGCACTACTCCCACTTGGTCCCTCGGCCACTTGTGCAGCGACTGTCATCTAACGATGGGCGTGGAAAGCCTGTGTATCTCCAAAATTCCACACACATTTTCAATTAATAAGAACACAGGAGGCAGTTCAGCAGTGCAGAAGTGCTGCAGAAATGTAATTGAGGCAGCAGCTACACCCAACACATTTCACAAACACTTTCCCTTGATCACGAGTCAAATTTAAAGCCACTTAATTCCAAGTGCATATAAAGTGACGGTAGTGAGAAGCAAAGGCAGGACTGATTCTAGAGTTTCATGCCACGCTTAAGGTCCATTGGTAAGCTAGCGTTTTCATAATAAAAAGAGACTCAATCACAGTACTCAAGATAATCAGCTCATAAATTCAAAACAATATTTTCCCACATTTCCGTAGTTCACCTTGTCACAATTACAATGTACATGTTGAAAAAAAGATAAAACTAGTGTGGGCCTAAAGATGCTACTGGCAAATGCCCTTTGGAATCCCCAAAGTCATAAACGTAGACGTTTGGTCTAAGTTCAGACCAAATGACTACGTTTACCTTTGTGAATCACGCCCTGTGTCTTTGCCAAATCCCACCTCTTCGTATGTTGCCTGACCTTGTGAAGTGGCAGCCAAAGAGAGGAGGTGTTATGGCACTACATGGTGAGCTCATGAAACATCAGGGCTCTAAGTAAGCTGATTGCTCAACCAGTACCATCAAAAGTATTCACCTTTTGGCAGGACTTACCTTTCCTCATTGCTGCCTTTCTCATACCCACTTTCCATGCTAGATGAAATATCAGTGACATCTCCTACCCTTACATGGCCTATGTGTGTTTGAACAATGCTTTGATGAATACCTACCACCAGGTCCTGTAGCAAGAATTGAGGAAACCAGTCTGCTGTTCTTCTCCTTCTCCAGTACCTATGGGACAATGCCCCACATGCCCTCATTAGCCAGTTGTCCCTATCTTTTATAGAAGCAATGTTTTTGTTAGGACCAGTTATACACGACAAGCTAATTTTTTCTAAATTGTGTTTTGCATTAATTTATGTAGTTATGACATGCTTGCAGATGAAATTATGCCTTTTAACCTACTGTTGTGACCCCTTTTTGGGCACTTGTTGATTCTCCTGTTTTTAGCTTCATTTTATAGTTCCGATTTTATGCATTTTAGCTGCACATCTTTTAGCAATGCCACTTACATACATTTCTCACACATTATTCTTAGAATATGTGGTACTAGTTACTTGACTAGTTAGTCTTTGCACGGCATGTCATCAGTACTTTATGTTCAAGGCTAGGGACACTGTACATGACATCCAAGATCTTGTGTTCAGGAAATGGCTTATAGCGCCTATACACAACATTGCGTCAGAACTGTGCTTCCAACACAGTACAGATTAAGGCCCATATTTATACTTTTTGATGCACAACTGCGCTAACGCAGTTTTGCGTCAAAAAAATTAGCGCCGGCTAACGTCATTCTGAAGCGCCATGCGGGCGCCGTATTTATTGAATGACGTTAGCCGGCGTTAGGCGCCGTCTGGTGTGCGTTAAAAAAAACGACGTACACCAGGCAGCGCCGGCGTAGGGGGATATGAGGCTTGGGCATCAAGAAATGGGGCAAGTCAGGTTGAGGCAATTTTTTCGCCTCAACCCGATTTGCGCCATTTTTTTTCACTCCCAACCCCCATAGAAATGACTCCTGTCTTAGCAAAGACAGGAGTCATGCCCCCTTGCCCAATGGCCATGCCCAGGGGACTTCTGTCCCCTGGGCATGGTCATTGGGCATAGTGGCATGTAGGGGGGCACAAATCAGGCCCCCCTATGCCACAAAAAAAAAAAAAAAAACACTTACCTGAACTTTCCTTAATGTCCCTGGGATGGGTCCCTCCAGCCTTGGGTGTCCTCCTGGGGTGGGCAAGGGTGACAGGGGGTGTCCCTGGGGGCATGGGAGGGCACCTCTTGGCTCCTTCAGAGCCCACAGGTCCCTCAACGGCTGCCTTTTGCAGGCGCTAAAAAACGGCGCAAAAGCGGCCGTACGTCATTTTTTTTGACCCGCCCACTCCTGGGCGTGAATTTTGCCCGGGAGTATAAATCCGACGCACATGCCTCGGAGTCGATTTTTTAGACGGGAACGCCTACCTTGCATATAATTAACGCAAAGTAGGTGTCCACGCAAAAAAATTACGCTAACTCCATGGACTTTGGCGCTAGACGCGTCTAACGCCAAAGTATAAATATGGAGTTAGTTTTGCGTCGAAATTGCGTAAAAAAACTGAGTATAAATATGCCCCTAAATATATAAATAGTCGACTGACTCAGAAGGGGCAGAGGGCCCTCCGGCCACTTCCATCCTGGGATGAATTCTGTGTTAAACATGCATCTCTACTGGCACTAATGTACCAGCTCAGGGGAGAATTGCCATGTAAAGCACAAGCCGACTCCTAACACTATCTTCAGTTATGGGCTGGTGCTAATTCCTAAAATGAGGCAGAAGGGCACACCTGCTATGATATCAGCATAGTCTTAGGGTTAGGTAGGAACCTCTAGAACCTCTAGCACTTCTAGAATGCAGTTACCATGGTTAGATTATTCATTGCCTTCACCATGTTTATCATGCTGGTTACTTTGTTCTGTTTCATCTGCCTAATTATCACAGTGTGTTTGCTTTATGCCAGATTACACTGAATTCAATAAATATATAGAAAACACAGTTTGAATATCTTTTGTGTCTTTACCTAGGCCCGCGTGAGTGATACAACAAAAGGTGTATAATCTGTTTTCACACCTTCCGTGGGGAGCCTGAGTGTCATATCTAGGTTGCCATAATCGCCTTTAACCCCAGTAGGTTTAGGGGTTCATGTGAGGTGCTGTGAGCTAGTCAGATTTAGGCCAACAGTTTCCAATGGTGTGGAGGGACTTTGGCCCTCATTCTGACCCTGGCGGTCGGTGATAAAGCGGCGGCCAAGCCGCCAACAGGCCGGCGGTCTAAAATATCCAATTCTGACCCTGGCGGGAACCGCCAACACAGCCCGCCGTATTAACACTCCGCCCGCCACGGCGGTACAAACAAACAGCGCGGCGGTCCCCGCCAACAGCCAGGCGGCAGACAATGTACCGCCCACCCTATCGCGACCCACCAATCCGCCACCTTTTCCGGGGCGGGAGCACCGCCGATAAGAACACGGCGGAAACAGACTACGAATGGGAAAACGCTCACCTCTACGCACTCCACGCGAGATTCCGGCAGTATGGAACCAGAGTTGCAGGTCATCCCCGCACTCCTATACCTGCTCATATACCAGGAGCACGCCCGGCGGCGCGGAAGACATCGGTGAGTACTGCACCTACGACACAGGGGAGGGAAAAGATTACCGGCACACACCCACCCACCCACACCCACTACAACACACACATCAATGCATTCCCACAGATCACTGTCACAACCCACAAACCACCCCCCTCCGAAATAATGCAAAGACCAAAATAAGAGATCATAAACGGGCAGATATATTGAAATATGTACACCAGTAATCCCAATAAATAAATAAACTATGTACAAAATATACACAGCTACTAAATGTAGTCCAACCACTGTCCGTGGATCACGGGGGTCCTGTGCAAAGGGGCAAGGCCCAGTCCCACGACAAGAACTCCACGGAGAGAACACTGCAGGGGCATCAGAAAGAAAATAGGACAGGCACCTCAGGGGGAAGGGAAGGGGGGGCACCTCAGCCACTTGAGTACACGACGCCAGATCCACGAGGGGACTCCATGACCACTGGGCCATCCTGGGGAGTGCTAAGCCACAGTCCAAACAGTCCATACAGTGGGTGGCCTGCCCACTGGGCCATTCTGGGGAGTGCAAAGCCACAGTCCATACAGTCCATACAGTGGGTGGCCTGCCCACTAGGCCATCCTGGGGAGTGCAAAGCCACTGTCCATACAGTCCATACAGTCCATACAGTGTGTGGCCTGCCCACTGGGCCATCCTGGGGAGTGCAAAGCCACTGTCCAAACAGTCCATACAGTGGGTGGCCTGCCCACTGGGCCATTCTGGGGAGTGCAAAGCCACAGTCCATACAGTCCATACAGTGGGTGGCCTGCCCACTGGGCCATCCTGGGGAGTGCAAAGCCACTGTCCATACAGTCCATACAGTGGGTGGCCTGCCCACTGGGCCATCCTGGGGAGAGCAAAGCCACAGTCCAAACAGTCCATACAGTGGGTGGCCTGCCCACTGGGCCATCCTGGGGAGAGCAAAGCCACAGTCCATACAGTCCATACAGTGGGTGGCCTGCCCACTGGGCCATCCTGGGGAGAGCAAAGCCACAGTCCATACAGTCCATACAGTGGGTGGCCTGCCCACTGGGCCATCCTGGGGAGTGCAAAGCCACGGTCCATACAGTCCATAACAGACCCCACTGCCACTGGAGGAGGCAAGTTGGCCAGAGGACATCCTGCAGCCCTGCCCGCGATAGATCCTGCCCTGCCACGTCTGCCAAAGGGCCAGCGGTTCTTGCCTTGAAGGGCCCAGTTCAGCGGTTCTTGAGACGGCGGGGCCCAGCGGAGCGGTTCTTGAGACGGCGGGGCCCAGTTCAGCGGTTCTTGAGACGGCGGGGCCTAGTTCAGCGCTCCTTGCCTTGAAGGGCCCAGTTCAGCGGTTCTTGAGACGGCGGGGCCCAGCGGAGCGGTTCTGGAGACGGCGGGGCCCAGTCCAGCGCTCCTTGCCTTGAAGGGCCCAGTTCAGCGGTTCTTGAGACGGCGGGGCCCAGCGGAGCGGTGCTTGAGACGGCGGGGCCCAGTTCAGCGGTTCTGGAGACGGCGGGGCCCAGTCCAGCACTCCTTGCCTTGAAGGGCCCAGTTCAGCGGTTCTTGAGACGGCGGGGCCCAGCGGAGCGGTGCTTGAGACGGCGGGGCCCAGTTCAGCGGTTCTGGAGACGGCGGGGCCCAGTCCAGCGCTCCTTGCCTTGAAGGGCCCAGTTCAGCGGTTCTTGAGACGGCGGGGCCCAGCGGAGCGGTGCTTGAGACGGCGGGGCCCAGTTCAGCGCTTCTGGAGACGGCAGGGCCCAGTTCAGCGCTCCTTGCCTTGAAGGGCCCAGTTCAGCGGTTCTTGAGACAGCGGGGCCCAGTTCAGCGCTCCTTGCCTTGAAGGGCCCAGTTCAGTGGTTCTTGAGACGGCGGGGCCCAGCGGAGCGGTTCTGGAGACGGCGGGGCCCAGTCCAGCGCTCCTTGCCTTGAAGGGCCCAGTTCAGCGGTTCTTGAGACGGCGGGGCCCAGCGGAGCGGTGCTTGAGACGGCGGGGCCCAGTTCAGCGGTTCTGGAGACGGCGGGGCCCAGTCCAGCGCTCCTTGCCTTGAAGGGCCCAGTTCAGCGGTTCTTGAGACGGCGGGGCCCAGCGGAGCGGTGCTTGAGACGGCGGGGCCCAGTTCAGCGGTTCTGGAGACGGCGGCCGGTCTATGGCCAACTGCTCATTGCCTGGTGGTGCCCTCCTGGGCAGCGGGGATGGTGCTCCTTCAATGCCCACCTGGGCTGTGGGTGGTGGGGCCCTCCTGGCCAGCTGGGCTGGGTCCTCCCTGGGCAGCGGCTATGGGGGTGGTGGGCTCTCCCGGGGCAGCTGTGCCGGTTCCTCCCGGGGCAGCGGCTATGGGGGTTGTGGGCTCCTCCTGGGCAGCAGGCCTGCTGCCTGACCTCTCCGACTTGCTGCCCTTGCCCTCCTTAGTCGTGGGCCTGTGGCCCTTTCCTCCCTTTGGAGCTGTGGCTGGTGACTGTCTCTGGGTGGTGTTCGGGGGGTATGTAGAAGGCGGGCTCCTGCGGCGCCCCTTCCGCCTTCTGCTTCTCTTCCCAGGGGGTGGGCTGGCTGTCCCCTTGCTGCTGGGCGAAGATCCAGACATGCGGGCTGGCGGGCTCCAATACCCCTGCACCCTTGTCAAGGGGGCTGCAGGGCTGGTGGTGGCTGAGGTGCTCTTCTTACCCCGACGAGAAGGAGGGGGGGGCTCAGGGTCAGGAAAGAAGTTAGTAGTGGCGAGGAAGAGTTTCTTGGGACAATGGAGAGTGGTAGGTACAGTGGGAATGGGAGTGGAGGGAGAGGATGTGGTTGTAGGTGAGTCACGTTTGCTGTCTTTGGGTGCAGGTGCAGGAGGGATAGGCTGTCGTAAGGTGGATGGCTGTTGGGTGGGTGGGTGGCTGCGTTTGTGTGGTGTGGAAGAGGGGGTGACAGACACAGTGGGAGAGGACACAGGGGACGTGTAAATGGCAGTGGGGGTGGTGACTGCACGTGTGCGGACTGGAGTGGAGGGTGTGCTGGTGATGGAAACACTGGCTGATGGTGAGGTGAATGGAGGTGTGAGTGTAGACGTCACAGGGAGGGAGGAGGGAGACGAGGAGGTGGGGGTCACAGAGGTGGTAGTGACTGTTGGCATGTCTGCATCGGAATGTTGCGTGTGTGAATGTCTGCGTGATCTGTGGTGCTTATGTTTGGATGAGCTTCTCTTGGGTGTTGAGGTGTGTGCAGGCTGGTCTGATGGTGTGTGTGGGACAGGCAGAGGAACAGGAGACTGGGAGGAGGGAGTTAGTAGAGGGAGGCAGGAGACAGGGACAATGGCTGCCGTCAGTGCTGAGGCCAGAGCCTGGAACGATCGCTGATGGGCAGCCTGACCCGAATGAATGCCCTCCAGGTACGCATTGCTGCGATGAACCTCCCTCTCCACCCCCTGGATGGCATTCAAAAGGGTAGTCTGCCCAACAATGACCTCCTCACTGAGGGCAGCGGGGGTAACAGGGGCAGGGCCTGAGGTGCCTGGGGCGAAGGAGATGCCCGGCTTCCTGGCAGAGCGGGCACGGGGCGAACGCTGAGGGGCTGCTGGGAGGGCGGAGATGGTGCGCTGGGTGGCGGCTGTACCTGTAATGGCGGGGGGCACGGATGGTGCCACCCCCGCAAGGGAGCCCCCTTCCGAGGACGTGTCCGTGTCGCTGCAGGGTCCAGTCGTCCCCGTCGTGGAGCTCCCCTCGCCCTCCGTCTCACTGGTCCAGTCTGACTCTGTGGCATGGCCCTCCTGGGCCATGTGAGATGCAGCTCCCTCCTGCCCCGATGCCACTTCTCCTCCGCCTGATGATGCTGATGCACACAAGCACAGAAAGACAAACAAAAAGGGGGGGGAGAGAGAAATAAAGGGATATTGAGTACATGGATCTCCGGTACAGTTAGCGGACATGACAGACACAGATTACCCCTGCACTAAGTTGCGCACTTGGGGTCCGCTACGCATTCCGTGGAACATGCCCTACACGCCTAGAGTTGACAACTGCACCCATGGATGACACGGCCCAGGGATGGCTGTACTGACAAACTACTGAGGGTGGTGGCTGGGGACACAGGGGCTTACGGGGGTGCCCAGCCTACAGATATCGCCCTGGCCTAGGGGGACCCCCAGCCCTCCTCCCCACCCAGACACCTCCACTGCGCGACAACAGAGTAGATAATGCTTGTACTCACCCCCTTGTGTCTGCTGTGCTGCCCTCACGCGCCCATCCAAATCAGGGTAGGCCACCGCCAGGATCCGGAACATCAGGGGGCTCAGTTGACGGCAGGCACCCCGCCTACGTTGGGAGGCCATCCCCAGCAGAGACTCGGCGGTCTTCTTGGTCCCGCGGCGGATGTCCTCCCACCTCTTGCGGCAGTGGGTGCCCCGTCGATGGTGGACCCCCAGGGTCCGGACTTCCTTGGCGATGGCACGCCAAATCCCGATCTTCTCATGGGCGCGGACCTATGTGACACGTACAAGGAGGGAGAAATACCACGTTCAAGTTTGTCAGCATTTTCCTTGCCAGTGGCCCAACGCCCCCCATCCCCGCCAGGCCCCCGCCATGCCCCCCGCCAGGCCCAACATGCCCCCCATCCCCGCCATGCCCCCGCCAGGCCCAACATGCCCCCCATCCCCGCCAGGCCCCCCGCCATGCCCCCCGCCAGGCCCAACATGCCCCCCATCCCCGCCAGGCCCCCCGCCATGCCCAACATGCCCCCCATCCCCGCCAGGCCCCCCGCCATGCCCAACATGCCCCCCATCCCCGCCAGGCCCCCCGCCAGGCCCAACATGCCCCCCATCCCCGCCAGGCCCCCCGCCATGCCCCCCGCCAGGCCCAACATGCCCCCCATCCCCGCCAGGCCCCCCGCCAGGCCCAACATGCCCCCCATCCCCGCCAGGCCCCCCGCCATGCCCAACATGCCCCCCATCCCCGCCATGCCCCCTGCCAGGCCCAACATGCCCCCCATCCCCGCCAGGCCCCCCGCCATGCCCCCCGCCAGGCCCAACATGCCCCCCATCCCCGCCAGGCCCCCCCGCCATGCCCCCCGCCAGGCCCAACATGCCCCCCATCCCCGCCAGGCCCCCCGCCATGCCCCCCGCCAGGCCCAACATGCCCCCCATCCCCGCCAGGCCCCCAAGCCAGCCAGTGGCCCCAAATCCAGATTGAATTAAACTCACTTGTTGGTCTGGAGGACCGTAGAGTAGCGCATACTGGGGGAGGACCCCATCCACAAGTTTCTCCAACTCCTCTCCAGTGAAGGCAGGGGCCCTTTCCCTTCCAGACCGAGGTCACAGCAACACTTGCAGTATAGGTCCTCTCCTGTGAAAGTTCAAGTCGCAAGTGGATAAGTAGATAGAAAATGGCGGTCACGTCCGCGGCGGTGCGTACCGCGGCGGTGCGTCCCGCCACCGCCGGCGCCCTTCGCCATTGGCTCCTGAAACCCATAGGCTTCAATGTTAACCAATGCGGCTTTGCGCCGCGGTCTTCGCCCGCCGCCCGCCGCGGTGTGCCACGCCAGCGCATTGACCTCACATCCCATTGTCACACTTCACAGGTCAGGCAGCCGCCATTTCCAGGGCCCACATGGCTCAATTTCAACTGCGTCACACAGGCCTAGGCCTTGCATAGCCACTCAGACACGCCATTCACTGCATAGAGAATCGTTTACTGTGCTAGCTGTGAGTACGTACCTGTGGGTTGCTTGACTGTGTGCTCCATGTTGTCCTTCCTAGGCACTGTCCGCTGGGTTGGGCGAGGAGACGGATGAATCCTCCCGTGTACCGACCGCTGGTGGACCTGTCGACAATGGAAGAACGCCACATTATCCTGACCTACCGTCTTAACCGTGCCACTATCCATGAACTGTGTGCCCAGCTGGAGCCCGACCTGATGTCCCCCATCCGCCAACCCACAGGGATTCCCCCTCTGGTGCAGGTCATGTCAGTACTCCATTTCTTGGCAAGTGGGTCATTTCAGACAACAGTGGGAATTGCTTCTGGGATGTCTCAGCCCATGTTTTCGAAGGTGTTATCCAGAGTGTTGTCTGCCCTGATGAAATCCGTGAGGAGCTACATCATTTTCCCTGAGGTGGGCGAATTGGCTACAGTGAAGGGTGATTTCTACGCCCTTGGACATATTCCCAACGTCATTGGTGCCATTGATGGGACCCATGTGGCTTTGGTTCCCCCAAGAGACAGGGAGCAGGTGTACAGGAACAGAAAAAATTACCATTCAATGAACATCCAGGTGGTGTGTTTGGCTGACCAGTACATCTCGCATGTAAATGCCAAATTCCCAGGGTCAGTGCATGACGCCTACATCCTAAGGAATAGCAGCATCCCTTACGTGATGGAACAGCTACAGAGACACCGTGTATGGCTAGTGGGGGACTCTGGGTACCCCAACCTGTCGTGGCTACTGACCCCAGTAAGGAATCCCCGGACCAGGGCAGAGGAACGGTACAATGAGGCCCATGGGCGTACTAGGAAGGTGATCGAACGCACCTTTGGCCTCCTAAAGGCCAGGTTTAGGTGCCTGCATATGACAGGTGGATCCCTAATGTACTCACCTAAGAAGGTGTGTCACATCATCGTGGCCTGCTGCATGCTTCACAACCTGGCTTTGCGCCGCCAGGGGCCTTTCCTGCAGGAGGATGGTCGAGACGGTGGTGTTGTGGCAGCGGTGGAACCTGAGGAGAGTGACGAGGAGGAAGACGACGGGGCTGAAACAGACAACAGGGACAGAATCATTGAACAGTACTTCCAATAGGACACAGGTAACATTTCAAAGATAATTTAGTAAATGTGAACTACTCTCCTGCATCTCTGCTGCCTGTCTATTTGCCCCAGTGTATGATGACTGAGTTTTGGCTTTTCCCTCCCTATTTCAGATCTGGGGTCCCCACTACGAGTCCTGTGCTTCGTTTCCCCATGGACTACAGCTTTGTGGCAGCTGTTTGTTGACTTCACCATGTACAAGGACATATTTGCACTGTCATGTCAATTACAATATATTGAAATCACAGCCAGACTCCAGATAGTTTTGTGCAAAATAGGTGTTTATTTAAGTGCTCAAAATGGGATGGGTGGTTTCAAGTGGGTGGGGGCTATGGTGAAGGAATGTCCATGGCAGAGTCCAGAGTAACAGTCACACAGGTGCATTGTCCAGAGGCCTGTGGAGAGATGGAGCATGGGCAGTTCAAGGATGGACAGGGTGACAATGTGGGACAGTGGGATGACATCAGGTGGTATCCATTGCTGGCGGGGGTCTTGACATCCTACTCTGTCTTCTTGCGAGATCTCAGGGCCCTCTTGCGGGGTGGTTCTTCTCCTGCAGGAGGTGGGGGTCTGGTGGGCTGCTGCTGTGCGGGGGCCTCCTGTCCACTAGCGCCGGCGGAGGTGGTTGGCTGTTCTTGGTCCAGGCTAGTGGCAGGGGCCCTTGGGTGTTGTTGAGTGTCCGCCCTGGTGTTGACGAGGTCCTGCAGCAGCCCTACCATGGTAACCAGGGTGGTGTTGATGGCTCTGATGTCCTCCCTGTACCCCCGATAGTGTTCCTCCTGCAGTACCTGGATCTCCTGGAACCGGGCCAGTACCGTCGCCATCGTCTCCTGGGAGCGGTTGTATGCTCCCATGATGGTGGTGAGGACCTCGTGGAGAGTGGGTTCCCTGGGCCCGTCCCCCCCCTGTCGCACAGCTGCCCTCCGAGTTGCCCTGTTTCCCTGGGCCTCTGCCCCCTGGCCGGTGTGCCCACTACCACTGCCCCCAGGTCCCTGTTGTTGTTGGGGTGGTGGGTTATCCTGGGTGCCCTGTAGTGGTAGACACACCGCAGATTGACGCGCCCTGGAGACAGAGGCATGGGCCCGCTGGGTGGGAGCTGTGCTGGTGTTCCCAGAGGGGTTTGGGTCTGTAGTGGCCTGGGCCTGTGTGAGGGGAACCGACTGTCCAGAGGTCCCCGATGGTCCGGGCTGGTCATCGGTGTCCAGGTCGACAGAGCTGCTGTCATCGCTGACGGCCTCTTGGGTGGGGGGTGTGGAGAATTCTGGCCCCTCCGCCGGGGTGTGTTGACGGTCGGGTCCTGCAGGGGTATAGAGGTATGGTTATAGTTTCAATGTGTGGCATATGGGTGTATCTATGGGTTCTCGTGTCCCCAAGTGCTGGCATTCGTGTGTGGGGGCTTTGGTGAGGGTGGCTTGTGGGGGGGATGTGTATATGCATTGGGCATGCTTTGGTGATGGGTGTCCATGCTTAGTGGACGCATGCAGGCCTAGGTTTTGGGATGTGTGGGTTGTGATGGTGAGACATTGGTGGGGAATAGGTGTGCTGGGGGTGGGGGTGAGGATGGTGGTGGGGGTGGGGGTGAGGGTGGGGTTCGAGGATGGGGGTGAGGGTTGGGGTATGATTTGGCATGCAGGTGGGGGGGAAGCAGTATTGAAGCTTCAACTTACCAGTATCCATTCCTCCGCCGACTCCTGCGAGGCCGTCAGGATGCAGGATGTTCAAGACTTCCTCCTCCCATGATGTGAATTGTGGGGGTTGAGGTGGGGGTCCTCCGCCAGTCTTCTGCACGGCGATGTTGTGCCTGGATACCATGGAACGCACCTTCCCCCGTAGGTCGTTCCATCGCTTCCTGATGTCTTCCGGATTTCTGGGGTGCTGTCCCACAGCGTTGACCCTGTCGACAATCCTCTGCCATAGCTCCGTCCTCCGGGCAATGCTGGTGTATTGTATCTGTGTGCCGAACAGCTGGGGCTCTACCCGAACGATTTCCTCCACCATGACCCTGAGTTCTTCGTCTGTGAAGCGGGGTTGTCTTTGGGGTGCCATGGGGTGGTGTGTATGATGTGTGGGGTGGAGTATGTGTAGTTAAGTGTGTTGAGTGTGGTGGTGTGTGTTGTTTTGTGTGTGGATAGTGTGTGGGTGATGGTGTTGAGTGGCTGTGGCTGTTAGTTTGTGGATGCTGGTGTCTCGCTCTGGCCTTCTATCAGATTTTTTTTGCGTAGGGGTTTGTGGGTGATGTGGGTGGGTGTTTTATATTGTATTGTGTGTGTGGGAGTGGTGTGTGTATGTGTATCAGGTGTGTGGGATTCAAATCGTCCAATGTGGCTGAGTTTTGTTCGTTTGTGTGTATTCTGACCGCGGCGGTGTGTCCCGCCAATGGAATACCGCGTTTGAATGACCGCCGCGTGGATTCGTGGGTCGTAATGGCATGGGCGTATTTCTGTTGGCGTGGCGGTGGAGGTTTTGTCACCTCCACCTTTCCGCCGACCGCTGGTCTGGCGGTCGGTTGTGGCTGTCGGATTTTCGGAGGTTTGCCTTCTGCGGGTCAGAATGACCGTGGCGGGTTTCCGCGGCCGCGGCGGTGTTATGGCGGTCTTCTGACCGGCGGTAAGTGCATTTTACCGCCGGGGTCAGAATGACCACCTTAGTCACCCACATTCTGATGTTCTGGGGCCCAAACTATGGAATTTTATTATCAAAGTAGAAACCGTATAACATGGAGCCACCAACCTATCAAGGTCAGGTTCTTATTTAATGGATCTCCTGAGTAGTTTCTCTTGTGTGCACAAGGTGCCCTATTCACTGTTATACAGAGACGCCTGTGGTGGTAGGGGAATATAGAGGTATAGGTATCACCTATATTTGTCTGTAGGTTGTTCAAGCTTGCACCTTTAAAAGTAAACAAAGCTTAGTATTTCTGCCTATGAATTCCGTTTTTTTAAGTGTTGAATCCAGTTGTTATTCCTGTGAATCATAAATATGCTGTCACACATTTTATTCAAAATGGGTG
This sequence comes from Pleurodeles waltl, assembly GCF_031143425.1. NCBI lineage: Eukaryota > Metazoa > Chordata > Amphibia > Caudata > Salamandridae > Pleurodeles > Pleurodeles waltl. The sequence continues at coordinate 1,225,564,244 of NC_090444.1, forward strand.
GAGATGTGACATTTGTGGTGAAGGCGCACAATGCATAAAAAACTGAAACATTTTACTCATGGGTCACCTTTCCTGCAGTCAATGCCAACTCAAACACATTTCATGCATACATGGTGGCAAACCCACAAGCACAATACATAGCACCCAACTACTTAGAAACACCTTTCACATCTCAGAAACATGAAAATGGGTTCCAAGGCACCCTACCACATGTCATAGAACACATTAGATTAGGTCCACTCAGCAGTGACAGGGCCACATGGCCAGTATTAGCTGCGTGCACCCCATATCTAAAAATAAAAAAATTAACAGCAGCTAATTTGGTCACATTATATAATAATCAAGTTAGATTATATAGACTTTCATACAATTTGTTATGTGAACATTAAACACTGCCCCAGCAAGAGCTGCTCAACCTGTCCAACCACAATTGGCTACACCTGTGTGTTAGAAAATGAGTCATTAGCTGGCACAGGTATGCTCTGTCCAAGTGGCAACCACATTCCTAGGCCAGGTTAAGTCAGATACACACTCTAAATGAACCTATGCTTACTCCTAGGTAGCTTGTTATACAGCAGTCAGGCTTAACATAAGATGCAATGTGTAAAGTATTTGTGCAACACTTCAACTACAGTAACTCAGTGAAAGGCACCACAAAAAAAAACTCAACTCAAGGTTAGAATCTGATTAAAACAAAATCAAAGCAACAAAAATATCCAATAATGAAACACTGCGGTATGCAGTTTTAAAGACAGAGGTGAAAATAGGGCAGAGAAGCACAAAGAGGCAACTGAGGGTATTTGGTTGTGCTGGATCGGGACAAAATCACAAGTTCAGGCTGACCATGATGGAGCATGGGCCAGCTGCTGGGACCCGCTTGGGCCTGCTGAACACAGTACCTCAAATCCTTGTGTGTGGTCTGCGGCATCTTAGGCTCACTTCCAAGGGTAGAGTGGGTGGCACCACTTTAAAGGGGAGACTCCCAGATGGCAGAGTCCAGGTGCTGTAGCTGGTGAGTTGCAGCAGTCTTTGATGTCTCTGAGACTGCAGAAGATCAGGGGCAAGCCAACAAGCCCTTGGAGATTCTTGGATTCAAGAATGTAGAGCACAAGTCTAGTCCCTCTCTCTGCAGGATAGAGGTAGCAGGCAGCGGGCCAACACAACCAAGAAAGTAGTAAAGTGATAGTCCTTCCTGCAGCACAGCAAGCAGTATTCTAACATAGAAATGCAGTTTCCAAGTGACAGTCCCTCTTTGCAGCACAGTAGTCTTTCCTGGCAGAGTGTCCTTGGTTCCAGTAGCGATCTGATCTTGTGTGGTTTGGGGTTCAGTATTTATAGGTTGGTGTCCTGGTTCTGGAAGGTGGGAGCAACTTCCAGGCATCCCTTTAAAATGTACAGATTCCCTGCCTTGCCTGTCCTGGATCCAATCTGACCCTACTATAAGTTTTGATTTTAAATTGTGAGTCCAGAGACATCAAACTCCACATTTTGATTTTTTCCCAGTTGGGAGTTACGCTTAAAATATAGTTTAAATTAATGCCAATGTGATCATATGGGAAGAAAGGCCTTGTAATAGTGAAAAGAAATTAGTAGTTTTTCACTACCTGGACATGTTAAACCTAAAAGTACATGATCAACCTTTTAAATACACTGCACCCTGCCCCTGAGGATAACTTGGGCCTATGTTAAGGATGACTTACATATAATAAAAAGGAAGGTTTGGACCTGGCAAGTGGGTGCACTTGCCACGTCAAAATGGCCGTTTAAAACTACACACAAAAGCCCTGCAGTGGCAGGCCTAAGTCATGTTTAAAAGGCTGCTTAAGTGAGTGGCACAGTCAATGCTACAGGGCCACTAGTAGCATTTAATTTACAGGCCCTAGGCACATGTAGTGCACTTTACTAGGAACATACATGTAAAGTAAATATGCAAATTGTGCATAAGTCAATGTTACCATGTTTAAAAGAGAGAACGCATATTCCTTAGCACTGTTTAGCAGTGGTAAAGTGCCCAGATTCCAGGAACCAGCTAAAAACTGGTCTGAAAAAGAGAAGGAGAAAGGCAACAGGTTTTGGGATGACCCTGCAGACAGGGCTAATTCCAACAATAGAATCAACCCAGCGACTAGCAGTGCTATTATAGGTTAGGTACCCACCAGGAGGGAGGAGATTATGGCCTGAATTGCTAAAAAAATAAACAAGCTTGAAGCAGTGTTTCCCCTATATAAACATAGAATTTGCAAAATGTGCTTGCCACTTGGGAAGGTACCCTCTATAGATGACTGTGCAACATGGAGTGCAGTATTTGCCGCAATCTATACCATAACACCACATCTTGCTGTTTTGCCAGATGTGTTACAACAGATACTTGAAGTCTAGGCAGTAAAATGATTAAGCAAGAGAATGAGTGGACATGCACAGGAAGACAAAACTCAACTCAAGTATAGTACCCTGTTACAAATAACAAGAAAAAAACTGCCCAAAAAGCCACTAACAGCTTAAATTAATATAATGTTTGATTATATGACTTATGATCTCTGAAAACAATAACTATAAATCAAAGTCACTACAAGAACCCCAAGGACTAAATTAATATAAGAAAATTAGATAAAGGAAGAGCCTCATTGATAAAAACAGAGATGTTGCAGCAAACAAATCTGGATAATTATATAGATTCATTGTTTTTAAAGGTGAAAAGGAACTTCAACTCCCATAAGGCCTCATTATGGCTAATTGGGATGTAGGGTATAAAAGTTAGTAATTATAAAGGATTTACATGCCGTGATCAAGACTTTTTTAGTTGAAACACGTTCGTAAGATATTATTTTCTGTGGAAAAAAAAAGAAGTTGGAGAGTAATCATTTCTCAGGGTGCAATTTCATAATTTATGGACATATCGATTTGAAACAGAGCCTGGTCGGGCTCCGGAAATCGACACCTGTAAAGAGCACACTGTGATTAAACTGACCGTGAAGGCAATATATATGTATATATATATATACATATATAAATACACACACACACACACACATACATACTTACATATGTACAACTATATCTCCTCAAATTCAATCAACCGCCACTGGTAGCTGGGAGCTGCCGTCTTTAGTTTCACAGGTTTTAGAAGATGGTGAAGAGATAACAACAGTCACTGAGTCCTCAGGTTGAGCCTTGTCTTCAAAATCTTGATTTGAAGACCAATGAATCGAAGGCCTAAGGTAGGAAGTATTACTGGTAACAAACTTCCTAGGGCACTGGGCAATCATCATGTTTCCGTGGAAAAACCACAAGAAAGGTTCAGCATCATATGAAGCATCAGATTTCCTTTCTTTGTCGCATGTGTCAGGTGATCACCAAATCTTCCCTTTTGAAAGTGCTAATCTTCGCATGCTGCCCCTGGTCCACAGAGGCTTTCATTTTCTGCTTGTTAACCAGTTCCCTTGTACTAATCATGATCTCACTTCATTCTCTCTTGTGGGTCCATGGAGGTAACTTGGTTGTCATTGCTCTCCTGAACATCAAAGTTGCAGGACTTTCGCCTGTGGACAACTTAGGTGTTGAAAAATATGTTCATAGTGTAGAATTTAATGCAATTTTTCAAACTGAGCTTCTCAAGAGTTATACGCTGTACTGCTTTCTTTAATGTACTCATAAAACGTTCAGCGAGTCGTTGGCCTGCAGCCACAAAGTTGAACTCCTTTGATGCTTTACATTCAGATGCTCCATGAATTCTTTGAATTCTCAACTGTTAAAAGGTGGACCATTATCAAACTTTAAAATGGCTGGAAGGCCCCATGTCACAAGGATGCCATATAGTCACTCAATGACTTGTTTGTGAGTTGTGGATGAGAGATATTCAACTAATGGAAAATAAGCGTTTTTGTCAACAGTCACCATAAGGTGTTGTCTATTAACGAGTGGATCAAAAAAGTTGAAGGCTATTCTCTCCCATGCATGCTTAGGAAGTTCTGACATGTGCAGAGTATGCTGAGTAACATTTGTAGAAATTCAGTTGCATAGATGAAAGGTCTTGAGTTCTTCTTCAACCCTCACATCTAAATACAGAAACTAAACTTAATTCCAGAGTGCTCTTTTTGTTGCAACAATACCACAATGTCCTTCCTCGGTGACTTCAATTATTTTTTGTTGCAGACTCTCCAGAATCAGAATTCTCTACCTTCGGAGTATAACTCCCTCTAGAGTTTAGACAGTTCATTTTTGACATTTCTGTTTTTTTGATATTCACCATCACTTGTGACAGGTCGATGTAGGAGGCTGGCCTGGTTTGTAGTGGGTACCTTGGGTACTTACACCTTATACCAGGTCTAGTTATCTATGTAGTAGTGTTCTAGCAGCTTAGGCTGATAGAGGTAGGTATAGTAGAGCAGCTTAGGCCGAACTAGGAGACATGCAAAGCTCCTGCAATACCACTTATAGTTACACAGTACTTATACACAAGTAAATACAATACTCAGTGTAACCAAAAATAAAGGTAGTTCATTTGGGTGACACAAGGCCAAAAATATCTTAGAGGCAATGCTCCTTCTGGAGGTAAGTATTATACACAATATATACACTATACACCAAAATAAGGTAAGTAATTAGACAAAGGATAGTGCACACAATAGGAAATGCTATAGAATGGAGTGGGAGAAAATAAGTCTAGGAGCAACACAAACAATATACTAGGAAAATGGAATGAGAATCACAAATTCCCCCCTAGACAAGTGTAGTGTGTAGAGAATCACTGGGAGAGCAAGAATACAGAAAAGGTAAGTAAAATACCCCAACCCAGAGCCCAGGAAAGTAGGAGTAAAGTACTGCAAGTTTCCTTAGGACACACTACAAGTCGTGATTAGAGTTATTGCAAGAAACAAGCCAGACTGCAAACAACACATGGTGGATTCCTGGACCTGAAGACGTGCAAATGGAGGGGACCAAGTCCAGAAGTCGGAAGAAGTTCCAGGAAGGATAGGAGCACCTGCCAATCCAGAAGAGGGTGCAAAAGAAGAGACCCCAGTTGGACAGAGACTGCAGAAATGCACCCAAGGAAGATGTCAGCAGGTTCCTGCATGATGCAATGGATTTCCCACGAAGAGATGTTGAATGCAGGTGCTTTTGGTCCTGGATTCGTCCAACAAGCCTTGGTTCTGGCAAAGTTGCCTTTTGCGTCAAAGTCGCGCTGTCTGGACCCAGGAGAGACCTGGGGCCTCAACTCTGTGTGAGGAGGAAGAGGGGCTCTCAGCACCTCAGAGAGCCCTCAGAAGATCAGACAGCACCCACAGAAGTCCCAGTACATGGGGACAAAGGAGGTGCAAAATGCAGTAGGTGCAGCACTAGAAAGGAAGATCCCATGCCGCCGGAGGACAACTCAGCGAGTTGAGGGTCTCAGGATAGAGTGCTGGGGACCTGGGCCAGGCTATGCACGAAGGAATTTTGCAAATAGTTCACAGATGCATCAGGAGGTGAAGAAGATGCGTTGCACAGGGGTACTATCACACTTGGGGAAGGCAAGGTCTTACCTCCTCCAAATTGGGACAGAAGGACCTCAGGACAGTCTGTTTCAAAGGGGTCCCCCACCTGTGTTCTAAGGAGCATTCTCATCGCCAGGAGAGGAGTCCAAAAGAACTGGTCATTGATTTAAAAGGTGCCTGCTTCAGCAGGGAAGTGACTCTGTCACTCTACGGTAGATTTCTTTGGTCCTTCTGGTGCAGGGGAAGACATGGAGTCCCCAGAGCGTGCACACCATGGAAACTGTTGCAGTTGCTAGCTGGAGCTAAAGTTGCAGAGGAAAAGTAGCCCTTCTGGGTACTTTGTTGCTATTACAGCGGTTCCTGGAGCAGTCTGCAGTCGATCCGAGGTCAGAGGATGAAGTAGTAGTTGCAGAGGATTCCTGTTGGAAACTTGCAAGTAGAATCTGAAGAGAAACCCACAGGAGAGACCCTAAATAGCCCTGAGAGGGGGATTTGCTACCTCATCAGGTATGGACCTATTAGGAGGGGTCTCTGACGTAACCTGTTGGCACTGGCCACTCAGCGGCCTTCAGAGCGTCCCCACACCTTGGAAAACAAGATGGCTGAAGTCTGGGACACACTGGAGGAACTCTGGGCACCACCCCTGGGGTGGTGATGGACAGGGGAGCGGTCACTCCCCTTTCCTTTGTCCAGTTTTGCATCAGAGCATGGACTGGGGGTCCCTGAACCAGTGTAGAATGGCTTATGCAAGGAGGGCACCATCTATGCCCTTTAAAGCATTTCCAGAGGCTCGGGGAGGCTACCACTCCCCAGCTTGTTACACCTATTTCCAAAGGTAGAGGGTGTAACACCCTCCTCCCAGATTAAATGCTTTGTTCTGCCTTCCTGGGACTGAGCTGTTCAGACCCCAGGAGGGCATAACCCTGTCTGTGAGTTGTCAGCAGCTGTAGCTGCATTACAAGCCTCAGAGAGCTGGTTTGGCATTACTGGGGGTCCATAGTGGAGCCCCCAGGATGCATGGAATTGGCTCCTGAATACCAGGTTTGGAATGGGGGGACAATTCCGTGCTCTTAGACACCTTACATGGCCATATTCAGAGTTACCATTGTGAAGCTACATATAGGTATTGACCTATATGTAGTGCCCGCGTGTAATGGCGTCCCGCACTCACAAAGTTCTGGGAATTGGCCCTGAACTATTTTGGGGCACCTTTGCTAGTGCAAGGGTGCCCTCACACTTAGTAACTTTGCACCTAACCTTCAGTAAGTGAAAGTTAGACATATAGGTGACTTATAGGTTACTTAAGTGTAGTGCAAATGGCTGTGAAATAGTGTGTGCACTGTTTCATGCAGGCTGCAATGGCAGGCCTGTGGAAGGGTTTGTCTGAGCTCCTTATGGGTAGCAAAAGAAATGCTGCAGCCCATAAGGATCTCCTGGAACTCCAATGCCCTGGGTACCTAGGTGTCATATACTAGGAATTTATAAGGGGGTCCAGTGTGCCAGTTGAAATTGGTAAATGAAGTCACCAGACTATATTTACAAATTTAGAAGAAGAGACAGCATACGTACTGAGGTTCTGGTTAGCAGAGCCTCAATGACACAGTCAAGCACTACTGACGACACTCACATTAGGCCACAAACTATGAGCACTGGGGTCCTGGCTAGCAGGATCCCAGTGACACAGTAAAAACACACTGACATACACTCACAAACAGGCCAAAAGTGGGGGTAACCATGCTAGAAAGAGGCTACTTTCTCACAGTTGAGTGTTTCCTTTCCATGACTGATGTGTAACTATGTCTGTTACCTTCAGCAAGTCACTATGATGGCTTGAGGCAGTGATAACATGGGCTAAAAAGGTAGTAGCCGGCATATTTGATTTTACAATGAAATTAGTGGAGGCTTCAGCTATCTTAGATGAGGTCCTTTGACCTTGAATTGGTACTCTAGAAAAGCAGTCAGCGGGGTTTTGATCCATACTGGATAATGCACAATGATATAATTGTACTCTTGCAAGTGTAGTCCCATTGTTCAATGCAAAGGAGTATCTTGGCTTTTGGATTGCCAAAGATAGTAAGTAAAGCTTGATTATCAGTTACCAGCGTGAAAGGTTTTCCATACAGGAATATATGGAAATGTTCACAAACACATACCATGGTTAAAAAATTTTATCAGGTTATAAGTAAACATGTTCTGCTTGGGACAAACTTCTACTAGCATATGCCACAATATGCCTTCAAGCATTTGAGCACTTTTACTAGCATATTCCACAATATGCCGTCAAGCATGTGCTGTGCAAGGATAGCACATAACCCAACTGGGCTAGTGTTAACAACCACCTCTATATATAACTTCAGATTGAAGTATGGCATTTCTGTAGCATTTTCATGGCTTGTTTGATTCTCTTGAAACATCTTGTACATGTTTGTGACCATTGAAATGAAACATTTTTCTCCGCGAATCTTGCAATGGAGCACTCACAGTGGCAAAGTCTTGTATGTAACGTCAATTGTAACTGATTATTCCAAGAAATGAAGGCACCATAGAAATAATCTTGTGAGGGATCAGCATTTGACAGAGCTTGTACTTTCACATGATCGGGTGTCATACCCCCATCAGAAAGGATATGGCCAAAGCATTATAGCTTTGTCTTGTGGACCTCAAATGTTTTTGCATTCAAAGGCAAACCTTCATCAGTAAGTAAACAACATACTTGTTTGTGTGAGAGCTCTAGTGTGTTCCTTCTGTGTCGCTCTGAAAACTAATATGTCATTGCTATATCTGAACACATTCATAACAGGCTGGATGATACATCGAATGATATCTTGAAAAAGTTCTGCAGCCGATGACTCATCAAATCCAAGGGCCTAATTATGATCTTGGAGGATGGAATACTCGGTCACAAACATGGAGGATATTCCGTCTGCTGTATTGATGTTTCCATAGGATACAATGGAATCATAATCCAGCAGATGGGATATTCATCATGTTTGTGACAGAGTAACGCAGTCTGCCAAGATCGTAATCAGGCATTAAGGCTCTCATTTTGACCCTGGTGGTCTTTTGACCGCCAGGGTAAATGTGGCAGTCCCACCACCAACAGGCTGGTGGTACAGACTGCCACATTATGAGTGTGGCGGGTTGGCCTCTGCCAACCCACCACATCTCCACTCATACTTCCATGCCATTTGGAACCACTGGGCCACAGATATTTATCTCTGTTAGACCTCACAGCCTTAGGGTGGTCACCCCTAACTTTTTGCCTGCCACCCTCTACTTTTTAGATACTGTTTTTGCTGGTTTTAAGACTCTACACACTTTACCACTGCTAACCAGTGCTAAAGTGCATATGCTCTCTCCCTTTAAACATGGTAACATTGGGTCATACCCAATTCGACTATTTAATTTACTTATAAGTCCCTAGTACGGTCCACTATATATGCCCAGGGCCTGTAGATTAAATGCTACTAGTGGGCCTGCAGCACTGATTGTGCCACCCACTTATGTAGCCCCTTAACCTTGTCTCAGGCCTGCCATTGCCAGGTCTGTGTGTGCAGTTTCACTGCCAATTCGACTTGGCATTTAAAAGTACTTGCCAAGCCTAAAACTTCCCTTTTCTACATATTAGACACCCCTAAGGTATGCTCTATGTAACCCATAGGGCAGGGTGCTGTGTAGGCAAAAGGCAGGACATGTACCTGAGTAGTTTCCATGTCCTGGTAGTGTAAAGCTCCTAAATAATTCATTTTTACACTTCTGTGAGGCCTGCTCCCTTCATAGGCTAACATTGGGGCTGCCCTCATACATTGTTTGAGTGGTAGCTGCTGATCTGAAAGGAGTAGGAAGGTCATATTTAGTATGGCCAGAATGGTGATGTAAAATCCTGCTGACTGGTGAAGTTGGATTTAATATTACTATTTTAGAATTGCCACTTTTAGAAAATGAGCATTTCTCTGCACTTAAATCTTTCTGTGCCTTACAGTCCACGTCTGGCTGGGTTTAGTTGACAGCTCCTTGTGCATCCACTCAGACACACCCCAAACACAGGATACTCAGCCTCAATTGCATACATCTGTCTACTACTGGGACCCTGGCAGACAGGACTGAACTGAAAGGGGACCTGGTGCCCTTCCAAGCCACTCTTTGAAGTCTCCCCCACTTCAAAGGCACATTTGGGTATATAAACAGGTCCACTGCCCCTACCAACTCAGACACTTCCTGGAGAAGAAACTTGAACCAGATTCTGCATCCTGCAAAGAAGAACTGCCTGGCTGCCCAAAGGATTAACCTGTCTGCTTTCTGTGAAGGACTGGTACCTTGGTGTTTCCCTGCTGCCTTTCTGCTCTCTGGCTGAGGTGAAGAAGTGCTCTCCAAGGTCTTGGATAGAGCTTGCCTCCTGTTCCCTGAAGTCTCAGGACCAAAAAGACTTAGGCCCTCATTATGACATTGGTGGTAAGTGCCGCTTACCGCCATGCTGACTGCCACCAACAGTATAACACTACGCGTATTATGACCCACACATAGAAATCTGCCACTATACAGAGACACATACAAGTCTGCCAGCCCAAAGATCAGTAATAAACTGGCGTAACCAAAACCCACACTGTTACGCCAACAGAACTACGCCCACAGCATTATGACCCACGAAATACCTGCGGCTGACATTCAACCATGGTAAACCATTGGCATACATAACGCTGCGCTCAAAATACACACACATACAAAACAACACCACATTGTATAATTCAAACTACGCACACCAGACACTCATACACAAACCACACCCACACCCGCAAACCACTATAAAACACACACCCCCATTACACACAACCCTTTACCACTACAAACAATTTACAACTGAGAGAGAGACACGTCAGGAGCACCCACAGAACCAGAGCCACAGAACACCATCACCCATATACCATCCATGCACCTCACAGCACACACCCCAACACATCACCCCACACACCCTCACACACACCACTCACACTACACCCATGGCACCACAAAGACACCCCAGATTCTCTGAGGAGGAGCTAAGGGTCATGGTGGAGGAAATCATCCGGGTAGAGCCACAGCTATAGGGATCACAGGTGCAGCAGACGCACATTGCTAGGAAGATGGAGCTGTGTTGGAGAGTTGTGAACAGGGTCAATGCTGTAGGACAGCACCCCAGAACAAGGGATGACACCAGGCAGAGGTGGAACGACCTGCGGGGGAAGGTGCATTCCATGGTTGCAAGATACCAGATAGCTGTACAGAGGACTGGCGGTGGACCCCCACCTCCTCCCCCACAACTATCAACATGGGAGGAGCAAGTATGTGCAATAAAGGATCCTGAGGGCCTGGCAGGAGTAGCAGGAGGACTTTACTACTTTCACTCCCCCCACCTGCATGCCAACACATACCCCTACCCCTATCCTTACCCCCATCACCCCACCACCTCATATATACCCCACCATCACAACCCACCCATCCCAGTAGCCAGTACTGCATGCACCACCAATGCATGGACACCACTCACTGCCCTGCATGGACACCCATCACCACAGCATGCACAATAGGGACAATCACTTAGCCAACCAAATAACATCTCACACAAGCCAAAGCTGCCTTGGTAATAACAACCATGGGGGGAAACATACCCATGCACAAGATGTCACACGCAGTAACAATAACACTGCTTTTACATACCCACACAACGTCACCAGAGAGGAGGTGCCAACAACATCCAGTCCTCCCCCCCCAAAGAAGACCACAGTGATGACAGCAGCTCTGCACACCTGGATCAGGATGACCAACCTGGCCCATTAGGGACCTCTGGACAGTCAGATACACAGGCACAGTCCCATCCCACAACAGTGCCTCCCCCCTTAGGAAACACCACCACAGCACCCACCCAGCGGGCTCATACCACTGTCCCCAGAACACGTCAATCAGCAGTATGTCCACCACTGCAGGGACCCCAGGCAACCCCACAAACACAGGACGATCAGAGACCTGGGGTCAGGGGCAGTGAGCACACAGTTCAGGGGACAGAGGCACAGGACAACAGGGAAGCTGGGAGGACAGGGGGAGGACAGTCCCAGGGAACCCACTCTCCATGAGGCACTTGCAGGGATCCTGGGAGCATACCATCATTCCCAAGAGACCATGGGCCAGATACTGGCCAAGTTGCAGAGACCCAGCGGCTGTAGAAGGGACAGTCCCAGGGGATCAGGGAGGACCTGAGGGACAGCCACACCACCCTGGCCACCATTTCAAGGGTGCTGGTGGACATGGCCAACACCATGAGGGAGGCAGTGGCACACCACCGGGCCCCTGACACTAGCCAAACCGATAACCAGCCTCCCTCCTCTGCTGCTACTAGTGGACAGGAGGCCCCGCCACAGGAACAACAGGCAACCAGCACCCCTCCCTCTGCAGAAGGAGAACCACCACGCAAAAGGTCCCTGAGATCCAGGCAGAAGCCAGAGAACATTGCCAAGACCCCCACCAGGAAATAAGACTCTCCTGATTGTCACCCGTGTGTCCCACCCTGTCACCCTGTCCACCTTGAACTGCCATTGCTCCGCTTCCTATGCCCCCTTGGACAATGCACCTGTGATACCAATAGACTGGACTCTCCTCCATCAGCAAACTAGCCCATTGCCATACCCCCTCCACTTATTAGTACCTAAATAAACACCATTGGATCAAATATAAGTATGGAGCCTGTCAATTGATTGAAATATGTATTTGTTTAACAAGCTGTAAACATTGCAATTCAACTGTACAGTTATGTATACATAGGTATGACCTGTAGTGGGCAGAAGTAAACACACCTGGAGCCAGAGTGGGGCACAGATATCTGAAAATAGAGATGCCAAAGGGTGCAGTAACTGGCAATAGAATTGGGAAAATCAGCCTGCCATGTACAACGCCCAACACAAAACTGCAATGGAAGGTGAAGTTTCAGTGTCTTACCTGTGTGTCACTGGAAGTACTGTTGAGTTATAGTTGTTCTGTTGTCCACATCCTCTTCCTCTGCCTCCTCTTCGTCCCTGTCCACAGGTTCCACCGCTGCCACACGACCTTCTCCAGCCTCATCCTCCTGCAGAAAAGGCACCTGGTGTCCCAAGGCCAGGTTGTGCAACATGCAATGATGATCTGGCAGACCTTCTTGGGTAAGTAGCACATGGATCCACCTGTAAGAGGGAGGCACCAGAATCTGGCCTTCAGGAGGCCAAAGGTGCTCTCGATGATCCTCCTTGTTCGCCCATGTGCCTCATTGTAAAGTTCCTCTGCCCTTGTCCTGGAATTCCTCACTGGGGTCAGTAGCCATGAGATGTTGGGTTAACCAGTCACCTGTAAATATCGAGGGATACTGTTGCACAGACCCAGGATACTTTGCAATCACATGGAAGATGTACTGGTCCACCAGGCACACTATCTGCACATTCAGAGAGTGAAAGTTCTTCCAATTTCTGAACACCTGTTCATTTCTCCAGGGGGTGGGGAACAAAGGCAATATGTGTACCATCAATAGCACCAATGATGTTGGGGATATGTCCCAATGCATAGAAGGCAGCCTTCACTGTGGCCAAATCCTCCACCTGGGGGAACAGGATGTAGCTGTGCATGTATTTCATGAGAGCTGACAACACTCTGGTCAGCAGGTTTGAAAGCATAGACTGTGACATCCCTTCTGCCATGGCCACTGTTGCTTGGAAGGAGCCACTTGCCAAGAAATGGAGCACTAACAGGACTTTCACAAGAGGGGAGATCCCAGTGGGGTGACGGATAGTTGAGATCAGGTCTGGCTCCAATTGGGCACACAGCTCTTGGATTGTGGCCCTATCAAGTCTGTAGGTTAGGATAATGTGCCTATCCTCCATTGTTGCCAGGTCCACCAGGGGTCTGTACACGGGGTATGTCTCCATCTCATATTCATCCTCAGCAGTTGATCTCTAGGGTGAAAAACAGTGAGCATATGGTCATATTCAAAGATATCCTCAGAGTAAAATGCCTTGCATTTTGTGACAGAATCAGTATGTGAACGTGTAGGTCTGTTAATGTGCCTATGTCTGCTGTGACACACTTAGGTGCCATGGCCTGTTCCCCCCTGAAATGGCGGCTGCCTGAGCTGTTAGGAGGGACAAGTGGAAATGAGGTAATTCTGCTGATGTTGTGCGCTGTTGCAGGAGGCAGTTGACGACCTCCGTGCAACACCTCATTGCTTATCATTGGGGACTATGGGTTCCATGAGCCAATGGTGATGTACGCCAGTGGTGACAGTACACACCGCCATGGACGTGACCGCCATTTTCTATCTGTTCACTCACTTGCTACCTGACCTTCAACAGGAGAGGACCTACACAGCAAGTGCTGCTGTGACCTGTGTCTGGATGCGACCATGGATCGAGTTTCTGGGTAAAGGGCACCTGTCTTCACTTCAGAGGAGTTGGAGAGACTTGTAGATGGGGTCCTACCCCTGTACTGTTTACTTTATGGTCCTACAGACCAACAGGTGAGCACGATGCATGGGGCATGAATGCGTGGAGTGCTGTGTGTGTAAGCCTTGTGTAGGGGGGGTGGCTGAGGGGTCCTGCGCAGAGTGCTGAATGTATGGTGGGTAATGTCTGTGCATAAGGGGATGGGAGGGATATGGTGGGCCATGAGTGTAACAGGCCGGACGGTATGACTAATACCTTTTCGTATGTATCTTTTTCTGCAGGTCAGCGGCCATCAGAAAAAAGGTATTTGGCGTGCCATCGCCAAGGACGTGCGGACCCTGGGGGTCTTTGACAGGCGGAGCACCCACTGTCGCAAACGGTGGGAGGACCTGTGCCGCTGGGCAAGGAAGACGGCGGAGGCCCAGCTGGGGATGGCCTCCCAACAAAGAAGGTGTGTCTGTCGTACCCTGACCCCCTTGATGTTCCGCATCCTGGTGGTGGCCTATCTGAAGTTGTGTTGGTGCTTGAAGGCATTACAGATCCACAAGAGGGAGAGTACAGTTTCAGAATCAGGAAATTGCGCCTGTTGAGGTGTTATCTGGGTGGGTGATGTGGGTCTGTGGGTGCCCCTAGGCCAGGACGAACATGGCAGGGTTGGTTCCATGATGGGCAGGCTCAGATGCACTCCAAACCCAAATATGCTAGTGGGCATCTACTACTGGGCAGGGTCCTGTGGGTTTCAGGTGTGCTGCTATTGGCGTTAGGCATTGTACCCCATGGCCTGGTGACTAGCATTGTAACTGGTAGTGCATGGCCTAGTGTACAGGGCTGTTCCCTGTGTGTTGTGCACGCCAACAGTGGTGTTGTTGCTGGCATTGAACAAGTGTATTCTCTGTCTCTCCCCCCCTTTTTATTTTGTCACCCTGTCCTTGTGTGCATTAGCATCACCTGGCGGAGGAGCAGAGGCACTGGAGGGAGCTGCATCCCACATGGCCCATGAGACAGAATCCATTGATGGTGAGGGCACCAGTGGGATGGAGGGTGAGAAGAGCACCAAGGCGGAGACTGGAGGGGACAGTTCTGACAACAACACCTCCTCCGATGGAAGCTCCCTGGTGTGACCACCCCACCTACAGGTACAGCCGCCACCCCCGTACCAGAACCGCCCTCCCAGCAGCCCCTCAGCGTGTTACCCGCGCACGCTCACACAGGAGGACGGGCATCTCCTTCGCTCCAAGCACCTCAGGCCCTGCCCCAGTCAGCTCTTCTGCCCTCAGTGAGGAGTCTATTGACCTCCTGCGATCCATCTCTGTTGGGCAGTCAACCATTGTGAATGTAATCCGGGGTCTGGCAGGGTATTTGCAACAAACAAATGTATTCCTGGAGGGCATTCACTCTGGCATGGAGGCCCAACAGAGATCGTTCCAGGCTCTGGCCAACTCCCTGATGGCAGCCATTGTCCCTGTCTCTAGCCTCCCCCCTCCAACTTCCTCTACCCAGTCCCATTCCCCTCAACCCCAGCCTATCCCAAGCACACCTTCAGACCAGCATGCACCCAAATCAAGATACAGAAGTGGCTCAGGCAAACACAAGCACCATACTTAATCCCACAGGCACTCACACAAGCACCATCCAGATGCAGACACACCAACATCCACTGCCTCCACAGTGTCCCCCTCCTTCTTGACGCACATCTCCCTCCCAGTAGCGTCTCGACTCACACCTGCATGCACTGCATCCTCATCTACTACCTCCATCACCATCACGCCTATCACTACACACCCCTCACTGGCAGTCACCACCCCCACATCCATGCACACGTCCCCTGTGTCCTCTCCCACTGTGTCTGTACCCCCTCCTCTTAAAGTACACAAACGCAAGCACTCAGACACCCAACAGCCATCCACCTCACGACAGCATCCAGCCCATGCACCTGCACCCAAGCACAGCAGACAGACACCTCCTCCCACCGCTCCCTCTTCCTCCACTCCCAAACCTTCACCCGCTTCCAGCCCCAGTGTCCCTAAAAGGCTTTTCCTCTCCACCCTTGACCTATTCCCTGCCCCTCCCCCCGTCATTCACTTCAGGCCATGGTGGGCAGAACCCAGGCCAGCACCTCAGCCACCCAGTCCATGGCCACTGTAGTTTCAGCAGCTACTGCAGGTGTGAGAGTCTCCAAGGAGACACCCGTCAGCATTGCCAGTGTGCCTGCACCAGCTGCCAGGGGCAAGAAGGGACCACCAGCTACCAAGGGCAAGGAGACACCACCAGCTAGCAAGGGCAAGGAGGCACCACCAGCTAGCAAGGGCAAGGAAGCACCACCAGCTACCAAAGGCAAGGAGGCACCACCAGCTAGCAAGGGGCAGGAAGGGAACACCAGCTGATAGAAGTAAGGAGGCACCACCAGCTGCCAAGGGCAGGAAGGGAACACGAGCTGCCAAGGCAAATGAAAAAGGCACAGACACCACAGGCAGGAGGTATCTGGTGCCTGGTGCTGGAGCAGCATCTGGGCAAACAACACCAGCCATGGAACTTCAGCCATCCGAGGATGCGGGGGGAAGGGCTGGAGCCTCCCCCCAACGATGGCAGCACCGCTGCCAGCACCGCCGCCTGCACTGCCACCTGCACTGCCACCTGCACTGCCACCTGCACTGCCACCAGCACCACTGCCACCAGCATCAGCCCCAGTGGGCAGCTGTCCGAGGCTGCTGGGGATGGGCTGGAGCCGCCACCCACCACTGGCAGCACTTCCGCCAACACCGCCATGAGCAGCACCACCTGCACCGCCACCAGCACCACTGCCAGCAGCAGCAGCCCCAGTGGGCAGCCGTCCGAGGCTGCTGGGGAAGGGCTGGAGCCTCTCCCCACCACTGCCAGACCGCCACCTGCACCACCACAAGCACCACTGCCAACAGCAGCAGCCCCAGTGGGCAGCCATCCGAGGCTGCAGGGGAACGGCTGGAGCCTCCACCCACCACTGGCAGCACCGCCACCAGCCCCACCACTACCACCACTAAGCAGCCGTCATCGCCGGCGGACAGTGTGTAGTCGTGCCTCCATGGGCTGTGGTGCATCCTGGCCCCTGCAACAACTGTAGGTGTGGCACCCAGGTGAGAGACTGTGACCTTGCACCATCCAAGATTGGCATCACTGGGCACAAAGCCCCCTCAAGAACCAGAGGAAGAAGGCATCCACTCACGCCCTCCTTGCCAGGATGAAGCACACTGGGCACAAAGCCCCCTGCAGAACCAGTGGAAGAAGACATCCACTCACCCCTTCCTTTCCAGGATGAAGCACACAGGGCACAACGCCACCTCCAGAACCAGTGGAGAAGCCATCTACTTGAGAGACAGTGACTTTGCACCAAGCAGTGGGCAAACCACCTACTTGAGAGACTGTGACGTAGCCCTCCCCAGGTCCAAGCAGTGTGCAAACCACCCAATTGAGAGACTGTGACTTTGCACTCTCCATGACCAAGCAGTGGGCAAACCACCCACTTGAGAGACTGTGGCTATGCACTTCCCAGGACCAAGCAGTGGGCAAACCACCAACTTGAGAGACTGTGGCTTTGCACTCCCCAGGACCAACCAGTGGGCAAACCTCCCACTAGAGAGACTGTGGCCTTGCATTCCCCAGGACCAAGCAGTGTGGCAAACCACCCACTGGAGAGACTGTGGCTCTGCACTCCCCAGGACATCGCAGTGGGCATATAGCATCCTCCAGGGGCAGTTGCGTTGTACCATCTTCCGGCTGAGGTGCCCCCTGTTCCCCTTCCCTCTGAGGTGCCTGTATATTTTTGACCTGATGCCCCAGCAGTGTTCTCTCCGTATTGAGGCAGGGGTCAAGTGTGACCTTTGCCTATGTGATATGGCCCTTTGGCCTGGGCATTGTCCCTCCATTTGTATATATTGTTGATACTGTTTTGTGCTTTGAGTACGTATTTCTTGAAACTTATATTATTACACTTACTTTACTAACTTCCTTTTGTCCTTCATTATTCCTGAGGGGTACGGGTGGATTTGTAATGTTGTTGCATCTGTTTGTGTGTATGTTGATGGGGGTGGGGGTGTTTCATGTTGCGTGTTGCGTGTGTGTCTCTCTCTATTTTCCTCCCCCTTCTTTGTGTGCTAGGTGCGGTACTCACAGTGGTCGTCTTCGCCGCTGTTTGTGTTCCTGGTGTAGGTGGAGGTATACCAGCATGGGGAACACCTACAGTTCGTGCTCCATGACACTGTAGTTCTTCCTTGAGTGTCGAGAGGTGAGTTGTTTCCCTTCTGTGTTCTGTTTCCGCCGTGCTTTTGATGGCATTGGTACCACTCCGGAAAAGCTGGTGAATTGGCTTGGTGTAATAGGCTGGGCAGTACATTATCTTCCGCCTGGCTGTTGGCGGTTACCCCCGCGGTGCTTGTTGCTACCACCGTGGCAGTCGGTGTGTTAAAGTGGCTGTCTATGTTGGCAGTTTCCGCTGTGGTCAAAATTCAATTTTTTTTTTACCGGTGGCCTGTTGCCGGTAGTACCGCCACTTTATCACCGACCACCGGGGTTGTAATGAGGGCCTTAATCTTTACAAGAAGGACTCCTTGTGCGCTGAAATTAGACGCACAGCCTGCCAGAAATGACGGACAGCCTGCACCGCGGTGAAATTTTCACTACACACCGAACCGGAACAACGCAGCCCTACTTCGCAATGAGAAGATTGACACAGTGCCAGCGTAGCGACCGGAAATTGGATGCATGGCCCACTGGATCGATGCACAGCCAAGCCGGAACAATGCAGCCTGACTTCCAGAGAGGAATCAACGCAACTCCTGCCATGCAGCAGAAAATTTGACGCAATGCCCACAGGTACGACGCAGCTTCTGTGACCACATATGCGTACAACTTCTTTATTGTCCTTTTTGGGCACTACCACTATTGCAGAAACCCATGGCATTGAACCAATCCTGATTGTTAGATTGTTTGGGATGAGATTCTATATGATGTTTTTGGTCCTACAGAGACTATTCAAATTCCATGTTTTTTTAGATTGCGATGGATGATGTGATCATAACCAGTGTTGTGTCTGATGATTGTGATTTTAAAACTGTTTCTTCAATGCCTACTGAACTTGAATATTATACTGTATTTTAAAGTGAAGATATGTACAAGAACTCAGCAAATTATTGTGAAATGTTTTGTTACCATCACTATGCACAGCATTACCTACATACCCCATGTATAATTTTTTACTTCACACAATGGTAATGATTGCCTGAGTTCATCAGTGGGGAGTACTAAAATATACTCAGACAAATTCACATATTTTTCTGGGCATGATATTACTGATCGAGTATTCCATTACCTCAAATTACTGTCAACAAAAGCAGGGAAAATATGCTGACTGCTACCAAATTAATTTACTCAAATTCATTTGCTTCCCAACTAGCCATCAAAGGCTATGAATATTGGAAAGAATCAATTCATTTGAACTCCATTTGGGGAACAAATAATTAGCAAGTGGAGGGAGTGGATGCCTTTCTTAAAGCATGTCTAATTCTCCTACAGATGATTTTTATGAATGACACTGTTCAGCAGACAAGTTGCTTGGGTCCAGCAAAAATGAAAGAAAATCAATGTGTTTGAGGGTTGTATGGGATTCTGTGTGAAAAAACATGGTGAGAGCCATGCAAGTTAACCCTTTCTGGATACCCGCGGGTATCTACTTTTTAAATACATACATCTTTGCTAGGTTTCCCTTGGTGCTGGCTCAAATAGAGTCCAACATCTACAACTAATCACATTAGAAAAAGAATGTCAGTTTTCAGTGAAAAATGTGCTGTGTCCATGTCACATTTTGGGCTATTTTCTATCACAGGCACTAGGTCTACTAACCCAAGTGGGGTATCATTTTTATTGGAAGACTTGGGAAAATGCCAGGTGGAAGGAAGTCTGTAGCTCCCCAGACATTTCAGAACTTTCCATCACAGAAAAGTAAGGGAAATGTGTTTTTAGTCAAAGTTTGAGGTCTACAAGAGATTGTATTTAAAAAAATGTAATGAGAGCCATGCAGGACTGCTCACCTTGTGTACACTTCAGTGGCTAGTTTTCTGAGCCAGGGTCCAAAATGTAGAGCTACTCACAATAGTAAAAAAAATAATATGTGTCCATTTGGGCCTTTTCTGTTACGCACTAGGCCTGCCCACAAAGGTTACCTTTTCTGTTGGGAGACCCAAGGGAGTATAGAATAGTAGCACATTTGTTATCACCAATTGGATTTCGCTGCATTTGTGCCTTTTAATTGTAATCTAGTGTATAAGAAAGATGACATTTTGAAAATTTGCCTCCAAATCATATGCTAGTATGGGTATCCCACAGATTCAGAGATGTAGAAATAACCACTGCTCCTAACTGCCATATCTGTGCCCCTTTCAGCAATACATACGTTTCCTTGATACCTATTGGCAGTCAATGAAAAACCACTGTATGGTGCAGCTCAGCTGTTGGCTATGGGTACCTTGGTTTCTTGGAGAACCTACAAACCTTATATATCCACACAACCAGATGAGTCTAGTTGGTGTAATGGTGTATTATTTTTGTCAGTCTGCAATTGTGACAAAAGGTTACAGATGAAAATCTTGTCACAAATGCCTGTTTTTCTACTCATTTTCAATATTTCTTTGTTTCAACAGGAATTTTCCATGGAAACTCTTTGAGAGTTCTGCACATATGACCTCTTGCTAATTTTCAAAAATCTATAGCCTTTCTGTATCACCCAAGGGTTTTACACTGGTTTTGACCACAAACTGTAAGAAGGAAGAGAGCACAAAAATAATAGGGAAATAGGATACCTCTACATGTTCCTGAAAGCCGGGAAGATGGTGACTTTGGTACAATAAATTGTCTGTGAATGCCATTTTTAGGGAAAAATTCAGACACCTTTATCTGGAGCTCTTTTTCCCTAATTTTCTCAAAAAAACTCATATTTGTATATGTTTTGCCTATTTTCTCGGTCCCCTCCAGTGGAATCCATACACCCTGGGTACCTTTACAATCCCCAGGATTTTGGAAAAAAAGGATGCAAATTCACATTGGACACCTTATGAGAAAACAAGTTCTAAGCACAAACTACCCAAATTGCCAAAAAAAACACTCAGCCCTGCAGCTAAGGGGTTAATACATGGAGTAAAATCACTGCCAATATCAACATTACAATTTACATCTATCTTATTTGAAGTAGTTTCCAATAGGCAGATTTGAGGCATTAGGTGAGAGTTAAATTTACAAGGTGCTGGAGTTACCTTTTGATTACAAATGTATTGACGGGGAAAATTAAGTTTTTCTTAATGGATGTCATTATGAAACATCTGTGAGCCATTAAATGATTTGTGAACAGGTGACATTCCATGGCACATATAGGCGGTCATTCCGACCCTGGCGGTCATTGACCGCCAGGGCCGGGGACCGCGGGAGCACCGCCAACAGGCTGGCGGTGCTCCCAAGGGCATTCTGACCGCGGCGGTACAGCTGCGGTCAGAAACGGAAAACCGGCGGTCTCCCGCCGGTTTTCCGCTGCCCTGAGGAATCCTCCATGGCGGCGCAGCTTGCTGCGCCGCCATGGGGATTCCGACCCCCTCACCGCCATCCTGTTCCTGGCGGTCGTGACTGCCAGGAACAGGATGGCGGTGAGGGGTGTCCTGGGGCCCCTGGGGGCCCCTGCAGTGCCCATGCCAATGGCATGGGCACTGCAGGGGCCCCCGTAAGAGGGCCCCTAAAAGATTTTCAGTGTCTGCATTGCAGACACTGAAAATAGCGACGGGTGCTACTGCACCCGTCGCACCCTTCACACTCCGCCGGCTCCATTCGGAGCCGGCTTCCTCGTGGGAAGGGGTTTCCTGCTGGGCTGGCGGGCGGCCTTCTGGCGGTCACCCGCCAGCCCAGCGGGAAACACAGAATAACCGCGGCGGTCTTCTGACCGCGCAGCGGTATTCTGGCGGTTCCCGTTTGGCTGGCGGCGCCCACCGCCAGCCAAAGTTGGAAACACCCCCATAATGTGTCAATGGCGAATTTTGCATGGCACTTGAAGGGAGTTCCCATCTCCTTGATTCACCCATATTTCAGTTACGTTCAAACTGAAGTTACTTTGTTGTCAGTGATCAAGGCTTTTGTGGGATGAGGGCAGGAGTCTCCTATGTGGTTTCTATTTCTCAAAAAGTGACCTGCTGTGATAATGTAATTTATTCTAACATCATGAGATTAGGGTAGTAAGTATGTGGCCTTCCATCTCTAACTTTAAAGTTAACTTTGATAAGCTGAGCAGGTTAAAAGCATTATTGTTTCAAAAGCATGTGGCTCTTACAATTGCCCGTGAAATCTTCAAATTACACACTGCAAGGTCATCTTCTGAAAAACAGTTGCTTTTAAACACCAACTTCTCAAGGCACTTCATGAACTTGTGAGTTGTATTTTCAATGTCTCTAACACCCTTGGTGTTGTATGTTTTTTGAAGGCGATTGGGTCTGGTTTTGTCAGCACCTTCCAGGCTGTTTTTGGAGTGATTACTTCTTTTATGTTCTCCAGTGTATTTGGAGGCATACCACTTGTATTGGCATTAACTGATGGTATTAAAGACAAGTGGTCATAGAACTACCACACCTCCAGCTGTGTTGTGAACATTTGATCCAGTACTTTGGTATACCTTTGTTGGAGAGACAAAGGGGCAGATTTAAAAAAGTGGTGCTCCATCCAGCGCAGCATCACTTTCCTTGAACCCCCAACAGCACCCTATTGCCCTCATTTGTGCACCATATTTGAAATATGTCCCACCATGGTACAGGGTAGGGGGCAATAGCATCTGAATTTTTGACGCTATTGATGTACTGTTCAGGGTTAGCACCAAAACGTGGGTCCTAAATCTGAACAGTACGTAGGGGCCCATTGTAACCAATGGTGTGCCCCATTTTAATGTCTTTTAATGTCTGCTCTGAGCAGGCATTTAAAATACCCCAAAAATTAGGCACAAAGAAATTTTTAGATCTCTTTGTGCCAAGTTTTTCAGCCCTCCCTAATGGAGGAAAGACCCCTTCCATACATTATACGTGGTGCAGGCATAATGTGTCGCAAAGGGTTACAAAGTGGTCCAATGAATGTAAATATGGGGCAGCATTTTTGCAATATCATCACGTTAGCGTATAAAAAATTATGCTAATGTGGCAATATATTGTGCTAGGGGCTCTTAAATCTGCCCCTAAATGACAAATGGCCTTTGTCTTTCTAGCCGGTGTGGTTCTACTGCATGCAGCCTGTGTTCCTCTGTCTTTGGTGCCCCTTTGAGTGTGCACTGGATGCGTGTGTTGCAGCGCAATTAATACTATCTACAGACATGGATCCAGTGGAGGATTCATTCTCAGAATTGTCCTTTGAGACTATGATTGCTTCAGAATGCCATTCATGAGCCATCTTTAATGGGCAGAGATACTACAGCTCTAGGATTTCCAGGTTTTGGCTCACCTTTTGTGGGCATTCCAGAGAATGCAGCTTCCTCGGGGAGGCTGAATCTCTTGATCATGTCTCCTCCTTTGACCTATGATAAGAGGCTTTGGGGATTTGGGGATTTAGGGGTTCTGTCATCTGCTGATGCGTGATCCATTTTAGATTCCTTTAGCACTGATTTTATGGAGGCCACCAACTGACTTTTACATTCGCCCTTTGTTTTGATACAAATTGACATGTTTTAATTGGCTCATTTTAACAGTTTCTTCACTCTGCTTGTTGGTGTGAATATTTTCATCATTTATCTTTTAATGTTTTAGGCAGTATAGATTTAGGATATAGGGCCTGATTTAGATCTTGGCGGTAAAATTCCTGCTTCTAATTTTCTGTCCGAAAACCCATCTGCAGCATTGGTGGTCCGCCCGCCCAATTTAGATGTTGGCAGGACTATATCTGAAAGACCATTAACTGCTGTCACTGCTGACACTGGACCAAGAAGAATGGACCAAGGAGGACATACAACACAGCTGTCGCTGTATTGACATGCATTTGTCAGGAGCACATTTGTCTCAGAGATTGATAGGGACTCCCTGGTACAGGACACATATTGCACACATACAGAATTGGTATTGTGGTGTTAGTATTCATTGCCATATGAATGCTGGCATCACAACAAGAATGGGATCACACTTGTGTGACCATGTCTATGTGTGAACATTGCAAGTGAATCTGTACCTTTGATATTATGAGTCCATTTGTGAACGTGAGTCAGTACATGTATGTGTATGTGATATTGGATTGGCTGGTCGAGGTGGAGTGAGCTGGAGTGGGTGATGTAATTGTGCCCATATGTTTACTATCTGCATGTTGGTTCAATGCTGCTGTGTATGTTTAGTTGTTTGTTGTGTTGCTGTGTGCAACATTCGGGTGAGTGTTGATGTTGTGTAGTGGTTGTTGTTGCAATATGTGTAGTCTGTGTAGCTGTGTGTGTAGTTGTATCAGTTGTTATGGTTGTGTTATGCGTTGGTGTAGTATCAATAAAGCATGTTGTATCATTTATGTATGGCAATGTGTGTTATTGGAATGTATGTGCTGTTGGTGTTGGGATGGTGTAGGAGGCTGGCCTGGTTGGTAGTGTGTACCAAAGGTACTTACACCTTATACCAAGTCCAGTTATCCCTTATTAGTGAAATGTAGTCTGTGTCTAGAAGCCAGACTGTCTAGAGATAGCTGTAGCTGAGCAGCCAAGGCTGAACTAGGAGACATGCAAAGCTCTTGCAATACCACTGTAGTCACGCAGTACTCACAAACATGAAAGAAAATTCTCAGTGTTACAAAAATAAAGGTACTTTATTTTGGTGACACAAATGCCAAAAACACCTTCGAGACTATACTCCCTTAGGAAGTAAGTTATAAACACAATATATACACTAGTATCCAAAAACAGGTAAGTAAACAGTGCAAATAGGGAAAATCACAATAGGTTGCAATGGGACTAGGGAGAATACAAACCATATACTAAAATAGTGGAATGCGAAAGTCGGTTTCCCACCTAGGCAAGTGTAGTGTGTAGAGGGGCAATGGAAGTGTAAGAAAACACAAAAGGTAAGTAATAGACCCTACCCCAGAGCCCAGGAAAACAGGAGTAAATCTTTCCTGAAACACGCAAGAAGTCGTGATAGAAGATTATGCTAGAACAGACTGCAAGACACCAATTATGGATTCCTGGACCTGAAGACCTGTGGAAGAAGGGGACCAAGTCAAAGAAGCACTGGAAAGTCCAGGGAGAACTGGAGCCCCTGCTAACCTGGATGAAGTTGCAAAAGAAGAACCACTGGTGAGAAGACAGAGTCAGATATGCACCCAAGAAGACAGATGTGGGTTCCTGGTTGGTGCAGAAGATGTCCCATGCTGGATGGATGATTGCAGTCTGGTTTCCGCCAACAAGCCTTGGCACACGCAAAGCTCGTGTTTAGTGGGAAATGGCGCTGCCTGGGACCTCTACTCAGGAGAGGGAGACAGAGGGGGCTCTCAGCAACTCAGAGAGTCCTCAGAAGACCAGGCAGCGTGCACAGGAGTCACACAACATGGGGCCAAAGAAGGTGCAAATGGAGGCCCATTCAGTACAACGCAAAGGGATCCCACATTGCCGGAGAATCACTCAGGAAGCTGTGCGTCATAAGATGGAGTGCTGGGGGCCTAAGCTGTGCTGTGCACAAAGACCTTCTTGGAAGAATGCACACAAGCCTTGGCAACTGCAACTCACGCGGTACATGGGGGTACTGTCTTGTGTGGGGAGGCAAACTCTTATCAAGGGGGGGAAGTGGGGGTGCTGGTTACTGCTTAAAAAAACATGTTTAAAGGTGCTTTCTGAAGGTAAGGAGGTCATCGGTCTAGCGTAGGTTGGTGGGGAGGGAGTTCCAGGTCTTGGCAGTGAGGTGGGAGAAGGATCTGCCGCCGGAGTTGGTGCATTGGATGCAGGTGACTGTAGTGAGGGCGAGGTCGATGGAGCGGAGCTGTCGGGTTGGTATGTGGAAGTTTACACGTTTGTTGAGGTAGGCCTGTCCAGTGTTGTGGAGGGCTTTGTGAGCATGGACGAGGACCTTGAAAATTATCCTTTTGTTGATGGGCAACCAGTGTAGGGATCTGAGGTGAGTGGATATGTGTTTGTGGCGAGGGAGGTTGAGGATGAGATGTGCAGCTGATTTTCTGGATTCGCTGGATTTTTCTTTGAAGCTTGGCTGTGGACCCTGCGTAGAGGGCGTTGCCGTAGTCCAGTCTGCTGCTAATGAGGGTGTGGGTGACTGTTATTCTTGTTTCTAAAGAATCCATTTGAAAGTCTTGCATAGCTTGCGAAGGGTGTTGAAGCAGGAGGATGATATGGCATTGATTTGCTGGGTCATGGAGAGAGATGAGTCCAGAACAATGCCAAGGTTGTGTGCGTGGGTGGTGGGTGTTGGGGGTGGTCTGAGGGTGGTGAGCCACTAGGAGTCATTCCATGCTGTCTTGTTGGGGCTGAAGATGATGATCTTTGTTTTGTTTGAGTTTAATTTGAGGTGGCTTGCTGCCATCCATTTTGCGATGTTGAGGAGTCCAGCGTGCAGGTTAATCCTGGCGGTGTCTGGATTTCTGGTGAGGGAGATGATGAGCTGGGTGTCGTCGGCGTATGAAATGCTGGTGATGCCGTGGGGGTGGAGGATGTTGGTGAGAGGAGCCATGTAGATGTTGAAGAGGGTGGGGCTGAGGAAGGATCCTTGGGGGACCCCACAGATGATCTTGGTGGCTGTCGATCGGAAAGGAGGAAGGCAAACTCTTTGGGTTCTTGCGGAGAGGAAGGATGTGAGCCAGTCCAGGGCCTTGTGGTGAATTCCGGCATCAAAAAGGTGTGCACGGAGGGTTTGGTGGCACACAGTGTCAAAACCTGCAGAGAGGTCTAGGAGGATGAGTGCGACGTTCTCACCCTTGTCCACTCTGGTCCTGATGTCGTCTGTGCAGGCGATGAGGGAGGTCTCAGTGCTGTGGTTCTTCCGGAATCCAGACTGGGAGGCGTTGAGTATGTTGTTTTCTTCTAAGAAGCGAGACAGTTGTGCGTTTACTATCTTCTCAGCGACCTTTGCGGGGAAAGGGAGAAGAGAGATGGGTCGGTAGTTTGGAAGGTCTTCCGGGTCTGCTTTTGGTTTTTTGAGAAGAGCATTGACTTCAGTGTGTTTCCAAATGTCTGGGCAGGTTGCAGTGTCGAAGGAACTGTGGCACGGAGCTGGGAAGCGATGATTTGGCTGGCCTTGTTGAAAATGTGGTGGGAGCAAGGGTCTGTTGGGGAGCCTGAGTGGATGGAGTTCATGGTTTTGCCGATTTCTTCGTCGTTGGTGGGGGTCCAGGTGTTTAGTTGGTTGGTGCTGCAGGGTGTTGTGGTGTTGATTGTGTCGGTGGTGGAGATGGTGGGTGCTGATGATGTGAAGCTGTTGTGTATGTCTGTGATTTTGCAGTGGAAGTAGTTGGAGAGGGAATTGCAGAGGTCTTAGGAGTGTGGGGGTCGATGGTGCTGGATGTGGGCTAGGTGAGTTCTTTGACGAAGGCAAAGAGTTCCTTGCTGTTGTGTGTGTTGTTGTCTATGCGTTCTTTGTAAAAGGACGTTTGGTGGTCCGGATGAGTTGGTGGTGTTTGTGCATGGCTGTTTTGAGTGTAGTCCTGTAGAAGCCTTTGCACAGGCTCCCTGTGGGTGGCAAACATAGTGCTGCAGCCCATAGGGATCCCCTGGAACCCCAATGCCCTGAGTACCTAAGTACCATATTCTAGGGACTTTTAAGGGGTGACTAGAATGGCAATTTGGGATGAAATACTGGGTTACCAGTATGTAGTGATTAATTTGAGAGGAGAGACAGCATAAGCACTAGGGTCCTGGTTAGCAGGACTCCAGTGACACAGTTAAGCATACTTTCAAAAGCAGTGAAACACACTGACAAGCAGGCCAAAAACCATAAACACTGGGGTCCTGGCTAGCAGGATCCTAGTGATACATTCAAAACACACTTACATCAGGCAGAAGTTGGGGGTAACATGCCAAAAAGAGGTTACTTTCCTGCAGATGGCAATGGGTTTTTGCATGTATGTGGTGTGTATGTGTAGTGTGTTATGCAGGGGGACACATAGGGCTAAGGTACAGTGTGTGTATGTGTGACTTACCTCTATGCCATTGCCTTTGCATGATGTCTATTGGGTCCAGCGATGCGCTCCCTCTGTCAGCAAATTGCCATCAGTACACCGCCGGCAGGACTGTAACATCTAAATAGGGTTGGCAGCAACCCACCAGCCTGACTGCTAGGAAGAACACTTTTTTGTGGCTTTTTACGGCTCAGCTGCAATACATCTAAATATGGCTGGAGAAACACTGTCAACTTAATGGTACTTTCGGGCTCACCACCGCAGAGGATTGGCAGTAATTCTGCCGAGATCTAAATCAGTCCCATCGTTTTTACAAAACTATCTTAATCACAGCCATGGGGAGGGTGTTTTGAAGCTTTCTCTGACTTGGATCTTCTGTTTTTAGCTTCAGTTTATATTTCATATTTAACACATTTTAGCTGCACAGCTTTTAGCAGACACTTTGCACACATTTCTCGCATGATATTCTTCTAGAAGTATGTGGTATGAGTTGCCTGTTTAGTTTTCCATTGCACAAGATTTAATCAGTACTTTCTGTTCAAGGCCACGAACACTGTACATGATATCCTAGTTCTTGTGTTGCCCATTCAGGAGGCAGTTTCCAATGCTTAGTTAAAGCATTACATCAGGACTGTGCTTCCAACACAGTGTGGGTTTATTATATAAAAGGAGGAAGGAGCAGAGGGCACTCCAGCAAGGAGGGCACTCCAGCCAGGACTATCCTGGGATGAATGCTGTGTTCGAAATGCAGCTCTGCTGGTGCTAATCTACCACATCCCTAGAGTATTGACATCTATACCGCAGGCAACGCCTGACACTGTCTTCAGGTATGGGATTGTGGCTGGGTCCTTAGATCAGGCAAGGCAGAAGGGTACACCCGCAATGCTCTCAGCAATGTCTTGGGGTTAGGTAGGAAGCTCTAGAACCTCTAGCACTTCTAGAATACATTTATCATGATTCGGTTGCTCATTGTCCTCACCATGTTTATCATGTTGGTTACTGTGCTCTGTTTCATCTGTTTCATCTGCCTAATTATCGCAGATCACTCACTTTATGCCAGATTACACTTGTTTCAATAAATATATTGAAAACTCAGTTTGTATACCTTTTCTGTCTTCGCCTGGGCATGCATGCGAGATACAATGAAAGAGGTTTAATCTATTTCTACAACTTCCCTGGGGAATCTGATTGTCATGTTCAATTTGCCATAATCTCTTTCCACCCCAGTAGATTTAAGGAGTTCAGGTGAGGCACTGTGAGCTGGCCAGGAATGGGGCTCACATTTCTGATGGTGTGGACAGATTTAGGCCCTCATTATGAACATGGCGGTCTGGGCCACCATGCCGGTGGTGCTGGTAAATACCAGACCACCATACAATAAATGCCTCAGAACTGCCACTTTTAAAACTCAGCCAGGCTTCCACCACCAGACAGCCTGGCGATGTCGGAGTTTCATCCGACAGGGCAGCGCTGCAAGCAGCGTTTCCTGCCGGATAATGAGTCAGGTTCCACCAGCCTTCCCCTGGTGGTTTACACCTCCAGGGAAAGGCTGGTGGAATGAGTGACTCTGGGCCCCCCCGGCCCATGCACTTGGCATGGGCAGTGCAGGGGCTCCTATGCACAGCCCCGTTGTGCATTTCACTGCCCGATTTACAGACAGTGAAATGTGCGACAGGTGCTGCTGCACCCGCCACACTGCTACATTACCGCCGGCTCCATTTGGAGCTGGCATCAATGTTCAGGCCCTGGATTCAGCTGGGCTGGCTGAATGTTCTTTATGTGTCCAGCAGGGGGTTCTGCACGCTGGCAGTCTTCTGTTGACCGTCAGCACCGAACTCTGCGGGTTTATCCGCCGAGTTCGTAATGAGGTCCTTAGTTCCATGCATTCTGAGAAGCTGCTGCTCAAAATACGAAGTTCTACTATCTTAATAGAAACCATATAACACTAGACAGTACTATATGCTAGATGATACTTCTTCAACCTATTGCTCTGTCTCACACTTTTATGTATTTATGGTGCATGCTATTTCAATGATGTACCACTTATGAGGATTATGTTTCTTTGTCTATCCTGATTCATTTGATTCCCCTGTCCTACCTGTATTGAATCAACAATCAAGTTTCTATAAAGCCTTAAATATAAAGAAAACAGTAAACTTCCTGCCCTTGAACCTAAGGTGAGTTATATTATTGTGGCAGTGTCAATTAATTATTTCTGATTCCCTTTCTTGCTTCCTGTTAGCTGAGTTATGACATTGCAGTGACTGTGTTCCCTGCCAAGATGCTGGAAATTGAAAATGGCAAAGAGAAATCAGGTATTTTCTGTTTGAAGTGTTGAAATCAAACTCAATATTCAGGAGGACATTTCTCTTTATCATGGATTTTTGTCTGTACTTTCTTGAGGAGGAAACAGGTTCAACTAGGGTGAAATTGCAGAGGCTCAGATGGTAATAGTCTTCATTTCAGGATTAATATTGGTTGCTCCTCATTAGAACTCACAAAATGTAATAAGAATGCAGTTTGTATTGCTTGGATTCAAGAAGCCTACTGCATGGGGTGCATACCTTTTAACTGAGTGGGGGACATCTTAAGGATTTGGAGGGCCCTGGGCCTAATGGATGTTGGTGGCCCCTGTTTAGAAAAGCTTTGAATTTATGATCTAATTTCAGCTCTTTCATGCCCTCTTTGACCAGGTAAAATGACACACTTGTTCACATTTCACATTTATTTACATCTAACATTCAGGGATAGTTAATTTTGTTTTCAATATTTAACCAGGCATCAGCTCACTAATTTTACTGCAAATAATCTCCTTGATGCCCTCATATTTCTCATATGTGAGGTCCTGTTTTGATCTAAAACAAACCTCTTTATGGATGCTGCATAAAACATAAACACAGCATTTCTGTGCAAAATGTCCATGATAGACCCTCACACATCACCCACATATAAAATAAAGGAAAACAGTATTTAAAACAATTTGTTTCAAAACTACCCAAGTTCATTAGGAAAAGACTCTACATAATTGAGCTAGCTCTATAAGGGGCCTCTCTGAAAGGCTGGGGCCCTGGGCTAGAACCCACTTTGCCCATGCCTTAAAGTGTCTCAGAACTGAGGGCCTTGTTTACTATGTTTTGGTGCAGGGCAGTACCGCAAGCCTTTTAGATGCACCACTCTGTGTCAAAACAAAAGGGCAGGAATGCACTGTATCTATAAAATACAGTACATTCCTGTCCTTGTCCTCTGCATTGGCCACAAATTGCTGCCTAGCTCCTATGCAGGCTTTCTTGCACCACAGTGCAAGGGTGCCTGTCTAGCAGGGATGGTTGTTTATGTGCAGGAAGGAACAGCTTCCCACACATAAACACTCATTATTGGTGTTTTCCTCTTTCTATGTGTGCAATAGAATGCAGCACACATAAAAAGAGGAAACAAAAGGAAGAAATAATGCTATTTCACCCCATTTCACCACTTTAATGCCATACCTTTGGTGGCATAGGAATGTGACGCATTCCCAGACCTGTAAATCTGGGAATGAGTCAGATTCCAAGGGTGCTGCTGTGGCAACACCCACAGCAACACCCATCAAACTCCCCTTTTACAATATTTACATGAGTTAAACAACTGAGTCATGTTGGTTTCCCTCTCATCTCAACTTGAAGTAGATACCTTCCTTCAGCTGGATGTTGAGTAAGTTCTGGCCTCAGGGCCTGATTTAGATGTTGGCGGTGACAATCCCGACATGATGTTTTCAACTGATAACCTGTTCACCTCTGTGAAGGTCCATCCACCCTATTCAAATGTTAGCCGGAGCATAGGTGAAAGACCGCCGACAGTCTGCTGTCATCACTAAGAATCTTACCAATGGTGTCATAGGCAAAAGCGTCTGGTGACAGGATGCCAGCCCATTTCCCCACCGAGCCAATCACAATGTACACTCCAGCTGATGGAACTGTGGCGGCTAAACCTCCACACGTGAGTTGGCAGATTGTGAGCTACAGCAGCACAAAACTCACCTTTTTAACGCTTTGCGCATTTACTGCTGCCATGAACCTGGTCATACCAGTCTTGTTGTTGCTGCTGGGTCAGGTCCAAGATGGAAATCAGCCCTGTTATTGATGGAACAGAAGGTAATTCACAGTCATTCATGTTATCCTTGGTGTTGTAGCTTCACAGTAGTACTGGACTCATGCATATATCTTGCAAACAACAACTTAATGCTGTGCAAAACCTAAGTAATGTTTCAGTCTGAAAATGTATCAGAACAGACCTTGAGATATTAGTAGCACTCACCAATCTGGTATGAACAGCCTGCATGGCAGTGTACACCTACACAAAAAGTCTCAGCAATCACAAATAGAAATGTGTCCACACAGATGTGTGCAATAACGTCCCCAAAATTTTGAAAGCATCCACTGAAACTGTATACCAAATCTGAAACAAACAATCACATGGTAATGCAGTAATTACACTATAACATATTACAGGTGTGTGTACACAGAATGAACTTACAATTTCACTGGTAAACTGCAAACATGACAGAGAAGTATAAAGGTCACATGTCACCTTGGTGTATGTAACATATCACAAACATAAGATCTCATGTAACTGTAAAGTGGCAGCTTCCCTGGGTAAGGCTTATGTGCATATTATTGACCCATTGTGTCAAAATAAACAGACATGTATTATCCAGTTACAAAAACGGAATCATATCATTACGGTGTAAGTGTCCAGTATCAAGATAAATGCTTGCACCAAAATCAAAATGTCCTTCACAAATGCACAGCACTAAAGTATCTATTGAAAAATATCTAAAATATATAACCTGTTCTTGTCACAGTCACAAATGAGAGTAAGTGTATGGCACACACATTATCAGAAAGAACATTATCAGCTAACAATTAGTAATAATAAAATATAAGGCCAGGACAAAGGGATTTTCAATTTGTTGTATATAAATGTGATACCTCTCTCATAAATGAAATCAAGAAAATAACAAATAAACAAACAAAGGCACTAGGCCATGAGTCTATCATATGGGTGTTTGCCCACAACTCACGCCTACTGTCCCTGCCAAAATAAACCTACTCTAGAAAGGGTATCTATGGGGAGAGACTAGGCACTTAAATTATCTTACTGAGGGGTCTTTGGGTTTGGGAGGCGTTGGTTTGAGTTTCGAGCAGTGAGTTTAGATTTAGAAAGGGTGGGTTGGGTTTTGGAAGGGGTGGGTCAATTTGGAAGGGATGGGCTGGGATGTGGAAGGAGTGGGTTTGATCTAGAAGGGGTGGTTGGAGTGTGGGACAAAGTCAGTTGGGTGTGCTGGTCTGGGATCAGGAATGGGTCAGGGACAGGGTAAACAAGAGGCCTCCTTTATGAAAATAGGTTTGGGAGGGATTTGGGGTCAGGTCGTAGACAGAGTGACTGTGCATGTTGTGTGTGTGTTGAAGGTTTGGGTGCTTGATGGTCTGGTGTATGTGTTGTATCTCTGTATTTGTGTCTCTTACTGATTGATGGTTGGGTGAGTGAGTGTGGGCGTTTGGGCTCAGTATATGTATGTGTGGATGTGTGCGTTGTAGATGTGGTGGTGTGGTGTCTGATTGTGCTGGTGCATGCATGTGCAGTGGTGGGTGCACTGACGGAGGGTGTGCTTGTGGTGTGTTAGTGTGTTGGTATAGTGGTGGGTGAGCAGAATGGGGTGTAGTTGTGGTATGAGTGGGTGTTGGTGTAGTGACGAATGTGCTGACTGGGGATGTTCTTGTAGTGTGTGGGGGGTGTTGGTGTAATGATGGGTATTGTGTCTGTGGTTGTGCGGGTGGTGGGTGTGTGTGTTTGTGTCATGGTGGGTGTGATGCCTGAGGGTATGCTTGTGGTGTTGGTGAATGTGGTATCTGCATGTGTGTCTTTGTCTTTGTTTTTTGCTGTGTCCGTGTTGGGATGTGCCCGTGTTGTGAGTGCGTGCAAATATTTGTGTCTGCTTGAGACAGGGCTAGGTTGAGGAATTTTGGTTAGGGAAGGGGTGGGAGTCTGGCTACAAGGTTGGTCTGGGTAGAAGGCTGCTCCCATACAGGAGGCCAGACCTGGGAATGATCGCTGTAATGCAGACAGGGAACCACGTATGCCACCCAGGTAAGCCAGTATCTGTGTGTTCTGGCCAGCCCGCCCCTAGATGCCATTCAGAAGTGCAGTCTGGCCTACAGCGATAGTTCATAATAGGTCTACAGGATACTCATTGAGCACATCCTGGGACAATGAAGCAGGGAGAAGGTGCCTGAGGCGAAGGTGATGCTGCCCCTTTTAGTGGGGCTGCTACGGCCAACTGGGGGAGAGGAAAAAGTAGGGTGGAGCTTGTGATATGGGTGATGGACAACACCGCAGGTGTCACAGTCACTCCAGGATCTGCCCCCACTACGGACTGGTCTTCATTGGAGGCCTCCAAAGAAGAAGATGAGTCAGTAATGGCCTCTACACCAATCCTCTCACCCTCCATTCCACAGTTTCTTGATGTCAGTGGTGTCTACACCTGATTCCCAGTGACCTGCTTCCTACCCGCTGACATAGCCACTTTCACCTTCACCTGGCCCAGATGATGCTAAGAATACAGATACAACAAATTGAGAACATCTATGCAAAAACAATTAGATATTAATTCTCAACATTGGCACAAATTACAGTAATGCCCCATGCCAGCTCACATTTCATGTATGCCTTTGTCACTAATATACTTGTAGGTCCCTCCATGAAAAAGGGTTAATGGGTTTTGACAGTATGAGTCAACACTTAGGCCTTGAGATAGCTGAATCACTGCAGTAGAGAGCTAAAGAAATGTATTTACATTACCCAAAGGGAAAGTTGTAGGGCTGGAAATTGACTTCTCAAGATGGGACACTATTACATCAATGTGACTTGACCCTCCACCTGCAAATGTCCCTTTACGTATCACATTGATCTCTATCATTTATTTTCCCTTTGGACAAGACTAAGGACACCAAAATATTGGGTGGGGATTGTGTGACTCTGTCGCCAATGTGGGTACATTTCTGCCTGTTGCAATCAATATGGTTTTGCATACAATTTCATATTGTCTGACATACACTGGCTTACATGTACATTTGTAAAGGATGAAGGCTTCAGGTCAACTTGCCACTGTCCACATGAACTGACTAAAAATTAGCTGGACAAACTGGTTTCAAACATGTTTCATACTATGAATGATGCCCATGTAGGCAGAATTTCAGTGCATTTGATGAAAATGCACATCTTCATATTGTGATAGCACAAACTTACCATTGTCAATTCTGATATACCAACTGCATCATAAAGGTGCAGTTTGCTATAGTGACCAGTAACAGGGCCTACATTACCTACTCACAATTGTGATGATCCCACCTGACCCCATCATGACATGGGCATGTTTGGTGCAATTATCATTCATGACATTGAGAAACTGCAGGTACCCCATTTGTTTGAATGCAGCCACGTGTCTGCTCACAGAAGTACTTGCTTTGTGATGATGAATCCATTGGCAAACTTCTACACAAACAAATACACCACACATAGCAATAGTCACTGTCTATCTGACACCTCCAGAGATTCTTATGGGGTTTGGCTGTGTGTAAACCTTAGTGTTGATGGTGTACAACACTGCGGAAAAAGAAAAAAGTTAGACAACAGCAGTATCTACAGATAATGACTTGCCCCCTTTGTGCTGTTGTTTGGCCTTCAAATGCCCATGAAACTCTCGGTAAACCACCACAAGGATGCGGGCCACTGCCCCTTTTTTCAGCCTGATGTCGCCCGAGGCCCTGGATTGGGCATCGGGCCTCAACAAGTTTGGGGAGCAGCGTGCCCTCAGATTTAGGAGTGGGCCACTCCCACACCCCTCACTTACCTGGTGACTGGCTTTTCCTTTTTGGACTTCTTTTCCTTTGTCTTTTTTCCTCATCCCTTTTTCTTTCTTCTTCTCTTCTTTCCTTTTTTCAAGTAGGTGGCATAGTCTTCTTTATCCCAACATGCCTTTCTTCCTATCTCCTTCCCTGCATGCATCAGGTTCCCGTTCTAAAATGGTGTCCTCATCGATTTCCTGTTATAGTTTTTTTCCCAATCCAACATGGCGTTATGTCTTTTCCTGTATGTCACTTCCTGTTTAGGGGTATTTAAGGAGTTGGATTCATGCTCTCCTTGCGCTGCAACACTTCCATTGGTGGTGATCATGCTCCGTTGTTTTCTTCTGATTCCATTCTTTTTTCCTTGCTCGTTCCAGTTTCCTTCCAGTTATTTTTTCCTTGATTTGAAGTATGGTATTTTTTCCTTGTGTTTTTTTCTTCTGTTCCAGGGAGTTTCAGTCATCAAGGTTTTTTCCCTTTTTGGTTTTTCCTCTGGGGCTCCTTCTGGAGGGCACAGACTACCTTTGACATACCATTGTCAGCATCACCGTGCCTACCAGAAAGGGCCGCCTTTTTCTTGGTCAGAGCAGGACCTACAAGAATCATGGTTATCCTTCAATTCCAGCTGACTAAAGCTGTAAGCGACGAGTAGACTGTGACGTCACCTGGCATAGGTTCCTCACTTCTTCCAAGAGTGCCTGGCATAACTGGTGGCTGTGGTGGTGTGTTGCCAACAGAAGCAAGTACTGGTGGAGGCACAAGATTGGTGTGATGTTACTTTGGACAAAAGAAATTGGAGGTATCCATTGGCTGTGGTGTTTTTACAACTTAGATGGGAGGTGTAGCTATTTGCTGAGTGAGACACACCGGATCTTTCTAGTCCGCTGACCAGATGGAGTGGTGTCCTAGCTAAAGGCTTGTTTCTGGTATGGAGTAGAGGTGTCTTGGGAGCAGTAGGTGTTCCACTGGTCCAGGGTGCAGGGCCTGAGAAGGATACAGAAAATATGTAAATAAAATCTAGTTTGTGTATTTTATGTGTCTTTAGCTACAAATGGGGCAACCTAAAAACTAAAGAAAGAAAGAAAAGAATGATTAGCTCTTTGTGTGATTTTCCTTTTACACATGCTGGATGATTTACACAGATGCCAACTCCAGTGATGACATTATTGCGATGTCCTGAATGCTAACATATTATTTCAGCATTGTACATTACGTGTAGTAGATTTTTAACCCAACACAGTGGTGAGTAGATTATAGTAATGGAGCATTCCAAGGCCTAGCAGGCTACAAGACATCAGAAGCAATGTGGGTCAGCTTAAAAGTGTAACATTTCATTGGTCATCATACGGACAGTGCAGTATATATTGTGTGAGGATAGTACCTTTACTCAGCATGCCATTTCACAATGTAGAACATCTTGGGGGCAGAAGACTATGAAGTATGTGAGCATTTACATCACTTCAATGTAGCTATGAGAAGATGTGAACATGCTTGTGATGCACATCAAATGACAGTTTAAAGCATGGATTGACATGGTGCCTTTAATGCAAGATTTGTTGAGACATGTGCACATTTGGAAGTAAAGGAAGGTGGAGCAACATTACACAGCACTATAGTTTTACATATACAAAAAGAGGGCATCATGGTAGTTGTAGTCATCTGTTAACACCATGGACAATACTTATTTAAAAATCAGTTGCACATATCTTTTTCACTGAATATAGTGGAGATGAACACACATTTACAACATATAAACACATATGGGTATGGTATGAATAGGTGAGAATACCACTTGTTGACTGTTAGGTCTGGCATCCTTGGTGTGGTTTCCCCTGTCTGTTTTGTCTCTGCTTCCCATGTTTTGACTCTGTGCTGTACTCTGTTTTTGCTGTTTTTGGTACCCTGGGTACTTTACCACTGCTGACCAGTGCTAAAGTGCAAGTGTTCCTGTGTAAAGTGTATGTGTAATTGGCTTTTCCAAGATTGGCATATTTTATTTACTAGTAAGTCACTAGTAAAGTGCACTAGAGGTATCCAGGGCCTGTAATTCAAATGCTACTAGTGGGCTTGCAACACTGGTTGTGCCACCCTGTAGGAAGGTAGCCTCTTTCTAGCCTTGTTACCCCCACTTTTGGCCTGTTTGTGAGTATATGTCAGGGTGTTTTTACTGTCTCACTGGGATCCTGCTAGCCAGGGACCAGTGCTCATAGTGAAAACCCTATGTTGTCAGTGTGTTTGATATGTGCACTGGGATCCTGCTAGCCAGGACCCCAGTGCTCATAAGTTTGTTGCCTATATGTGTTCCCTGTGTGGTGCCTAAATGTATCACTGAGGCTCTGCTAACCAGAACCTCATTGTTTATGCTCTCTCTGCTTTCTAAAATTGTCACTGCAGGCTAGTGACTAATTTGACCAATTCTCATTGGCACACTGGTACACCCATATAATTCCCTTGTATATGGTACTAAGGTACCCAGGGTATTGGGGTTCCAGGAGATCCCTATGGGCTGCAGCATTTCTTTTGCCACCCATAGGGAGCTCAGACAATTCTTTCACAGGCCTGCCATTGCAGCTTGAGTGAAATAAAGTCCACATTATTTCACAGCCATTTTTCACTGCACATAAGTAACTTATAAGTCACCTATATGTCTAACCCTCACTTGGTGAAGGTTGGGTGCCAAGTTACTTAGTGGGTGGGCACCCTGGCACTAGCCAAGGTGCCCCCACATCGTTCAGGGCAAATTCCCCGAACTTTGTGAATGCAGGGACACCATTACACGGGTGCACTGCACAGAGGTCACTACCTAAGTGTAGCGTCACAATGGTAACTCCAAACATGGCCATGTAACATGTCTAAGATCATGGAATTGTCCCCCCAATACCAGTCTGGTATTGGGGGGACAATTCCATGATCCCCTGGGTCTCTAGCACAGAACCTGGGTACTGCCACACTGCCTTTCCAGGGTTTCCAATGCAGCTGCTGCTGCTGCCAACCCCTCAGACAGGATTCTGCCCTCCTGGGGTCTGGGCAGCCCCGGCCCAGGAAGACAGAACAAAGGATTTACTCTGCGAGAGGGTGTTACACCCTCTCCCTTTGGAAATAGGTGTGAAGGGCTGGGGAGGAGTAGTCTCCCCCAGCCTCTGGAAATGCTTTGATGGGCACAGATGGTGCCCATCTCTGCATAAGCCAGTCTACACCGGTTCAGGGATCCCCGCCACCTGATCTGGTGTGAAACTGGACAAAGGAAAGGGGAGTGACCACTCCCCTGACCAATACCTCCCAGGGGAGGTGCCCAGAGCTCCTCCAGTGTGCCTTAGACCTCTGCCATCTTGGATTCAGAGGTGTTGGGGGCACACTGGACTGCTCTGAGTGGCCAGTGCCAACAGGTGACGTCAGAGACCCCCTCTGATAGGCTCTTACCTCTCTTGGTAGCCAAACCTCCTTTCTTGGTAGCCAAACCTCCTTTCTTGGTAGCCAAACCTCCTTTTCTGGCTATTTAGGGTCTCTCCTCTGGGGTATTCTTCAGATAACGAATGCAAGAGCTCACCAGAGTTCCTCTGCACTTCCCTCTTCGACTTCTGCCAAGGATCGACCGCTGACTTCTCCAGGATGCTTGCAAAACCGCAACAAAGTAGCAAGACGACTACCAGCAACATTGTAGCGCCTAATCCTGCTGGCTTTCTCAACTAATTCCTGGTGGTGCATGCTCTGAGGGCTGTCTGCCTTCACCCTGCACTGGAAATCCTGAAGAAATCTCCCATGGGTTGACGGAGTCTTCCCTTGATAATGTAGGCACCAAACTTCTGCATCACCAGTCCTCTGGGTCCCCTCTCATCTCAACGAGCGTGGCCCCTGGAACACAGGAGCTGGATCCAAGTAACCCCCACAGTCCAGTGGTCCTTCAGTCCAAGTTTGGTGGAGGTAAGTCCTTGCCTCTCTACACCAGACAGCAAACCTGTGTACTGCATGATTTGCAGCTGCTCCGGCTTCTGTGAACTTTTCCAGGACTTCCTTTGCAAACAGCCTAGCCTGGGTCCCCATCACTCTGTCCTGCATTGCCCAACTCGCTGAGTTGGACTCTGACGTCGTGGGACCCTCCTTTATAACTCTGAGTTGACTGCTGTCCTCAGATCTTCCAAGTGCCTGCTCCAGTGCTTCTGAGGGTGCTGCCTGCTTTTGTTGGGGCTCTCTGAGTTGCTGAGCACCCCCTCTGTCTCCTCCTCCAAGGGGCGACATCCAGGGCCTTCCTGGTCCCCAGCAGCACCCGAAAACCTCTACTGCAACCTTTGTAGCTAGCACGGCTTGTTTGCAGTATTTCTGCTTGGAAATACTTCTGCAACTTCCAGCGTGCAGTGGGACATCTTCCCTCCAAAGGAGAAGTTCCTAGCCCTTTTTGTTGTTGCAGAATCTTTGGCTTCTTCCACTCAGAGGCAGCCTCTATGCACCTTCATCTGGGGTTTCCTGGGCTCCTGCCCCACCTGATAGTATTGCGACTCTTGGACTTGGTCCCCTTGCCTTGCAGGTCTTCAGGTCCAGGAATCCATCTTCAGTGCATTGCTGGTGTTTGTGGTTATTGCAGAATCCCCCTATCACGACTATTGTGTCCTTTTGGGGTAGTAGGGGAAATTTACTCCTACTTTTCAGGGTCTTGGGGTGGGGTATCTTGGACACCCTGACTGTTTTCTTACAGTCCCAGCAACCCTCTACAAGCTCCCATAGGTCAGGGGTCCATTCGTGATTCACATTCCACTTTTGGAGTATATGGTTTGTGTTGCCTCTAGACCTATGTTCACCTATTGCATCCTATTGTAATTCTACACTGTTTGCAATACTTTTCTTACTATTACTTACCTGTTTTGAGTTTGTGTACATATAACTTATGTATATTACTTACCTTCTAACTGAGGGCTCTCACTGAGATACTTGTGGCATATTGTCATAAAAATAAAGTACCTTTATTTTTTAGTAACTCTGAGTATTGTGTTTTCTCATGATCTTGTGCTATATAATATAACTGGTATAGTAGGAGCTTTGCATGTCTCCTAGTTCAGCCTAAGCTGCTTTGCCATAGTTACCTTCTATCAGCCTAAGCTGCTAGAAACACCTCTATTCTACTAATAAGGGATAACTGGACCTGGCACAGGGTGTAAGTACCACAAGGTACTCACTATAAGCCAGGCCAGCCTCCTACACACCCACATGAGTAGCCCCGTAAACAAGGCTCAGAACTGGCACTGCAGTGTCTGCGTGGGCAGTGTTAAAATGCCAATTCGACCTGGCAAGTGTACTCACTTGCCAGGCCCAAACCTTCCCTTTTCATACATGTAAGGCACACCCAAGGTAGGCCCTGGGTAGCCCCATGAGCAGGGTGTAGTGTATGCTAAAGGTGGGACATGTACTGATGTGTTTTACATGTCCCAACTGTGAAATCCTGTCAAATTCAACTTTCACTTTTGCAAGGCCTTTCTCCCTCATAGGTTAACATGGGGGCTGCCTTTATATATCCTTGAAGTGCAGTTTCCCTTTGAAAGCAGAGAAAAATATGGAATTTGGGGTCTCTGAACTCACAGTTTGAAAATACATATTTTAGTGAAATTGTTTTTTAGATTGTTAGTTTGAAAATGCTTTATCCATTATCTGACTCTGCCTGTTTGTGGATTCCCTGTCTGGGTCAGACTGACAGTTGGGCTGTTTGTGAATCTCCTCTAGACAGTGACACAAAGGGATCTGGGGTGTTCCCTGCAAATCCTGATGAGTCATCTGAGCTAGAGTGAAGGGATGAGTGGTCACTTGCACCCGAATGGGCTGTGACTGCCCTCACACAATGCAGTCGCCAAGCCCCTGGTGTGTGTTTGGGGCCTGGCATGGGCGAGGCAGGATCTTGTGAACAACAGAGACTTTCCTCTGAAATTTGCCTACTTCAAAGGCAGAAATGGGTATAAGTAGTGGATCCAAAACCCCAGACTTTTAGATCACTTCTGGAAACAAAAGGGACCTCTGCCAAGGAGAAGAGCTGAGGAGAATTGATGGCACTGCCTATGACTGTGTTTAGGAGGCTGGCCTGGTTTGTAGTGGGTGCCTTGGGTACTTACACCTTATACCAGGTCCAGTTATCCCTTATTAGTGAAATGTAGTAGTGTTCTAGCAGCTTCGGCTGATAGTGTTAGCTATAGCAGAGCAGCTTAGGCTGAATAAGGAGACATGCACAGCTCATGCAATACCACTTATAGTTACACAGTACTTATACATAAGTAAAGATAATACTCAGTGTTACCAAAAATGACAAAGGAAGGTCTCACGCCGCTGGAGAACAACTCAGCGAGTTGAGCATCACAGGATGGAATGCTGGAGACCTGGGCCAGGCTGTGCACAAAGGAATTTTGCAAATAGTGCACAGAGGCTTCAGGAAGTGAAGAAGATGCAGTACAGAGGGGTACCTTTGCTCTCAGGGAAGGCAAGGTCTTACCTCCTCCAAATTTTATCAGCAGGACCTCAGGACAGTCTATGTTGAAGGAGTCCAATTTCTGTTTCCTTAGAAGCACACTTGTCACAGTGAGAGGAGTCCAAGGGTACCGGTCATCGTCTTGGAAGGTTCCTGCTGGAGAAGAGGAGTGACTCCGTCACCCCACAAGAGCTTACTTCAGTCCTTCTGGTGCAGGGT
This sequence comes from Pleurodeles waltl, assembly GCF_031143425.1. Classification (NCBI taxonomy): domain Eukaryota; kingdom Metazoa; phylum Chordata; class Amphibia; order Caudata; family Salamandridae; genus Pleurodeles; species Pleurodeles waltl. Next base: position 1,225,606,827 of record NC_090444.1, read on the forward strand.
GAGGACAGGGAGTGCCTCGGAGCAAGCACACCATGGAAACTGTTGCAGTTGCTAGCTGAAGCTGAAGTTGCAGAGGAAAAAGTACCCCTAGTGGATACTTTGTTGCTGTTACAGCGGTTCCTGGAGCAGGCTGCGGTTGATCCAAGATTAGAGGATGAATTAGTAGTTGCAGAGGATTCCTGAAGGAAACTTGCAAGCAGAATCTGAAGAGAACCCACAGAGAGACCCTAAATAGCCCTGAGAAGTGGACTGGCTACCTTATCAGGTATGGACCTATCACGAGGGGTCTCTGATGTCACCTGCTGGCACAGGCCACTCAGAGCCCTCCAGAGTGCTCCCACACCTTTGCAAAGCAATATGGCTGAAGTCTGGGACACACTGGAGGAGCTCTGGGCATCACCCCTAAGGAGTTGATGGACAGGGGAGTGGTCACTCCCCTTTCCTTTGTCCAGTTTCGCGCCAGAGCAGGCGACAAGGGGGTCCCTGAACCGGTGTAGACTGGCTTATGCAAGGAGGGTACCATCTGTATCCTTCAAAGCATTTCCAGAGGCTGGTGGAAACTACCCCTCCCCAGCCTATAACACCTATTTCCAAAGGGAGAGGGTGTAACACCCTGCTCCCAAAGGAAATACTTTGTTCTTCCAGGTAGTGGGCTGCCCAGACCCCAGGAGAGCAGAACCCTGTCTGTGAGATGGGAGCAGCTGTAGCTGCAGTGCAAGCCTCAGAGAGCTGGTTTGGCAGAACTGGGGGTCCATGGTGGAGCCCCCAGGATGCATAGAATTGGATTCCCAATACTAGATTTGGAATGGGGGGACAATTCCATGATCTTGGACATGTTACATGGCCATATTCGGAGTTACCATTGTGAAGGTACATATACGTATTGACCTATATATAGTGCTCGTACGTAATGGCGTCCCCGCACTCACAAAGTTCCGGGAAATGGCCCTGGGGGCAGCTTTGCTAGTGCAAGGGTGCCCTCACACTTAGTAACGTAGCACCTAACCTTCAGCAAGTGAAGGGTAGACATGCAGGTGACGTATAAGTTACTTAAGTGCAGTGAAAATGTCTGTGAAATAACATGTGAATTATTTCACGCAGGCTGCAATGGCAGGCCTGTGCAAGGGTTTGCCTGAGCTCCCTATGGGTGGCAAAATAAATGCTGCAGTCTGTAAGGATCTCCTGGAACCCCAATACCCTGGGTACCTAGGTACCATATACTGTACCATATACTAGGGACTTATAAGGGGGGTCCAGTGTGCCAATTGAAATTGGTAAATGAAGTCACTAGCCTACAGTGACAAATGTAAAAGCAGAGAGAGCATGAGCACTGAGGTTCTGATTAGCAGAGCCTCAGAGACACAGTTAAGCACTACACAGACAACCACATTAGGACATAAACTATGAGCACTGGGGTCCTGACCAGCAGGATCCCAGTGAGACAGGCAAAAACATACTGACATACAGGTAAAAATGGGGATAACATGCCAAGGAAGATGGTACTTCCCTACACTGTGCTCTGTTGGGCTATCCTGCAGTTTCTGCTTCTGCCTGTGAAAGGGGACCAATACGGGACTTTGTTGTGCATTCCTGCTTGAGAAGAATCTCCAAGGGCTTGAACTGAATGTGCCTCCTGCTTTGAAGTCTCAGGGCCATCAAAGACTTCCTGTGCCAGCACCTGGACTCTCTGTTGAAACTCCTGCCCTACAAAGTGGTGCCCTATCCAGTCCCTGGGCCCTTGCAAGATGAAGTTGGCAGAACAAGAGCTGAAATCCATACACAGAAGGCCGTGCAGGGAAATTTTCAATGCACCATCTGCAATACGACTGAGAAACAACGTGCCACCCACTTTGAGGATTAAATCGACAGCAGTGCGGCTGAGAGGTCGATGCATCACAGCTGGAGAAATGACGCAACACCCACTTGCCGCTACTGATAATAATTCAAAATCCATACAGTGCGGTTTTCTAACTCCGTGTGGCCGGATTTCTCACGCATCGTCCATGGGCATCAGAGTCATCATAAACCTGCGCAGATTCGAGGTGCCCTGCCTGGAAATCGACACATCACTCTCTTGCGAGGGAGAGAAACGACGTATCGCCTACCTGACCCAAAGAAGAAATGACGCACGGCCTCACTTGCAAGTAAGAAATCGACGCATCGCTGACTTTTCTGACACTCCCTCACCCATGCAGTTTTATTTTTAATGCAAACCAGGTACTTTGTGTAAAATCATAATTTACACTGTTTTCCATGGAGTAAGACTGTCATTCTTTAGAAAATTCATATTTTGTGTATGTTGGATTTTTTTTATTTTGGTCTTGTTTGATTTAGATAAATATTACCTATTTATCTAAACAGGTGAGATGTCCATTTTGTAGCGTTTTAATTGTATTACAGTGTGTTTTGGTACAAATACTTTACACATTGCTGCTGAAATAAGCCTGACTGTTTGTGCCAAGCTACCAAGGAGGTTATCTAAGGGTGTATCTCCATTGCCCTGGCTAGAGTGAGGGTCCTTGCTTGGACAGGGGGTAACCTGACTGCCAACCAAAGACCCCATTTCTAACATTGACACTATACCTTCTTGTGCAAATGGACAGAGTTTAATGCCTATTTCTGGAAGAACAACATACATTGAAAGTACACGAAGACAGAGTAACTGCAAGGGATGATCCGTGGGGTCAGCACACAATCTCACTATACATATTGGACATTGTTAATGAGAGAGGTTCAACCATGAAGCTAATAATTGATATGAAAGAAGATATTTTGTGTAGTCAGGTTAAATTATATCTGTTTTACTGAGGGTGTTGAGCCATTCTAAATGTCTAACTTAAGGACAGAACTCCATTACTGATTGGTGAGACATTGATAAGTGCAATTTACCAGACTCCACTCCACCAGGCATTCCAATTCCAATAAAGGGTTCAGGATATAGGATATGCAAGACCATCTCCTTCCAGGGAAAGAGTTGTAAAGAGGTGCTGGGAGACCCACCACCAGTCCTCAGGCTCTCCAGGTGATGCTTAGACTGCGGGGAACGAACTTTCCTCTGCAGGTTGTTCCACCTCTTCCAAATGTCCTCCTGTGTGCACAGATTGTTACCTATAGCATTCACTCTGTCCACTATTCTGGACCACATTTGCCTTTTCTGGCAAAATGTATTATTTTAGACATGTGGTCCAAACAATTGTGGCTCTAGTCTAATTATTTCATCCACCATGTCAGTCAGCTATCCCTCTTCGAAATTGTGATTTGTTCTAAAACCAAATTTATATTGCACCAAAGAGTAATGCATTTAAATCAAATTGAACAAAAATAACACAGAGGGAGAGGAAAACAAAACACAGAAAAAAAACTGTCACCTAGTTTGAAATTTCTGATTCCTGAAAGGTCTGCTGTGATGGATAGCAAAGGATCATGGTCTGTAATGGAGTGTGTTTTATAGTGTGTTTTGCAGGTGTTGACAACTATGCAAAATACAACAGGTGTGGGCTACTTGCATCCACCCAATGGCCAGAGCCATAGTACTATACTGCAAGGGTCCTGCAATGGACTCCGGCCATCATGGGCCCATCGCCAGCACAACTGTGTGATCTAAATAGGCTGATCAGGATGCCACCATCAAGAAGGAGATGGAAGGCCTTTTTGCTGACTTGATGGTATTTTCGCTCCTGCCACTGGCACAGCCTGAGGGTAATACTGTGAAGATCTAAATCAAGCCCTGAATCTGTCAGACTCCAAGTACTGACTCCATGTGACTCCAAGTCCCAGTCCTTCTCACCCAAATGAGATTTAGAGAGATAGACCTGTATTTGCTGCTTCGTGGCACCCTCTTCATTCTCATCACCTCCCACCATGATCGGAGCTGATTCAACTCTCTTACAACCAATACTTGCACCAATTTTTTATGGTGCTACTCCCATCGGATTGCCTGATTTTTTTTTTTTATAAGGGTCATTTGCCCTCCAGTACCATAGTGTAAACTAGGCTTACCTTGTCGAACAGTCATGTGGCAAATGGAAAATATTACAGTGTTATCCTCCTGCTAGCTAATCATGAAGAAGTCCCAAAAAAGGGAGGATAACTTTTTTAGCATGCCCCTGGTGCCACTGTCAATGCCCATAGAACTGGAGTAGGTGGGTGTGTCAATGATTGCCTCTATCCAATGTGTATTTCTAGTGAGGTAGTGGTGGGTGCAGCTCTCAATAGGGGCCTTACAAATATGGTAGCTATTGGTGGTGGTGATGGTGGAACCAGTGCCATATCCCTCTGAGCAGGTTGAATAGATGGGGTAATGTGGAAGTCCTCTGTGCCAGCTTCCACAACATTGACTGGCTCATCATCCTCCTTCCCTTCCATAACTGTAAGGCTTTCAGTAACGTTTCTTTTCCCTTGTCTCTCGTGGCAGGTCTCTGACTCAGACAGGGTACAGTACATGTCCAGATCATCAGAAGGGGGATTTGGAGAAAATGTTGAAATACCCCTTCTTTCTCTTACTGGAGATCAGGAAGCCAATGTTTCAAGAAGAGGTACATCTTGCTCAGCAGGAAGCTCAACCTCCTGTTTTGCTCCCACTTCAGGAAAACGTATTGTTGACTACGATTACTGTTTTCCACTTGGCTCAGTTTCCTGTGCTAGTTTGTGGCTAAGACAAACCTCATTCAAACTCTCTGCTCATCACCATGATTTCAGTGGCTACCTCGCTGACAGAAATGGGTTTATGCTTAGGTTGGAGTGGTGCTGTTGTTGATGCAGGTGTCGAGTAGATTTTCATTATGCTAATAAGGCTACCAGATTTGTGAGACAAGATCACATGGATGGTGGGAACTAAGTAGGATTCCACACCACATGACACCTGTCAGCCTAATCCGGGTTCTCAGCTAACTAGCAGCGCCTCATCTCTAACCGAGATGATTGTGGTAATGGGGCACTGGACAAGAAAAGACTCCTCAAGTGTATCATGGTTGATCAGATCCCATCCCATTCTCTCAGTTACCGAAAGTCTCATATAGGTAAAGACAACAGAGACAGAATATAGTTCAATAAGGATTTATTGAAATAACTGCATCTTAGATAAAAAAGACATATATTGCAATAACTAGGATGATAAAACACAATGAAAGCAAGCAGGTGACTAACAGAGCAGAACACAAGAATAATCCTACCATACCTACCATACTGTCCCTAGGAGTGATATATATATATATATACATATATATATATATATATATATTTCTCCTACCTACACTATGTTTGAGCACAGCGTAATAAGCCTAATTTGCCCTTCAGGTTTGTTGGAGAAACAGCATACCACGTTTGTCGGCAACCATATCTGACAGTAGCCTTGGAGTAAGCACAAAGCAAAATAAATGTTCTACTAGGAATATGATGTTTTCCTAGGCAAAAATGTTCAATGAGATAAACAAAATAAAACAGCACCGAAAATGTGGCTTTTGCTAGAAAAATAAAATAATGCTGAATAAAAATGTAACTGGATTAAAGTGCACATCGGCAGGCATAGTAAGCTAAAACGATGTGTCTAGAACATGGCTAAAATAGCTATACAACACAAGAGTGCTGCTCCTAGCTTGAACCCCAGAGGACAGGTCCATCATGTTGCTGAGTAGAGGAAGAGGGTGGCACGCCAGTGGTGACAACCTGTTCTTCTTCTCCTCCTCACTGACCACTTTCTTTACAGGAACACCTTTCTTTGGGACCATCTTCATGCTCTTTCAATTGGCACTTAGAGGACAAGTGGAAGCAAGCAGAGGAGGACTGAGGTAGTGTGGTGTGCTGTTAGTTTGTTCTGGCCATCTCTCTGGGATTTTTTCTGAGTTGAAGTATTCAAAGTACAGACTACGTAATTTTGGCAGGTTATCACAAAAAATTAACAACAATAATGTATCAATTCTAATCCAAACCATAACATAATATTTCCATAAGGATAATAAGATACAGATGTAACTGTTTACTTTATCTGTATTTAAGGGGAGACATCAGTAGCAGGCAGGGGCAGAGTGCTTGAAAAATGGAATAATCCTTAAAAAATGCTGGTATGTGCCTATGGCAGGCAGGGGCAGGGGGAAATTGAATATTCCTTAAAATATGAATGCTGATGTGCATCTATGGCCTAAGAGAATAATATATGGCCGGCAGGCGGTGTAGGGAAAATGTGATAAAATATTAATAATTGATGGTGTATCACTCGGAACAATGAGAAATAAATTGTGAGGTGAGAAGGTGCAAGGAAGGTGCAGGGAAATATGGAAACATGCATAGAATATTATAAGCACTGTTCATACATATACTACAATGATCGCCAAGCACATTAAACTGATATCAGGGAAAAAAGTTTTTAAAAAATGAAAAATGACTTAGACCTCTTCTATCAATGTCACTAGAAAATGTCTTTGAAAAAAGGGATCAATTCGCTAGGTGGCTGAAAATGGCAGTTGGCCACATAGTCAAATAACAACAGCAAGCAAGGAGACATGGAAAACAAAGAACACATACAGGCCTATGGCAAATGCACACTGACTGCTTATACAAAATGGCCAGTGGTTACATGATTAAACAACAACTGCAAGCAAGAAGGAAGGGAGAACAAAGATGACATGCAGGCCCATGGCAAAAGCCCACTGACTGCCTATATCATCATCATCATCAAACAGACTTTATTCGGCTTTCAACAGGCCATAAAAGTATCAAGTAATAGCACATTAATAAATATGTATAAGAAAAATTATAAATAAATAGGGAAGATAATAAAACACATCGTTAATTCATTCAAGGACAGGTATATAAAACTTGATAAATTTACATCAGTGCAAAATCGAGTTCAATTACAGTATTTTCTAGAGAGTGAGGAGTTTACCGGAAATTCCAAATTTTCAAATAAAATTAGTTCAGTACGCCCATAGACTTCCTTACAGAGAGTACTGTACATAAAAAGTTTGCTAAAATTCCACACATTTCAATAGAGGATAAAATCTGTAAGCTGAAATACGCGTCGCGGCACTGACGCAAATTAGTCGATCTTAAAAAAGGCAATAAAAAACGTTTTCTTGGAATATCATAAAATTTACAAAAGAGGACCACATGCATTGTAGATTGGGGAGCTTTTGCATCACATGGACATACTCTTAAAACTGTACTCCAGTCACACATAATCGGAAAGGTTACTAGCTGATGGAAGATATTTAAGCGGAATCTTGTAAGAACAAATCGATGTCGGGGATTTACCACGCTTAGTAAGTAGGGCTGGACTGCATCCGTCGACAGAATTAGTTGGTTAGACATTACTGTAGATTTTTTTGATTCCACTTTCCATCTCTGTTCATCCAAGTGCTTCAAAGTCAGAGCCCTCAAATCTCTCCTGGTTATTTTTTCCAGTGATTGTGGGTTTTGGTAATATGCTTCGCAGCCCATATTTTTAAAAAAGGTCATAATATATCTTAGCCAGAGAACTCTAAGCGAGTGTGTTAGATTCATGCACTCGGATAGTATGGCCTGGTTTAATCCGGTATGCTCAGAGGTCCACACTTTATGCCATAATAATAGAGGCTGTATCTTAATTAGATCAATTACAAAGTGGACCCCTAGTTCCGAATGGCTAATATATGATGACGTGCTATTTGGTGCCATTAGCAGGTATCTCAGGAAGTCATTTTCCACCAACTGAATCGCATGGCAGTTCGTATACCCCCAGATACATGCTCCATAAGTAGCCGCCAGGATGCATTTGGCTTTGTAGATTTTTACCATGTTTGACGGGGAGATCCCCCCTAGTTTTTTGGAAAAAATCTTCAAGGCCGCCGTTGTTTTAATAATCTGGTCTTTTTTTGTTTTCACGCAGTGTGCCCAGGTGGCCTGTTTATCAAACATTATGCCCAAATATGAGAAGGTGGGAGCTATCTTCACCTTGTCCTCGTGAATAGTGATTTTATAGGTCTTGCTCAGTTTCCTGCCACAGTTCATTATGAACGTTTTCGAACGGTTGACTGTGAGGCCCAGGGCTGTCATGTAATTTATACAAGTGGTTAAGAGTTTCTGGAGGGCTAGCGGTGTCCTGGCCATGAGTACTGCATCGTCTGCGTAAAGGAGTGCAGGGACGGGGCGATTGCCTATTTGTGGAAGGTCTTTACATTTGCTTATCAATTCACTTTCTAGGTTGTTTATGTATAATGAAAATAGAAGTGGTGCGAGAACGCAGCCTTGACGCACCCCTCTGTATATGCCAAAAGACTTAGTGCATTCCCCTCTCATCCCGTACCTTACACTTGCTCTACACCCAGTATACAGATCTCTTATGAAATGGACTATCGTTGGTTCAACCCCCATGCTTATTAGAATATCCCATAACTTTTCATGCAAAACACAGTCAAATGCTGAGGACAAATCTATAAAGGCCAGGTGCAAATTACCCTCTCTGGTCTTCGTATACTTCCCTACTAGGATAGTTAAGTTCAGAGCCTGTTCCACTGTACCTAGTCCTGTGCGGAAGCCATACTGCACTGGGGATAGAATGTTATTTTCTTCCGACCATATTTGGAGTCTATTTAGAATTATTCTCCCCGCTAATTTGGCTGATGTATCGAGGAGAGAAATTGGCCTATAACAGGCTGGGTTAAGGTGATCCCCCTTTTTGTATATGGGTATGATGATAGAATGGCGCCATGTTGATGGTGGGCCTTGTGTGCAAATGGCCCTCAGTACCTGCGTCAATAGAGGGCCCCATAAGTCGGTGTTAGCTTTATATAGGTCAATTGGAACACCATCGGGCCCTGGTGCTTTCCCGGCTTTGCTTGTGTTTATAGCTTCTACTACCTCCTCTAAGGTAAACTGAGGTGATACTGCTAGGTGTCGATCTTCCTCAGGGTCTGGGACTTTTAGAAGGTCCAGAGGAACTCTGTCATTGGGTTGACAGTATATCTTAGAAAAGTACGTGATCCAGTCCTCTTCCGAAATTGCAATTTCCATTCTAGGGGTATTATTGTCCCCAAGAAAGGGAGTATTTATTATTTTCCAGAAGAGGGCATTGTCTTTCGTCAGACTAGCTCTGTGTAGATTGTCCCATGACTTCCCTCTCAAAGCGAGTTTCCTCTTTTTTGTGGCTGTCTTGTATGCCAGTCTGCAGGTACGTATTTCGGTCTGACATCTTATGGGGGCACTTAGGGCTTTTTTTAATCTTGTGTGCGCTTTCGTACAATCGTGGTCAAACCAGCCGGTTTCCCTTTTCTTATCCCCTGCCCCTCCTGTCCTAAACGTGAGGGCTTTTTTTACGGCGTAGGTTATCTGTTGGAAAGCACTTAGACATTGTCCTGGGGCTGTGTCATCACTAAGGCAATCAAGGAACACTTGGGTATGTTCACGTAATATATCTTTTAATAATGCCTGAGGGTCAGTCTGAGTCCATCTCAGTATATAACCATTACCCGGGGCTAGTACAATATCGTTTGCCATCGTTACCTCTCTGGCTTTGGCCTGTGTGGCAGGGATTAATGAAAGTTCCAGGCTTTGAGGGAAATGGTCGCTTATTGCGATGTCGTGGATTATGTAATTAGTAAAATAGTGTACAAAATGTGTTGACATTAAAATATAATCAATAACTGTATTTGCGCCCCTTCCATTAAAAGTTGGTTTAAGCTGTAGTTCTTTGGAAAGTAATTCATTTACAAGAGACAAATTATGTTTTTGGGCCACTAAATTCATTGCCTCTCCTTGAATGGTATGTGAAAAGTGCGGTCCTATACCGATGTCTTCGGTATCCCAACCACACACCTTTCCTGTGGGTTCCTTGCAAAGATGTACATTAAAGTCGCCCCCCCATATAATAAGAGTCTCGCGTCTGTTGCTCGCACATATTTCCTCTAGGTCCTCACCCATCTCTGTTAAAATTTTGGGGACTTCTCTATGCGTTGCATTATTATAGAAGTTGATGAGTACTAGGTGCGTGTTCTGATGCAAATTGCATTCAATCATTTGATAATAGGTTTTTGTGATTTGCATTTTTGGGTTACGTAGCCATGCCTTGTTTGAGATATATGTGCGTAGGCCTCCCTTTGGCCTGCCGTGATTAGCCTGTACAGATGGTGTATGAAATGTCTTGTACCCATTTATGTGGACTGGATTTAATGTCCAAGTCTCCTGAAGACAGATACAAGGAAAATCCCCAATGAAATTCACCTAAAGCTCGTTATTGATCTTATTAGTTAGGCCTGCCACATTCCAGTAAAGTATAGTTGTTCCCATATATTGATAGGGTTGGGGGTGCGCCTCCTCTATAGATGGTAAGGGTGGTACATCATCTTGAGTATAGATTATTGGAGGGAGTTGGTTTCCCTGATTCAAACAGATGTCTATGATGTTCCTATCAGGTACCTTCTCGCGGAATACATCTCCCCTGTTCTTGGTAGGCCTTTCTTTATTTACATCCAGGGCAAGATCATATGGAAAATCTATCTTGTTCCTGTTTAGTCAATCCAAATCTTCTAGCGTTGTAAGAGGTTGAAATCTATTACTAAGAGGATTATGGTCCAGGGTATTTGGTACTTGTTCATTTACGGGTTGTAGATTCCTAACATTGCGCCCCGAAGATCTTGGATAAAAGAAACCCAAGGGTAGCAGTGAAATTCCTTGACAAGTGGCTTGTCTAGCACCTAATTTGTGGATGATACTATGCACCAAGTCTGGGGTCTTGAATGAAAGAACCACACAGTCTCCTTCCACTACTTTTTCCCTGTTTCCTATCCACTTGACTCTTCTTACCATTTTCATATCGTTAAATAGGACACCCACCCCCCCAGGACCCAAACGTGTTCCTATCCAATTCAGGGCCTTATTCCTTAATGCCGGCCACGTTTCCCGGTGTTGATCACCTATAGGGGGAACATTTGTCAGGACCACAACGTATGGAGTTGCCTCCGGAGGAAGATGTAAATGGTCACTAGGTATGTATGTAGAGTTCGGGGGTCTTGTTTCAATATAATGAGACCTTCCTTTGTCTATTTGGGGAATATTTGTCCTAATTAGTGAGGGAGTGTTGGGCAATGTGGAAACTTGTTTATGATTAGTAGTTGGTACTGGTGGGAATGATTGTATACTGGTTAGAGGCTTGTGAATAGAGTGTATATGGCTAGTACTTGCTGATATGAATGGTACCTGTGGTTTAATCAAGAGCTTTGAGAATGAGTGTGGGTCATTAACCTTATCTAGGGGTATGGTTCGGGAATTTCGCTCGAAATTCGAATTTGGCAATATTAAGCTTTGGTTTTGTTTTAGGTCGTGTGAGGCCTCTGGGTGTAAAGACTTTACAAATCCCATGCCTGCCTCGACCCTGCACTCCACTACTTTTAAGCGTTCCAACAGGGAATCCAGTTTGGCCCCGAATTATGATTTCATGCTATTTATTAGGTCACAGAGGTTGGCTAGGAGAGATCTAGTTGTGTCTACTGGTTTAATTGGAAGTTTCTTCCGAGATGACTTCCTTAAGGGCTTTCTATCGAGTGTGGGTACCGAATCATTCTTAAGAGATTTTTTAGGGGTGTTGTCTGCCTTCTCTGGCGCCGGCTTCCTTTGGCGTTTAGCTACAGGTGAAAGGTCATCTAATGAGAGAATTGAGTCTGAGATATTTTGAATGCATCCATTTTTATCTGTTGCATCTCTGTTCAATGCTTCATTATTACACCTTGTAGAATCATCAGTTATCACCACGTCCGTTGGAGATTGGGTGTTATGTTCTTTGGATGTCAGAATTTTCCCCTCTACATTAGCAATTTGTTTGTCTATCATACCCATGGCCCCTGAAATGTATTTTAATATAGAGGTACTGTCTTTTAAGCTTGGGGGGTGACTCAATTTTGAGTGCTTCCTTTTCCCCATATTTTATGTGATGTCACTCTAAATCTGATATGAGGAAAATGGGGTATTTATATATAAGGTAAGTTACACTTAGTTAATTGTGTGCACCAAAATAGCACCACCCCAACTAAGATAATTAAACGAATTGGCAGAAAGTAAAATGTATAGAGAACACTTTGCCGACAGGTAGCAATCTGTTTGAGTATAAGTTAGAATTTAAAAAAGAAAGAAAATAAAAGAAGGAAAGGATAAAAGGATAAATTGTCACTTGTTTGTCCCGCGTATGGTAGCTCCTGGGATATTCCTACACTTGGTGTCCCACCGAAGGCTGAAGGCGAATCCCAAGGTTTCCCAAAAGAAGCCACTGGCCGGGTCAAGATGGACGATAGTTCCTTTGTCTTCTCAATTCCGGTTAGTATTTCTCTTTCCTTTATAAGCTAGGGCCCTCAGAAAGCAGATGAAAGAGGGGGGGCCCAGCCCAGCCTCTTCCTGGCAATGACGGGCAAGGACGGGCCCGCCCTTGGCCCGGGCTTTGTCCGGGCGCCACCCGCGCGCGTCCCGCGCGGCGGGAGCGCGAAAGGAATTTAAAGGGCTCCTGCCCTTCACAGAGTCCCCGGCTGCAATGCGCTTCCTGCGATGGGAATTTAAAGGGCTCCTGCCCTTCACAGAGTCCCCGGCTGCAATGCGCTTCCCGTGACGGCGGGAGCGCGAATGGAATTTAAAGGGCTCCTGCCCTTCACAGAGTCCCCGGCTGCAATGCGCTTCCCGCGACGGCGGGAGCGCGAAAGGAATTTAAAGGGCTCCTGCCCTTCACAGAGTCCCCGGCTGCAATGCACTTCCCCTATACTGCCTATATAAAATGACTGCCGGACACATAGTCAAACAACAACAACAAGCAAGGAGACATGGAAAGCAAAGAACATACACAGGCCTATGGCAAAAGCACACTGACTGCCTATAAAAAATGGCTACTAGCCTCATGGTCAAACAACAACAGCAAACAAAGACACATGAAGAACAAGGAACACATGCATGCCTATGGCAAAAGCACACTTAATGGCTCCACAAAAAAGACCACTGGCAGCAAAGTCAAATAACAGCAACAAGCAAGGCGCCATAGACAAAAAGAACTCATGAAGGCCTATGGCAAAATTTAAAGCCATAGACTATACAAAATGGCCTCGGGCCACATGTTCAAGTCACAACAACAACAAGCATGGAGCCATGGACCCGAAGGAAAGGACACATGATGGCCCACGGCAAAGGCACACTGAGTGGCTGCACAAAATTAGAACATGGTCAAACAGCAACAAGCAAAGATGCATGAACAACAAAGAACACATACAGGCCCAAAGACACTGACTACACAAAATGGCTGTCGGCAACATGGTATGGAGAACAAAGACAAAATGGTGGACTATGGCAAACACACACACACACACACACATGTTATCCAGACAAATGAGGCATGAGAAACGATGAAGAAAACTCTACTGTTAATGCAAAAATACCAAAAACAAAAGCTCTCAAACATACTTCCTCCCAAGATGTCTTAGTACTGCACCAAAATACACTTTTTGCAGAAAAAAGTGAAATACAAAACAACACATTTTTCATTTCATTCAATGCCATTCCAGGCCTAGATCATAGATGTTTAAAAATAATATATACCACAGAAACAGTTGTTTCATATACCTAATGACTAGTACTGGCTGGATGGGCCATAGTTAGACTACGAGACATGGTCAAATAAATGAATAGTACACATTTACCCAACGTGGAGAAAATGTTATTAACTGAGCAACTTATTCCCTTATAAAAGATAAAAAATAAAATGCAAAAAAAAAAAAAATACTTGGGCCCTACTGCAACTCCAAGCCACCCAAAACAAGCACAATCAAATTTTAAAATAGAATAAAGTATAAATAAGAATACTGATGCATGGCCTCTATCAAACAACACCCAAAGGTTTTTGCGATGTCAAAAAAAACAAAGTAATTAAAATTCAATAATATATATACAGCAGGAATTGTGGACAAAGAGAGAGATCCTTTCACCTTGAAATCCAAATGAAAAGTAACAGGAGATGGACAAAGCACTGGGAGGAGCCTTCTGGACAGGAAGATGAGTCTCTGGGGCCCTGTTTAAAAAAAAAGGAACTAAAAAAACAACCTGAACTGTCTGTTCGAGTAAAATATCAACTAAAAAGGGTATTTTTGAGTAGATTTAGCATCTTCCCAAGTAGAAAATCTATTCAAGAAGCCGCCACCAATGCTTGTGATCACTCTGTTACAAAATGGTACCAAAAGGCTCTGTGGTGGCCAGAACTCCAGCTAACGGGCGGCATATCTTGTTTGTGTTTATGAGTGCGCATTTACAAAACCTCACATGCCCGAATGGGAATAAAATTCCACTATGCACCGGATGGCGGAATTTGATAAGAACTCCACATTACATGCACAATACGGATTACCCACATTCTGGCAACTCAGCGAGCAGAATTTAATTTCCTCCCAGCCCTAATTACTAGGTCTCTGGGTCCCAAAACCGCCAAAGGCAACAGCTTCATCCTGGTCTTGGTGCACCATGCCATCAGAAACCCTGACAATATTACTCTGAGTTCAATGACTGCTCCTGTGATGTCAAGGGCACTGATGGGAATATTTACATGGCTGGGTTTCCCTAAGGAGTTTGTGTGTGACTGGCACACTAACATCATGTCTGCACACATGAAGTCCATGTGGGAAGATTGTGGGGTAACTTACAAGTTCTTGACACAATACTATGCCCAGATCAATTGGCTTGTTGAGAGATTGACAAGAACTGAAGTACTGGGTTTTTCAGAACCCAGTGGTGCCAGGGAACACACCCTAAGACTTTGAGTCCTTCCTGTTTCAGACTACAGAAACACAGAGGGCCATATTTATACTTTTTGACGCAAAACTGCTCTAACGCAGTTTTGTGCCAAAAAAATTAGCGCCGGCTAACGCCATTCTGAAGCGCCATGCGGGTGCCGTATTTATTGAATGGCATTAGCCGGCGTTAGCCGACCGGCACTGCCTGGTGTGCGTGAAAAAAAAACACGTACACCAGGCAGCGCCGGCGTAGGGAAAAATGGCGTTTGGGCGTCTAAAAATGGGGCAAGTCAGGCTGAGGCAAAAAAAACGTCTTAACCCGATTTGCGCCATTTTTTAACGACGCCCCTCTCCCATTGAAATGACTCCTGTCTTAGCAAAGACAGGAGTCATGCCCCCTTGCCCAATGGCCATGCCCAGGGGACTTCTGTCCCCTGGGCATGGTCATTGGGCATAGTGGCATGTAGGGGGGCACAAATCAGGCCCCCCTATGCCACAAATAAAATATACAAAAATACTTACCTGAACTTACCTTAATGTCCCTGGGGTGGGTCCCTCCATCCTTGGGTGTCCTCCTGGGGTGGGCAAGGGTGGCAGGGGGTGTCCCTGGGGGCAGGGGAGGGCACCTCTGGGCTCATTCTGAGCCCACAGGTCCCTTAACGCCTACCCTGACCCAGGCGCTAAAATCCGGCGCAAATGCGGGTTTTTTAGACCCGCCCACTCCCGGGCGTCATTTTTGCCCGGGAGTATAAATCTGACGCAATAGCATCGCAGTCATTTTTTAAGACTGGAACGCCTACCTTGCATATCATTAACGCAAGGAAGGTGTTCACGCAAAAAAATGACGCTAATTCCAGGAACTTTGGCGCTAGACGCGTCTAACGCCAAAGTATAAATATGGAGTTAGTTTTGCGTCGAATTTGCGTCGAAAAAAACGACGCAAATTCGGCGCAAACGGAGTATAAATATGCCCCAGAGTCTTCTTGGTGAAGTCAAAGATCTTGTTTATTGGCTACAGCCAGTAACAGGTATCCTAGAAGTACAACACGGTGTATATTCTCAGGAGACTGCTCCTCTTGCAAAGCTAACCTTCTCTTTTATACAAAATATTATGCTTTGGGCAAACATTCCTTATTTTACAGTTGACCATTCACATATTTTCACTACAAAGAAAAAGCAGGGTTATGATGACAAGCCCATATTTCAGTTTGTCCAGCCCTCAATAAATTACCCAGCAAGGCTCAGTACTTTCATCAGATATCAACGGACCCCCAATATAAACAGGCACCTCCTCCTTGTAAAGCAAGTCATAAAGAAAGAAACAGGGACAGGTGTGTGTAAGAATAGGCATGGTTTGTGTGTGATGAAAGGTTTTATGATGTGTTGTGCCTTGATACTAATCTCATTCGGCCACTGGGAAAGAAACTGGCCGAACAGGTTTGGCTTCAGGCAGTGGAGTCAGCTTGCCCAGGTCACAGAGGAGTCAGCATAGATGTACGTGTCCTTCAGACTCGTTTTCAGCATTAGTCATTGGCCTATGTGAGGGCAATCACAAAATGTCTGTCGTTTAAATGGAACACGAGGGTTCAGGACGGAAACTCTGATATTCGGGTGATTTTGTTACCCGAATATGAATACAATGCTTGTGCATACTATTCTAATCATTCTCGGTCTGCTGATACCAAAATCGTTGTGATACGACGATGTTTATAACACGGGTCCAGAATTTTCAGTACCACAGACCCTCCTTTTGCCCTTACATAGGCAATAACCTATACTCACGCTAATCTGAGTCCAGGTCTATATTCATAAAGTCGTTGAGATGTTGCTGTAGCATCATCCTATTACTTAGCTCGTCTTTTGATACAGGTTTCCTTACACACGATGTAGCACAGAGGCCACATATTGCAGGAGCACACTGTACACACAGACAGGACAGGAAAAGAATGGCTAAGATCATCCCAATGACTACCAGAGTCTTCCATCCCCAGGCGGATATCAGCTCCCAGAACCACCCCATCAATGACCAATCTCCTTTATCCACGTGAATAGACTCTGACATCTTATGCAGTTTGGAAATGGCCTGGTAGACTGTAGGAGCGATATCTGGGATGAAAACACAGCAACTTGATTGGATCACTTTACATACCCCACCTCGGTCTGCAAGTATGACGTCTAATGCGACCCTGTTCTGAAGAGTCATAAGGCGATCCGACTGGAGCTCAGCAGTCAAATTAGCAAGGGCACCAGCGGTTTCAACTACCGTGGATTCAACCACCTTTGTCAATTGCCTTATGTTCCTGCTGTTAACCATAGGACCCCAAAACGGCAGAAAACCCTTTACGAAATCTCCAAATTCTTGTCCTGTAGTGTCTTCTTTACTTATGACACCTCTAACTATCCTTGTCTTATGGTAATCTGCCGTGGCCGTGTAGGTGGGAGGTAACAGGAACGAAACAAAACATGTGCCTGAGAAGTCAGGGGGCAACCATGTATAGGCTCTATTATGGCAGATGAAATAGGTACCCTTAGCTGCTAAGAACAAAGGAGAAGTCTGAGACGCAAAAACATATGTTTCAGTGCAGATACTTTTCCCTAACTGAGCTCTGGGATTCTTGCCACTACCTTGCAGACATAGGTGACCCTGATGGGGTACAATCCAAATCGGGGAGGATCTCTTTGCTCGCTGGTTCCCACTCAGAGTAACTCAATATCCTGTTATGTTCCATCCAATATATGCTAGTGTCTCATCTCTCGGGATAGTCTCATAGGAAATATCTTCCCCAATCATATCTACTATACCCTTAGCTAGAGCACTATTCTTAGGATTATCTTTCACAGAACGTAGGGGGTTGGCTTCATACGCGTATATGAACACCGTTCTATATGCCCACACAGAACCATTATGGCTGAAAGGCAGGACCAGATAAGGGATACCTTTATCAGTAGTATGAGGCATAAGACCACACACCCAACAGTTAGTTGTGTTCACTACTAATTGGTGTTGGTGTAGAAGCTGAATGAATGAATTGTTGACAAATTCTAATCTTCTGGCAGACTCGTGCTCAGGCAGGGGGTGAAAAGAATGCGAGGAAACAGTAGAAGGAGGTATGGGCTGTGTAATGGGTGCAAATGTCACTTGAAAAGAGAATAAAACATATCCTATTAAAAACGTCATTACACTAAGCAACATGAAAATACATAATATCAAAAATCGTTTCTTTGTCATTAGTATACACATTCTAGCTTTAAAGTCCATCTGTCTGGCAGGTCTCTCATTCTTGAAAAACTACATCTTCTCTAATTGCTGCTCGTGGTGGTAGGGTGTTCTATGCTAGGGAATGCTTCTGTCAGTCCAGGGCAACTCCCGTAGACCGACCAGAACTGTCGACCTAACGTCTTCAGCTGCACTCCAAAGACTTGGGCACCACGACCCTACAGCTGAACCCGGATGGCGGTTCGAAAAGAAAAAAACAAAAATAAGAAAGTTTCTCAGATGAGAGAGCCGCACTTTCAAAAAAATAGCAAAGGAACGGGCAAAAATTATTTGTCCTTAGTTCTTGGTCTCAAATTATAACGGCTTTTTCCAGGTACTGTCTGGTTCTGGAACAAGAGTTCAGGCTCTGTAGTGTTCAATCGAATTGACGGTGCCACAGCTTCTTGCAAATTATTGTCACTTTCTCGTTCGGAAATTGTTCCTTTTACACGTGCATCGCTGAATGGCAAAGAACGAGGCACAGTCTCAGTCTCAGAGTCAGCGATCCCCTCCTGGACCCACCGGTCGTACGGTAGAGGAAAAGGGACCCTCTTGCAGTGTACGCCGTGGATCCAGTTCTTTTTCCCTTCCACTCGAACAGCTGATCTTGTTGAGAGAAGAACGAGGTAGGGGCCGGTCCAACGGGGCTGGTCATTCTTTGTCCGCTGGAAGTTCTTGACCAGCACCCATGATCCAGGATCGATAAGATGTCCTGGAGCTTCAGAGACCTGAGGCAGAGTATTGTGAACCTGTTGGTGTAGAACACGCAATTTAACCGTCAATTCATACAAATAATCAAGCAGTACAGGGTGTTCGATCTCACTGAATTTTGTTGGTCTCCCCATATGTTGGCCGGGCGGCCGAACACAATTTCATAGGGACTAAGGGGGTGATTCTAAGCTTGGCGGGCGGCTAAGGACGCCGGCTCAGAATGGAGCCGGCGGAGTGGGAAGGTGCGACGGGTGCAGTTGCACCCGTCGCGAATTTCAGTGTCTGCAAAGCAGACACTGAAATTCTTTGTGGGGCCCTCTTACGGGGGCCCCACGGCACCCCATACCGCCATCCTGTTCCTGGCGGGCGAACCGCCAGGAACAGGATGGCGGTATGCAGTGTCAGAATCCCCATGGCGGTGCAGCAAGCTGCGCCGCCATGGCGGATTCCCATGGGCAGCGGAAAGTCGGCGGTATACCGCCGGCTTTCCGCTTCTGGCCACGGCTGTACCACCGCGGTCAGTGCTAAAGGCAGAGCGTCAGGCCATTTAAGACCAGAGCTCGCTTGTATCTTTGCCAACTTCAGTTTTAGCGTGCCATTATAGCACTCTACTAGTCCAGCTGATTGGAGGTGATTTGCAGCGTGGAATTTTTGCTGGATACCTAGCCCCTCACATACTTTTTTCATCACTCGACCCACAAATTTACTCCCATTATCACTCCAGACCATTCTCGGCATTCCAAACCTAGGGAAGAATTCTTTGGCAAGGGCTTTAGCTGTGGATAAGGCAGTGTTGTCTTTTAAGGGATATGCTTCTACCCATCTTGAAAAAGCACAAACAACAACGAGTACGTATTTCAGATTGTTGCACATTTCCATGTGGATGAAATCTAGCTGCAAAACCTCGAACGGATACGTTGGAGGCGCAAAATGACCAGCTGGAGTTGGGGTTCCCCTACCAGGATTGTATTTCAGACACACCATGCAATTCTTGACCACATTCTCTGCACATTTAGGAATTCCAGCATTTTGCCATACTGGAGCCAACCACTTACAAATCCCTTTCACACTGATATGGGCCATTCCATGAGCCATTGTCACCACTGCAAGCACATACGCATTGGGTAACAACCATCGCTGATGTTCTGACAAGTCAACCCAACAACCATTTTCATCCAATTTACCCGTACTTTCTTTCCAAACACTCAACTCTTTCTCTGAAGCTTCAGCTTGAAGAGACTTCACACCCTCTATCGTATCTTCACATATTCCAACGTCACCAACCCATCTTGCGGGGCCTGCAACATACATTCGATTCATCACATCTTTTCCTGTTTCTTTTGCGATTTCGTCAGCAAATGCATTGCCACGACCGACATTATCAGTAACCTTCTTGTGTGCACTGCATTTCACAATCGCAACTTGTAATGGCAAGGTCAGTGACTCAAGAAGCTCATTCACCAACTGACCATGCTGAATTTTAGCTTCATGCGAAGTCAGGAACCCACGTTCTTTCCACAATCGTCCAAAACTATGGGCCACACCAAACGCATACTGGCTGTCGGTATATATGGTCACTTTCATTCCTTTCGATAACACACACGCTCTCGTAAGTGCAATCAGCTCTGCTTCTTAAGCTGAATTATGTGGTATACGTGCAGCTTCAACAATCGTATGCAAAGTTGTGACAGCATATGCTGCAGTCGTATCACCATTCGGAAGCTTGAAGCATGAACCATCCACCCATAAGGTACCATCACACTTTACAAGAGGAGTATCTTTAAGATCTACTCTCCCTTTCGTTTCTTCTTCTGTCCTAAGAAAACAATCATGTTGTTCAGCATCATCTGTTTCTACTGAAATCGGCAATAACGTGGCTGGATTCAACGTATTGCACCTCTTTATGTGCACATGACTCGCTAACAGTGTCAACTCGTAACCTGACAATCGAGCACTAGTTAAATGCTGTGTCTTGGTCCTGTTTAACAACGTGTCCACTGCATGTGGAACCATCACATCAACATATTATTCATCACTAACCCAGCAGACTGTCGAATAGAAACAGCTGCTGACGCTGTGGCTCTCAAGCAACTCGGCAATGCTTTAGCTGCCAGATCCAAAGTCGACGAAAAATATGCGCATGGGCGCTGCTTGTCTCCAAAAGACTGTGTCAGCACTGACAATGCACAGCCCTCTTTCTCATGGACATACAGTGTAAAGGGCTTACTGTAGTCGGGGGTACCCAACACAGGAGCCGAACACAATGCATTACGCAATTCGGAAAAACTTTTCTGACAATCTTCAGAGCACGGAACGGGGTTCGGTGTATCTTTATAGGTCAATGCTACCAAAGGTTTGGCCAGCAAAGAAAAATTTGGTATCCATTGTCTGCAGTATGATGTAATGCCCAAGAAAGCACGTACTTCTCTCTGTGTCCTTGGCACACTCAATTTTGCAATTGCCTGAATTCTTTCTGAGGTCAGTTTCCTTCCCTCCTTCGATAAGAGATGACCTATGTAGGTCATTTCTTGTCGACAATATTGCAGTTTTGAAAGGGACACTTTGTGATGTAAATCAGATAAATGACGCAACAACGACAAGGTGGCTTCTTTACAAATCTCTTCAGTATCTGTAGCGACTAGCAAATCATCGACGTACTGAATAAGGGTAGCGCCGTCAGGTAAAACAATTGCATCAAGCTGTGTTTTTAAAGCCTGACTATATATTTATGGACTTTCACAGTAGCCTTGTGGAGCGCGTTTGAAGCGGAAACTTCGGCCTCCTAAACTGTAGCCAAAAATATCCCTGCTCTCCTCTGCAATCGGGATGCTGAAGAAAGCATTCTTTAAGTCAATCACCGAGAACCAGGTGGCGGAAGCTGGAATCATAGTCAATAGGGCAGTGATATTAGGAACAACTGGAAACTGTGGCACAACTATTTTATTTACCTCTCTAAGATCAATCACGAGCCTGTAAACAGGTGGCTTAGAGGGGTCAGTACGTTTCAAAACAGGCAGAACAGGACTATTACAAACGTTGCCTCTTGTCTCTTCAATTACATCTTTTTCAATTAAATCATAAATGATCGCTAGCAACGCCTTTTCACCTTCACTAGAGATCTTGTATTGTTGAATGCGTGGTAATTTAACATTGGCTTTCAATGTCACAACATAAGGCGGTATTTCCAAAAGACCCACATCATTAGGACCAGTAGCCCAAATGGTATCAGGAAGAAACGACAATTCGGTCGGAAGTTTATCCTTCGACAAATACATTGGAGAGACCGTTTTCCTACCCAGTGTAAGTTGTACTCCCGAAGGAGAACAATATAATGTCGCATACAATCTTTTCAACAAATCCAATCCTAACAAGTTTTCACCACAACTTGTCGTCAGAATAAGGGGTGCTTCCAATTCACAAGGTCCAACAGAAAGGGACATAGGACTAGAAATCGAGTTCCTAACCGGGGTGCCAGAAAAACCTACTGAAACATTCATCTCGCCAGACAAAGGTGCGCCAGGGAGTTTTGAGTGCATAATAGAACTCTTTGTAGCACCAGTATCCAACAGAAAAGGCTCCGACACACCTGATGTAATCACCTTAACATAAGGTCCATTCTGATCCACTGGAACTAAAAAAACTCCCTCTCTTCGTCTATGGCTGTCCTAGCAATTATTACCTTCCAAGTTCTCATCTTCTGCATAGTAGTCGTCAGCATAGTACTGAGCCGTCCTACCAGACGCGTTATGTTGCCGGTCAAAACTATTCATTGAGTTTTGAGACGGAAAGGAACGCGTGTTCTTGGGGAAACTTCCACGTCCTCTACCTCTAGGAGCTTGTTGAACACCTGGACCTCTTGCGCCAGAAGCACCATTCGTACGCTGTAACAAAATAGGACAACTATACTTGAAATGACCCTCTTCTTTACAATATGAACACTGATTGGGACCTACAGGAACACGTGGTTGAGAAAACTCGAACCTTTGTGAGTTTCTCTGGAATTGTTGAGGTTGCTGATAGTTACTCTGACCACCACGTGGCGGATACGCCTGTTGTAAAAGAACCTTCGTCTTTAATTCTTTAGTTTTCTTGTCTGCTCTATCCTTCTCATCTTTATCCCTATTTTCATAGTACTGTGCAGTAGCCAATATTTGTGCTGAAGAGGAAACGGCCCAAGAACTCTCTGAATCCTTCAATTTCTTACACAGCTCGGCAAGCATATTGTGCACAAACTTGTCGATGAAGAACCGTTGACCACCTTCTGTACTCATATCTTGACCACTGTGGTCGATAAACGTTTCCTCAAACCTGGTGAAGAAATCAGACACTGTTTCATCTTTCTTCTGCTTACACGCAGACAATTTATCCCAATTCACACGCATCGCAGGCATTAAAGTCTTCATGTAAGTAATGATCCTAGCAGGCAGTTCTGCTACCAAAGGCTCAGGCTTGGCACCACCAACTTGTCTATCATTTGCAGCACTAATATTAGCCCATGAGTCACCTAACTCTTGTGCATGATCTGTATGGCGAATCAATCCCCACAAAGGCTGTGGAACAACATTCCCAAATAACATGTCTATGTCGGCTAAATTCATAATGCATTAGTCTGCAGTCCGTGATAATTCCTTATAATACCCTGCAGGGTTTTTACGGGGATCAGGCAAAGTCTGCTTAAGGGCTAAAACTTCAGCTCGCTTCCACGGAACATGTACCCAAACACGCTGAAAATGAGCTGGGACAGCATCAATTTGATTAGCAACATCAGCCGCAACGGCGTCCTTCCATACCGGAGGGACTTCTCTCATTGGGTACTGTCGCACCTTTTTTTTAACAGAGGAGTCATGTTGGAACAATGACTGAGAAGGATCCTTATTCCTAAAGGACAACAACGTTGCAACTGCTTTCTCAACATCGGGACCCACAATCGTGCCTTTTTCAAACTCAAACCGTACACGGCACAAATCAGGCGGATTTGTTTCCAAATCATTATCCTCCAATTCCTCACAAAGGAAAGCACACATTTTCTCAAAAACGTATCTTTGTTTCGGTGCTCCCCATTGACGGAAGACATCCATAACAGACTCTACATCGTATCTTAAAGGGTAAACAACCCATTTACGCGCCATACGGTCAAACATTTCTCTCTCTTGAGAATTAGGCAGTTGACTATGCGACTGTTTACGCTCCGAATCTGGGGTCACACCAGACGACCCAAAGAGAGGAAATATAAGGCTGTCAACAGTATCTGTCATTCTCTGTCGGACAGAAGGAGAAGTTGATGAAAGAACAGGAGGAAAAACAGAGGGAGGCAAGGCAGACGCAGAAGCAGATACAGACGCAGTATCAGGAAGAACACCAGAAGAGGCAGTCGATGTAGTACATAAAGTCGCAGGAGGTACAGATGGAGCAGGTAGCGAAGTCGGCAGCCCTTGAAGGGGCTGTGCCATAGTAATAGGAGCCAACTGAAGAGGAGCTGGCGGCTGTGGAAGAACCTGAGGCACAATAACCGGAGGTTGCACAGCTAAAGGTTGCGGGGGTGCTGTAGCATTCTGCGCATAAGGGGGTGGCGAACTCAACAAGTGTGACATTAAAGGATCTTTCTCAAGTTCTTTTGCTGCATCTTGCTGAAGAAGCGGAAAAACTGGATAACATTTATCGGTCACCAATTTACGTTGCCTGTGCAACTGCTCATTCATCTGTTCTTCTTCATCATCTTTAAACTGCATGGCAGCTTGCATTATCGAGATACCCTCTTCCCTCTTATTTCTCTTTGCTAATTTAATTTCCTTCTGTTTGGCTTCCTTACGCCATAGGCGGAAAGAGTCAAACATCGCTGGCCGGGCTTTCTTCTTAAAAAGTTTAACCTCCAGATTATTCAGAATCTCTGTGTCAAAACTACCATATTGGGGCCATTTTAAAACACCATCTTTCCTGGTGTATCGGATCCATACTTCATTATGGCCCTGATTCTGACCTTGGCGGACGGCGGAGGCCGTCCGCCAAGGTACCGTCGCCAAATGACCGCACCGCGGTCAGAAGACCGCAGCGGCCATTCAGACATTTCCTCTGGGCCGGCGGGCGCTCTCCAAAAGAGCGCCCGCCGGCCCAGAGGAAATGCCCCTGCAACGAGGACGCCGGCTCAGAATTGAGCCGGCGTAGTTGCAGGGGTGCGACGGGTGCAGTTGCACCCGTCGCGTATTTCAGTGTCTGCAAGGCAGACACTGAAATACTTTGCGGGGCCCTCTTACGGGGGCCCCTGAGGTGCCCATGCCATTGGCATGGGCACTGCAGGGGCCCCCAGGGGCCCCGCGGCACCCCCTACCGCCATCCTGTTCATGGCGGGTTTCCCGCCATGAACAGGATGGCGGTAGGGGGTGTCTGAATCCCCATGGCGGCGGATGGAGGATTCCCCCGAGCAGCGGAAAGTCGGCGGGAGACCGCCGACTTTCCGCTTCTGACCGCGGCTGAACCGCCGCGGTCAGAATGCTCGTGGGAGCACCGCCAGCCTGTTGGCGGTGCTCCCGTGGTCGGTGGCCCTGGCGGCCACCGGCCGCCAGGGTCAGAATGACCCCCTATATGTGAGGGGGCCTATGCCATGTTTCACATATAGTTCATAGGTTGGAGTTCCAATCGGAGGAACCGGACACGAGTCCTCCAATCGGGAATCCCTATTGTAACCAAGACAAAACAAATTTCCATGTCTGCTAAGACCAGGCATCTTCGCTCTCTAGTCTAGCTTCAAACTTCAAAGGATTATCGAATACGATAGTCTCGTGAATACACGAATCCCTCGGCTTTGGTACTTGCAAGTTCCAAATCAAAGATCCCAAGGGGATACCAAACTAAGGACTGGGAGACGCTCCACTTATACTTAACTGAGGTATCGATGACGTCACCAGAAGACTCGTTTATCGTTTCGCTCTACCAAATCATCAAGGGTCCAAAACAGGGCGATAGTCAGGGCAGCAGTCCTTCGTAGCCGTCGGGAAGCGGGGAACCTCGCAGCAAAGACTTTCGGACCACGTCGACATACAGGGGTCGATGAAGTGGCGGCCTCCCTCCAGAATTTTCACACGAAGCTCCTCACGAACCTCTGGCTTGGACTGGTACCGCTGAAATCGCCCCACGTTGGGCGCCAACTGAAGTACTGGGTTTTTCAGAACCCAGTGGTGCCAGGGAACACACCCTAAGACTTCGAGTCCTTCCTGTTTCAGACTACAGAAACACAGAGTCTTCTTGGTGAAGTCAAAGATCTTGTTTATTGGCTGCAGCCAGTAACAGGTATCCTAGAAGTACAACACAGTGTATATTCTCAGGAGACTGCTCCTCTTGCAAAGCTAACCTTCTCTTTTATACAAAATATTATGCTTTGGGGAAACATTCCTTATTTTACAGTTGACCATTCACATATTTTCACTACAAAGAAATAGCAGGGTTATGATGACAAGCCCATATTTCAGTTTGTCCAGCCCTCAATCAATTACTCGGCAAGGCTCAGTACTTTCATCAGATATCAACGGACCCCCAATATAAACAGGCACATCCTCCTTGTAAAGCAAGTCGTAAAGAAAGAAACAGGGACAGGTGCGTGTAAGATTAGGCATGGTTTGTGTGTGATGAAAGGTTTTATGATGTGTTGTGC
Organism: Pleurodeles waltl; assembly: GCF_031143425.1. Lineage (NCBI taxonomy): Eukaryota > Metazoa > Chordata > Amphibia > Caudata > Salamandridae > Pleurodeles > Pleurodeles waltl. The sequence continues at coordinate 1,225,633,159 of NC_090444.1, forward strand.
CTTAATACTAATCTCATTCTGCCACTGGGAAAGAAACTGGCCGAACAGGTTTGGCTTCAGGCAGTGGAGTCAGCTTGCCCAGGTCACAGAGGAGTCAGCATAGATGTACGTGTCCTTCAGACTCGTTTTCAGCATTAGTCATTGGCCTATGTGAGGGCAATTACAAAATGGCTGTCGTTTAAATGGAACACGAGGGTTCAGGACGGAAACTCTGATATTCGGGTGATTTCGTTACCCGAATATGAATACAATGCTTGTGCATACTATTGTAATCATTCTCGGTCTGCTGATACCAAAATCGTTGTGATACGACGATGTTTATAACACAGGTCCAGAATTTTCAGTACCACAGAACCAGAAGGCCTATTACAGCCTTTGAGGCCTAACTGGGATTTCTTTTAATCAGGCCTGCTGCTTTCTTACAGTGCAGTACCTCAGAAGGGAGTGGAGTTCAGTCACTTTGAAATTCTGTTTGGCCACCATTTGCCTGGACCTCTCAGTCATTAAGGAAGGCATGTACGCAGCACCAGTGCTCCATTGTGGGAAAGTACCCTATTTCTTGGCATGTTACCCCATTTTTACCTGTATGTCAGTATGTTTTTGCCTGTGTCACTGGGATCCTGCTGGTCAGGACCCCAGTGCTCATAGTTTATGGCCTAATGTGTGTGTGTGTGTGTGTGTAGTGCTTAACTGAGTCACTAAGACTCCGCTAACCAGAACCTCAGTGTGTATGCTCTCTCTGCTTTTAAATGTGTCATTATGGGCCAGTGACTTCATTTACCAATTTCAGTTGGCACACTTGATCCCCCCTTATAAGTCCCTAGTATATGGTACCTAGGTACTCAGGGCATTAGGGTTCCAGGAGATCCTTATGGGCTGTAGCATTTCTTTTGCCACCCATAAGGAGCTCAGACAAACCCTTCCATTGCAGCCTGCGTGATATTGTGCACACTCTATTTCACAACAATTTTCACTGCACTTAAGTAACTTATAAGTCACCTATATGTCTAACCTTCATTTACTGAAGGTTAGGTGCAAAGTTACTAAGTGTGAGGGCACCCTTGAACTAGCAAAGGTGCCCCCACATAGTTTAGGGCCAGTTCCCGGGACTTTGTGAGTGTGGGATTCCATTACATGCGTTCACCACATATAGGTCAATACCTATATATAGCTTCACAATGGTAACTCTGAATATGGCTATGATAGGTGTCTAAGATCATGGAATTGTCCCCCATTCCAAATCTGGTATTGGGGAGCCAATTCCATGCATCCTGGGGGCTCCACCATGGACCCCCAATACTGCTAAACCAGCTCTCTGAGGCTTGCAATGCAGCAACAGCTGCTGTCACCTCACAGACATGGTTCTGCTCTCCTGGAGTCTGAGCAGCTCTGTCCCTGGAAGGCAGAAAAAAGCATTTCCTTTGGGAGCAGGGTGTTACACCCTCTCTACTTTGGAAATAGATATTACAGGCTGGGGAGGGGTAGCCTCCCCCAGCCTCTGGAAATGCTTTGAAGGGGACAGATCATGACCTCCTTGCATAAGCCAGTCTACACCGGTTCAGTGACCCCCCAGTCCCTGCTCTGGCATGAAACTGGACAAAGGAAAGGGGAGTGACCACTCCCCTGTCCATCACCACCCCAGGGGGGGTGCCCAGGGCACCTCCAGTGTGTCCCAGAGCTCAGCCATCTTGTTTTCCAAGGTGTGGGGAAACTCTGAAGGCCTCTAAGTGACCACTGCCAGCAGATGATGTCAGAGACCTCTCCTGATAAGTCCATGCCTGATAGGGTAACCAATCCCCCTCTCAGGGCTATTTAGGGTCTCTCCTGTGGGTTTCTCTTCAGATTCTACTTGCAAGTTTCCAACAGAAATCCTCTGCAACTACAACTTCATCCTCTGACCTCAGTTCGACCGCAGACTGCTCCAGGAACCACTGTAACAGCAATAAAGTATCCAGAAGGGCTACTTTTCCTCTGCAACTTTAGCCCCAGCCAGCAACAGTTTCCACAGTGTGCATGCTCTGGGGAGTCCCTGTCTTCACCCGGCACCAGAAGGACCGAAGAAATCTCCCGTGGAGTGACACAGTCAGTTCCCTACTCACGCAGGCACCTTCTAAGTCGATGATCGGTTCTCTTGGACGCCTCTCCTGGTGATGAGCATGCTCCTTGGAACGCAGGTGGTAGACCCCTTTGACACACACTGTCTTACGGTGCTGCTGTCCCAATTTGGAGGAGGTAGGAGGTGGCCTTCCCCAGTACAACAGTACCCCTGTGCACCACATCTTCTTCACCTCCTGAGGCCTCTGTGCACTATTTTCAAAATTCCTTCAAGCACAGCCTGGCCCAGGTCTCCAGCACTCTTTCCTGTGATGCACAACTCGCTGAGTTGACCTCCTGTGGCATGGGACCCTCCTTTGTAGTGCTGCATCAACCACATTTTTCACCTCCTTTGGCCCTGTGTCCTGGGACTCCCATGGGTGCTGTCTGATCTTCTGAGGGTTCTCTGAAGTGTTGAGAGCCCCTTCTTCCTCCTCTTCCTCCTCATGTAGATTTGAGGCCCACAGGTCCCTCCTGGATCCAGACAGTGCCACTTTGATGCAAAATGCGACTTTCGCAGAACTAAGGCTTGTTGGACGAATCCAACACCAAAACTCGCCTGCATCCAACATCTCTTCATGGGACATCCATTTCATCATGCTGAAACCCACTGACATCTTCCTTGGTTGCATTTCTGCAGTCTTCGTCCACCCGTGGACTCTTCTTTTGCACCCTCTTCTGGGTTGGCAGGAACTCCTGTCCTTCCTGGAACTTCTTCTGACTTCTGGACTTGGTCTCCTTCCTTTGCAGGTCTTCAGGTCTAGTAATCCACCATTTGTTGTTTGCAGTCTTGCTTGGTGCTTGCAATAACTCTAATCACGACTTGTAGTGTGTCCTAAGTAAACTTGCAGTACTTTACTCCTGCTTTCCTGGTCTCTGGGGTGGGATACTTTGCTCACCTTTGCTGTATTCTTACTCTCCCAGTGATTTTCTACACACTACCCTTGTCTAGGGGGGAATTTGTGATTCACATTCCACTTTCTTAGTATATGGTTTGTGTTGCCCCTAGACCTATTTTAGTGTGTGGTATTGGGGTTTCTTTTCACAAGAAATTATAATAGACTGATCAGTACACTTCATCAAAAGGAGGCTATTTCCCAAAAACAGAGATGGAGTAAAAAGTGAGAGGGAAGAATTTGCAGTGGTCTGGGCACTGAAGAAGTTGAGACCATATTTTTTTGGGGCTCACTTCCAGGTTCAAAGGCAGCACAGATCCATCAGATAGATGAAGCAAATATGGGGTGAGAATTGTTAAGGTAGTCCATCTCCCTACATGGAATGGTCCTTATGGTTCAACATTGCTCTGCAATTGACCACCGCAATGCAGATGGTCTTTCCAGGTTTTAGCATCTTAGCGCTGAGACGCCAGTGTGGGGTCACATGCTGAAAATGACCATATTGTAAGTGGTATTTGCCCAGATGTTTGTTTGCTTTTGCTGAACGCATTTTTGTCGGTCATTGGACTCTGCACACTACACTCCTGCAAACTAATGGTAAAGTTCTTCTGCTTTCCTGTCTAAAAAAGGTACAATTGACATGCACCTAATTGGAACATTTAGTTTGCTTTAAGGTCTCGAATACATAATACTACCTATATCCAGGGCTGATAACTTAAATGCTTATAGTGGGCTGCAGCAATAATGGTGCCACCAACTGCAGTAGCCTTGTAAAGCATGTCTCCAGGCCTGCCACTGCAGCCTGACTGCAATTTTTAAGCTTCAAACTGAAACTGTCAAAATCACCCTTTTGTAGGCCTAAATGTTTCTTTTTAATATCTGTATCTCACCCCTAAGATAGACCTTGTTGCCCAGTAATGCAGTGCCTATGGTATTTAGAAGCAGGACATGTAGAAAAGAATAGTTTACTTATCCTGGAAGTGAAAATCTCGTCATTTTTTACTGTGGGGAGCCTAGCTCTCCCTCAAAAGAACACTGAGTTACATTACAACAACCTACTTAAAAAATAATGTACATAATAACATTTCTTGTTCCATTTGAAAAATCAAAATCTATTATTAAACATTTTTTTATTAAATAAGTAATATGAAATGTTTTAATTTTGCCTAACATTAATTTATGTTTATTTATTATTTTAACTATTTTATATAATTTACTTTAATTTAACATTGTTTCCGAAAATGTTTTACTTTAAGTCCCTTTCACCATTATTTTTTATGGAAGGGTTTTGCGATTTCATTTGTTGGACCTGTATAGTGCTTGACTTACTAGAAAAATGTAAGTGTTAAAAATGGATTTTGCAAACTTAGGGCCTGATTTAAATGTTGATGGAGGGAATATTCTGTCTACAAACATGAGGGATATCTCATCCATTGTATTACAATCCCGATAGGATAGAATGGTATCGTAATACAGCCGATGGATATCCGTCACATTTGTGAATGAGTATTTCCCTCCGCTGATGTCTAAATCAGGCCCTTAGTCTGCCAGAGTCTGTTTTGCTTTTGTTCACTCAGTTCTTGGACTTTTAATGTGAGTGAGTATCACTATGCGATTCTCAGAACTCGCTAATAAAACTTTGACCTTCTCTTGCCTGAAGTGTCCCATAATAACCCTTGAATGGATTTTGTGAATATTTTCCTTCCTTGTGCTTACCCAAGGTGCAGCAGGAGCACCACTGAAATATTTTCTGTATGTTGTGGGGGCTGCAGAGAATGCAGCATCCCTCACTATAAATGTTTAGAAATAAGGGGCATGGCTTAACCATCGATCATGACAGCCACAAAATAAACCAGCTCTGTGTGGCCACCCCCCAATTCAACAGCATCCAACAAAAGTGCAGAGACAGACCATCAATTAAATAAAAGATCCATACCCCCCCATTGCCCAGAGCACTGTGATGAAGCATCACTGCATCAGAGGCTCCGAGCAGCCACAAATCCATGACAAACAGAGGCATCAGGGCATGGTGGTGTGACGTCAGTAGGGGACGTGGTGAAGGAACTGGAAGCTCTGTGAATCAGTTGCAACCGGGTACCTGGGGACCAACAAGAAGGGGTCACTGGACTCAGGTGTGTAGCAGTTAGCAGGAGTCGGAGGCACACAGTAGCAAGGATGCATGCTCTGCAGAGCTGCAGCCCAGACCCCAGGCAGAGGATGCACTGAGTGGGGCCAAGAAGCTCCCCTGGAAAGCACTAAGGCAGCTGAGTGGCGGCATCACTCTCATTGAGAGAGAGAGAAAGTCCTGGGATCCCTGATCTCCTAATTAACCAGTTTTGAGTGAATATCGGTGGCCAAGTGGAGGGGCTAGCACCAGACCAGCTGATCATATCCTTCAGCACCGACAACAAAGTTTAAGAGAGAGTACAAGCTGCATGGGAAGAAAACAAGGTGTTGAGGGCCCAACTCTCCATATTTTTGTCCATCAAGGTGGATGCCATAACAACCCTACTGGAATAATAAAACATGACTAATGGGACCTTCCGAATTAATGCAGACCAAATCAATGGGAGAAGATTCCTGAGTTGAAATGGTGCCCTATCATCTGACATTCATACTCATATAAACACCTAGCAGTTCAAATGGCAGACAATGCAATACAGTGTGGGGCATGAAGTGAACTGGACAGAAACTGGTGGGTCCCCTGTGGAGAGCTGGGTGGCGGAGTTCACCTTCCCAGGGTGGTGCAGTGCGGTCAGTGGTGAAATGGCGTGTCACATGCCATGCTAGAGATTGGACCACATACCCCCATTAGAGGGCTCCATAGAATTTAGGGGCACTGTCACAGAGACATCTAAGCCATGTCTTGGTGTGGTTTGTGGCAGGGTCCCCCATATCAACCAGGTATATTTATTAATCACACATCATTCACATAGAGGCTGGGATACCAAGTGAACCTGTGCAATGGTGCTGACTGCTTGTGCCGCTTCACTGGAGTCGAGGCTAGGCAGGTCAGTGCCAAGGCTACCGAAGTGCCAGGTCACGGATTGCATTTTATCCTATCCTGTGCCATGGTGAAAGACAAACCACAACATATCACCAAACACTGCACCATGGAAAAATATACTCATCAAGGTATATCATCATCATCGTCACCAGGTTATGTCCTCCCATGATGATCAGATACCAGACAATGCTATTGGTGGCCATTACACAATGGCAGACTGCAGTAGAAGTCCAAGTAGGGGAGGTGGGGTCTGAGATCTCATTGTTCCACCAGGAATTGTGCAATGCAGTTGAACAGATCACCGAAATAGAAGCCAAGATCTCAGGGTTGGAAGAGTCAGTCACCTCTCTGAAACAACAAGCATCCAAGCTCACATCAGTGACCAAGGAATTGGATGCAAGAGTGGAAGATGCTAAAGGGAGCGAAAGATGCAATAATTTGTGTTTTGTTGGATTTCCAGAAGATGCAAAGGATCATCATTGAAAGAGTTCTTGGATCAATAGTTGTGGGGATTTCTACCCCCTTGAGATGTCAAATCGGGCCCTGACATGCCACCCTCTCCTAGAGGTCCGAACTATACCGATTATTGTGAAACTGTTGGACTATATGGACAAAGATGCAAATCTTAAATAGACATGAGGCCATGAAAACATATGGCACCAATCACATGCCATTATGGTATTTCCAGACTATACCAGGATGGTAAAGCAGCAGCGTCACACCTTCCAGACCACTAAATTATACCTCCGCGAATTAAATAATTGATGTATGTTTCTGTGTACAGCAAAACTTAAAGTGGTTTATCAATCATAAACTAATCTCTTTGAATCGCCGGAGGAGGTATTTAAATGGAGAGATGAAAAAATGTTAGTCAAACCCCACACACCTACGTGTATGGAATGGATCACTGTATGGGGATTGAAATAGCTGTGTACAAAACGAGAGGCTGTCCTCAAAAACACACGAAGCTTTGGCAACGATGGACCAATTACCAGGGTATCGACTTGGCACCGATCCATCCCATACACACACTGCCAGAGGGAGAAATCAGGGTGTATGATGTGGGTGGGGGAAATACTGTTATCAGAGGCCTAGTCAGGACAACCCAATCCCTGTCTAAAGGAGGGTGGGTGGCGGAAAAAGGGGGAGTTATGGGGCAGAAATATCACATTTATATTTGATTATTTTTCAACATCAAATCTCCTGTTGTTGCAGGTAGTGTTGGCCTTATTGTTTTTTCTGATACAAAACCAAGTAAAAAATATATATATATTTTTTAAATTGCTTAGAAACCATAACGCTATGGGGCATATTTATACTCTGTTTGCGCCGGATTTGCGTCGTTTTTTTTTCACGCAAATCCGACGCAAAACTAACTCCATATTTATACTTTGGCGTTAGACCCGTCTAGCGCCAAAGATCTTGGAGTTTGCATCATTTTTTTGCGTGGACACCTTCCTTGCGTTAATGATATGCAAGGTAGGCGTTCCCTTCTAAAAAATGACTCCGAGGCATGTGCGCCGTATTTATACTCCTGGGCAAAAATGACGCCCGGGAGTGGGCGGGTCAAAAAAAATTACGTCCAGCCGCTTTTGCGTCATTTCTTAACGCTTGGTCAGGGCCGGCGTTAAGGGACCTGTGGGCTCGGAAGGAGCCCAGAGGTGCCCTCCCATGCCCCCAGGGACACCCCCTGCCACCCTTGCCCACTCCAGGAGGACGCCCAAGGATGGAGGGACCCATCCCAGGGAACTTAGGGTAAGTTCAGGTAAGTATATATATATTTTTTTTTTGTGGCATAGGGGGGCCTGATTTGTGCCCCCCTACATGCCACTATGCCCAATGACCATGCCCAGGGGACATAAGTCCCCTGGGCATGTCCATTGGGCAAGGGGGCATGACTCCTGTCTTTGCTAAGACAGGAGTCATGTCAATGGAGGGTGGGAGTAAAAAAAAATGGCGCAAATCGGGTTGAGGCAGATTTTTTGCCTCAGACCGACTTGCCCCATTCTTTGACGCCCAAGCTCCATTTTCCCCCACTCCGGCGCTGCCTGGTGTGGGTCACCAGTCAGCTCCGCCGGCTAACGTCATTCCATAAATAAGGCGCCCGCATGGCGCTTTGGAATGGCGTTAGCCGGCGGTAAATTTTTTGACGCACAACTGCGTTGGCGCAGTTGTGCGCCAAAAAGTATAAATACGTCCCTATGTCTCCTGGGTTATGGCATTTATGACCGCAGGAGAGGGGAAGGCTGATTTCAAGCCTTCTTGAAACTGGAATTTGATGTTCTACAGGTTGAAAGCCCAGAACCTTTAGTGGTTAGTCCTACTGTTACAATATGCAGTCTTTTGAAATCATACCTTATTCTTTAACGATCACTTTAATCTTTACCTTCCTTTTTTTTCATCATTCCTTTTTCTCAAAAATGTTTGTCTCCAAGGACAACTGCAAATACGTTAGGGGCAATGAAGGAGATGTTATTCCTTAGCCGCTACTTTGTCTAGGCCATTCACTAATATTCAGTTTATTTATGTTGGAAAAGTAGTTCTCTGGACATTTCTTGTATAAAAACAGTTTTAAACGATAGGTCATCTTTTAAACGATAGGTCATCTTTTTATGAAACATACAAGTCTTGGATATTGTAATAGAAGGTAGTTCAATTAATATTTTATTCAGTTTTCATCAACCCATCACATAGGCCCTCATTCTGACCTTGGCGGGCGGCGGAGGCCGCCCGCCAAAGTCCCGCCGTCAGGTTACCGTTCCGCGGTCGAAAGACCGCGGCGGTAATTCTGACTTTCCCGCTGGGCTGGCGGGCGGTCGCCTTCAGACCGCCAGCCAGCCCAGCGGGAAAGAGGCTTCCACGATGAAGCCGGCTCGGAATCGAGCCGGCGGAGTGGAAGCTGTGCGACGGGTGCAGTTGCACCCGTCGCGTATTTCACTGTCTGCGCAGCAGACAGTGAAATACATGTAGGGGCCCTCTTACGGGGGCCCCTGCAATGCCCATGCCAGTGGCATGGGCACTGCAGGGGCCCCCAGGGGCCCCGCGACCCCCCCTACCGCCATCCGGATCTCGGCGGTCCGACCGCCGGGATCTGGATGGCGGTAGGGGGGGTCGGAATCCCCGCGGCGGTGCAGCAAGCTGCGCCTCCGCGGAGGATTCAATGGGGCCGCGGTACACTGGCGGGACCCCGCCAGTGGTGCCGGTCCGACCGCGGCTTTACCGCCGCGGTCGGAATCCCCATTGGAGCACCGCCGGCCTGTCGGCGGTGCTCCCGCGGTCCTCCGCCCTGGCGGTCAAAGACCGCCAGGGTCAGAATGACCACCATAGTGTGTCAAGAAGAAGAAGTCTTCTGGAAGCATGTCAGTCCTACTATAAAAAATACAAATATCCCAGTTTGATCAGTAGCACAAATAGCTTTGAATTTATTCTTTTGTTTCTGACAGAAAATTAATCAAACAACGTATAGCAAATAATATTACAATTAATAATAATATTCTGACTGCTCAAATTGTGTGTATAAATATACATATATCTGTATATGTACATTTTAAGTCTTAAAATGTATTCAAAATTAATCATTACATATTTTATTAGATCCATAACTAATAGTGTGTTAAAAATTTACATTTTAAAATGTATTAAAAATTAAAATGTATCTTATATTAATTAAACACAAATTGTAATTAATTTGCTAAATATTAATTTAAAATAAATTTGAAATTAAAATAAAATTGCTGTGTATGGTATTTTTAAGGTATGGACATGTATTTAATTTGGAGTAAATGTACACTAATCAAAAGCAGTAAATTGCTCCAAAGTTTAAGCATAAGTATATGCATGCAGATGTACTAATATGTACATTTACCTTTACAAATAGGCTCATAATCTTATGGCATACAGATTCAGCATAGTATTTCCTTTTTCACACAAGAGTCTACAGAAAGTTGCAAAGGTCAGTCTTTTTTAGGTGCATGAACCCTAGGGCTGAGACAATCGACACTCGGCTGTTAGCTTCTCCTGACCACTGGGGTTTTGGTAGTGTTCAAGTCAGAAGATTCTTTTGTGCCATAGACAGTAACATTGTATCCCAGGAAAAGATTTCTCACTGAGTTTGTCATGCTACTCAAAACAATATATATCTTCATCTCAAACTGATGGCTTGGAAGCTGAAAAACTACAACTGAAGTAGAAAAGTGTTTCCTCTTTCAAACTCATAGTAATTCAAAAGTATTATTGCTTTTCATCAACTTGTTTGCACATCATCAAGTAGCATTCTTTTGATTTCTGTGTGACTCATACCAATGCCAAACAGTTACTAGGGAACACCTTTATTACCCTTCAGCTTTTGAGGTTGTTGACCATCAGCTTCAAAATCCAATATGTAGTACTAACAGCATTCTTGTACTGCTGGGTTTCATATACTGAGATTGTGCATTCTATTTAGTTGGTTGAATATGATTACGTAAGTTAGATCACATTCAAAGTCTTCCTTAGATTTTACAACATGACCTCCAACCTGATGATTCTTTGGAGTATTCTGTTGAGGTTTCTGTTAGGAGTTTAGACTGTGAACAAATTGTCATGGTTTGGAGGACTGAAGCAAGGAGAGATGATGTCTTTGCAGCTTTAGTCTTCCTTTGCCCTCTCTTCTATTTCTCCTTTAAAATGTAAACATGCATACCAGTTCATTCCACATTCTGTAAGTTTAAACTTTTGGGCAAATTTTCCAACCTCAGGCTCTGTCATGTAAAGGGTCCATTACTCTGCTGTGCATCACAATGTGCCTTTACCTGGATGCCCTGAGCACAGATCAAGTCAGTGTGGCCTGTTTCAATGATTACGCATAGGGCAGTTGCAAAATCGCAACTAGGGGCAACATATTAGTGAAAGGCAGACTGGCTCTTTCAAACAAATGTTCCAAGTTTTACTCTGTAGACAGCACATAGCCTGCACTTCAGAGGGAGAGTAATTCCCTTGCTAGTATGGTGCAGAAAGTGACTGCACCTATCAGCAGTGGGGTGACTGGAGGGTTCATATCTCTCCATTTCAATAGGTGCCCTTGAGAGTGCACTCTTTGTGCACCACCACATTGTGGTGCATGGTCAGTACCCCTCCATAGGGCCCCTTTGCCTTTACTCCTATGTCAGTAATATGGTACAGGTGCTCATCAGTATTGGGCCAAGCTCCCACGCAAATTAGGGCATATCCCCCTATGATTATGCCTATGTTACATATCCAAAATAGCTACCTGTATTACAGAAGGGATTATGCAAGCACTACAGCTCTTCCTGTAAAGTTTCATGGAGGTCCAGAAGGTGGGTGCAAATACCCTTTGTGCCCCGGGGCACATATGACACCAGCATCTGCATGGGCATAAGGATTGACAAACTGCTAATAGCAGGTAATTCTGTCTAGAACACTGTTTTTAGGATAGTGTTTTCAGGCTAAATCAGAATCACAGTACTTCATTGATTTCCAATGATACACAGTTGTGTATTTATGTGGCCTAATGAGCTGGTCCTTTTGGAAGGAAATCTCATTCCACTACACTGTCAGCTACAGTTGGAATTTGTGAGATGATGAACTCACTGTACTTGATTGTTATAAATAGTTAGGTACTTTTCAAAGATTAAATGTAACTTGAACAGCTATTGAGAGATGGCTCCTAGCAATGGCTCTGTGTTGGTCCTGGCCTCTTCTGGAGGGTCATCCTCAGATTTTTTGCCCTTTCCCTCCACTTTTTGCTGACTTTGTTTTGTTGACTTTAGGGCTCTGGGCACTTTACCATTGCTAACCAGTGCTAAAGTGTTTGTGTTCACTGCTTAAAATTTGGTAACATTGGCTTATCCACAATTGGCATATTTAATTTACTTATAAGTCCCTAGTAAAGTGCACTACATGTGCCCAGGGCCTAAACATTAAATGCTATTTGTGAGACTGCAGCACTGATTGTGTGACCCACTTCAGTAGCCCTTTAAACATTACTCAGGCCTGCCATTGAAGAGCCTGTGTGTAATTTTAAACTACCATGCTGAACTGGCAAATTAACCCTCTTGCCAGGCCCAAACCTTCTTTTTTAATACATATGTCACCCCTAAGGTAGGCCCTGGATAGCCCCTGGAGCAGAGTGCAGTGCATTTAAAAACGTTCAACATATATTTTTTATTTTTACAAGCCCAGACAGTGTAAAACTCTTACATGTGTTTCTCTTTACTGTAAGCCCTATCTTTCCCACAGGTTAACATTGGCGTTTCCATATTTAATTTTATAAGTGTAATTTCCAATTGGGAAAATATAGGTATTTCAATGTTTTTATCTCTGGGCTCACAATTTAAAATCACAACTTGCAGTAATATTGGATTTTAAGTTGCACGTCCGAAAATACCACTTTTAAAAAGTTGCCATTTTCTCACTTTAAACATTCTATGCCGATGCCTGTCTTTGAAGGCAAGTCTGGGGTGGGTGACAGCTGGACTTTGTGCATGTCCTCTAAACAGCCACATAAAAAGAGAGCTTAGGTGAACCTGATGGGCCATGCACATCCTGATGGTGGGCCATTATCATCCTGATGGGTCATCCTGGGCAGGATGGGAGTGAGTAGCTGACAGTTGCTCTTGAATGAGCTGTGTCAGTGCCCACACAAAGAGCTGCATACCCCCCGTATTGAGTCTGGAGCCTGGGCAGGAAGGGCAGGATCTTTGTGCTCTTCAAAGGCCTCTCTCTAAAGTCTCCTCCACTTCAAAGGCAGAACTAAGTATATGTGCTGAACCTCACACACCACCACTTCAGTACACTTCTGGACCTGAGAATATTCTACCAGGAACAAGGACTGCAGTGCTGCTGAAGAGGATGTCACTCTGCTGGACTTTTGCTGGAATCCTGCGCTGCTGTGCCAGCTCTGCTGCCTGCTGCCCTCCTTGCCTGGGAGTGAGAAGACCTGGTCCTGCATCTCTACATCCCCAGAACCAAAGCCACTCCAAGGGCTTGCGGGCTTGCCTCTTGTCCTGAAGTCTCAGGGACATCATCCTTCATCATGTAACAGCACCTGGACTTTACTCACTGCATGCCTTGCCCTGCTAAGTAGTGCCATACCAGTCCTGGGCGCTTGGAAATGGGTATAAAGTGTTGTAACTGTAAAATCCATGCATTGCTGTCATTGCACTGGTCAGAATAAACACATCTCCTCCAATGCCGATGCATCCCCGATTCAGGAGATATCACTTCACTAATTGAGCAGCTTGACAATGTATCCCTATATCTAAGGGGTTCACCATCTATGCATCGCCGATTGCGGGGTTTGGAACTGACCCATCACCTACATCTCATCCTCCCTCGATGCTGATACCACTGAAAACCAAGGTACTGGTTTCAGAGGGCCAAGGCTGGTCACTGTGTCCGACCCCTGCTCCACAGTGGTTGGCCTGACTTTTTAGATTTGACCCGGTTTAGCATGACCAGATAGCCTCAGTTGGGACTTCTACATATTGGATTTTTGATTTTTTTGTCTTGTTTTGTTCATTGAATTAAGCTATTTTGTTCTAACCAGGTGTGGTATCTTTTTGAGTAGTGTTTTCACTGTTTTACTTTTTCACAAATACTTTACACATTGCCCCCTAAGAGAAGCTTGCCTGCTTTGTCCCAAGACACCAGAGGGTGAGCACAGGTTAATTCATGGTGTGTAACTGACTTATCCTGACTAGGATTGTGGGCCTTCTTGGACAGGGGGGGCATACCTCTGCCATCTAAAGACCTAGGGCCTCATTTACAAGAAATGACACATCACTGCATTGCATTAGCAATGTATTAAAAAACTTGTGTCAAGGTATGACAGAATCCGATACCATGGATGGGTCATATTTACAATATGGTGCACCATGGCATAAGAATCCTGCCTGCATCAAAAAAATTATGCATCACTGTGCGCCATGCCATAAATAATTCTGATGCTTCTGTAGCAAAAGTGGTGCAGGGCCAACCTGCGGCATGTAAAGTGATGCAAATCGACCCTGAATCAGTATTGGATGCAGAATACATAAAAAAAGTACAACAAATGAGGCATCATGAAAAAAATGGCACACACCACAGAAGATAGCCATGGAGCAGGCAGTAAAAGCCAAGACAATAACCTGCGCACCAGCCAGGATGTCCAGACAGACTCACAGGGGAAGAGGAAAAGAAAGTATAACTTCAGTGATAAAGAGAATGACATTTTGATCAGTGATGTGACAGAGCACCAACACCAGCTATTTGTCACCTCAGAATTGCCGTTAGGGAGGAAAGAGACCATTTGGCAGGCCATCCTGGAGCAGGTTAACAGCATGGGACAATTGGGAAGGACCATTACCGACTGCAAGAAGCGCTGGCATGATTATAACCACTGGACAAAGGAGAAACTGGCTAAGAACCTGAAGGCAGCAATGCAGACCGGAAGAGGCAATGCAGAATACGACAAACCACCACAGACACAGGTAACAATAAGGGGCAAAGGGTGCAAAAAATGCAAGGTATGCACTTTTGCTAGCTATGTCCCAAGGCTCTGCTTTGCTGTCTGTAAGGCCTAGGGCAGGAATCATGGATTATGCCCTGTCAAATGCCATTGAAAGATCACTCACACTACCCTGTAATTTGTTGCATAGCTCAGACATCTCCTGTCACGTGTAACCATAGCAATTTGAATGTGCAGCACCAGTCAATCCTAACCAATGGATTGTGGGGCATGTAGTGCAATGCACAAAATGAGTCTACAAAACTATGATCCATATTTACAAGTAGCTAGCACCACCGATGCATCCATTTATTGGATGCACTGAAGGCACATGCTCATATCTACCATGCATTGAAAAGCCATGCAAAGTGTTTTTGCATGACTTTGTAGATATGGAGTAAGGCAGTAAACACAAGTTGCTACAGTGCCCCACTCTGTGTCAAAGGGGCATTCCATGGGTGTTGTGGTAGGTATTCCCAACCAGCACATTTGGATATTTATGCATTCCCATATTTTCAAGGTTTTGAAAACGTGGGAGTGCGGCAAAAGCCGAAGGCTCCCCAAGGACATGTAAGAAGGGTGCAATGATGACATTTACCTTCATGTATCCTTGTTTTCCTTTTCCCATGTGAGCTGCATTATGCAGCACACATAGAAGGAAGAAAAAGCCTCTCAGCACTGGTATTGTGCAGGAATGTGTCCCTTCGTGCATAAAACAAATCATCCCTGCAATGCAGACACACTAGCACCATGGATCAAGGGTGTCTGCATTGCAGGGATGAATATCTTTGTGCAAGAAGGGACACCATACTGCACAAATGCAACCATGTCAGGTTCTGTCCACTTCCAATGTGTGTGGTAGAATGCAGCACACATATAATAAAAATTAAAACAAGGATAATGAATGACACAACTCCCTACTATGGGTCACCTGGGGAGATGTTCCACTTATTGGCAATATCAGTGTCACAAAATCTTGTGAATGATGTCTGCATAGATGGAACTGCCACTATGTCTGAATGTTGAGACAGTGCATAGCAAGTATAACATAATGGATATGTTTCCTGCAAGGTAACATCAACAATGCTGTGTATAACAGTGTCACACTTTTGTTGCAGCTGAGAACAGATGACACAGAAAAGGACATTGGGGTACAAAAGCCTATATGTTATGTGGTTCTGGGCGAAAAAGTAGCATCAGTCAGGAGGGAGTCGGCAAGGAATTTGAGTAACCTTGCTACATATTTCCCTGTTGGGTCATGTGAAATTTGTATCCATCAGAGGACGTGAAATAATAGCCAACAGAAAGGGCAAGAATTAGTGATGTTTGTATACTAAGGTATATGCAATCAGTCATGTTGCAAGAGCAGTTGGATACATGTCATCATTTCCAGCACTACTACTGTATGGGGTACAACTTGGACTATAGACCATAACAAAAGACTGACATGCCAGTATATTGCATATGGTCACACATATTGCTGGTGTTGTATGTCAATGTTTGACCTGCAGCTCATCACTGTATGGTAGTAAGTAGTGTCACTGCCCCAACATGACAAGTTGTAGAGTAGGCATGTACATGTCCCAGTGAATATACTTCAGTTCAAGGATGTGTCACACAATGCTGATACTCAAATCTGCCAAGTAAAAATGCGGGTGACTGTCAATGCTATCAAAATACCTAGTGTGACATTCACCATAGCCAATGATTTTGTGCATAGTGTCCATTGTCCACAAGAATAGCCCCAAAAGTGTACGCAATTATTACAAATGAAGAGACAGAAATACTTACTACATGGGAGGGACATGCCCACATACAGTTCTGCAGTCTATCACTTTTCTAATGTGTGAAGGGTTGTGCAGGATAAATGTAACAATTCCAACCCTTGAACACATGAACACATGATGTGCATGGTAGATAGCACAACAAGGCAGAGTCTTATAGTGTACATTATGAAGCCCAGATGGCTGGATCAATACGACATTATGAGCAGAGTCACATTACATGCACAGGAGCAGTGGGATGAATACTGGCACAGGGAATGCAGCCACCCGGGAGAATAAGTGCAATCAGAACAATAGTGGGCCCAACATTTAAAAAAAAAACACAATATAGGTATCATGACAAATAATGCAATCCATCCCTCCCAACCCATATTCCAAGCTGTTTCCTTTACAACTTCCCAATAGGCCTCATGGAGATTTCACATGTGCTCCACTTTCACCACTATCACATGTCACCCACAAATAGTACTCAGAAGGATGTGCAAGCACCCCGATACAGGCAGACATGAGCCTAGTCACATGTTAATTGTGGTCAAATAAGCTCCCCTAATGAGGTAATTCTATGGAGCAATTGAGGTATACAATCCCTGCATTTATGGGATAAGAGGTATTTGAACACTTGTCTAGCTATCATGACAGATCTGTGAGCACTATGGTACCTATGAAACTCCTAGACTGGCCAGGATTTATAATTTGGGATGGTGATCATGCTCACAGGTTCTGGCAAGTACATCTAATTCACAACTTGGCTAAGACGCTGTGCTACTGGCCATGTTTTCTTCAGGTAGCGCATTCAACTCTAAGTGGAATGATTCCTTAAGCAAGCTTCTATCACTTAAACTGTTCCTATATAGATGGGGTTGAGTAATGTACATTGCAGGCATGTGCATGGTAGTATGTCCACACACAATGGGAGGCTTTTTCATGATGATGAGATGTGCACAGTGCACGTTGACATCATATATACTGTAGGCAAAGCAGAGTATGTGTGGGGCTATTTGTCACACAGCTGACACACCTGTGTGGTGGTACAATCTAGACTTAGCCAAACATACTATGTCCATGAAGCCCCAGACCACACTATGCCACTTTTCCAACACGTATGGCTGTGAAAATGGTGTGAGGATCAGTACTTCATCTCTGCAACATAGATCAGATCACCAGTTGGAATTGGGGCATATGATGGTACATCTGCCTTGAGCATCCACAGCATTCAAGTTACTACAGATTTACTGCATATTAAGAGGCACACATCAAGTGTGTCTGCATGGAATGCATTTTAATTTACTTGCTAAATTTAAATGTTGATTTTCCACAGATAGCATGGAATGCCACATGTATAGTGTAGCTTGTCTGGACATAGTGATGTTAGTCCTTGAACATGTTACTGCTAACAGTTCCTACAAAAATAACTACTATCCCCATTGAGCATTGAAGATATAAGTTGACACTGACTGGTAGCATTACAGTCCCTGAAGTGTTTTATTTCTCCTCTTGTGTAGCATTCAGGTCCACCTATGTGCCAGGAATAAGGCCAGGCGGGGTCCAGGTATCGCGCAAAATTCCACTGCGCAATTCTGTGGTGCTTTTTGCGCACCATTGGTCATCCCCGCTTGTTCCAAGAATGGCCATCAGCGTCGTGTGCCCTGTGGTAAAGCTCACGTAGCTGCAGGTTCAGGGCATTGGTGGTCAAGATGCACTTATCAGTGTTATCCTATGAAAGGACTACATTTCCCATGTTTTTAGAGGCAGCGGCCATCTTGGGGTGTGGCAGGCCTATAAAGCCCAGCCACACTCAAGCACGTTGCTCACTATTTTGAAGATTTCGATGCAGCCAGACCTTGTGGAGGTTTCTCTGGAAAAGTCCAGTTTCTGAATGGCAGAGTATTGTATATCCAGAGTCCATGGTGCATCCAAAAACAAGTAGGTTGTACTCGTAGCGGTAAGGCCTTGCTGAATCCAAATTTGGAGGAAGTTAATACTTCCAAGAGGTAATACGCTTTGTGCGCACATGATCCATGGTTTTCCGTTCATAGATGTAAAGCGCTCTTTTGGCTCAGTGATTCAAAGCGTTTCAGTTCACAGAGATAACGAGACTAGTGCACATGTAATTCATGGTGCTTTCTATTCACAGATGTAAAACACTCTTTTGGCTTAGTAATTCAAAGCGTTTCAGTTCACAGAGAAAACGCGTTATGTGTACAAGTAATTCAAGGTGTTTCAGTTCCCAGATAAAAAGCGCTTCCTGGTGTTAATAAATAAGGCGCTTTAGGTTTAGATTAGTAAAACCTTTTTGTCAGTTATTCTTATGAATGTTAAAGTATTTTGGATGTAAAACTAATTAAAGTTTTCATTGATCTTTGAATAACGTAAGATATGAAAAAACGTGTAAGTCTGAGATTTTCTAAGTCATGATCAAAGGTTTATGATGTGAATACATAAATGCTACAGGATTGATATTCTGTGTAAAATCGTAGTTCAACATTCTTGCCATCTATTGAATCTGAGGTTGTGTTTTCACAAGGGGCTTTGCCCCCATTTTAGAAGAGGTCTCCACCTGATATCTCGGAGACACATTTAATCAAGAGTCTATAATTGATTTACATTTTTCCATGAATGAGTAAATGCATATTGTTCTAACCTTTTCCTTTTCAGATCTCTCTCCCTGCTGTTCCCTTCCCTAAATTCCCTTCCTCCGACTGGCTTCAGGCTTCCCGAGAAAAGGACCCCGTGACACTATGGCCCTCATCACAACTCTGGCTGTCAAAGACCGCCAGGGCTGTTTCAACAGTTGCACTGCCAACAGGCTGGCGGTGAAAACTTTGGGATTACGACCATGGCGGAAGTGCCGCGGTAGCACCGCTGGGACCGGCTGTTTACCACCACGTTGGTCCCGGCAGTTGTAATCCCCCAGGGCAGCGGGATTATGAGTCCCCCTCCTGCCAGCCTTTTCATGGCGGTAAGAACCGCCATGAAAAGGCTGGCGGAAAGGGGAGTCCCGTGGCCCCCTGCCACGGTCCCATGGAGTTTTTCACTGTCTGCAGAGCAGACAGTGAAAAGCGCGACGGGTGCAACTGCACCCGTCGCACTACAGCAACACGGCTGCCCAGCGGGAATGTCTTAATGGCCACCGCGGGAGTGCGGCCGCATTGGTGGTCACACGGCCGTTACAACTTGGTAGGCGGGGATTGCCGACCGCCAATGTTGTAATGAGGGCCTATGTGACTAAACCAAAGGAACATTGACCTGTGACTGCAGAACATGTATACAATCTATGCATGAAGCATATTACATTCCCTTCAGATGCCTGCTATTGTCTTACTGTGGTGTTTGTAGCATGAGGCACAATTCCAAAACCTAAGTGATGCCAATTGGTATGCCATATTGCTTTCAAAATAGTAGATATCAGCCATATCACCTGTGAGGAGCACTGAGTGCAGACCAGGTACGAGACTTGGCCTAGCCTCCTACATGGGTCAAGGATGTCAGGCTTTCAGGTCACTGTGGACTGTCAATTTGGATGTAGCACATTCAGTATGGTACGGCAATGGTGCAATCATGAGTCATTATGTGTCATTACTTAACTTCTACACTCCAACACGTCAACTCCGATCCGCCAACCTCGCCCTCGCCATCGTACCCCGAATCCAGCGCAAGACCTCCGGCGGCAGATCCTTCTCCTTCCTCGCCGCCAAGACCTGGAACTCTCTCCCCACACCTCTACGCCAGACCCAGGACCTCCTCACATTCAGAAGGCTCCTCAAGACCTGGCTCTTCGACTGCTAAACAGCAGCGCTCCATGCCCCCCCCCTCCCCTCAGCGCCTCGAAACCCTGATGGGTACATAGCGCGCTTTATTAATATTGTGATTGATTGATTGATTGATTATGTGTCCTGTCATGTAAGTAAACATCACAGAGTTCCCATGTTTCCTGGTCTTCTTCCCTTAGATCGTGACACGTGACATATGCAATCGTATTGGTCTCTGATCATTCTAGACACATAGTGGCTCAGTTATTCATTGTTACCATATTTACACATTGTTAACGTATGTGTGAGGCGGGAAGGCATCAACACACCCTGTCCAACCTGTGTCCGGAATAATTGTGTGTGAAATCCCCTCCAATGTACATGGAGAGGGGCCCACACAGTTCTGAGTCAATAATGACCTTGTATGCCCCCTGGCATTACTCCCTGCACAGTGGTCCCAATTTCCTGCTAACATAGGCCCTCATTACAACTCTGAGGGTCGGTGGTAAAGCTGTCGTAATACCACCAACAGGCAAGCGGTAACAAAAATGAAATCATGACCAAGGCGGAAACCGCCAACACAGACAGCCACTTTAACACTCCGACCGCGACAGCTGTAGCAACAAACACCGCTGCGGTAACCGCCAACAGTCAGGCGGAAGACACGGTTCCTCCCACTGTATTACAAGCGGCTAAAACTGCACCTTTTCTGGGGTGGTACCAATACCATCAAAAGCACGGCGGAAACAGTGTTTTGAAGGGAAATGACTCACCTCTCGACACTCAAGGAAGAACCAGGACGCCATGGAGCACGAGCTGCACGTCCTTCCCGTGCTGGTGTACCTGCTCATATACCAGGAGTACCAAAGCCGGTGATGTCGACTACGGTGAGTACTGCACCTAGCACAGAGGGGGGGAGAGAGTGACACACACACGCAACACCCCAACCCCCACCCTCGCCCCCAATACCATACACACAATCACATGCAACAACATTACATATACATCCCGTAACCCTCTGGAATAACGCAAGGACAAAAGGAATGGAGTCAAATAAGTGTAATATTAGAAATATAGAAAAATACGTTCATAAATAAATAAACAGTATGTACAATATATGCAATATATACAAAATGAGGGACAATGTCACACTGGGCCATAGCACATAGGCCAAGCCCACACTTGACTCCTGCCTCAAAATGGAGAAAACACTACAGGGGCATCAGGTCGAAAACACACAGGCACCTCAGGGGGATGGGGAAGGGGGGCACCTCAGTCAGAAGATAGTACTACGCCACTGCTTCTGGAGGGGACTACATGCCCACTTCTTGGTCCTGGGGAGTGCAAGGCCACAGTCTCCTAAGTGGATGGTCTGCCCACTGCTTGATCCTGGGGAGTACAATTCCACAGTCTCTCAAGTGGGTGGTCTGCCCACTGCTTGGTCCTGGGGAGTGCAAAGCCACAGTCTCTCAAGTGGGTGGTTTGCCCACTGCCTGGTCCTGGGGAGTGCAAGGCCACAGTCTCTCAAGTGGGTGACTTATTCCACTGGTTCTGGAAGGGGCCATGTGCCCAGGGTGCTTCATCCTGCCAAGGATAGGTTGAGTGGATGCCTTAATCCACTGGTTCTGGTGGGGGCCTTGTGCAAAGTGTGCTTCATCTTGCCAAGGATAAGTTGAGTGGATGCCTTTTTCCACTAGTTCTGGAGGGGAATTTGTGCCCAGTGATGCAGCACTTGGGGGGTGCCAGGTCACAGTCCCTCACCTGGGTGTCAGAGCCACAAGGTTTGCAGTGGCCAGGATGCATGATAGTCCATGGCGGCAGGGCAACGGCTGCACAGTGGTGGTAGTGCTGGTGCTGGTGGGGGTGCTGCCAGTGGTGGGGGGAAGCTTCAGCCCTTCTCCTGCAGCCCTGGGACGGCTTCCCACTGGGGCTGCTGCTGCTGACAGTAGTGGTACTTGCGGCGGTGCTGGTGGCAGTGTTTGCGGCAGTGCAGGTGGCAGTGCTGGCCGCGGTGCAGGTGGCAGTGCTGTCGGATGTACTGGTAGCCACCAGGCCTTCACCTGCAGGCTCAGACGGCTGGAGTGCCTTGGCTGGTGTTTTGTGCCCCTTCCTGCCATTGGCAGATGGTGGTGTCACCTTGGGTTTGGCAGCTGGAGTCTTTGACTTGGCCTTGCTGGGTGGTTGTGGCTCCTTCTCCTTGCTGCATGCTTTCCCCTTCTTGACCTTGCCAGGTAGCAAAATCTTCTTGGCAGGGTTTGGTGGCACACTGGCTGGGCTGACGGGTGTCCCCTTAGAGCCTCTGACAGCTGCAGAAACCACAGCGGAGGTAGACTTGGTGGCTGAGGTGCTGGGCTGGCTTCTGGCCACCCTTGCCCAAGGTGAAGGATGCAGAGGAGGGGTAGGGAAGAGGTCAATGTTGGCTAGGAAAAGCTTCTTAGGGACATTAGGACGGGAAGAGGGTGAAGGTCTGGCTCCTGGAACACAAAGGGCGTAATGTTAACCAATGCAAAGTTGTGCAGCGGTCGTCAACCGCGACGGTGCACAACGCCAGAGGAATTACCTCATTTCCACTTGTCCCTTCTCACAGGTCAGGCAGCCACCATTTCAGGGGGCACAGGCCATGGCACCTAACTGCATCACAGCAGACATTGGCACATCAACTGATTCTCAGATTCACATACTGGTTCTGTAAAGGAAAAGATGCATCATTATTTCAATAGATGTGTGAATACGACCCTCTGCACACCGTTTTCCTCCCTAGACTTCAACTGCTGAAAATGAATATGAGATGGAGGTGTCCTCCTGTGGTCAGACCTGCAGTGGACCTGACGAAATGGAGGACAGACACATTATCCTCACCTACAGACTTGATAGGGCCGCAATCCAAGAACTGTGTGCCCACTTGGAGCCAGACCTGATTTCAGCTATCCACCACCCCACAGGTATCCCCCCTCTAGTGCATGTCCTGTCAGTGCTCCATTTCCTGGCAAGTGGTTCCTTCCAAGTGACAGTGGCTATGGCATCAGTGATGTCACAGCCTATGTTCTCCAACATGTTGACCAGTGTGTTGTCTGCCATGCTGAAACACATGCGCAGCTACATCGTATTCCCACAGCTGGAGGATTTGGCAACAGTGAAAGCTGACTTCTATGCCCTGGGACATATCCCCAACATCATTGGTGCCATTGATTGTACACATGTAGCATTTGTTCCCCCCCCGGCGGAATGAACAAGTGTTCAGGAATAGGAAAAGCTTTCACTCTCTGAATGTGTAGATGGTGTGTTTGGCGGACCAGTACATATCCCATGTGAATGCCAAGTATCCTGGCTCTGTGCATGATGCCTTCATCTTGAGGGATAGCAGCATTCCATATGTGATGTATCAACTCCAGAGGCACAGGGTATGGCTTATAGGTAAGCCCATGGTCCCCACCCAGTTGATGTAGATATATAGGTGTGGGGTTGTCCGTAAGGGTGAGTGTATGTCTAACAGGTTTCCCTTGAATATTTGCAGGAGAGTCTGGTTACCCCAACCTCTCATGGCTAATGACCCCAGTGAGGAGTCCCAGGACAAGGGCAGAGGAACGTTACAATGAGGCACATGGGCGAACAAGGAGGATCATTGAAAGACCCTTTGGCCTCCTGAAGGCCAGGTTCCGGTGCCTCCATGTGACAGGTGGATCCCTGTGTTACTCACCGAAGAAGGTGTGACAGATCATCGTTGCATGTTGCATGTTGCACAACCTGGCCGCGAGACGCCAGGTGCCTTTTCTGGAGGAAGATGAGCCTGGAGTTGGCCTTGTGGCAGCGGTGGAGCCTGTGGACAGTGAGGAAAAGGAGGCAGAGGAAGAAGATGTGGACAACAGAAGATCACTCATACTGCAGTATTTCCAGTGACACACAGGTGAGACACTGTAACTTCACTTTCCATTGCAGTTTTTTGTTTGACATTGAACATGGCGGCCTGATTTCCCTATTTCTATGGCCACTTACTGTACCCTTGGCATCTCTGTTTTCAGATCTCTGTACCCCACTCTGGCTCCTGGTGTGTTTAATGCTGCACACTACAGGTTATACGTATGTTAATATTATAGTTTATTAGAAATGCAATGTTTACAGTTTGTGTAACCAATACATTTGTCATATAATCCACAGACTCCACATTTGATTTTGTTCCAAGGGTGTTTATTTAAGTGCTAATAAGTGGAGGGGGTATTGCAATGGGCTGGGTTGATGATGGAGGAAAGTCCAGGGTAGAGTCCAGTCTATTGGTATTACAGGTGCATTATCCAATGGGACATAGGAAGTGGAGCAATAGCAGTTCTAGGTGGACAGGGTGAAGGAGTGGGACAGAAGGGTGGCAATCAGGAGAGTCTTATTTCCTGGTGGGTATCTTGGCAATGTTCTCTGACTTCTGCCTGGATCGCCAGGACCGTTTGCAGGGTGGTTCTCCTTCTGCAGCGGGTGGGGTGCTAGTGGCCTGTTAGTCCAGTTGCGGGCCTCATGTCCACTAGTGGAGGTGGAGGGCTGTTCATCGGTGTGGCTAGTGTCAGGGGCCTGTTGGTTTGCCACTGCCTCCCTCATGGTGTTGGCCATGTCAGCCAGCACCCCTGCAATGGTGACCAGGATGGTGTGGATGTGTCTGAGGTCATCCTTGATCCCCAGGTACTGTCCCTCTTCCAGCTGCTGGGTCTCCTGCAACTTGGCCAGTATCTGGCCTATTGTCTCCTGGGAATGGTGGTATGCTCCCAGGATGTTAGAGAGTGTCTGGTCGAGAGTGGGTTCCCTGGGCCTGTCCTCCCCTTGTCACACAGCAGTCCTCCCAGTGTCCCTGTTGGCCTGTGCCTCTGTCCCCTGAACCATGTGCCCACTGCCACTGACCCCAGGTCCCTGATCGTCCTGTGTTTGTGGGGTTGCCTGGGGTCCCTGTAGTGGTAGACACACTCCTGATTGACGTGTCCTGGGGACAGTGGTATGGGCCCGCTGGTTGGGTGTTGTGCTGGTGTTTCCTGAGGGGCGAGGCTCTGTGGTGGTATGGGACTGTGGCAGGGTAACCGACTGTCCAGAGGTCCCTGATGGGCGAGGTTGGTCATCGTGATCCAGGCGTGCAGAGCTTCTGTCATAACTGTGGGCCTCTTCGTGGGGGACTGGATGTGACTGGCACATCCTCTCCGGTGACACTGAGTTGGGGTCCTGTAGGGATGTAAATGCAGTGGTATTGTATCTGCATGTGCCATATTGTGCATGGGTGTGTTTCCCTGTATGGTTGTGTCCTGTCAACTTTGCCTTGTGTGAGTGCTAATTTTGTGGCCTAGGTGATTCTCTCTAATGTGCATGCTTTAGTGATGGGAGTCCATGCAGGTCTGTGATAGGTGTCCATGTATTGGTGTGGCATGGGTGGCTTGGTTTTGGGATGTGTGGGTTGTGATAGTGGGGTATATGTGAGGTGGTGGAGTGATGGGGGTGACGGTAGGGGTGGGACTTTGTGATGGCATGCAGGTAGGGTGGGGGATGTAATAGTAAAGATTTGATTTACCAGAGTCCAGTCATCCTGCTACTCCTGCGAGGCCCTCAGGATCCATTATTGCCAAGACTTGCTCCTCCCATGTTGTTAGTTGTGGGGGAGGAGGAGGGGGTCCAGCACCAGTCATCTGTACGGCTACCAGGTGTCTTGCAACCAAGGAACGCACCTTCCCCTGTAGGTCGTTCCACCTCTTCCTGATGTCATCCCTTGTTCTGGGGTGCTGTCCCACGGAGCCATAGCTCCATCTTCCTTGCAATGGATGTCTGCTGCACCTGTGATCCGAATAGCTGTGCCTCTACCCGGATGATTTCCTCCACCATGACCCTTAGCTCCACCTATGAAAACCTGGGGTGTCTTTGGGGTGCCATGGGTGTGAGTGGTATGTGTGAGGGTTTGTGGGGTGATGTGTTGGGGTGTGTGCTGTGAGGTGAGTGGATGGTGTAGAGGTGATGGTGTTCTGTGGCTCAGATTGAGTGGGTGCTCCTGACTTATCTCTCTCTCAGTTAGCAATCTTTTTTTTTCATTGAAAGGGTTGCGGGTAATGTGTGTGTGTGTTTTATATTGGATTCGGTGTGTGGGTGTGGTGTGTGCATGTGTGTCAGGTGTGTGTTTTTTTAATTGTCCAATGTGGTGTAGTTTTGTAAGTGTGTGTGTATTTTGAGCATGGCGGTGTGTACCGCCAATAGTTTACTACGGTTGACAGACCACTGCGGTGATTCGTGGGTCATGATGCTGTGGGCATATTTCTGTTTGCGTAATGGTGTGGGTTTTAGTACCACCAGTTTATCACTGACCTTTGGGCTGGCGGACTTGTGTGGGTGTCTGTATAGTGGCAGATTTCTCTGTGTGGGTCATAATACCCGTAGCGGTATACCGCTGCGGTCACGGTATATTTGCACCCGTCAGCACAGTGGTAGGTGGCATTTACTGCCAATGTTGTAATGAGGGCCATAGAGTGCCTCACCTGCTCAAGGCTGACTACAGTGATACGTGAACAGGTCACACTGGTATGTTCTGTTAATGTGACAGTTATTTCGTATCATGCCATAGTAACCTATGTACAGGTCTGGGCCTGATGTATATCTATCCATTCACAGACGTATTGCTATTACAACACTACTTACCAACAGGGCCACTGACATCCAGCCCCAGATGATCCAGCGGATCCTTCTTACAGTTTACGGCATCTGCCCACCGATGCTTCAGCTGGTGGACATTGGGCCTGATTCTAACTTTGGAGGACGGTGTTAAACCGTCCCAAAAGTGGCGGATATACCACCTACCGTATTACGAGTCCATTATATCCTATGGAACTCGTAATACGGTAGGTGGTATATCCGCCACTTTTGGGACGGTTTAACACCGTCCTCCAAAGTTAGAATCAGGCCCATTGTGCTCTCACTAAAGATCCACCACAGCTGGAACTGCACCTTCTCCTATCTTGGCACCGGTCTTGGGTAGCATTTGCTGAACTGACCCCCATTTACAATTATGTTGGGTAGATAGTGCATGAGCAGCCAAAGCAGGCCACAAATCTCCTCCTCTGAAAGATTCTTGGCCCTGCCCCTGCATGACATATTCCAAAATATTTGACTCCCAACCTACACAAAAATAAACTTACAATCTACCCTTCCCCCACCCCTAAAACTATTTACCCCAAAAATGACAGACATCCCAAAATACAAGACAAAAAAGTACACACATTTATTAGACAGGGCAAAAAACACACTTTTGGGGCAAACCTGGAACTGTACAGACACCAAAACACACCACAATTCAGCACACAATCTCTCTCCCTTCAGAACTCACCTCCACCACCCAACACAGACAAAGGGACTGTAAGTGAAAGTGAAAGAGACTTCATACTTCCTCGTTTGCAGCATGGCTGAGTCATTGCATCCTATCCTGTGTTGATGCAACACGTTTTAAACTCTAGAGCCATTTTCCCCACTCAAGCATTGCTTTTTTAGGATACATCATCTGAATAAAGTAAAATAACTAAAGTGCTTCTGCACATTGCCCTGTTTTTGACACTTTGCATAGAACTGTGTTTTCCATCTGAGGCTCTAGACGCGGACGTGTCACTGTTAGAAATGAGGTTTCCAGCCATACTCCGCTCCTCGCCCCCTCCCTCTGCTACCTATCAGCTCAGTCTAACAGATGGGGTGGCTACCACCCTTGTCCACTGGCACTACACCTGCACTTATACCCTTTTCTCTGCAATGTCTCACAAAAGCATCTACCGTGTACTTCCCTGTCCTTTCCTTGTACCTACCACTTCTGCCCCCTATTTCTCTTTCTTTGTATATATATATATATAGTAGATGTATGCCTCTGTTGCCTATGTTCTGTTCAGTAGATTAATGCACCTTGCATCCAAATATAATTATATTTCTTCAATTAATAATTACAACACAAAAAGAAATGAGGTTTCTGGTTGGCTAGGGTATGCCCCTCAGCCAGGCAGAACCCACCACTCTAGTCAGGGTAAGGGAGTCACACACCCAAGATAACCCTTGCTCACACCCTTGGTAGCTTTGTCAGAGCAGTCAAGCTTATCCCGGAGGTCATGTGTGAAGCGTTTGCACAGCACAAAGGCACCCGTTACAAAATAGATACACCCAGAATAGATTTCATACAATGTTAGTTAAAAATATAAATATATTACACAAAAACAATAGACCAAAACAACATAAATCAGTAGTCACTTTGTCAACTATGTAATTGTCAAAAACCTCACAATGCATGCAATAAAAGAACAACTGTTCTGTTGCAAAACATAATGAAAGAAATCATTACTGTGTAGGTATCCACATGATATAAATCATAAATGTTACTCATAGAATGACTTAGCTGTATGACGACTTAGTATCCTGGGAATGCATGAGGCAAAATGAAAGTCAACATATTGTCACATAGTATTTCACTATCTTAATGAGACTGCTGGATTTGGGAGGCAATATCACCTGAATTGTGGGGAACTGTGTCCAGTCTCATACTCATATGACAACTGTCAGCCTAATTCGATTCTGGCCAACTAGCAGTGCCTCAAGGGTTTTGTTAATGAATTTGTAGCCTACTTTTTCAGATTCCCCAACAATGCGGGATACCCATCTTACATGTTGTATGAGATTATCATCCGTAAGATAGATATGATCTTTGTAGGACAATGCTTGAGGGTCAATGTCATGTAAAATTGAAGTAACATGAGCTGAAAACTATCCTGGACTGTTTTTATACCCTTGTGGGAGATGGCAAAATCTATTTGAAAGCCTAAGGCACTAAAACTTGTTAAGTCCCTACTTTCAGGTGCTATATTTTGGCAGAAAAACCTGTTGAAAATATCCAGGGTTGATTTGTATTTTTTGTACACTATATTGTTTATAAGTGCTGCACAGTGTGCATTTTCAATGGCGAATCTGCATGTATGACTATTTAAATGTCTGTAGTCTATGACTATTCTATAGGAATGATCTGGTTTGGCTACAATAAACAATGGATTGTTCATTGGTGAAACCCAGAGTTTGTTCAATTATGCCATGGTACTCTAGCTGTGTGAGGATTTCCCTCACAGCTGCTTTAACTTCATGCTTTATTAGTTATTGGGGTTGAGGTTGTGGTTGAGATCTAATTGGTATTATATGGTAGGGAGAATCTTTATCCCACCCTAAGTGGTTGAGATATAATATGGGTGCCTGCACATTAGCCCAATCAATGGCGTAAACTTCCCTGAGCTCTCTGGGAACAAGGGGCGAGAAAGAGATTACCTCTTCCCTGTATGGGAGATTATGGATGAAATCTGGTGGCCAATTCTTTTTGGCCAACAAAATATCATAAATGGTAACAACGCAATCCCAAAAGATGGCATCAATTGTGTGCTCAGTGTCCCCTTCTAAATGTAATTTCAGTTTATGCACCCTATCAGGTGTAAAGATCTGCATGTCCGCAGTCTCGACTGGTAAGAAGTCATCAGTTGCTTTCACCTCCAGATGCTATTGAATATTCTGGCGAACTATTGTGACCTCTACTGTGCTATCTAGCAGTGCAAGTGCCCATGTCCTGTTCGTCAGTAAAGCTCTCATCCTGAGCAGCATTTCATATAGAAATCACTGCCAATTTTTTCTTTTTGAACTGTGTTTTTTGTTGGGGAAGTTTCTCTTCTTTTTTAACAGAAACTTCTGTTAAGCATTGTGAGACCTTTCTCGGTTTCAGGTACTCAGTTCGCAGCTATGACCGCCCATCTCTCTCACTGCGTTTATCCTGTGAGTCCTAAAAGGAACGAGATAGGAGTGTATTAGTATTTTCTATCAACCTTTTTATATTATCTCTTTTTCAAATTTTATAGCTATTTTGAGGGGTCTCTGAATGTGGAGATTCTCCCCTTTCTTTTTTAGGTGTTTGTTTTTGTTTATCCATGCATTTTTCACAACCTCCAGGTGCTTGTTTGGTAGAATCCTTATTGGATTTACCCTGTAAATTTTGGTTAGTATGTCTGGCTCCCAGACTATCTCGACCAGTGCTGTAATAGGTCTCGTAGATAATCTGTGTTAGCTCATGTTCTTCATCCTGTGCAGGAATGTCATGCAGCTGCATGTACATTGCTAGTGCAACTGCTTCCCCTTAAAGGTTACTTAGTATTATTGAAGATACAGTGGCAAAATTGTCCATTAATTGCATCCCCAAATCCAGGGCTGCCCGTATTCATCTTGAATTTGTTTTAACATGTTTGGAAGATTGGCAGGTGTTGGTGTACCATGTGCGGTAGTACAGAATGTGGCAAATATCGTGCCCCAAGTATTTCAGTTATCTTTTGTGGGAACAATCCCAAATGGCAAGCACATAGTTGGTATTCCATGTTTATCCTGGGGTCCTGAATGGGGCAAAACTGCTTACAGCACATTTATTTTTTTGGCTAACTAGGGGGAAATCTCCTCCAGTTTGGCTGGTTCTTTATCCATGTTCGAATGTACAGCTGCAAGATAAATGCCTGGTGTGACAGCACGTGGTTGCAATGGGGCAGCACGTGCTGGGTTAGTGTTTAGAATCTGCATTACTGTTTTACTTGCCATCCTTATCGTGGTCTCCCCTACCTTTTTGTCTCTGTTCCCCAGGTTGTTGATGTGTGCAGGACTCTGTTGTTGCTGTTTTTGATATTCTGGGCACTTTACTACTGCCATCCCGTGCTAAAGTGCAAGTGTTCCTATGTAAAATGTATATGTAATTGGCATTCCATGATTGGCGTATTTGATTCACTAGTAAGTCCCTAGTACAGTGTGCTAGAGGTACCCAGGGTGTGTAAATCAAATGCTACTAGTGGGCCTGCAGCACTGATTTTGCCACCCACATAGGTAGCCCTGTAAACATGTCTCAGGCCTGCCCCTGCAGTGTCTGTATGTACAGTCTTGCACTGTCAATTCGACTTGCCAAGTGCACCTACTTGCCAGGCCTAAACCTTCTCTTTTTATACATGTAAGGTGCCCCTAAGGTAGGCCCTAGGTAACCCCATGGGCAGGGTGCAGTGTATGTTAAAGGTGGGACAAGTATGTATGTGTTTTACATGTCCTGACAGTGTAATACTGCCAAATTCGTTTTTCACTGTTGCAAGGCCCATCTCTATCATAGGCTAACATGGGGTCTGCCTTTAAATGCTATTAAAGTGCAGATTCCCTTTGGGAGCACATAGAAATGTGGAGTTTAGGGTCTCTGAACTCATAATTTAAAAATACATCTTTTAGTGAAGTTGGTTTTTAAATTGGGTGTTTGAAAATACCACTTTTAAAAAGTAGGCATTTTCTTGCTCAAACCATTCTTTGACTCTGCCTGTTTGTGGATTCCCCTTTTTGGGTCAATTTGTCAGTTGGGCTGTTTGCATCTCTCTCTAGACAGTGACACAAAGGGGGCTGGGTGTAGCCCGTATATCTTTGTGAGCCATCTGTGTTAGAAGGAAGGGGAGGAGTGGTCACTTACACCTAAATGGGCTCTGCCTGTCCTCACACAATGCAGACTCCAACCTCCTGGTGTGTGGCTGGGGCCAGGCCTGGACAAGAAAGGATCTTACAAACACTTGAGACTTTACTTTGAAGTTTGCCAACTTCAAAGGCAGAAAGGGGTAAAAGTATTGGACCCAAAACCCCAGACTTTAGATTACTTCAAAGATTCAAGAGGAACCTCTGCATGGAGAAGAGCTGAGAAGAAGTGGTGCCCTGGCCTGTGACTGTGCTGTGTTGGGCTGTCCTGTGGTTGCTGCTTCTGCCTGAGCAAGGGGACAGAGTTTGGATTTTTTTGCATTCCTGCTTGAGGAGTGACTTCAAGGGCTTGGAGTAGAGCTTGCCTCCTGTTTTGAAGCCTCATGGAAAGGCTTCACTAATCAGACCAGAGTGTACTTGCTGTGGACTCTAGCTTGCCAGAGGGTGCCATTCCAGTTCCTGGACCCCTGGAAGTAAATTTCTGGAGAAAAAAACGGTCTAATGATGGACGTCGCTGTGCAACTTTGCAAAAGACGCTACTGCCCGGAACCACAATGCCACTTGCCCCGAGGCCGTGGACCTCCGAGATCGTGACAAATCTGACAACCCTGTGAGCTGATGCTGCTACCCCAGTACAGCGACACCGCCTTCCCCAGGCCGTCGAACTCGTAGAAGTCTGCCGACCATGCAGGCCTTGTGTCGCTGCAGCCTCTGATCCCGCCTGACTTCGCTGACACCAGAGTGTATACTCAGTATGCCGTTTTTTCACCAACTCACTTGCATTTATAGGCAGGGCGTTTTGGGTTTATACACACATTTTCAAGCCCCAGTTTCCAAAAAGATGTTATCCAAGGAATTCTGTTTGTTTTGTCCAGTTGTATACAGTCAGTCATACAATCCTGTACCAATCTGGCCGCATAGTTTCTCCAACATCTAAGCCACAGCAGAAGAGGGGCAACAGCAATTATATCCTCTATATGCTGTAAACCCAATTCCTCATGGCAAACGTTTGCTACATTCTTGGGTACCAACAATAATCGATGGACAAATTTATTCGCAACACATTGGAGCAGGTATACTTTACCGTAACCCCACAGACCCGCCCCATATATAGCTGCTGATACACATTTAGAGTTATAAAGCATATTAATCTAGTATATTAGTCTATGACCCAATTTTTGAGCATAGTGAAATATTGCTTCTATATTTCTCACCATTTGCTGGGACTTAATTTTTAAATGGGAATTCTATAACATAGAGGAACTTACATGCATACCTAGATAGCAGAAATCTCTCACTTTGTTAATGATATTTCCTCCCATGGTAAATCGTTTAGACCTTGTGTTTTGAGGGCCACATGGCATAGCATACGTCTTTGTAAAATTTACTTTTAGGTCAAGGTCCTGCATAAAGGTTAAAAAGATCCAACAAACCTTGAAGACCATTGGCTGTACACGCAATTAATACCGCATCATCAGCGTACATTAAAACTGGGAGCTGTCTCTGTCCCATCCTAGGAAAATCCTTCCCATTTTTTACTAAATAGTCATAGAGTCCATTCATATATAGCAGAAATAAGAATAGGGCTAGGATACAGCCCTGCCTTACTGCTCGCCTTGATGGGAAAATATAATTGTATTTTGTGAGTTTGTGCCGCTTTTACATAAAAAAATGACGCAAATGTGGTGCAAAAAAACAGTATAAATCAGAGCCAAAGTGTCAAAAATGTAGAGCAGAGAATGGTAGATTTTTACACATGGAATGGGCTTGCAGGGAAATTCTGATATCTTGAGGTGACATGGGAAGTGTACTCTTCTGACCACTGTACTTGAAAGCCACAAGTTTAAATCTGTGGTATATACCAAAAAGATGTTAATTCGGCCAGATATAAAATTATTATTTGTTCCTTGGGACAGATGCTCACAAAGAAAGTAAATGAACAGAGGAACTCTTCTCCTCCTGCATGCTGTATGACACATTTATGGAATTTGAAAAAGTAGTTTATAAGAGGTAGGAATGCCCCCATTGCCCTTTGAAAACAGGGCAGCCTGGCAAAGCAATTGCAGATTAATAAGGTGGAAAAAGTATTGCCCACTGACAAGCCTCCTATATAGAATGAACCTGTGGTTCTGATGGTTCCCAGACTGATGATGGGTCACAGATCTACAGGCATGCCATAACAACATGCTTGAGACCTTGAACACTAAGGTCTGAAAACCATCTAAATTTTGATGCAATCATCGAAAAGCTAATTGATAATCTGTTTGATTATTTTTGTTTTCTGCAATAAATATGTTTACATGGACTCTGTGTTTAGTCATGATATAGTAAATCTACTACTATCTGGCTTGATTGCTAGCTTTAGTGGACAACATTTTTCATGTCAAATCAACACTTGCTTTCTGTTATTTCTAATGCAGTAAGGATTGTGAACATATCATAAAGAGGAATTAGAATGATAATGCCTGAATTTCAAATTGTAGATTTTTAAGTACAATTAAAAACCCCAGTGTTCTTCCTTTTGAACCTCTGTTCTTCACACTTGTGCCATACTCACAAAAATAATCTCATTTTTTGAGGTGTATTGTTCATTAGTCATCTTTTAGTAAATGCCATCTGCCTGTAGATAGCTTGGCTAAGGGAATTTAGGAAAGCTGCATTTGACATTTGAAAGTGAGCGAGGAAGACAGTTGTCTAACTCTGCCTGCCATTTACGTACAGGTGGCCCTGATGACAGATAAGGCCATGATTGAATTGTTTATTGTCTGACACACAGTGACACATGATGGCATAGCTAAGGTATACATTTCACATGGGTATCAAAATTGAATGTACTTTTCTTGTTGGGTAAAGGGTAGTCGCTTCATGCACTTTTTGCCTCAATCATACTAAATTGTAATTTTTAATAAGTGCATTGTATATGCACCAAGGTTGGTTTCTTGTGAATATTTTCCTTGGTCTAGATTCCAAGTCTAAGTTCAGTTATACCCTTTCTGGATCCTTCAATATGCGTATTATGGATGTAGGAAGCTGGATCTCTATATTGTGGACCAAAATGAGATATACTGTGCAAAGAGTCCAGGGGTTCCCTTATTGGTAGACCGGGGCTTGCCCTAGCAATCCCAAGGTGCTCTTTCTAAGGGATTGTGTGGTTGAGCCACCTTTGACTTATCAGAGAGGAGTGTGTATGTATTTTGGCCCCAAAATCAACTTGATCAAGTAAGTACATTAAGCAAGAAAAGTCTTGACAGTTTAGAAAAATTGACACAGTGCAATTTTTTGAATCTGCAATGTTATCCTATGAAGGAAATACAAAGACAGCAAACAGGTACAGTACAGTGACTTACAGGACTAATCTCTTGGACTTAAGGTGAGCATTGGCTAAGGGTCAGGATCACACCAACAGGTCACACCGAGCATCACTAGGGCTGCCAGGGGCAGAGGTGTAGTATGGTGTTGGGTGCCCAATGTTAGTCAATAGGGATCGGTCCGTTCGGTCAGTCAAAATTGCATTGAATAGTAGGCAAAAAGTGGGGGTGACCATGTCAGAAAGGGTCTTTTTCCTACACAACCCCCCCCCCCCCCAAATGAAAGAGAATAGGACTAATCTTTCCCAAGAGAGTTTTCATTTTCTAAGTGGAGGAATCTGGAAAGGCCATCTACATTGGCGTGGTCAGTCCCAGGTCTTTGTTATACTGTAAAGTTCATTCCCTGTAAGGAGAGGGACCACCTCAACAGTTGGGGTTTTCACCTCCTTTCATTTGTATCACCCATCTGAGAAGCCTGTGGTCAGTTTGAATAAGGAAGTGAGAACCAAACAGGTATGGTCTCAACTTCTTTAGGGACCAGACCACAGAAAAGGGCTCCTCTCAATGGCACTCCAACATTGCTCTCTGGGGAATAACTTCCTGTTAATTAAAACAACAGGCTGGTCATGGCCATCATCATTGGTCTGGGATAGGACAGCTCCTATCCCTTGTTCCGAGGCACCTCTCTGCACTATGAACTGTTCAGAATAAGCTTGAGCTTTTAGAATGGGGGCTGAGTACATTGCTTCTTTCTGCAAAAATGCCTTTTGACAGCTAACTGTCCAGTTTATATTTCTTTGGAGGTCAATTCCATGAGGGGTGCCACAAAGGTACCATACCCCTTCACAAATCTCCTGCAGTACCCAGTCAAGCCAGGGAATGCCTTGAGTTAGGTTTGGGTGGTTGGAGCTTCCCAGTTCTGAATTGTTTGGATCTTGGGTTGTAGTGGTTGAACTTGGACTCCACCTACCAGGTAACCCAAGTGTACAATCTTGCCCTGCCCTATCTGGCACTTGCTTGCCTTGATAGTGAGTCCTGCACTATGTAGAGCTTCAATGACCTTGCAAAGGTGGATCAGGTTATTCTGCTGAGTAGAGCTAAAGACATCAATATCATCAAGATATGCTGCACTAAAGTCTTCTAACCCACGATTGACTTTATCCACCAACTTTTGGAAGCTGGAAGGGGCATTTTTTAAACCAAATGACATAACAGTGAACTGGTAACGTCCACCTGGGGTAGAGAATGCTGATCTTTCATTTGCTCCAGGGACCAGGCCAATCTACCAGAACCTTGATATCATATCAAAGGTACTAAGAAACATGGTTGCCCCTAACCTGTCAATCAGTTAATCGTCTCTTGGAATAGGGTGAGTATCCATCTTAGTGGCATCATTAAGACCTCTATAGTCCACACATAACCTCAGCTCTGGTTTACCTCCATTGGAATGAAATTTGTGGACTAAGACCACTTACCGCTAAATCCAGCATCTTGCTTACTTCAGCTCTGATGCTATTCTTCTCATGATCAGACTATTTATAGATTCTACTCTTGACAGGCATATGGTCACAAGTGTCCATATCATGGACACACCAGTTTGTCTGACCAGGGGTGAGGAAAAAGAGCTCAGAATACTGCTGTAGGACTTACCTACAGTCAGGTTGCTTCTAGGCAGTGAAGTGACTGAAAAGACAACTCCATCAACTGACCCAGCTTTGGGGCGGTGGGAAAGGAGGTGAGAGAGAGGCTCACTCTCTTCTTCCTGATGCTCATCAGTGACCATCAGCATGGCCACATCAGCCCTGTCATGGAAGAACTTCAGGCAGTTTACATGTGAGGGTTCCACAGAATGCCTAGGTGAAACAGATAGGTGACCTCATTCTTATTTTCAAGGATTGGGTAAGAGCCACTCCATTTGTACTGGAGTGCTCTGGGAGCCACAGTCTCCAGTACCCACACCTTCTGCTGTGGTTGAGACTCCACCATGGCAGCCTTTCGGTTCTACCAGAGCTTCTAGAGCTCTTTGCTGCCCAAAAATGTTTTTGGATGCTTTTTCCATGTACTCAGCCATCCTAGAATGTAGGCCAAGCACATAATCCACAATGTTCTGTTTGGTCTCTTTGAGAGGTCTCTCCCAGCCTTCCCTCACTAGACACAGTGGTCCCCTTACAGGATGGCCAAACAGAAGTTCAAATGGGGGAATTCTATTCCCTTCAGGTGCACTTCTCTGTAGACAAAAAACAATCATGGAAACAGGATATCCTATCTCTTTTTGAGTTTTTCAGGGAGTCCTGCAATCATGCCTTTCATGGTCTTGTTGAACCTTTCCACTAAACCATTTCCTTGTGGGTGATATGAGGTAGTGAACTTATAATTCACCCCACATTCG
Organism: Pleurodeles waltl; assembly: GCF_031143425.1. Taxonomy (NCBI): domain Eukaryota; kingdom Metazoa; phylum Chordata; class Amphibia; order Caudata; family Salamandridae; genus Pleurodeles; species Pleurodeles waltl. Next base: position 1,225,670,361 of record NC_090444.1, read on the forward strand.
TTCCACGTGGCCTTGAGGTGTGCAGACATGAAGTTATTACCTCTGTCTGATACCACCTCCATAGGGAAGCCCATTCTAATGATAATATTAAGTAGGGCCCTAACAACTGCATGAACAGTAGTAGCCCTAAGGTGATTAGCTTTAGGATGCATGGTGGCACTACCACCACCAGTATAAACCTTTCCCCTGATGCTGTTGGAGGGTCTAGGGGGGCCAACAATGTCCTCCCCTACCCTTTGAAAGGAACCCAAACCACTAGAAGTGGAATTCAGAGGGCCTTTTGGTAGCCACCTGTCTTGCCCTTGGCTTGGCAGGTGACTCCTTCCCCTTCTGGGACATACCTAGCCAGTGGAAGTAAGGAATCAACCTACTCCAAGCTTTTGTTTGGCCAAGATGGCCAGCTAAGGGGATGTCATAAGCTAATGTGAACAGGAACTCTGTGCATCTGGTGAACTATCACTCTCCTAGTGGCACCAGGCTAAGGGTATCTGGCCTCAGTATACAGGAGTCCCTCCTCCCAACAGGTGCTGTGGAAGCCACTGACAGTAGCTTGCTGTCTCAGGCTCTTAAGAGTGAAACAGGTCCTCTGTCCCTGGCACAGCTCCTCCCTAGAGGGTCCCCTTGGGCCTCAGAGCTCTGCTATGGAAGGCCCAAGGTCCTGGGGCTCACTTCCCTCAAGGGCTGTGTTTTGCTTTCATTAATAACCGAGCTGACAAAAATCTCTGGAATGCACTTCTCAGTTCAAAGAAGACATTTATTATGGTTCATCATGAGGTTCCTGAAAAAAGGAGATTAGTAGGTCAAAAGCACACATTTAACAATAGTCACAGCAGTGAAAGGAAAATATACCCACAATTATTCTTAACTGCAATGTACACATCAAATATATGTGGTTCTATTAAATCATAATTGCAAAGCAAATAATAAAGTAAAAATTCATCACTGGTTCAACTGCGAGAAAGAGATTTGCACCCTCAGAGGACAGATATCAAGGCATTCAACGTCTAATCTTAGCCGAGGTCTTGGAAATTCCACCGCTCCTGAGCAGGGCCAGCTTTTTATATCTTAACAAACCGAAAGGACTTTCTGGAGAAAACCCTTACCATGAAAGAGAAATATTCAAACATGCTGGCTACTGTAGGTCAGAGTTGAAAGAAATGCGTTGAGAATTGGGCAACATCTCAGGGCCTTTCTCCCATGGCCAAACTGTTCCCTGCACTGAAAAAACATGAGTCTGGTACATTCTTATCATGCTGACTGACTAACTGTTCAGTGATAATATGTCTTAGCTCTTCAGTGAAAAAGCATACGAAAAATAAGCACAGTTTACCTTGTGGAAAAACACAGATGCTTTTAACAAGGTCTCAACTGCAATGCTTAACGCTACGATAAAGTCAGTAGGCAGCTAAACCGAATACAAAATGTAATGTGCAATCGGTGAACACTGAACAACTAATCCAGATGCAAAGTGGTGCAGCACAAAGTCAGTGGTCAAAAATACATATTTCACTACAGGGCTGACAGGTCTTCTCCCTGAGGAGAGGGGATCTGAGCTTGGGGCTGCTCAGAAGCTGACTTACTAGACTTCTCTTGGGCCATTACTCCAGACTCCAGCACCTCTTTTCCACCCTAGGCTTTAAATTGTGCTCTGGTTTTCACACACACCAATTCATTTATACCCACCATTGCTGGATGGGTCTTTCTTTCGACCTTAGCCAATGGTGAGGACTCAAGATAATTTCCTTGCAGAGAGGCTACAGCAATTGCAGAGGATATCACCACCTTTTTCTGCCCAGTAATCTCTCCCCACTAAGGAGACCATTGCCATGGGATGGACCTTAGCGTGGATGTCAGCATTGATGACTGTGAACATTTCACTAGCCAGATTCCATTCTGAGGATATCAGTTTTTCAGTCACGTTGGTGACGCTTGCTCCTGTACCCCTCAGTGCTTCAACTCTGATGCAAATAATATGAGGCTGATGTCTATACTTCTCCAGATGACTGGGCCAGATAGTCAGGGCAGCTAAATCCATCCCCCTTTGAGACTAAGGTTGATTCTGTGAGCTCTCTGACATTATCGGGCCCCTTCTGGGATCACATCTGGAGACCTACCATTGCAGCAGGAGCTGCAGGTGGACTATGGGAATTCTTTTTGGGGCAGGCAGGGTCTCCAGTTCGGCTCTCATTGGCCTCGCAATTGAAACACCAATACTTCTTAAAATCAAAACAATTCTTACCCTGGTACCCACCCTTGGTCTGTGATTTATCTCAGGTTCACCCTCCTGATCAGGTTTTTATAGGGCCTTTAGAAGACTCTTTATTTTTAGACTGGTCACTATCTTTCCATTTGGGGGGGGCTTAACAACCCTCTTCTTGTGGTCACCCCCACCATGAAATGTCTTGGATACCCTAGTCTTGAACCAGTGGTCTGCCTTCTTTCCCAGTTTTGGGGGAGAAATTGGACCTAGGACTACCAGGTACTGATGAATTTTTCAGAAACACAGCTACTCAACAGATGTTCTTCCATAATAAGATTATAAAGCCCATCATAGTTTTGCACCTGGTACCCTTTCAACCGCCCACCTAGGCCCATATCTATACTTTTTTAGCACTGCGTTTGTGTCATTTTTTGAACCAGAATCAGCACAAACTTACAAAATACAACTGTATTTTGTAAGTTTGCGATGCTTTTACGTCAAAAAATGACACAAATGCAGCGCTAAAAAAGTATAAATATGGGCCCTACTGTTTTGACTGAGAAGTCAAAAAATCTACCCAGGACTGACCAGAGGTTTTTCTATTCTCCATGAACCTAATCCTATACTCCTCAGTTGTGAGCTCAAATCCCTCAATCAGAGTATCTTTTATTTGGTCATAGGACTCAGCATCTGATCTAGTCAGTGTCCGAGGTCTAGCCCTGAAAACAATTTCAATAGTAGGGTCAAAAGCTTCTTTCTTTTCCCTTTTAAAATGTTTGCTGCTGCTAGAGATGGGTCCTAGCCGCTTCTCAGCTCTTTCATTTTCTATAGCTCAGAGTCTAAACTCTAATTCTTTTCTCTTAGCTAACTTTTGGAGTTCAGCTTCTTCACTGTCTACATCTCCTGAGGTGCTATCCAAAGTGCTCCCTATGGCGTTACTGTCAGTGGAGTTGTGGAGGGATTCATCATCCTCTTCTAACTCCTCTTCTTCCTCAGTCTCCTGAGGGTCTCCTTTATGTACCCTGGTTCTATCATTTTCTGTAACCAGTTGTTGCAGATGAGTTTTTGTGGGCGTAGATCCCATAGTAAGTTTTCATGCTTGGCAGAGGCCTTAAGTTGGGCCAACTTTAGTTTTGATACATGCCCAGGTTAACCTCCTGGGATGTACCTATTGTCTGACTCATGGTTCTAAAGTAGTTGGGACCTTTTTAGAAACTTAAAACAATCCCAAATGAACTACTAAAGGGTCTAACTAACTACACGTGTTTTAAATTCTAAATCATTTGGACTGAGGACTTCATGCAAGGTCCTAACAGTAAATTTTAAACAATTTAGACAAATTGATTACTGGAAAAAAGTGTTCCTATTCAAAGACAATTTTGGATTCCTTAGTGGTATCACTTATTAACTGAGTGGTACACCAAATGTCAAGTCTTGTATCCCACCACTGCCACCAATGCAGGAAGCTGGCTCTTTATATAGTAGACCAAAATGAGGTATGCTGTGCAAAAAGACCAGGGGTTCCCCTACTAGTGATTAGGGGCTTGATCTAGCAATCATAAAGTGCTCTTTTAAGTGGGTAGTGTGGTTGATCAGCCTTAGGCTTACCAGAGAGGAGTGTGAGACACCTGCAAATATACACTTTTCAACAAATAGACACATGACTCAAGAAGAAGACACCAAACCAATTTACAAAATAACAAGTATCTTTATATATATTTTGGCAGCAGAATCAACTCCATCAGGTAAACATGTTTTGCAAGAAAAATCTTGACAGTTTTGAAATGTTGACAGAGTGTACTTTTTGGAAACTGCAATGTTATCCCATGGAGGAAAAACAAAGACGGCAAACATGTACAGTATAGGGGTGTACGGTATCAATCTCCTCTACTTAAGGTAAAAATTGGACAAGGGTGAGGGCCACATCAATAGGAGACACCAGGCAGTACTGGGGTGGATGTATGCAGAGGTGTAGTATGGTATTGGGTTCCGAATATTAGTCAATGGGGATTGGTCTAGTCAAAGAAGGCAGCAGATTAGGACTAGGTGTAAAATTTGGGTGAGCCACCAAGTGGGCTAGGGTTTTGTGATGTTTGGGGATTTAGGGCCATAGGGACTACAGACGTCCTCTTCTCCTCAGTCTGGGGTGGTCAAGTGCAGAGGGTTCTTAGACCGTTGGATGTCCATCACTAGTGGCAGTCACAGTGGAGGGGGGCCCACAGGTACAGGCTGCAGGCGTGGACTGGGGGAACAGTCTGGGTGAACCAAGAAGTGGGCTGAAGTCTCACAAGCCTGGGGATATAGAGTTACCAGTGGTCCTCTTCTCCTCAACCCGTGTCGCGCAGGTGCAGAGGTGCAGTGGGCCATCGGGGTTGCCATTACCAGAGGTGGCCGCAGCTAAAGGTGACCTGCAAAAAGAGACTGCAGGTGTCGGAGTGAAGGTCACAGTGAGGAAACGCAAAATGGAGTTTAACTTTGGAGAGGCTCAGGGGCGAGGTTGGCACCATTGGTCCACTTCAATAGGAACTGGGAGGCTTGGGTGCAGTGGCGCTGTCTGGCAGTGGTTTCGGTGGTCCAGAGACCTCTTCAGCAGCTCCTGGGTACCTGCCAGGATGCAGGGGAGCAGCTCCGCTAGTCCATGAGAGTTTCCTGGTATTGGGATGAAGGCTGACAGTCTTCCCGGGCTTTTGGAAGTTTCAGCAGCTGGAGGATGAGGCAACTTTGGCACCATTGTTGAATTTGGCAGAAAGCCTGGCAAGGTTGGTACAGAGTCCATCACCAGCCTTCAGTTCTCGCTTTTTCATCTCTTGAGTGTCCTTCTTCTTCAGGTGAACAGGATCTGCTTTCCTGGTGCCAAGGGCTCCTCTAAATAATCTATTTATTGGCATTTAAGGGAGTTCATGGTAGTAGCCAGTGGGCTACATATCTCTGGAGTCACTAGAGCCCCTATATGACCCTTCCTGTTAGAAGTAGACATAACCCTGTCTCGGAGTTCCTAAATCTGCCAAAACCAAGATGGTCTTATCTTTGAATGAACCTTGCCCCATTTCTCTTGATGAACTATCAGCCACATTTATATGCAACAACTTTGATGTTGGTAATCACATTGGACAAACCCTTTGGGTTGAATATTTGCACTGTGTTAATTCATAGAACCCTCCTTAGGAGGGTTTGTGTTTTGCTGTGTATACTACAATTGTGTTTCTACTTGCAATATTGTGAAAAGTATCTAGCTAAATATACACTATATTTTTTTCAATTTATTTTTCTTTTCTAAGCAGGGACTGGACATTGATCTAATGAGAGTTATTTCTATGTCAACCTGAGTTCTGAGATCGATGCCAACAGTATTTCTTCGAATCACTCTAGAACTGTTCTTACTCACCACCTGACAGCCAAGTGCTAAAAGGGTTACTTAGGGGGTCATTACAAGCCTGGCTGTCTTGGACCACCAGGGTTGTTGTGGCGGATTTCACCACCAACAAGCTGGCGGTAAAATCCACAGTATTACGACCGTGGCGAAAGCGCCGGGGTCGCACTGCCGGGACCGGCGGTTTCCCGGCACATTGGTCACGGCGGATTTAATTCACCAGGGCAGCGCTGCTAGCAGCGCTGCCCAGGGGATTACGAGTCCCCCTACAGCCAGCCTTTTCCTGGCTGTTTGAACCGCCAGGAAAAGGCTTGCGGTACGGGGAGTCGCAGGGCCCCTGGTGGCCCCTGCACTGCCCATGCCACATGTCAGGGGGACCTGATTTAGATCCTGGCGGTATTACTGCCAAGTGGTGCCGGGCCTGCAAAGACCATCAATTCGGCGGTTCACCGCCCGCTGTATTTAGACGTTTTGACTCAAAGCCAAAGACCGCCATAATGGAGTATACTCGGTTGTGCCAGCTTTATCCTGCAGCCGACAAAGTGGATTCTAATACTGATAAGTAGCCCTTCCACCATCGTCTTCATGGTGGGATCCCGCAAAGCCTATTTAGATCATACAGTTGTGCTGGTGGTGTTTCAGATGTGGACCCATGACAGTGCAAGTCCATCGCAGGACCTGTGCAGTACAGCACGATGACTTTGGCCATTGGTTAGACGCAAGTAGGCCACACCAATTGTATAGTGAACAATTTTTAATACTTACAAAACACACTATAAAACAAACTCCATTCCAGACCATGATCCTTTGCCATTCCACTCCAGCAGGCCATTCAGGCACCAGAAATTTCAAGCCAGGAGGTAGGTTTTTATTTTTATTTGCTTTTCTCTCCCTGTGTGTTATATTTTGTTCACTTTGACTTAGTTTCATTACTCTCATATATGGTGCATAATAAATTTGTTTTTGGAAAAAATTACAATGGCAGGGAGGAGAAATCCCCATTTCACAGAGAGAGAGCCGACTGTCATGGTGAATGAAATGATTAAAGTAGATCCACAATTGTTTGGAGCAAAAGTACAAAATACTACCATTTCCCATTAAGGGCAAATGTGGTCCAGAATACTGGACAGACTGAATGAGGTAGCTAACAATCTGCACACACAGGAAGAGATTAGGAAGAGGTGAAATGACCTGTGGTGGCAATTCAGTTCCCTGGCCTCCAACCGTCACCTGGCCAGCCGGAGGACTGGTGGTGGTTCACCCAGCCCCCATTACAATTATTTTCCTTGGAGAAGAAGGCCTTGCAGATCCTACATCCTAAAGGCTTGACTAAAATCCCTGGTAGAGTAGTCTGGTAAGTTGCACTTAGCAATGTCTCCACAATCACAAATGGAGTTCTGTTCTTAAGTTATACATTTAGAATGGTTCAACACCCTTATAAAAAACAGTTTAAACTAAACTAGTCTCCTCAAAATATTTTGTGTCATACCAACTACTAGCATCATGGTTGTATCTATCTTTTGTTACAATGTGCAATATGTTAAGCCAAACTGTGTGTTGTTCACTGTGGATCATCCATTGTATTTGCTGTCACTTGCTTGCAATCAATGTATACTATTCTTCTTCCAAAAACAGACCCAAACCGCCATCCATTTGTACAGGAAGGTATAGTGTCTGAAAGTGGTATTCTCACCTATTCACATCACACCCATATGTGTGTATATGTTGTAAATGTGTGCTCATCTCTACTATAATCCCTGAAACAGATATGTGCAACTCATTTTCAAACAAGTATTGTCTATGGTATGAACAGATGTCTACAACTACCGTGATGCCCTATTTTTGTACCTGCAAAACTATATTGCTGTGTAATGTTGCTCCACCTTCCTTAACTTCCATATGTGCACACATCTCAACAAATTGTGCATTGCACAGTTACCATGTCAAGCTGTAATTTAAACTGTTGTTGTATATCTCAAGCATGTTGAAACCTTTTAATAGCTACATTGAAGTAATGGGAATGCTCACATATTTCATAGTCCTCTGCATCCAAGATTTCCTACATTGTGACGTGACATGTTGTATAAAAGTAGGATTCTCATGCAATTTACATTGCACTGTCCAATTGATGACCAATGACAGTCACATTTTGAAGTTGCCTAACATTGCTTCTAATGTCTCATAGCCTGCTAGGCCTTGGAATGGTCCAGTACTCTAATTTACTCACCATGTTGGGTTGAAAGTCTACTACATGTAATGTACAATAATGAATTAACACTTTTGCATTTCAGGACATTTCTACAGCGTCATCACTGAGTTGGCTTCAGTTTAAATCAGCCTGCACGTGTAACAATGAAAATCACACAAAGGCATACTCATTCTATCAGTCAGATTTGACTTGTGTAGGTTACACCATTTGTAGCTAAAGACACATAAAATGCACTAACTAGATATTAATTATATATTCTCTGCATCTTATTCAGGCCCAGCACCCTGGACCAGTAGAACAGCGACTGCCACCCAAGACACCTTCACTCCAGACCAGAAGCAAGTCATCAGTGAACAACCTACAGCTCAGGATAGGTCTCACCTACCTAGTTGGGGGGACATCCTCAATACCAAGGACGTCTCCCTATATAGTATTGAGATGTCTTTATCCTTCAGTGAGGCAGAGATAGTTAGGAGGATCAGATTTTTCGTGCCTGAACAAACGTTGGTGGTGCCATGTCTCATAGGTTCTCATTCGGGTAATGAGGCTACTGAATTTGAGCAGTAGGATGGCCTAGGTAGTGGGTACTGAGTACAATTCTACACCTGGTGACACCTGTCGGCCTAATCCGAGGTTTTCGGCTAATTAGCAGCACCCCATCTCTGACCGAGATGATTGAGGCAACCGATCTCATGGTAAAATAGACTCCGCAGGGAATCATTGCATAATCAGATCGCATCCCGTTCTCTTAGTTACGTAATATCTCACTTAGGCAAAGACATTAGAGGCAGAATATATTTAAATTATAATTTATTAAAATACCTGCATCTTAGATAAAAACAGTTGCATAGCAATAACGAATATAATGGAAGACAATAGGAGCAGGTATGTGACTAAAAATGTAAAACACAAGAACAGTCCTACCATGCTGTCTAAACAGGGGAGTGGATCTCTAACCCCTCACCTACGCTAAGCATGAGCACAGTATACTAAGTCTGATCTGCCCCTCAGGTTTCCCCCAGGAGATCATCATCCTTCATACCTGAAGAAGAGGCCTGATGTCTATAGAGACACCATCCCCATCCACTTCAGGGCTCAGCCGTCTAAGCAAGTAGCTATAGCGAAGCTTGCACCAATCAGCGTACATTTGCAGTGATATGGCTGGAATCTCCCTCTAACTTGTCTGGGACTAAGGGGTGTTTTATAATAAAACAGCTGACATTCTAAGAAATGTCCCCCCACGTATGAGTGTGTTGTCTTCAGTGAATGCAGGAGACGCAGCATACCATGTTTGTCCGCAACCCTTCCTGACTGTAGTCTTAGAGAAAGCACAAAGTGAACTACATGTCCTACTAAGAATACAATGCTTTCCTAGGCGAAAGGACAATAAGATAGAGAGAAATAAAACAGCCCCGCAAATGTAGCTATTGCTAGATAAAACAAAGCAATGCTGTGTAAAATGTAATAGGGTGAAAGTGCACAGTGGCAGGCCTTCTTAGCTAAAACAACATGTCTAAAACCTAAAAGCTAAAACAGCTATACAACAACCTCTACATCTTGCACTATTACACCACTGTCAACCATAGAAAGGGAGGCCCTGTCAAATGAGGAGCCTCCTTTTCCCACCCTAGTCCGTGCACCTGTTCACCCCTCCTCCTAGACGGTGCACTCATCCGGACCACCAGGAGAGGATGACAAGATCACCATCTCCAAGAGACACAAATCCTAATTTTCACCAGTGTGTGTATACCACTCATTCTGTGGACTACTTCAAAGAAATATTTACCTTTTCTGAGGACAGTTGTATTTGGTACATTGGTCTCTAACCTGTTTTAAATTTACTACCATACTTTCATCCAACATGATGGACATATCTGTTTCATTTTCACATTTTTTATTGACTAACATTTCTGTTTTTATGTGTCGTGCTAATAAATGATATGGACACAGACTACAAGATTATTGTTTATTTTTGTGGCCTTTCATTTGTCATGTCTGTCTTCCACTATCATACAGCCATTTCTTTTGAATATTTATTTGCCATAGAAAATTGCTAATGAGAAAGAGGTAAAGTGTTATCCATTTTATTCAAAGGGAACAAACAAAAATCATTATATATTTGGAACATACATATGTTGGCAACAAGTCCTTGAAGATATTAAATCTGGGTTTCAATAAACAGTCTTTACCCCAATAGTCTGTGCCATTTAGGATTATACGCTCTACTGTCTTGACACCATGGAGGAAAGAGAACGTTTGAGGGGATCAAATTAAATAGGCAAACTATAACTGATGCATGACTTCAGTTGGAATCATACATTCTTCTCTTCCAACAGGAATACTAGATCAATGACACCAATAGTCTACATGAAGGCAGTAACAGCGTTTGAGGCCACATGACCAGTACAGGACACTGAGACAATATCTGGTGAAATGACACATTCACCATTTAGTGGTGTGCAAACAAAAAGTCCTATCAAGTATGAGGAAACACATGAACAGCCATCTCCACCGCCTAGATATTTAAAATATAGCCATTGTGAAGTCAAAACAGTATGCCTGGGTAAGGCATGCACATGTGGCTTTAGCTATTCAAGTGGCACAAAATGCCTTGATGACTCAATCATACAGAAAACAGGTCAGATAAAGTCTTCCGAACTTCCATTCTCTCAGAGTGCAAGTTGTCCCTGTACGAGATTTGTCAATCTAAAGTGGGTGTCTCTCCCAGGAACAACACAAGTTCACTTTGTATTTAACAACAGAGATATATCACTGTAAATGTCCAAATGAAGATGCCCTGTTGAAGGATCCTGAAATAGAATAACAAGGGATAAGCAATGATTTCACATATTCAACTGACTCAAATTTCAAGATGTTAGGACACACACATGTAGCACAAGCAAAGGTTATCTCTGTCAATGACCACAGCCATCAATGTAGGGAAACTCTGATCCATTAACATCTATACCTTGGTATTTCCTGCACTGCCCATTCCTACTAAATTACCACCGAAGACTATTATGTTCCCTATGCCACAGGTTGTTCCGACATTGGAGGTTACAATTTGTAGGTGTAAACTTAAACCCAGGTCAAGAAGTGATCAATCACATCTTGACATAAGTCAACTCCTTCTTCTTCACCACTATCATCTTCTTTGAGCATTTCAAAATCCTGACCCGGGGACTCACCATGGTTTCCCTCCTCTGCAATTACAGGGATGTTCCTTTGAAGGGCAATGTTATGGAGAATGCAGCAGGCAACCATGATTTGGCACTCCTTATTGGGTGAGTAGAGGAAGGCTCAACCAGTCTTGTCCAAGTACCTAAATATGGCCTTCAGGAGCCTGAAAGCCCACTCCACTGGCATCCGTGTTCTTCCATGAGCTTCATTAAAGCAGACTTTCCCTGGCGTTGTTGAATTCTTCAGAGATGCCAATAACCATTGTCAGTTAGGGTATAGTGAGCCTCCTAAATGGAGGCAACACATCAGCAGATTGCTTACACTTCAATCTATTGAACCTTACTTAACTAGTATTCAGGCAAAAGATCATCAAGTTATATTGTACTTACCAGCAAGCCAGGCCCTCTCTGGTCCAAGTTGTGACATCTGCATGGGTATGGTGCTGTTCCGTAGTATGAAATAATCATGTGTTGACCGAGGAAAGCAGACACACACAATTGAGATGCATAAATCTGGTAAGCAGACAACTTGCACATTGATGGAATGGAAGTTCATCAGATTGCAGTAGACCTGTTTCCTTGCATGTTGTGACACCTTGGCACTATATGATACATCAGTTTCTCCAACCACATGTGGTAGTCCACCCAAAGCATAACAATCTCTCCTCATTGTGGACAAATCCTGTGGACGTGGAAATTGGATGTAGCTGTTGATGTGTCTCATCAAGGATACAAGGGCTTCCAGTAGCACACCAGTGAAAGGTGGTTGGGACATGCCCCCAGACACTGCCACAGCGTATTGAAAAGTGTTAGTGGCCACAAAATGCAGTATTTCTATGAGTTTCACTGTTGATGTTTTGGCTGTTGGATTCATATTGTGACACAGGAGATCAGGCTCCAACTGCTGACACAAATCTAGGATAGTTTGCCTATTTTACTGAAATTTCTTGATGACAACCCTTTCCTCCATAGTGGCAAGGTCTGGAAATGGCTGGAGCACCTGAGGCTGTCGCCTTCTATCCATGCCTGTATGTATGGAAAAGAAAATATCAACTGAAATGGTCACACCATACTTTGAATGTCAACAAACATCTGAAGTCTTGCTAACAGTAGGACTGTCATTGGGTAATACATGTACACACAATCAAATTTCTTGTCCTCAAAAATTATTTACATGTTTTCCTTTTTTCATACTGTGCCAATAATACATTTGAAATGTATTATTTGCAGATTTTTTTAATGTTTTCAGAAAAATATAGTCAACTGAGGTATTACTTTTCCCGCAGTACTATCTGTGTCAAAAACAGTTAGAGTTCAATTTTTTTTGTGTCAGTTCATGCCAAGAACAGTGTCATTCGTATCTAACATTTAGAAATACACTAACCTCCATTTTGAGTTCTGATGACAAAGGATCAATTGGAAAATGCACTGCCTTTCACCCTAAAATGACAGATGCCTTACCTAGCCACCAGGACATTAGCTATCCTCTGGCCTTTGGCAGACGTTGACCTCATAGTAGGTGGTAACCTCCACAACAGTCCCTGCCATAGGCTGATGACTGAGACGGCTACCCCTGGCATCCAATGGCTGTGTCTATGTCACGGATTGCATCCACCGTGTACTTGTAAGTCGTATATTGCCAACAAAATCACTTGCCTCCTAACACTGCTGCCAACCACACCGCCTCACGTTTTGCTGCTGTTTCTGATGTCTGGGAGCCAGGATTCCAGGCAACGCAGGTGACAGGGCCCCTTCCTTCAGTAGGGAGGAGCTGGACCTTCTTGCTAAGGAGGTCCTGCCCCTTTCCTGCAAGATCTATGGGAGCCCAGTGGGACAGGTACATGTTTGATTGCAGGGTGTCTGACTGAGTAACTACTTTCTTTTTAATCCAAAGGCTGATTTGGCCTTTTTGGTTATTGGTGGAATTATTCCAATTGGGGTTCATCTGAATGATGTACCTGGGACAGATTGTTTTTTGCCACTGTCTGAAATGTCTGTGGCTGGCAATGTTAAGTCAACTGAACGTAGAGGCTGTAATGTGTGTCCATGCAACACACAAATCTAATTTTATCACAAAAGCTGCAGGCAACTGTCTTCCAGTGGCCAATAGACAATATACAGTAGTATGACTGACAACATTCAGCCAATGTTGAAATGATGGTGATGTTGAGGTAAAAATGTAGAGGGTCAGGAGAGGTCTGATGCTGTACTGCTAAGTAGGATTCCAGCACATAATGCATATTAGGTTGCTCTGTATGGTTTACACCTGTCATGGAGCCACATATAGGTAAAGTTAGTTTATGTGCAGCAAGTTCAGATTACGTTGGCTCACAATCATCCTTCCCAGTCTGTACCATTCCAACACACACTTGTTCACACATCCCACAAATCCCTGCTCTCACTGACACATAGAATCCCTTCTATCTTGCCCTCAGTCACTTTAGGTGATGCAGACCATCGGTTCTGACAGTTGGGATTTAAGACAGGAAGCCATTATAGCTGTCTGTGGGATTATGTGCAAGGATTCTACATGTGGTGTGGACTTTAGTAGCTCACAATGGTTGTGAGTAATCAGGGGTGTATGTCACAATGGATAGGATAAATAGCTCTGGCCAAGATGATGTTGTAGATCTGATTAGGTAACATGAGAAGCTAATAAGTAGTGATGGTGCTCATGAGATCACTGCAAATCAGTATTTCCTAGTTACCTCTAATATTTTTTGGGGTAAACGTTAGTCACTGTTTGGTGATTGTAGGTGTGAATATTCAAAATGTAATGTCACAGTAGTACTGCCAAACAGAAACACTGCAGAAGCGGCAGATTTGGAAGGCCATCACAAAGAAGGTGCAGACCCTGGGCTTCGACAAGCAGGGCAACCTGCATTGTAGGAAGAAGTTGAAGGATCTGCGTTGCACAATGTAGAAGTCTGCTGAGAGCCAAGTTGAGAATGCTCTCAGCGATCCAGATCAGTGTGCTGCACCCTGAATCCTCTAATGGCTTACATCCTTGCTGTGCCTTACCCGGAGCTTGATGGGCAGTTGAGAGCCCAACAACAGCATCAAGGGACTAAGTCATTGCCGTAGATTATGCTGTGTTTAATCTCTTTGCTTTCCAGCTATGTTGTATGCTATCAACATTGAGGATGACAGACATCCAAAGCCAATGACTATTTCTGGAGATGTAAATTGATCAGACAGTGTCTGATACTGTGTGTGGTGTATTGCTTTGTGCTGAAGGTTGCCACTAGATTCCTCCTCAGAATGCAAGTTCTGTTGTGAGCAGACACATGACTGAATGTAAACAAAGGGATTTCCAGCGTTTTCTCAATGGCACAAGGGAAAGTTTCACAAAACATGCTCCATGTCATGATTGGGTCAGGTTGGATGGTATATCACAAAATTGTATAGTGAATGTATTTGTCATTACTAGTAACTGTGGCAACTGCACAATTAGAATGCAGCTGAAGTATCAGACCTAACATTGGTAAGTTGGCACCATAGCAATATGCGAATGTGTATCCACACCAAATGTACTGGAATTCTGTGTACAGTGTCATCTTTCCTTATCTGACAAATGTTTCAAAGCAGTTTGTCTGAGCAGACTTCTAATAAGTTAATGTGGACAGTAGCAGGTTGACCTGCGCCCTTAGTCCTTCCCAAACATTTATTTAAGCCAGTGTGTGATTACCAGTGTGTGTTTGTCTGCCTAACTGTATTGATTGCAACAGGCAGTATGTTTCCACATTGGTTAGAGAGTTGTAGGTCCCACAGACAACATTTTGGTGTCCTTAGTTCTGCAAAGAGGAGAAATTGATGATGGAGAGCAATGTGATACTGAAAGAGGCATTTGCATATATAAGGTTACATCACAGAAATGTTGTGGTGTCCCATCTTGAGCAGTCAATTTCCATCCCAACACCTTGCCCTTTGGGAAAAGTGAATCAATTTTAGCTCTGTACTTTAGTAGATCAGAGCTGTCTCCAGGCGCATGTGTTTACTCATGCTGTTGGAATACTTTGTCATAGAGTGAACTACAAGTGTATGAGTGACAAAATAATACATGATATGGGAGCTGGAATTGAGGATTATAGCGCAAATGCTGTGTTATGTACATTGATGTCCAATTGTTTTCCCAGGGATACCCTAAAACTGTTGTATCTGTGCTCTAAGCATCAACTGGGCAAGGTGGAGGTGACAGCGGCCACATTGGCGGGGATGAACCTGGCCACTGGGAATCAGGTGTGGACACCACTGACACTGAGAGACCCAGTGGTATGGAGGGTGAGGGGACTGGCCAGTAGGCCATGAGTAATTCAACATCTTCCTTGGAGGCCTCCAATGAAGAATAGTACCCAGTGGGTGTGGATCCTGGAGTGACTGACACACCTGCATCTTTCTCTGCCACATTTCAATCTCCACCCTCCTTCTTGCTCCCCCCAGGTAACCGTAGTCTCTCTCTTAAGAGGGGAAGTGTCACCTTTGTAACAGACACCTCTGCCCCTGTCATGGCATCCGAGGCTGTGCTCAGTCAGAGTCTTTAGATCTTTTATGGATGATCACTGTAGGCCAGACCACACTTCTGAATGCCATCCAGGAGCTAGCTGGCCAGAACACTCAGATGCTGGCTTACCTGAATGGCAATCAGGGTGCCCTGTCTGGCCTACAGCAGTCATTCCAGGCTGTGGCCTCCTCATGTGGCTCAGATTCCCACCCAACAAACCTTGTGCTCAAAATACCACCCCTCCCCATCCCAAATCCCTCAAGCCAACCCTATCCAAAACACACAAACATATGCACACACCCACTACAACAGGCACAAGCAGCACATCCTCACACCAACACAGTGAAAACACAAACAGAAACACATATGCAGGTACCACACACCCTATCACCAAAATCACCGCCACCACAGCATACACACAGTCACAGTACCTACCACTACACCCACACTCCCCCACACCACCAGCACAGCCCCATTCTGTGCACCTATCACTACAGCAACACCCATAGAAACCATCAACACACACACAATCAGCAGACCCACCACAATGCAAACAACCACACACCACAGGCAGAGGCCTAGACTGTGCACCCACTACCACCGCACACACACATGCACCAGCATACCCACAGACACCACAGTAACAGACAGCAAAAACCACAACACACACATCCACACACACACACATGCTGAACCCAAATGCCCACACTCACCAACCCAACAGACAATCAATAAGAAACATAAATCAAAAGATACCACACATCCACCAGACCCTCAGACACCCACTCCTTCAAAAGACAAATGCACAACATCTATAGCCACCTCCTGTGCCTCCCAAACCAAACACCCTCCCCATCACCCTGCCCTTTTCCCTAAAGAGGATGTCATGATTGCACTGGCCCTGATCCATACCACCTCTCAGACCACCCCTCACAAACATCACCACCCCAATGTCTTCATACCGATTTCAAATGCCAAGCATCCCTTTCCACATCTCAAACCACCCCTTCCAAATCCCACACCACCCCTTCCAAATCCAAACCCTCTTCCAGAAAAAGTTCCTTTCTGGCAGTGATTGTAAAAGGCAAGTGTGGCCTGACTGCCATTGTGGCCCACATGGACTGCATATATTTAGTACATATGTATATAGTTCCTTTTGTTGAACATTCATACTTTACTTAGCTATTTTGACAGAAGTATCTCATTTACACATAAAACACCTTTTATTATTTTAAACTTCCTTTCTCTTGACCTTCTTTATGATTGTTACTGATTGTTTGCTGATGAAGTTATTCCTGCTAATGTGTGAGTCATGCACTTCCTCTCATTTGTGAGTGACAAACACAAGTTGTAACTTTGACTTTTTTTCTAATTGCATGCATAAGTATTCTACCTTAGTGATGGACATGATAATTTTGGTGCAAGCATTCATTATGCTACTAGACACTTACACCAAACGTATGTGTCCTTTTCACATTTTGTCCGTAGAATCCATGTGTGCTTATTTTGACATGATGTGTCAATATTTTGCAGATAGGCATTACCCAGGGCACATGACACTTTGGGATTCCATATAATCTACTGTTTGACATCAATTGCAAACATCAAAGGGACATGTGAGCTTCCACAAAATCTGACATGGTTGCAAATTAGAGATAAAATTGTTTGCAAATTCTGTGTACACCACCTTGTAGCTTTTTTTATGGCAACTGCTACAGTGTCATGGTGAAGAGCTATTCATATGTGGACCTTTTGTTTGGGGAGATTATTGCACCCACCTGTATGATCACAATTTTATTTGGGATTGTTGTGCCTTATGGTATAGGTGTCCAGTGCCATGAAGGCAGTTGGTGCCAGATTGGTAGGTACTACAGACATCTTGGGGTGTGTTTCTAAAGATGTTTATTCGTGAGATACTGCCAGCATATACACTACATGTCAATACACTGTTGTCTGGGGGCCTTGGGTAACAGACCTTGAGTCCTGTGCTGTTGTACTGTGCCAAGTCCAAGGATGACAGGAGATATGGTGGCTTACCTCTGGTTACAATGACAACGGCATTGGTTCTCATCTTGGTCCAGCAGCAGGGGTATCATCGCCACTATTGGGTTCATGTTGGCAGGAAAGAGGAAAAGTAGTAAAATGGTGAGTTTCTTGTTTGTGTAGTTCCGAATCCCCCTACTCAGATGTGTAGGTTTAGTCGCCACAGTTGCGTCGGCTGGACTACACATAATGGGACTGCACATAATGATTTGCTCTGAGGTAAAAGGGGCTGGAGTCCTGCTGCCAGCCGCTTTTGCCTATGGCGCCATTGGCATGGGGGTGATTCTCGGGGGTTTGCTTCTGAACCCTCTAACATCTAAATACGGTGGGCAGACCTTCAAGGCGGCAGTTGGGTTTTCAGTTGGAAAACTGGAGGCGGGAACACTATCGCCAAGATCTAAATCAGGACCTATCTCTCCATACTTCAAATTAGAATTAAAAACATCCTTGCTAAACTGGATTACTCATTCTCTGTACTGGTTAAACATGAAGTAATAGGATGCATATGGAAAGAGTAGAACAGAGTAAGACTTACAGTGGTGAAACACTAGTTCCACTCATCCACAGTGTAATAACTAGAGTAATTAATTTACGATACCCATGGTAAAAGAAGAATCCCTCTTGACTTCCTCATTCAGTGATATACAGCCTCTCAGGCTTAACAAATTATTTCTGGTTCCTTATAAATCTAAGGATTTTATTATCTTAACACAGGGAGGGAAAGAACACTGGAGGGAGAAAGAGATAAGTCCAAAGAGATAAATCCTTAGTAGACTAACTCGATATTAAACAATAGTCTTACATGCTTGAAAAGATAGCATCATCCCTTACCACTCAATAGTAAATTGGGTCGATCTATTCAGTCAGTTTCAAAAGCCTATGTCTTTCATAAAAACAAGTATTCATATCAAGGAGAAGTAGTTGCCATTGGTTTACCCAACTAAGTTAAATAACTAAAATCATAGGGGTGTAAACCACTCCAACTAACTCTTGCACAAATTATTTACAGGAAAAAACATGAAGAATAAGAGGAAAAACTGAGGCTTGGGTTACACCTCAGGGCAACTCTTTCAGAAGATACAGAGCATCCTAATGGGTAGATCAGCCAAATCATTAAAAGTAACAGCCCCACCAGATACTAAGGACCATACTTATGAGCTCCTTTGCATTGCTCTTTCATCACACAACATGTTGCAAGAGTGGCACAAATTAAAAGTGAGATTTATGAATCCATGTAAGTCCACTTTGCATGGCCAATCGTGGATTCATAAATCTCAAGTAATGTAACACAGCTCAAATCATTGGATTGCATAACTCTGAACCAGGTAGGCACTTGCATGGGCTTTGCTAGGGTGCTAGTATGCAACACCTATGCATTTTGACACATTCCCAGATTTAACCAGACAAACCTGGGAATGCACCAAAAAGAAAAACCTCCAAAGGAGAGGCATACCAAGCAGAAATATATTTATTTTTCCCTCATGTTTTCCTCTTTCTATGTGTGCTGCATTATGCACCATGGTGCAAAGGTGCCTGGATTGGTGCTAGGCAGCCAATTGCAACCCAGCACAGGTGAAAAGACAGGAATGCACCATACTGCTTGAAATACGGTGCATTCCTGCCCTTTTTCCAGTGACGCAATGCAGCACAGCAAGGTAACTTGCTGCACTGCACCACTTTGTCATCGATATGTCCTTAAGTACCCTCTAATAACAACAACCACAATATATTCAGCCGGATATAAAGAGATGAAACTGACAAGCTTACTTTGTTGGTGGGTCTTCTGTTATGGCTTATGTTTTGTAAATAAAGTAAAATTACTTTATTTAAAGAGGAGCTGTGTTAATTGTACAATGAGTGTCTAGAAGCTGGTTAAGAATTCAGCATTCAAAACGCTTCCACACTTCCTACATTCAATTGTTAAATCTAAGGTCAACAGATTCAAAGCAAAACAGATCGTCTCCAAACAAATATTTGGTGAGTTCAAAAGTAGTGGTGGTTATTTAATATTTGTTTTACATGTAATAAATACACACGATTTGTGGAAGATGCTTTAGTTTTCAAATTATCAATGTCTCTTCTTCAATCCATTCTTAAATTTGATCTCAGCATCCAGATTGCAAAATATACCGTTACAAACTTTTCTATCTTTAAAATTTGTAAAACGTATGGCAAGTATGGTGGAAAATTGGCATACAGAATATGAATGGACTTTCCACACTATTTTATTAAAACTAAATACAACATGCCTTTGGTGAGACTGATCGTCTCTACATATCAACCATTCTGCAGATGTACATCAAACGAACATTTCCCTATTCATAAAGCTCAATCCTACTCAGTGCTATCTAGAGGCTGTCTCACCAGAAAACACCTACGCTGACAACATGCAAGAAAACATGCACTCTTTGCGTTTTTACTATAAAAAGCAGCCAAGGACTGAAATCCGTTATCTATAATTACCACCCAAATGGACTCTCCTAAGCCAAAATTCCGGAATCCCATACCTCTGTAATTGAAAATTAAAGACTCACCTAAATAATGCAGCCTAATGAAATGCAAAGCCCAACTGTTGACTATCCGCCATATCAATAAATTCAAATGTGAATGGACAAATAAAGAAGCTCACAAACCTATTTATCTGCACTATAGATAATTTAAAATATTGTAAAGCACTACACCTGATCAGAAGCGGAAAGGGCAAATTATTAAGACTCATAACTAGTGTATTCTAATTCATTCTAATGTATCTATTAGAAATTGTTTCTCTCAGTCTCAGTCTATATTCCTTATCACGGTCTCTATGTTTCAGTACGATAGATTTAATTCCTAACGTTTTAAATTTCATATTTTCCTCACACTGATGCATGTTTACAAAGTGTGCAGCAAGAGGATAGTTCATGTCTTGATTTTTTATGTCCTTAATGTGTTCTTTTCATCTCATTTCCAATCGTCTCTTTGTCAACCCTACTTACTTTTTGCCACATAGACAAGTAATGAGATACAAACAATACAGAGCATTGCAATTAATAAAAGTGTTGATTGCCACATTTTTTACTCTGATCATAGTTATAGAAAGTAGTGGTTTTATCATTCACATACTTACAACAGATGCAACCACTGAATCTAATGCAACCTTCAGATTTGTCAAGTAACCGATTATCGAAAGGTTATCTGTGTATACCTAATGGTGTCACTTGTAGTGAGAATATTCAGAATGGTTTTGGATCTTCCAAAAGTGATTCCTGGTGTAGCAGATAGAATTTGGTACATATCCTTTTTTTCTATTTGCAGTAGTTACCATGGTGAGACATCTAATGCTGTTAGTGTTTTCATCTGAATTCTGTACAAGTTTTATTCTAGGGACCGTACTGCTCTTCTAGTACAAGAGCAGAATAGCCTTTATGCTAACATTACTCCACCACTCGTTTGTCCTCTCTCAATAGAACAATTATGCTTATAATGTAAAAGGTCCAAACATGTAATTTATTATCTAGCACAAAACGTTCTAGATCCCCCCAAAAATGCTGCCTTTTCCATGTGCATCTGAGAAACTGTCTTATACGTGTTGCAAAAATGGTGTATAATATAAATTAAAGTTGAGACATAGTGCACAGTATCAATATGTTTCTCTATATTGATTATTATGATCGTTCTTGAATAGGTTATGCATTTTAATCGAATATCATTGATCATGCACCAGCCCTGAAGAAGCGAGGATGCCCGCTATGGATGTGTTGGCTGCACACTTCCAATCAACTGTACTTTGTGATATCAACCTTGTACTTAAGCTATATTTGCGACAAAGGACTAAAGATGTGAAATATTTTTATTGTGCAAGATGCTTTAAAAGATATGTTTAAATAAGGAAATACATGTCGTTTTTATGTATAGTTATTTGATTTAAATATACTTTTTTAGATCATACCCTACCTGAAAACATTGCACTGTGTAATCTCGGTATTCGTTCTGATGTTTATAAAGCTGGCTGATTTATTAACCTTATCTATTGTTTATATTAACAATATTTTATTCATGATGGTACAAAAACTTTACAAAATGTAAGAAAGCAAAAAACGAGCTGCTTTAAGTGAGTTAACCCACAAGTTTGGCATTACAGGACTCACCCTCGGCAGTAGGATGAAATGACTGACCATACACAATATTTCTAGTTTAGCGCTATGGACAGGAAAATACTGCTTCATGTTTTATACATTTGACATTTTGCCCAGATTTTAGTATTACAATTATGGGTTAAATGTAGAATACAAGCAAAACATACCGTTAACATCCAGCTCTGCGATGTAATTATGCAGACATCACAGTTAAATGTTACTATTAGTGAGTCGAAATATATGCTTATGCTTTTGGGGCTTCTTGTGTAGACAATGCTATGAAGACATTAATATGTGCTAATAGGAAAAAAACAAAGGACTCTACATCACAAAATTCTCATTAACATTTGACAGAACAAGATGAGAAAACATTCTTTGAAATGGGTGAGCATGCTTCAGTGTTTCACTTGCAAGGAGCTGATAACGCTGCAATCAGTTCAGATTTCAAGCAGCCTTCACAGTCTGAAAGAAAATCAGCAAAGCTGTTAAAAGTTTGATTTGTTCTACCTAAACGTACTGCAGTTAAACAGAATAAGGTGAGCTTGGAAAAAATCCAAATACTGATATAATTTGATCCACATAGATGAACAACACTAAACGTTCACAAGATGCTCAATATATCGGACTTACTCTTTGAATAAAAAATTGGTAATTTCTTGGTGTTTATTTATTGATTTCAATCTTGGACATCTGGTAGAACATATAAATTATTGCTGTAATGCATAAATACTTCCCAATTGTACCCAGTATAAAATATGGAAAGTTAGGAAAAGTAATTTCATGATTTAAAAAATGGCTTCGTGATTATGCCTGTGACA
Source organism: Pleurodeles waltl (assembly GCF_031143425.1). Taxonomy (NCBI): domain Eukaryota; kingdom Metazoa; phylum Chordata; class Amphibia; order Caudata; family Salamandridae; genus Pleurodeles; species Pleurodeles waltl. The sequence goes on from NC_090444.1 coordinate 1,225,692,796, forward strand.
GATTATTTAGATCCCAATCGGAAACGTATTTGTACAATTTAGTCCAACAAAATTCCATTAAAACAATCTAATGCTATCACAAATGCTGATCCAGATTCGCAGAATCAGAATTTGTTGAAATTGCATATCCAAAGATTATGTGAAGCACTGCTTCTTTGGGAGTGCCAGGAATTATGAAGTTGTGTATATTATTTAGACACAAGTTTCATATTAGATGAACATAATTTTTTTGTACGGCATATTTTTGTTTTACATATGTTGACACTAATTGATTAATTTTCACTCACAAGAGACTTGGTTCAAGCAGGGATTTTATGTGCTAGATGACCATATGTGCTTCACGATCAACTTTCACCACGTATCTCTACAAACTTGGGTCCCCCCAAATCCTGGATATTCTCAAAGAAAGGTCAGACAGGTGCTCACTATTCTTCGCACCAGTTTTACAATGAAATAGTAAGGCAAACACAAGGCAAGGTGTTTTTAAATCTGGGCCGGTATGTGCAATACACAGAGGTAATATCTCATGTGCCTTTTATTCCTTTTATTCATGAGGGCATACCTCGACAAGAGTGACCACGTATAGTTCATGTAAAGTCCACAATTTATGCAAGAACTGCATGACTAATGTATTCAATGCATGGTAAAATGTATACATATTTTTCGCACCTCCAAAACATGGATATTCTCAGAGAAAGGTCAGGGAGGGGCAAAGTGTGAAGCGCATACACACAAAGCAGATCCATTGCAGAGATTTACAGACCTTCTGTTTTTTTTACACCCTATTTCAATTAAGCATACTCCAAAACAAGTTTAGATTATCTGTAGAAATATGATGGAAAGGTAACCCAATGTCACTCAAGTTCCTCATAGTTGACGGGATTGGTGAGTAGTCATCAGTTCACTGGAAACATATTTTCTGACTTTAGGTTTCCTGGCTTTAGGAATAAATATTATTTGTATTACTCCTGCTGTTTTTTTGTGAATGCTTCACATGTCAAAAACTTTTTAAATTTGCCACTCCATCAAAACCATACGTATAACCAGTGTTTAATGTGTGCTGCTTGTTTCCAGTGCGGAGCATCAGCACTTATTTTTGAGGGCCGGCGCTTATTTTTCTTCCTCAAGCGTTTACTGCGAACAAATTACACATATGGGAAAGACGGAGGAAGAGAAAAACGAAAAAGCATCACAAAGGGTAAAAGCAGAACGCTGCAAGAGTGAACTGAAGGCGCAGGGGGTGACTGTAAACGGATTAAAGAGGCCCGAGATGGCTTCAGGATTACGCTTCCTCAGTATTTCGTGTTCGCACATTTATTTGCAGCAGCCGCATGTTTAAGAGAGGGCTTTTGACACGGCGCGTTTTTATTTACATTTTAAGCACTGCATATAACATATAACAGAATTTCGATGAGGAGAACCGTAAAACAATACAGAAAAATACCTTTATTTTGTAAATAGTCGTGGACCCCCTGAGCAGGCGTCACAGACCCCCAGGGGTTACCAGACCACAGGCTGAGGAACACTGCTGTAAGAGTAGTGAACCACTGAAGAAGCAAGTCTGTTTGGATGATTAGTTTGGCGACAGCTATTCATGCTTCTTGCAGAGGTAGCAAACCCCTGAAGAAGCACTATCACAGACTTTTACCCCTGGAGACGCGCTGAGTGAGACGGAGCTGCTGCACTGATGAGATGCGCTGAGTGAGACGGAGCTGACGCACTGACGAGGGCGCCGCTGCAGACGCGGGCGAGGGCATCGCCGCAGCCGCTGCCGTTGCTGTGAAGGCTACTGAGAGAGGCGAGCGCGAGCGCGAGGGAGAGGCCTAACAGAGAACAAACGCTCCGCCCCCGCAGATGTGTTACCGCAGCTCTCTGGCAGGCGGAAGAGGAGCGGTCAATGGCGGTCTGAAGGCCCCCTGGGATTCAACATCGGACACACAGGACGCCAGGATATCAGGACGTCTGCTGGAGGAAGTGTGGTGGTGGGGCTGGTTGAGCACTTAAGAGGAACGTGTCCCCTCCTATCAGAGACGGGAGGCAGGCCCTTCTCTCCCCTCTTTTTGTTGTTGGGTGCAGGAGGGGGGTAGGAAGGGTGGTGCAGCCATAACCACAGCTGTCAGCTGTGACAGAGAGGCCTGCCCGCTGCGGATTTAAAATTCAGATGGGAAGACCTCTAAACTGCTGATGGGAAAACCAGAGCGCACTTGAAAGCTTCTCCTACTCTTTATTCTTTTCATCCCTCTCCTGCTCCCTTTTCCTACCCCTACCCCCAAGTATCCCCCTGGCACAAACGCAAACCAAACTAACCTCCCTGGTGGAAACACTGCAGTGCTGATGCGATGAACAAGTGACGATATTGCAGGAAGCCACGATGACCTGCACTCCCCACCTCAACCAGGAGGAGCTTTTTTCCTAGTACGTGTGCAAAGAGCCTAATGTTATTGGAGGCTAGTCTGCCTTTGTTGAAGCCCCGCCAAATCTAGAACGTATTCTAGCAGGGTGAGCGCAGCTGTGTTAGTCACAGCAGCGGAGTGAGTACACCAGGGCCACACGGAAGCGGCCCAGCCAGGTCTGGGTGCAGCTTGTGGGCCCTGTGTGCCCCGCTTACCCACCGCTTACCCACCGCACCTCACAACTGCACCTCGCTCCTCACCTACCTCCTCACTTACGAAACCTACGAACATTCAGCCCTCAGACACCCAGTCCATTGCTGTACGTCGCCGCGTGTACAACTTTACCTACTATTACCTCAGCAGAAGGTGTAGTGCTCAGGGCCTACCAGGGCCCACCATTCTCCACAGGTCGTAGTGAGCGCAGCAGTTTTAGTAAACTGCTGCAGAGAGAGTACACTGGGGTTACATGGAGGCGGCCCGCTAGGTTGGGTGCGGCTTGTGAATCCCCCGGGTGCCCCGCTCACCAGCCACTTTAAGCCACTGTAATCCTGCAATCCTGAACATCAGGAAAAAGCAAATTGCACTTCTCTTTCACCAATCCGGGTTAAGAGATAGCCACCATGAGATCGGGGCGACTCAGGATTCTAGCAGAGGGCAAAGTCAAACCTTAAAAATCCCAAAGGAGGCCGCAAGGGAAGGGAAAGTGTTCAGCGAAGCGCTCAGCGCAAAGTCCGCAAAGTAGCAGACCGGATCAGCTGGTAGCGCCCCTCACTCCTTTTCAGCTCTACTTCAATCAAACAGGACTCACTAACAAGGCTGACTTTTTGAAAGACCCAGCTGCGGCTTTCTTCTCAAATCCCGACACCGACGTGGGCCTTCCAACCCCACTGATTCCACAACCTCTGGTCACGGGGCAGCTGGGGCTCGGGCTGTTAACAAACCCAACACAACAATTAGGGGTGGCCCTCCCCTGTCAGGAAACATCAAAGGACCAAGCTCCTGAAGAGCTTAGTGATCCCCTGGTCCAAAGGCACAAATCAAATTCAGTTATTCAATCAATCAATCATTAGATTTATAAAGCGCGCTATGTACCCGTTAGGGTTTCGAGGCGCTGGAGGGAGTGCGGGGGGGGGTAGCTGCTATCGTTCGAAGAGCCAAGTCTTGAGGAGTCTCCTGAAGGTGAGGAGGTCCTGGGTCTGGCGTAGTGAGGTCGGGAGTGAGTTCCAGGTCTTGGCGGCAAGGTAGGAGAAGGATCTGCCGCCAGAGGTCTTGTGCTGGATTCGGGGGACGATGGCGAGGGCAAGGATGGCAGAGAGTAGTTGGCGTGAGGGGACGTAGAAGTTGAGTCTGGTGTTCAGGTAGGTGGGTCTGGTGTCGTGTAGTGCCTTGTGTGCGTGGGTGAGGAGTTTAAAGGTGATCCTCTTGTCCAAGGGGAGCCAGTGGAGGTCATTCAGGTGGTGGGAGATGTGACATCGGCGGGGTATGTCGAGGATCAGGCGGGCGGATGCGTTCTGGATGCGTTGGAGTCATTGGATGTCTTTAGTTGGGATGCCTGTGTAGAGTGCGTTGCCGTAGTCGAGCCTGCTACTGACGAGGGCTAGGGTCACCGTCTTTCTGGTTCCTGTTGGAATCCACCTGAAGATTCTGCAGAGCATGCGGAGGGTGTTGAAACAGGAGGAGGAGACTGCGTTGGTCTGTTTGAACATGGTGAGAGCGGAGTCGAGGATGAAGCCGAGGTTTCGTGCGTGGCTGGCTGGGGTGGGTGGGGGGCCCAGGGCGGTGGGCCACCAAGAGTCGTTCCAGGCCGAGGGGGAGCAGCCGAGGATGAGGACTTCCGTCTTGTCGGAGTTTAGTTTCAGGCGGCTGTTGCTCATCCACTCGTCAATGGATTTCAGTCCCTCGTGGAGGTTGGCTTTGGCGGTGTGAGGATCTTTGGTCAGGGAGAGGACGAGCTGGGTGTCGTCGGTGTAGGAGAGGATGCTGAGGTCGTGCTGACGGGCCAGTTGTGCGAGGGGGGCCATGTAGACGTTGAACAGCGTTGGGCTTAGCGAGGAGCCTTGGGGGACGCCGCAGATGAGGTTGGTGGCTTTGGAGCGGAAGGGTGAGAGTCGGACTCTCTGGGTTCTGCCGTAGAGAAAAGAGGAGATCCAGTTGAGGGCTTTGTCTTGGATACCGGCTTTGTGGAGGCGATTTATTAGGGTGCGGTGGCAGACCGTGTCGAAGGCAGCGGAGAGGTCTAGGAGGATGAGGGCTGAAATTTCGCCGTTGTCCATTTGTTGTCTGATGTCATCTGTGGCGGCGAGGAGTGCAGTCTCTGTGCTGTGGTTGCATCTGAAACCGGATTGGAAGGGGTCTAGGATGGAGTTGTCTTCGAGGTAGTGGGAGAGCTGTGCGTTGACGATCTTCTCGATGACTTTCGCTGGGAAAGGGAGGAGGGAGATCGGTCGGACGTTTTTGAGATCGTTGAGGTCAGCCTTAGGTTTCTTGAGGAGGGGTTGGATTTCTGCGTGCTTCCAGCTGTCCGGGAAGGTAGCGGTGTTGAAGGAAAGGTTGATGATCTTGCGGAGTTTGGGGGCGATGGTGACGTTGGCTTTGTTGAAGACGTGATGTGGGCAGGGGTCAGAGGGAGATCCTGAGTGGATGGAATACATGGTCTTTAGTGTTTCGGCGTCGTCTACGTGGGTCCAGGTGGTGAGGCGGTCGGCGTGGGAGGCGTTGTTGGGGGTGGAGTCAGGCAGAGGTGCGGTGTTGAAGCTGTCGTGGATGGCTGCGATTTTCTGGTAGAAGAAGGTGGAGAGATCGTCGCAGAGTTTCTGGGATGGTGGAACGTCGTTGACGTTGGCGTTGGGGTTGGAGAGCTCCTTAACGATGCAGAAGAGTTCCTTGCAGTCATGTGCGTTGTTGTTAAGGCGTTCTGTGAAGTGGGAGCGTTTGGCGAGTCGGATCAGTTGGTGGTGTTCGCGGTTGGCATCCTTGAGGGTAGCAAGGTTGTCGGGTGTGCGCTCGTGGATTCATTTTTTTTTTAGTTTCTGGCAGGTGCGTTTGGAGGTGGTCAGTTCGTCTGTGAACCAGGCTGTTTTTTTCTTTTCTTGGTTGACGGTGGGTCTCTTGAGTGGTGCTAGGATGTTGGCGCAGTTGAGGATCCATTGTTGGAGGTTGATGGCGGCGGAGTCCGGGTCGGTGGGGTTGGGTGGTGGGTTTTTGTCGAGGGTGCTGGCTAGTTGGTCTTCGGTGACTTTTCCCCACCGGCGGTGAGGCGGTAGTGGGGTGCGGTGGTGTTCGGTGTTTTTCTTGAAGGTGAAATGGATGCAGTGGTAGTCGGTCCAGTGGAGTTCGGAGGTGTGGCTGAACGAGATGTGGTTGCTTGCAGTGAAGAGAGGGTCAAGGGTGTGACCGGCGATGTGGGTGGGTGAGTTGACCAGTTGTCTGAGTCCGAGGTTGGAGAGGTTGGTGGTCAGAGATGCGGTGTTGGCGTCGTTGTTGTTCTCCAGGTGGAAGTTGAGGTCTCCCAGGAGGATGTAGTCCGTAGAGGTGAGGGCGTGGGTGCTTGCGAGGTCGGAGATGGTATCACTGAAGGGGGCTCTTGGTCCTGGAGGTCGGTATATGAGGGTTCCTCTGAGGGTAGGGTTGGGGTCCGTGTGGATCTGGAAGTGGAGGTGTTCGGCTGTCTTGAGGGTGTCTTCTGTGTGGGTGTGGATCTTGAGGGTGGATTTGTGGATGATGGCTATCCCTCCACCGATTCCGTTTGTGCAATCTCTTCTGGTGACCTTGTAGCCATCAGGGATGGCGATGGCGATGTCTGGGGCCGAGGAGTCGTTCCACCAGGTTTCGGTCAGGAAGGCTACGTCTGGGGCGGTGGTGTCGAGCAGGTCCCAGAGCTCGATGGCGTGCTTTCGTGCGGAGCGTGTGTTGAGGAGGATGCAGTGCAGGTGGTTGGTGTTGATTGTTGCAGTCTGTGTTGTTCTGTTGCAGGTGAAGTTGCAGGTGCGGCAGGAGAAGGGTCCTTTGGTGTGCTTCGGGGTGGCCTGGAAACATTCAGTGGAGGATCCAGGGTTAAGGTCGAGGAGTTCACTGGCCGAGTAGCGGAGGCTGGAGGTGCGGTGGGTGATAGGACCAGGGGGGTGGCGCTGGGCGCGGTCTGGGCGCGGACGGGCGCAGACGGGCTTGCCTCTGGCGCGCCTCCGGCGCGGACGCGCAGCGCCAGCCATTAAGAAGGGAGGGGGGAGCGAGGAGCAGCTGGGAGGAGGGAGGCGGGAGGGAGTGGCGAATGGGGGCGCGAGGGGGGCGGGGCCGCAGGGAGGCAGCGGCAGGGAAGAGATCGGCAATGGGGAGCGCCCAAGGGGCGAAAAAACAAGGCACAAGCAGAAAGGCAAAAGGTCAAAAACAGTCACAACATACAATGATGGCACAAATTACAGTCGGGATACAGCAATCAGAGGGGCACAAGGGGGGCAGAAGCGCAAGGAGGCAGGGCGCTGAACCAGTGGAAAAAAACACTTACAGAACGGCGAAAAAGCGGCACACGGGTCAAGTGAGGCTTACCAGGGCCTCGAACACGCTAGCAGCAGCGTGGGCGGGGGTCAGGGGCACGAGACAGCAAGGTGGTGCTGCGGACGTGGGGGGCGAGCTCTAGACCTAAAACAGGTCAGAGGTCGCTCACTCGCGACGCGCAGCGCCAGCCATTAAGAAGGGAGGGGGGAGGGAGGAGCAGCTGGGAGGCGGGAGGCGGGAGGGAGCGGCGAATGGGGGCGCGAGCGGCGAATGGGGGCGCGAGGGGGGCGGGGCCACAGGGAGGCAGCGGCAGGGAAGAGATCGGCAATGGGGAGCGCCCAAGGGGTGAAAAAACAAGGCACAAACAGAAAGGCAAAAGGTCAAAAACAGTCACAACATACAATGATGGCACAAATTACAGTCAGTTATTTAAGTAGCCCAATAGCACACAAAAATTCGCAAGCGGGTAGAATCGTGACTATGGCTCAGGTACATGCTCAGGAGTGGGAGACTTCTCCAGGTGCTCATCAACAGGTTTTAACGGGCAACCCAAGTAACTCTGAGCTTCCAAACTCTAGGGGTAATGCGACAGAGAAACATAATGACACTGGGTATGTGAAAACCCACCAACAATCGACCCCAATCCCGTGGTCAAATTTCAACACCCAGGGGAACAATGAAAGACTGGACATTGGTTCCGAAGTAACTACAGGGTTGGAAGATTCCTGGTTACAGTCGCTCTCTATAACAAATGACAAAGACCTGGGAGAAGCGCTGGACTTAAAAACTTTTGATCTAGTGAATCCTAAGGATCAGCAGTCGAGCTATCCTCTGGTGGTAGGAAGCATTAAAAACAGCATTACTACGCACCAACAAGAAATAACTTTTAACTCGATTATTGAAATTTCTAGCGAGATGTCCAAAATACAATCACTTGAGGAATTAATGGTAAAAAGCAACTCGACTACTTCGCCTTCCAATAATCCCCCCTCAGAGTCCATTAACAGGGAAAAAAAATTCTATGCAAAAACCCCGCTCACGCAGGCCACCTTACTTGTGAGATGGGAGATCTAACGCGACTACACACCTCATTGCTGAATGCTCTACATACTTCAACGGCGGTTCTTAACATGCAATCAGATAAATTAGACTTGCAAATGTATCTAATGAAGGTAATGGCCACATACATAGCTGACATCAATCACAAATTGGACTCGCTGGCCATCCGCCCCATCGAACAAAATTGCAACCACCAGCAAATTCCTTTTAATTGTGGCCCAATAATAGATAAATTGTGTACGTTACCACAAGTCTTAGTAGAGATTCTGCAGGAAGTTAAAACAAGAAAAACGAATGAGGCCATCCCCAGGAACCACAATACATCTCAAAAGACACCAGCCTTTGGGGTAAGCAACCCAGCAAAAAAAGATGCAAACATTCAGTGCATTAACCCAATGGTCACAGACGGATCAGATGGATCTTCACAGTCGGAACAAACAGCATCTACCAATTTGGAGAGTATAATTGAGCAGCCAGCTCCAGCACTGAAACCCCTAACAAAGAGACAAACAAAGCGAGCAAGAAAGGCAAGGAAACAAACACGTGCCAAATCTATTAATGACAATCTGTATCCCATATTTTCAACGCTTCGGCAACCGCAAAATCCGGTTTCAGGAACCGCAAGAAGTATGCAAATTTCAAATAGCTCCAAAGCCATAAGGGAGGTGGTAGTCACCAGTCCAGAACAACAATTCACTGGAGAACATCTACCTGCTGACTCGCCAATGTCGGTCAAATATAACATGCCACACCCAACATCCCAAGACCAATTGAACGGGCACGCATCGGTCATGAGGTTGGCTGCTCCTCGTCAGGGACACCTAAGGGCAGGAAATTGCATCAACAAGGAAAAATCTGAGATCCATTTAGATGCCCAATTACCAGCGAAGATTCCACCAGTGCCACCCTCCTATGCAGCTGTCGCACAAGCCACTTCCTCACTATCTACAATAACCCTTCCGGACAAGACCCAGGGCATCTTGCCGAGTCTCAAAACATCTTCCATGCGAAGATCGTCCGCCCAGGTCAATGCGGGGCAGGTTATAGTAATCCCCGCAGGCACAAAGAAAAATAAATTTACTCCTTTAGCAGACGACTCGCAGTCCGGACTCAATCCTCTCACCAGAGAAACACTCTTGTCACCGACCCTAAATCTCAAATATCCTTCTAGGGAGGTCTTAACTACTCATTGTGATGGACAAATAAAGACAAAAGTAACGATTCAAAATACTCAAATAGCCGCAACAGACCTTGAAAATAAAGCCCTTTTAAGCAAACAATCATCCACGCTCAAAAGGGCCCCAAACAGAAACAAGTTGGAGGATGGTCAACGGAACAGGCCGATGCAACACTGAATTATAGAGCATTCCCATCAATCACAATTTAGTCATGTTATTGAAAATGATAGGGAATCAAGGCAGGTCATTCTAACCCCAGATAATGACTCACGCGGCCAACAAGACAGCCTGAACAGGGGCAACATTCTGAGGCTTTTGGCAGAGCTTCATTCAACTAAGAAAATTATGTCCCCAGATTTAATATCACTGATATTCCTCTCCAACAGCACTCAGAATGACCGGGAACAAACTCTGACTATGTGGAGAACAAGCAAAATTGCTGCATTAATCATGGCAGTTAAGCAACAGTTTGAAAACTGGGGTATACGGCTATCACAACCAACCAGCCCACGTTATCCTTTTCCCCTATTGTTAAATCTGAAAAATGAACTAATTCAAAAAACGGAGTCACAGGCCCACAAGCGCGGATGGGGCCTGGACGTCGGGGAAGCAGAATAGCGTCAATCCAAATGGGGGGAAAAAGATTCAAATACCTCTATTGATCCCCTAATTGTAGGGAATGGAGTACAAGATAAATGGAGATGGATGGCACGTAGCCTAAATTACAGGAGAAGTAATTGACCCACCATACACAATGCACTAGATACAGATCAAAGGCCGACCGTTACTATTATGTTCTGGAACATCGCAGGAGCAAAAGCAATTATTACAGAAGGTTTTACAGTAATGTTCAGTTGCAACTACTTGATAATAGATCTGCAAGAAACATGGCTGGTAGACCTGATAGAACTAGGAGGCTATTCTCTACACCACATTGGAGCTGAAAAATCAAACAAATCAGGCAGGGCAAGCGGTGGTCTAGCCACATGCATCTCTACGGCACTTCAGGTCACAACAGAACAGCTGGCCTTCTCATCGACGGACTTACAGGCAATAAAAATCAATTTTAGTTTCAATCATCACGCTCCACTAATTATCTTTAATGTCTATGCCCATCCGCGGAAACATCGTAAAGTACTTCTCTTCGAGAAGTTACTGCAAAAGGTAGAAGAGATACGGTGCGCTAATCCAGCATGGGACATTTTAGTAACAAGCGACTTTAACAGCAACCTGATATATACTCCAGAACCGGACGAGCAATTGGCAGCAGAAAACGCAATTTGGTCAGTGCTACCACAGTTACCATCAATACAGACGAAACTGGATATAAGGGGCAAGCAATTGGTAGAGGCCTTAGAACATCTGAGTATGAGGGTGCTAAACGGCAGGGTGGAAGATGATGTCCCGCCCAGCTTTACTCATCATAGTGCAAAATCTGCAACTACAATTGACTATACTGCCGTCTCTCTTCCCCTGCTGGCACATGTTAAAAAATTCAAAATCATACCTACTCTCCACAGTGACCATATGCTTCAGCATATAGAATTGGCTTGGAACGTTCCGTGTTTTCTTGCAGCCATAAATGAATTAGGAACAGTAACCTCTGTCAATCTAAGCCGCTTGTTTTGGACGGAGTCCTCTCTACCACAGCTGTGCAAAAATATAAAAACCCTGCTTCAATCAACAGCACGCCAAGATCTCTCAGCTGGGGAGGTGTGGGACAGCTTTCTACAATTAGTACCATCACTTGGCTCGGCCAGGCGTCAAGCTCCAAATCCTAACCGGAGGCCACTAACTATGCCACCAAATATCTTAGAATTAAGAAAGGGTCTGAGACGCAAACTCAGATCCACAAAAGATAGACCTCCTACAGAATCTTTATGTGCCCAAATAAAAACCCTTCGGAAAAATTATAAGAAACAGGTATGGCAAATACGAACACAAAAGGAGGAGGATTTCTGGATCAAATTACTTTTCAACTTAAGAAAGGCTAGTACTAGAGAATTCTGGATGTCAGTGAATGAAATAGACCGAAAGGCAAGAATAATAAACTGTACTTCAATTTCAGAAGATAAATGGGTGGATTACCTGTTAGACATCTTTTTCAAGCTAACCCCTCCTGTAGAAAATCAGCAACTGAAGGCTTCACTAAAACCTACAGACGTTCGTCAGAGTGATATGAGATTCAATGCCAATAAAGTAGCCCAGGTGATCAGAAGGAGCCGTAGGGACGGGGCTCCCGGCCCTAACGGTCTCCCCCACGCCATATTTAAGGCGGATCTCGATTATTGGTCAGCTACTCTGTCAATATTATATGCTGAAGTCGAACGTAACAGTACCATTCCTGATAGTTGGAAAGGATCCATCATTAATCCTGTATACAAAGGAGGCAGCAGGGCAAACCCAGCTAGCTATAGGTTGATAGCTCTAATTGACAGTGAGACCAAATACTTTGCCTCTTTAATCATAGCAGACCTGCTCACCTGGTCTAATCTAAATAACCTGGTCCCTATGAATCAAACTGGTTTCCGGAAGGGCTACGGCACAGTGACTAACATTCTTGCGCTTGGAGATATAGCCAACCGAGCAAAGCGCTTAAAGAAAAATTTACACATATGTTTTGTGGATTTCAAAAGTGCTTTTGATTGTGTGGACAGAGCAATTCTCTGGAACAAACTACAGAGTTGGGGTTTGCAAGAACGAATTTTGAGGTGCATAGAATTGCTGTATGATAAAACTTGGGTAACAGACGGCTCAAAAGTTTCCAGGAGAATACCAACAAATATAGGATTAAAACAAGGCTGCGTGTTGGCCCCGCACCTCTTTAACCTCTTCATGGCAGATCTCTCTGCAAAACTAGACACAACCAACTCGCATTCTCCAAGGATGGGAAGTCTGGCTATAACACATCTATCGTATGCTGATGACATTGTTCTGTTAAGCCACACAAAAATAGGGTTGCAACGGCTGGTTAGTGCCTTGGTCGAATTTGCAAAGACAAACAAACTAGAGGTTAACACTTCAAAGACAAAACAATGTCAATAGGCTGCTCTTTGAATCCTGCAAATAAAATAAAATTGAACGGTATCACTATTGATACGATCTGCAGCTACAAATATCTTGGATTTACTGTAGACAATAAGATCAATTTTGTGCCGCAAAACCAGTATATTCAACAGAAGTGCAAAGCCTTGGCGTTTGCTTTCTGCACTCTTGCTAAAAGATTAAAGGGCCCATCATATAAACCACTAATGTCGGTTATGTCAGCTAAATTCCTTACAGCAATTATATACGGAAGCGCAGCCCAATACGGGAAAGATGCTAGCCTTCTGGAAAGACAACAAATAAAAATCTATAAGCAAGTCTTCAATCTTCCTCGCTCTGCTTCCCCTGCACAGATAAGGCTGGAATTTGGTCTAATAGAACAGCAGCTCGACAGGAAGGCCCACACAATAAAGATCTGGTACAAAATAAGGAAAAACACTGTAAGCCAGCTAGTAGTGGCACTATGGAATTCAGTAAATGGCAATCCTAATTCAGTATACAACAGGTACCTGAACAACTCATTGCAAGAGACGAAAACAAAGTACCTATGGGATTCCAACATGTCGTATTCCCTTTTGTGTCGAGCGATAAAAAAGGAAATAAGTATCCAATCTTTTCTAGATGATAAAGCTAAACTTGCGCAACGCTCACACGCCTGGCTGGTAATGCATACTTATACCACCATGGCCCCATCACAATACCTGGCCGCAACCTTCGCACTTCACATCAAGCATCGCTTTTTGACTCTGCGTTTGGGAGCATCTCCTGCTAGAGCAGATCAACCAATGTGGAAGAATAGAGGAGAGACTTCCTGCAGGCTATGTAAAGGCCCGAAAGAAGATATGGTTCACCTGATTTGTATTTCTCCAGCCTTAAACCGATTTTTATGAGAAATGGGACACGTTCCTGTCGGTCAGCGGTGATGTCAATGTTTGATCCAAATGATACACAATTTTATAGAATTTTAGTGATTTTTTTATCTTTAAATATGTTGTATTGTGAGATGATTGTTATGGTTTTTATTAACTAAACAATAAAGATTATTGATATAACTTATTATTTACTAAAAGACAAGGACAGTGATGATGGAACAACGTGGCCTCTTGTACACTGTTTCGAAATGGGGACACAGGCAAATAGAATGAGAGAATCACATAATTCCATCCCATAGAACCTATTTTAGTGATGTTTGAATGTAACTGGGCATTTACTTGAATGGAATATTCTTTTATAACATTGTTTTCACCGATTGCCTAATAGGTACTTGAATAATTGCTGTGGACCATAGATCGCTCACAAGACTGTGAACAGCGCTACTGCAGATGGAGGCGCCGAATATCCAGGCTGTGTAGATTTGATTCCATCTGATACCTCCTAATTCACCACCAATCACCCCCTGCGTCTTTATCGCAGTACCTTTTTAAATCCCTGCTTCCTTGTTTTCTTGGTGATTTTTTTGTCTTGCTTTTCCTCTTTCTTTCCACATCTATGTATTTTTCTCTCTAGCTCGTGGTGAAAGTCTATTAAGTCAAAATAAATGCCAGTCACGAAAGATGAGTGCTAGTGGCCCCCAACGGCAACCACCAGCTTAAATTAAGCACTGTTTTTACCCTGACGGATGTCACGGACATTTATTATATTTACCTATCTGTCTGTAGCCTCACACTATTACTTTACTCTTTGGATCCCATTCAGTCACTGTATACTTTGACTTATTTTCCGATCTCAAGAGAAAGTCAATGACCCTTTTCTGGTACCGCACACCTGCCACTATAAGTAGAAGATATTTCATTGTATGTTCATTATTGTCCTTAAAAGAAGCTGGATCAGAATATCGGCAATGCATTATTAAAGAACCTCAGGACAGATGCATCATAATTTCTGAAATCCTGAATATAAATTTTACTGGGACATTGTGGTTAGATTTTACATGCACAAAATATAGAAATTCAGCTGTCATAGTTACTTCAAGTAAATATAAGTTTTGCCCTAAGGTAACTATAACTCACACCTCGGCTATGCACAGTTCTCATCAATAACTTTACTGCAAAGGTTACCATGATACTATGAATGATGTCATAGAAGAGGTCATAAGTGATGTAATATGTGGGGTAATTAGCAATGCGTGGCGAGGACTGAAGTTATAGTTATCTTAGAGTTCAAGTGTTGAAGCAGATATGCTAATTAAGAACATTTTTAATGATTCATATGTTGTTACTAATGAGAAAATGCATAGAGAAATTGATCGTAGAAAAATAATGTGCAGGTTTGAAAAATGTGTCCTCGGGGTATGGACACCATGTGTATTAAAACAACTGAAAATGTGAAAAATAATGATATATGAGATGAGATGAGATATATGAGAAAAATTTAGTAATATGTCATAATGTCATAATGTCATAAAATCAAGAGGAACCTCTGCCAAGAAGAAGAGCTGAAAAGCGGAAGGAGGAGTACTGCCACTTTGCCTGTGACTGTGCTTTGCTGGGTTGGCCTGCAGTTGCTGCTTCTGCCTGAAAGAGGACAAAGACTGGACGTTGTAGTATATTCCTTCTTGTGAAGAATCTCCAAGGGCTAGGATTGAGCTTCTTCCTATTTTGAAGTCTCAGGGCTATCAAAGACTTCATTTGCCAGCACCTGCACTCTCTGCTGAGACTCCTGCCTCGCCAAGTAGTGCCCTATGCAATCCCTGGTCCCTTGAGAGGTGAAGTTGGCAGAACAAGGACTGAAATTCTCACACAGAACTCAATACAGGGAACATTTAGATGCACCACCTGCAATGCAGGTGAAAACCGGCGCACCACCTGCTTTGCAGCAAAAATCAACACTCCACCTGCATTGCGGCTGGCAGATCGATGCATCACAGCCGGAGAAGCAACACAACAACTGCTTGCGGCTGCTGATTATGATGTAAACCCCATGCAGCACTTTCTGCCAACATCTAGTGAACAGATTTCTCACGCATCATCGCTGGGCATCAAAAATGAATGCAAGCCAGCGCAGATCCGAGGTGCCCATCTGGAAATCAACGCATTGCTCTCTTGCAGGAGAGTAAAATGATGCATCGCCTACCCAACCACAGAAGAAACAATGCACAACCTCACTTGTGAGTAAGGAATTGACGCGTCACTGACTTTTTGATGCACACTCGCCAGTACAGATTTATTTTTTACACAAACCAGGTACTTTGTGTAAAACAACGTGTTCACTGCCTTCCATGGAGTAAGACTCTTATTGTTCTGAAAATTCATATCTTGACTTGTGTATATTGGATTTTTGTTGTTTGGGTCTTGTTTGATTTAGATAAATATTGTCTATTTTTCTAAACTGGCGTAGTGTCAATTTTGTAGTGTTTGCACTATATTACTGTGTGTGATGGTACAAATAGTTTACGCATTGCCTTTGAGATAAGCCTGACTGCTTGGTCCAAGCTACCAAGGGTGGGAGCAGGGATTATTCAAGTTTGTACCTCCATTGTTTTTACTAGAGTGAGATTCTCTGCTTGGACAGAGTGCAAACTGACTGCCAACCAGAGACCCCATTTCTAACAGTCAGGGAAATCATGTATCAGGTGCACAGAGCACAGCTAAAATTCAAAACCACCACTCCTTGCTACATGGTGCAACGGTGTCTGCCTTTGATAGCTATGTGAAGAGAAAGAATTGACCCACCACATTTTGGAAGGTATCCATTTAGCTTGCACTTTCTGAAGTCAAACTGTGTTCATGACAATGAAACACACATCAGGCAGTAGCCATGCTTGCTTCTTGGCTTCACTAAGCTAATTACATATTACTACTGCACAGCAAATAAACATGTTTTATTAATGTCCTGTGTAGGCATGTTAATACATTGTGAACATTTTCCAAATATTATCCATGCTAAATTATTAGGTGTGCCCCAAACAGCCTGTGAAACATTTGGTGTGATGACATGTGAGTGTGTCCCCCTGAAACATACATGGATGGTGGCCCACACATTTTGGAGTCAGTAATTCCCTGGCATGCCTAGTGATGACACTACCTGCACAGTGCTGGTGGGTCCCTGAGCACCTCAGGGCCTCAAATGCACTGCATGGTCTGTATCGGTTAGGGCCAGGCTAACAGAGTTAGGCTGTAGCATGGCTTACTAACCAAAAAACACATATGACCATTCAAGTCCTGAAAGCAATTACAGATGTTTGCTAAGGAGACACATCTACAAGCTCATGGTGCATATGTACTTACCAACAGCTTCACCAACTTCAAGATTGAGATGATCAATTAAATCAGCCTCCCAGCTGACGACATCTACCGATATGTGTTTAACTTGTGTAGCGGCCATTCAATGCTAAGGACATTGCTCATGTAGTGGCCTACCTTCTCCCAATGCTGATTCCTCTCCAAGGTAGGGTCCCCCTGGCTCACCCTAACCCCCGTGGCAATTATGTTGGGTAGCTAAAAGACTAGAAGCCACAGGAAGTGACCAAACTCCTCCTCTGACAATTTTTTTGACCTGCCCCTCCCCAACATAACCCCCAAACAAAACACCCTTACATAACATTAAACCTGACCTAAAACGGTACCCTATCCTTAAAACTGCAAATCCCTAAAAATGATAAATGCCCTACAATCCAGTGCACAAAACAGTACAAAATACAATTACAAAATAGAAAAACACTTTTGGGACAAATCTCACAACCAAACAGCAAACACCTCAGCCAGCCAGCACAGACAAAAAGACTGTAAGGGAAAGTGAAAGTATCTTCAAACGTTCTGGTTTGCAGCATGGCAGAGTCATTGCATCCTTTCCTGGGTGGATGCTTCATATTTTCTACTGATGCGTCATTTTTTCTGATGCTTTGTGGAAAAATTAGGCAAAGCATGATTTAGGAACAATGCTTACCTATGCCCAGTGCATAATTTGTGATGCATTAGCGTTGATGCATTTCTTCCAGGTGACATGCTGGAGTCAATGCATCACAGAAGAGGCTAATGCATGTAATTTAAATGATGCAATGGGCCTATTGTGTGTGCTACAGCGCAGTGTATTGTGCAGTGCAGGTAAGCACTCTCAGCGATCAATTATCTTGGTCAAATTTACTGGGCTGACATGCTTGACTACTTGAAATGTGTTGCATGTGTGTGTTAACAATGCACATATACGTGAGTCATTGTACTGATGGCGCAGACACTAGGACATATAATAAATCTCAGTGAAATACACTAACAAACTGTGAACTCTTGAGAGCTTGACATCATTTATATGCCTTACAGTTTGTATCATGCTTGGCTGGATGTAGATAGTTGTGTAGTTGTTTTTTTTTAATATGTAGGAAAGACCTCCTTTTTGCCTAGTCAACCCCATATTTTTTGGACAGATAATGGTGTTCACTGACTTTTGGCTATGTCCTGAGTACTTCTAACCAGTCGCAGGGCCAGTGCTCTGTGTAAAGTGGATATGCAAATTAGGCTAATTATAATTGGCTATGTCAACCTACCTATCAGTCCTTAGTATATTGTAGGGCATGAAGATTGAGGGACCCCAGCATAGGTAGTGCACCCATAGCTGCACTGCTGAGGTACCCAGTGTTATTCTAGAGGCAGGCCTGCTTTGCTGACTGCTTTTAAATTAAAGTTACCTTCAAATTCAACTTTAAAACGGAAAGTACTTCCAAATTCTTAAACTACCTTACTTTTACATATACGTGAACCCTAAGGCGTGCTCTAGGTTACCCTAGGTCTGGGTGCTATGTAACTATAAGCAGGGACCTTATAAAAGATGTTTTATAAACCCTGGTGAGGGAAAAATAGCCAAATTTGTTTTCCCTCACTGTACTGAATGGGCTCCATAGGCTAGCACAGGAGACTTTTTCCCATATTTATACTTTTTTTAGTGCTGCATTTGTGTCATTTTATGACGCAAAAGCAGCGCAAACGTACAATATACAATTGTATTCTGTAACTTTGTGCCTCTTTTGCGTCAAACAATGACGCAAATGCAGTGCTAAAAGAGTATAAATATGGCCCTTTATTTTGAATTAGTAAAGTCTCAAAAGGAGCTAAACATTTCAAGTTTGGTAGCAAAAGTATTGTTCTTATAAATCCAACAACTTGACATTGTTGAGTCCAGTATAACTAGTTCAGGGAAAGAGTTTTAGAACTCTATCTGAAAGTTGCCAACTTCAGCTCTGTAGTGCCCTTTTTTGATTGGCAGCCTGGCCAGACTCCTTTGATGAGGTGTGAAGTGGCTTTGGCTGAGTACAAAGGAATTGCCTGGGGAGGAGATCTTCCTCAGCAGATGGTGAAACAGGATGGTAGAGAGCAGCCAAACTGAACTTCAAAGGAGGGAAGGACATTTGGAGCAACTCAGGGCCTCCCCCATTTCCTACAAGCCCAGACATCCCGGTGTCCCCCTGACTAGATTAGGAGAGCGCAGGAAAGGTATATGCTAAGGGATTTTAACACCAGTGGGTGGGCTCAACCAGACCTAACCTCCAAGATTGAATTTCTGCCATGTTGGATTTTTGAGGAATGTTTCTCCCTGGGATTGATTTTTGCCACACTTCCCAAGAAGGGGTCATTCAAGAGTGTGGTGGTCTGCCTGTGAATGGACAGTTGACCCCCTGCATTCTACCCCAGGAGCAAGGATAAATATGGTTGAGCTGCACCCACACCTCAGATCCCTACAAGGAACAAGACAAAGAAGGACTGCCCGGCTGGACCCCTACCCGCAGCTGAACACTGCACTCTGAAGGACTGCACCAGCTGCACACTTGGGCTTCACCACAAAAAGGACTTTGCCTGACTTCAAGTGGTTCAAAAAGGGACTCCCTGTTTGCTACAGGTAGAACATAGCTAACCAGAGTCCCCGTGATCAAAGCCTGAAGAAACTGACCAGCTGACCACTGTCCAATGGTCATTTTTTAGTTTAAGCCAGGTGCATTCTGGGAGTTGGAGTCCTAACCTACAAGGAGCAACTCAGAGCTTCTGGAACCTTGGAGTGAGCTGTGGACTCCTAAAGGACCTTCAAAGGCCTTCTGAAAGAAGATGCAGAAGTTTAGAGAAGATTGGAGAACTTTTGGTAAACAGCTCAATAAAGTGACTGACCTGATGTCACGAGTCAAGACGGCTTACGTCGACCGCGGCCCAGTCTAGCTTGTAGGTTCGTCCTGCTCAGAAACTCCAGGGTCCCTGACTTCCAGGATTTCACAGAGAGCTTCTAGAAAGGCAATCCGACAATGTTGATTCGAAATAGGCTTGCTGTGGAGGGTCGTTCGACATCAGACAGAAAAAGCTCAAAAAAAGTGGTAAACTCCAAATGTAAAAAGTTGACTGAGGCTTCCCATGCAGCATGTCCAAGGGGGGCTTCAAGGACCTAGATGCAGTTTCAAGTTCTGCCTGGACGTAGATTTCTGTCACAAAAAGTCATGTAAGTCTGAAGCTAAAATTCTTTACTGAGGTCTCCTGTGACGCGAATCCAAAGAGGGCTCAGGGGAGGTTGGATTCAATCTGCAACTTCGTCCCCGTGAAGAAAATTTTCAAATAAAAGACTAAAGACCACATTACGAGATCAGTGTTTTTTGTGCCGGTCCGCCGTGGGAAAGCCTCCCACCAGACCACCAGTGGTGGAGGTATAGTGACCGCTGCATTACGAGTCACAAAGGGAAAACTGTCCTAAAACAGATCAAAATTTGACACCGCCGGGCAAAACTAGGGTGTGAGAGAGGCGGTCCCACCACCAGCACTGCTGTGACATCACAACTCCACCTGCCATATTACTTTTGTGCACGGCGGATCCTACACAGTGGTGAACCCTTGGCGGTTTGCACTGCAGTGAACCATCCAATAGGATCACGTTGCTGCAATGGAGGACAGGGGCCCATGACGATCATCACCAGCGGTGACAGTCAGGTATGTGGCGGCCCTCACCACTGACATCTCCCCCTCTCAGATGACCCCCCCTCGACATGGGCTGCAGTGTGGCCCAGTCATGTAGGTCAGTGGACTGTAACAGGGGGATGGGTGTTTGCTTGCTGTGCATGTGTGTGAAGTGTACATGTGAGGTGTGCGTGCGTGTGTGTGTGTGTACGGGTGTGTGGAGGTGTGGCAGTGTGTGTAGGGTGACAGGAATGTGTCGCTGGGTGCGTTACTGCCAGGGTTTTCACGGCAGGGCGACTGCCGCAAAAACCCTGGTGGTAAGCACCCTCGTAATACAGCTGGCGGTGTGGGAATGTCGCAGGCCACACAGATGTGCTCCTAATACAACAATCTGCACCAATGGGCCGGCAGCGGTGAGACCACCACGTCCACTGCTGTGGTCCTCGGACTGCTGTGGTCAAAATGGGGGTCTAAGTCCAAGGGTCACCGTTTGACTGACACAGCCCGCATCCTGTAGCTGAGCAGGGCTCCATCGCAGTCGACCTCAAATGCTGACTTTGCCTTGGTCGAGTGCAAGCAAATGTCCATATTGGCACTTTTAGTTTCTAAATGCTAAAAAACATATATTCTTTAAAAAGTCGTATCTCCAGTTCCCCTTATTTGATTTTGATCGTTTTGGTGTCAAATTAAAGATAACATTATTTTCTATTTTGATAAATTGGTATTGGATTTTTAAACTGTTTCCTGTGATTTATTTAATTACTGTTTTGTGCTATTTGAATGCTTTACAAACTTCGGCCCTCATCATGAAACTGGTGGTAAATCCCACTTACCGCCATGCTGATGGCCGCCAACATAACACCGCAGAGACAGATAACGGTTCTGAATATTACGATACACACACACCAATCAAACTGAATACAGCCACATACACAAATCCACCAGCCCAAAGGTCAGTGATAAAGTGGTGGTCCCAACACCCATACCGTTACGCTAACAGAACAACACCCACCACATCATGACCCACGAATCACCACAGCGGACATTCAACTTCGGTAAACCGTTTGCAGTACACACCGCCGCGCTCAGAATGGACACCCAAAAACTAAACTACACAACATCAGGCAATTCAAACATCACACACCTGACCCACCATACACCCACCACACCCACCCACTCACACCACTATAAAACACAATCCCACATTACCCAAAACCCTTTACGTATACAAATCCTTGCTACCAGACAAACATCAAGACCACTGCGACAAATACACACACCCATACCTCCCTCACCCACTCCACTACGCATACCCAATCACACCACCCACACACTCACACACATCACACAATATCCATGTCCCCACAAAGGCACCCAGATGTCTCAGATGAGGAGTTGAGGGTCATGGTGGAGGAAATAGTCAGGGTAGAGCCACAGCTGTTTGGAGCACAGGTTCAGTAGATATCCATTGCAAGGAAGATGAAGCTCTGACGGAGAATCGTGGACAGGGTGAACGCCATGGGACAGCATCCAAGAACAAGGGACGACATCAGGAAGAGGTGGAATGACCTACGGGGAAGGTATGTTCCATGGCAGCAAAGTACCAGCTTGCCATACAGAGGACACCTCCTCCCCCAAAGCTCACAGCATGGGAGGAGCAAGTCTTGGCATTACTGCATCCTGAGGGACTCACTGGAGTAGCCAGAGGACTGGACACTGGTAAGTCAACATTTACCACTTATCACCCCCCATTCCTGCATGTCAACTCATACCCTCACCCTCACTCCCATCACATCACTCCATCCCACACACTGCACCAACGCAGATGACTAACCCCAATGCCAAGCCCTGCATGCCATACCAATGCACGTACAGCTCTCCCAGCCCTGCATGGACACCCATCACCAAAGCATGCACAGCTCAGGGGAACTAACAATCCCACAATACATCACCATACACAATCAAAGGTGGCAGAGCAAAAGCAACCATAGATGGGAAGATAGGGACATACAACATGTCACAGACATGAAGCATAATAAATCTCTTATATACCCACAGATGCCCCAGCCAATCTCAGTGGAGAGGAGGTGCCACAACTATCCAGTCCCCCAGCAGAAGATGCCCCAGTGATGAGAGTAACTCTGTACTTCAGGATCTGGATCAAGAACCTGGCCCATCAGGGACCTCTGGACAGTTGTTCACCCCAGCTCACTCACAGCCACCACAGAACCTCCCTCATCAGTTACCCACAGCCCCACCTAGCATCCACACACCTATGTCCCCAGGACATGTCAATCAGCAGTGTGCTCACCTATACAGGGACACCAGTCCACACCTCTTACCCAAGACAATCAGGGACCTGGGGTCAGTGGCAATGGGCACACCATTCAGGGGACAGGGGCACAGGGCAACAGAACCACTGAGAGGACGGCTGTGCGCCAGGGGGAGGACAGGCCAAGGGAATCAACTCTCACAAGGCACTCACTGATGTCCTGGGTGCCTACCAACAATCACAGGACACGATGGGACAGATTCTGAACAACATGCAGGAGAACAAGTGGCTGCAGGAGGAACACCATCAGGAAATCAGGGAAAACTTGCAGGCACTCAACACCACTATGATCTCCATAGCAGGGGTGCTGGCAGACATGGCCAACATCATGAGGGAATGGACAGCATACCAGCGGGTGCCTACCACTAGCCATTCTATTGACCAGCCCTCCACTTCTGCTACAGGAAGCCCCGCCACAGGACCCACAGGCCACCAGCACCCCTCCCCTTGCAGAAAGTGAACCACCCCACAACCGTTCCCTGAGAACCAGACAGAAGCCAGATACACTTGCCAAGACCAAGACCACTGCTCGGAAATTAGATTCTCCTGATTATCCCTCTTGTGTCCCACCCTGTCACCTTGTCCACTTTCAACTGCCATTGCTCCCCTTCCTATGGCCCCTTGGACACTGGACTTGTGCTTCAAACTGACTGGAACAATAACCTGGACTTTCCTCCACCATCATCTATTCAATTTCAGTTTACCCTCAATTATATAGCACTACAATAAACACCCTTGAACACATTTGAGAAATACTGTTTTATGTCTCTTTAATGTGCATTGGTGGGAACAGTCACACCGAGTGCAAATTATCTGAACTCTGTCATAGATGACAAATAATGACCTGGAACAGTCTGTAGTGAACACATCATGTTGTCATATCACCAACATCTGGAAAATGAGAAGCCATAGGTGACAGTAAGTTGAGATAAAAAGGAAGTGAATGCCATCATTCTACAGGCACACAGATAAATCAATAGTCAGAGTTATGGTCAGTACTACTGTCGCACCTTTTTGTCATTGGAAGTATTGTTGTATAACTGATGTTCTATTGTCCACATCCTCATCCTCTTCATCCTCACTGTCCTCAGGGTCCACTGCTTCCACAGGGTCATTTCCAGTCCCCTCTTCCTGCAGAAATGACACATGTTGTCTGAGGACCAAGTTGGGCAACATGCAGCATGCTACTAGTATCTGGCAGACTTTTTCGGTTGAGTAGTACAGGGATACACCTGTCAGATGGAGGCACCTGAACCTGGCCTTTCTATAATCCTCCTGGTTCACCCATGTGCCTCATTATAACATTCCTCAGCTCCTGTCCTGGCATTCCTCACAGGGGTCAGCAGCCACAGTAGGTTTGGGTAGCCAGAGTCACCTGCAAGTATTGAGGGACAACATTTAGCCTCACACAATGATTTGGGGAAGACACTGAAAGGGCTACACTAACATACATTGGGTGGGGACTATGGCTCACCTATTAGCCACACCCTGTGCCTCTGTAGTTGGGCTATCACATTTGGGATGCTGCTATTCCTCAGGGCAAAGGCGTCATGGACCGATCCAGGATACTTGGCAGTGACGTGGGAGATGTACTGGTCAGTCAAGCAAACCATTTGCACATTCAGTGAGTGGAAACTCTTCTGATTCCTGAACACCTGTTCATTCTGGCGGGGGGGCTAATGCAACATGTGTACCATTGATTGCACCAATTATATTGGGATATGTCTAATTGTATAGAATCCTGCCTTCACAGTGGCCAAATCTTCCACCTGGGGTAAAGCAATGAAGCTGCACATGTGTTTCACCAGGGCAGACAAGACCCTTGCCAGCACAATGGAAAACATTGGCTGTGACATTTCAGCTGCCAAGCCCACTTGGAAAGAACCAGTTGCCAGCAAATGGAGCACTGATAGCACTTGCACAAGAGGGGGGATTCCAGTGGGAAGACAGATAGCTGATATCAGTTCAGGCTCCAATTGGGCACACAGCTCTGTGATTGTGGCCCTGTCCATTCTATAGGTGAGTATAATGTGCCTGTCCTCCAGTGCAGCCAAGTCCACAAGAGGTCTGTACATGGGGGGTTCATCTTCTCCTCTCATTCATCCACAGCAGTAAGTATCTAAGGATCACAAGGTGAGTAGGCTGTCACAATTTGAACTATGGAACAACAATCACTGTGCGCATGTTGCATTTATGTGATCGGACAGTGGGAATGAAAGGTGTGTGGAAATCTAGGCAGTGACACAGTAAAGGTTAATCTGATGGTTGTCCATCTGCATGACATGGCATCTGCCTGTCCTGTATGTAGGGACAGGTGGAAGTGAGGTAACTCCGCCCACGTTGGGCATCATGATGGAAGCGGTCTTGCACCACCGTGCAACTCCTCATTGGATAATATGGGGCTCTATGGAGTACAGAGGCCAATGGGGATCAGCGCTGGTGGTGACGGTGTATACCGCTGCGGACGTGACAGCCATTCTCTATCTGTTTGCTCACTTGTTTTCTGACCTTCCACAGGAGAACACCTACACTGCGTGTGCTGCTGTGACCTGTGTCTTGAACCTACCATGGCCCGTGTGACTGGAGAAAGGGCCCCTGCCTTCACTTCGGAGGAGTTGGAGTGATTAGTTGATGGGGTCTTACCCCAGTACGGACTGCTGTATGGGCCTCCAAACCAACAGGTGAGTACACCTTGGGCACGATGCATGTGGGAAAGATGCATGGAGATGTATGTGCAAGCATTGTGTCATGAGGGGATGTAATATGGTGGTGAACATGGTGTGCACCAGCCGATGTGTGTGCCAATGTTGACGGAAATGGGATTGGTGGGCCATATGTGTGACAGCCTGGATTGTATGTGTAATGGTGTCCTTCCGTCTGTATCACCTCTGCAGGTCAGCGTCCATCAAAAGAAGGGATTATGGCGTGCTGTCAGCATGGACGTGCGGACCCTGGGGGTCTATGGCAGGCAGAGCACAACTCTCAGAAACAGTGGGAGGACCTGGGATGCTGGGCATGGAAGTCCACGGAGGCCCATCTGGGGATGGCCGCCCAACTAGGAAAGGGTGCCCGTCAAAACCTGACCCCCTTGATGGCCCGTATACCGGCAGAGGCCTACCCAGAGCTGGATGGGCACTTGAGGGCATCATAGCAGCCACAAGGGGGTGAGTACAATGGGCATTACTACAATAATTGGTAGGTGGCATGTGATCCTAAAGGTGGGTGTCAGTTAATGGGTGTCCCTTAATGCCAGGCCAGAAATTGCAGCATGATCCACCTCAAGGGTAATGGTTGAAAGGGAAAAAAGGTAACCTAGCTCGGTTGCGTTCCATGTGAGACAGGGCTTAGTGGGTCCCAGGAGGCGTGCAGTTGGCAGTGTTTGGCCCTCATTTTGCTTCGGCATCTAGCCAAATCAATGGCAGTACAATGCATAGTTCTCCTTCCTGATCCCTGTGTGTGATGGTGCTGTGAATGGCAACAGTGGTTGACCATGTGTTCTCTTTTTCTCTCTCCCCCTTTATCTTCTGGCATTCTATCCATGTGTGCATTAGCATCATCTGGTGGAGGAGCAGGGGCACCGGCGACACAGGGAGCTGCATCCCACAAGACCCAGGAGACAGAGTCCACCGACACCAAGGGAACCAGTGGGACGGAGGGTGAGGGGAACACCACGGCATAGACAGGAGCAAGCTCCCTGGTGGTGGTGGACACCTCTGTGACCACCCCTGCTGCAGGTACAGCTACCACCCCATACAAGGACCGTCCTCATAGTAGCCCCTCAGCGACTTGCCCGTGCCCGCTCACCCAGGAGGGTGGGCATCTCCTTTGCCGAGGCACCTCAGGCTCTGTCCCAGTGAGCCCTTCTGCCCTGAGTGAGGAGGTTATTGACCTCCTGAGATCTATCTCTGTAAGGCAGTCAACCATTGTGAATGCCATCCATGGGCTGGCATCCCAGATGCAGCAATGCAATGTATTACTGGAGGGCAACAACTGTGGATTGGCAGCCCAACAAAGATCCATTCAGGCTCTGGTCTCCTCTCTAATGGCAGCCATTGTCTCTGTGCCTACCGTCCCCCCTCCAACTACCACTTTCCAGTCCCAGTCTCCTCCAACCCCAACCCATCCCATGCACACACACAGATGAGCATGCACACAGGACAACACACAAGAGTAGCACAGTCAAACATAGGCACCACACTTCAACACACAAGCACGTATGCAGACACAACCACATCCACTGCCTCCACTGTCTCCGCCTCCTCCTCCTCCACCTCCCTCACAGTCACGTCCACACTCACACCTGCATGCACTGCTACAACAACTACCACCAGCGTCACTATACCAAGCAGCACACACACCTCTCTAGCAGACACCTGCCCAACATTCATGCACGTCTCCCCTGTGTCCTCTCCATCCCTGTCTGTCCCCCATCCTAAAGCGCACAAACGCAAGCACTCAGACATCCAACATCCATCCACCTCACATCAGCACACCCCCATGCACCTGCACCCAAGTTCAGCAGATATACTCCTCCAACAACCACTCCCTCCACTCCCATCCTTCTGCCCTCCTCCCACCCGACCGTCCCTAAAAAGCTTTTTCTTGCCCAACTTGACCTCTTCCCTTTCCCCCTGTCCTGCCCGTAATAGCAGGGTTCCAGTGACCCAACCCACACCTTAGTCAAATGGTCCACATGGACAGTGGAGGCATCTCCTAGTCACAGAGGCAAGACAGTGATGGTTCCCACTCCACCAGCCGGGAAGGGTAAGGATCCCACAACCACTGCTGTGAAGGAGAAGAAGCCCTTGACTCCTGCCATGAAGGGGAAGAAGCCCTCGACTCCAGCAGAGACTGGCGGGGTGACACCACCACTACCACAACCAGTGGTCACGGAGCCCTCACCTCCAGCTGAGGCAGTGCAGCCCTCTCCTCCTGCAGAGGCTGCACCTTCACCCGCTGAGACAGTACAGCCCTCACCTACAAGAGAGGCTGCCCAGGATGCACCTTCACCTGCTGACACAGTGCAGCCCCCACCTCCAGCAGAGGGCATGTAGGCTACCCTCCTGTGACTGCTGTACAATGAGCCCCCTCTAGAACCAGTGGGCAAGCCACTCACCTGCAAGACTGTGGCCTTGCACTCCCCAGCACAGATAAATCGGCATGGATCCCCCTCCATAACCAGTGGAAAAGTCACCCACCTGAGAGACTGTGGCCTCGCACTCCCCAGCATGGAGAAATGGGTATGGAGCCCTCTCCAGAACCAGTGGGAAAGTCACCCACCTGAGAGACTGTGGGCTCGCACTCTCCAGCACAGAGAAATGGGGATGGAGCCCCCTCTAGGGCCAGTGGGAAAGTCACCCACTCCAGAGACTGTGGCCTTGCACTCCCCAACACAGAGAAATGGGCATGGAGCCCCATCCAGAACCAGTGGGCAAGTGCCCCAACTCAGCTGAGGTGCCCCCCACCTCCTTCCCCCAGAGGTGCCTGCCCTCTTACAAAATGATGCCCCTGCAGAGTTTTGTGCAGTTGATGTCAGGAGACAAGTTGGGCCTTGGACTGTGCCCTGTGGCTATGTGGGCCCTTTGTACTTTTGACCGGGCACTGGCCTTTGTGGACAATTGTACATATCATGTTTATGTGGTGGCTTTTCCCTTGCTAATTCATTTTTAGTACTTATGTAATCTGGTCCATGTTTTATTGTGCCATCTGTTGTGTGCGATTGGTTTACGTGTGCAGCTGGTTGTGTGTATGGTGTGTGTGTCTGGTGTGTGTTGTGTGTGTGTGTGTCACTCTGGTTTTCTTCCCTCCCTCGTGTGCTAGGTGGCTGTACTCACTGTCATCGCCTTCATCTGCATTGGTGTTTCAGGTAGAGAATGGCGTAAAAGAGCATCGGGAAGACTTGCAGTTCCGGTTCCATGGTGGCAGCGGAGTCCTCTGTGTACTTGTTGGTGAGTCTTTC
Source organism: Pleurodeles waltl (assembly GCF_031143425.1). Taxonomy (NCBI): domain Eukaryota; kingdom Metazoa; phylum Chordata; class Amphibia; order Caudata; family Salamandridae; genus Pleurodeles; species Pleurodeles waltl. The sequence goes on from NC_090444.1 coordinate 1,225,721,112, forward strand.
ATTTTCTGTGTTCGGTAACCGCCAGGCTTTGATGGCGTTGGCACCACCCCAGAAATCATGGCAGTATGCTGTCTCATAAAATAGTGGGCAGTACTTTATCTTCCGCCTGGCTGTTGATGGCGACCGCCGTGGTGCATTGTGTTAACACCCTGGCGGATGATGTGGTACATCGGCTGTCTCTGAGAGTTCTCACCACCATGGACATAATTTGGTGGTAATTTCTGCTGGCCTGTTGGCAGTATTTCCGCCACTTTATCACTCACTGCCAATGTCAGAAGGAGGGCCTTTGTCTCCTAAGTTAAGCCTTGTTGCTCTTTGCCAAGCTACCAAGGGATGAGCTGGGGTATTATTTATTGAGACCTGCAGTCCTATACAAATGTAATACACTTTTTAATACATGATTATGGCAAAACTTGAGGAACGTACATAGGTCATAGGATTTGTTACTGATGCAATACACATTCAGGGAGTCACATACACTGGCTGCTTCAAACAGTCTACCATGTATGTGGCATCCAAGTCACAGATTGACTGTCTAGAGATGTAAGACATGTGGCTAGGCCTATGTGACACATCATAATATGTGAAAAATAACATTTACCATACAGAAACCCTCAAAAGCTACCAGATTATGCTGTAGGACAGACACATCCACTGTCTGAACTTCGTGTCTGGAACAATATGTGTGGCACATACACATTACCTCTGCAGAAAAGTGTTTGCCTAACTTGGTAGCCCATATTTTGGTCATCACAAAGCCAGCTTGGTTAGCTAAAACAAATGTAATGGCTTCCAATGAGGTATATGTTTACCATTAGCATGAATTTCAATACTTGGAAACAAAAAAGTCTTCTGTGAATTTAGAATGTGTGTAGCCATTCACACCAGATGCTCATCTGATCATTTTATGACACATTATGCCTCTCTAACCTGTAATACATCAGTGCTACCTTGGCGGAATTGATATTGTATGTAGCCATACTTTCACATCTATAGAGTTTATTTGAATGTCTTTGTGCCCTGTTGTTATTAACACACATAGAAGGAGCTGTAAGAGTGACAGCATTGTTTGTATCACAGTGAGACACACCAACACGATCACATGCACCCCTGCAGGTAATAGTTGTATCCTTGCCTAGTGGTACAAGTGTGCCAACATTGGGCTTATGTAGCCTATTCAACACAGGCAGAGTTAAGGAACCCACATTAATATGTGTTATGTGAGATACTGCAATGATTTTGCTATGTGTGCGCAAATATTGATATAGCATATTGTGACTATATGGGTTGCACTGTTGGGCCATGAACATCATATATGCCTCTGTTTATAATCATCGGACTATCCGTTCACTATACTGGCCTCTATGTATATAAGGCAATACCGATGGCTAGGTATAAAACACATAAATTCAGTCACTGCACACTATTCGTGTTTACACTCCCTTTGGATTGTGGTAGGATGTCTGATGTTCAGAGCACTGAAGCAGCACACATACTCACAACATGTCCACACTGTGTCTCATTGCTAGCTTTGTTTGGTGTATGTCTTCACAAAGCACATGCATTTGGCACATTTTGTTCAGATGCACACATTTTGATACAAATGATGTTGTTTGGCGGTGTTTGTAACACCTAACTACATTCCTTTGTGATTGACCAAAAATGTTAGGTGAGATGTGAGTGTCTTGATGCTTACTGTCACTGTGAAGTAAGACTTCTTTCACAAAGATAGCGTTCACTCATTTACTACCATTTTGTAACATTAGTGTCCATTAGGCTATTTCCTGCGCCTGTGAAAACGTTCTGGACAATGTTGGTTCTTCACCGGCAATTTTTTGGTTGATTTTGGCCTTGGTCCTCATCTTCATCCTCATTTTCAACTAGGCCTTATAGGTCCTCATGACCCTCGTCCCATGGGTCATTTGTCCCAACACATATGTTGTGCAACATACAGCACACAAGGATGATTTTGCAAACCATGGGAGGAGGATAGCAGTCTCCCTCCTGGACATGTTGAGGCAGCGGAAACAAGACTTCACTACTCCAAAAGTCTGCTCCACCATACCCCTAATCCTGCCAAGTGCGTTGTTGTATGTGCCCTCTGGCTCAGTCTGGGGATGCGCAAATGGGGTCATGACCCATGTATGCCGGCCATATCCTTGATCAGCTGAAAAGACAGGGAACATAAAATCAGTCAATGATCATGATGATTGTAGGGCCCACATACATGTAAGTTATGTGCACCAAATGACTCATACACATTTCCATGAGTATGAGACCTGCACTGACATTGAATGGCATAGATGCTCTTTTAGTTTTGATATAACTGACACTGTACTACACATGCAAGTATACTGACATGTGTGATACACATACTAATTGAAAATCTTGGTAATAGTATGAACATGGTGAGTCTTTACAGATATGGAGAGTGAGTGCGCCATTGGAGAGACACTTATCTCACACTTCTCTATTGTGTTGGTTTGAGACTAATCTTGGAAATTTTGGCCTATCGCATGTCTTAATTTTAAATAGTTACCCAGTGCAGATGATGTGGTCCCATTTGTTCACACAGATGTGGATGTGACAGTAGTGCCATGGATAGAATAGGGAGTGCAAGTCAATGTGGGATATCATTGTCTACGCATTGCAGTACATTGTGTCTGCCTTGTTGACAGGACAGTAGGGCACAGACAATTAGGAATTTTGAACTGTACAGTAAAACTAGTAAACTATAAGCGCTGCACTACCTAACTATGTAAGGGCAGTGCAGAACATATATCAGGCCATACAGCACATTCAAAACTAAAACTGCACACAATAGGCGTTGTAGCACTAAAACAGGCACAATTGCAAGATGGTGATTGTGTGGCTGCATTTACTGTGAAATGTACTTTGTGCATGAGGGGCTACATTCCAGCACAGCATGAACCCTTGGAGGCCTGGTCGTGTATGTCTGTGTGCCACAGAATATATCATAGAATAGGTGGCAAGATTGTTTATAATGACTTAAGTACATTTTCCATGGTACACATGACATGGGAGCACAAATGATTTAAGACATTTCATTGTTTAGCTAGTGTTGAACACGTGGCATGCCTTATGACCATGAGAGTTACATGTGGCATACAGACAACAGCCATGGAAACCATTTCTTCCATCAGTGTTACAACACAGCATTTTTCAAAGTGTTGCATTTCTCAGGATCTTTATATCATTGCAAGGCACATACAGTGGCTTAGCAGGTCTTAACATGTGTTACTTGCAGGATTGCATTGTACATGTGCCATGATGTATGGTACAAGTATGAGGCAAACCCCTCCTACCTATGGACTGTCTCAGGTAGCAAGCACAGATGTGGCTATTTTGCCATACGTTATTTACTGTTGTTAGGCCTATCATGTCCATCATATGTACTTACCAACCAGTAGGTCATGCCCATATCTCTCATTCTGAAAGGGTTCATTGATGATGGAGTACCTGAAGATGTAGGCATCTGAGGACTCCAAGGGTACTTTGCCAAAACATTGACAGACATCTCCAGATGGTCCACTATTTCCTGCACGTTGATGGAATATGTGGGTTTCCTATTATGTTACAGGTGGGATGTATCAATAGGAGACACAAGTTGCATAAATTGTAAGACCATTGCCCTCTAGACATGTTGGAATCTAGCTATGGCATAGAAGCCTTGCTTTTTGTTCAGTTGCTGCTACAGTGTGTTAGAGAACCTGATGCTCGGAGGGGTTCAGGCTGATGATGACAACCAGCAGGTGGAGAACTGCAATCAGCTGGGCCTGTGGAGGGATGTTGGTGCACCTCTGTGATGTTGCCTCCAGCTTTGGTGCAATCAGGTTCAGGAGCTGGAAAACTGACTTCCTCCTGAGCCTGTGGTAGGTGATGACCTTCTCTTCCCTCAGGTCAATGAGGGCAGACCTTTGGCAGCAGACACCCTACCTTCTCCTGCACTGCCTACATGGTGATGGTGGAGGTGGTGGTGGTGGTCTTCTTGCTGCTCCTAGCTGAAGTATTAGCATCTCAGTAGTATAGTTAAGCTTGCCAATGTGCTTTAGGTAAGTGTGGTTTATATCCCATGACAATGCATTATTTGTTGTGCCTGGGTTGCCGAAGTGCAGGAATTTTCAAGCATTTTAGGCTATGCACGCAGCTTGCCAATGATGTGTCACTTTTCAATGGACTTGTAAATAACATTGCGTCTGCTCTACATTGGATATTATGAAGGAACACATAGCTTGCGTATACTATAGTTGTGTAACATAGCAGCTTCACACCCATGAAAATTCTGATGCAGGTCACTGAAAACTGATGCATTGGCCCTAATGCGTCACTTTGTAAATATGGAGTACAGAATGTGCAGCTGCAGTGTTAAATAAAATGCTGCAACAGCAGCACAAACTCCTTGTAAATATGCCCTATAATATCTATCTATCTATCTATCTATCTATCTATCTATCTATCTATCTATCTATCTATCTATCTATCTATCTAGCTCTTTCTCACTCTTATGGCATGAGTTAAAGTTACTTGAGATAACTCTAACAGGTACATTTCTATGGTTTTGTATGTTTAAAGTGTGAGCTTAACTATAAAATCCCTGTAACCTGTAAATGTTGCACCAATAGGCATTTTTAATATTCAAAACTTAGTAAATAAATAGAAATGCTACTGGGATTAGAACTTTAAACTTACAGGGATACAGCTCACAGGCTTTACCAGCAGGCCACTAGTGATTCTCTTGTGCACTATAGCAAAACATGTGTATGACATTTGAATTTAACAGCTCCCCAGTGTGACACTTTCAAGTCATTGCATGGGAAGACCATTGCAATGACAACCTCTCTCTCTCTCTCTCTTCCATCTCACTATGGGATGGAAGAAAGAGAGAGAGAGTGAGAGGACCCCCTGGCGAGCCTCAAGGCCCCGCAGTCCTAGCTCGCTCTACACATCCTGTGGGAGCCGGAATTGCTCCCACAAGCAGGGAGCTGCTTTAAACAGTAGCTTGGGGAGAAATGTTTTAATCTATGTCCCTATACGCATATTTGAGTGCAGGGAAACAGATGAAAAATCCGCCTTCTGCAGTGGGAGGGGTTTGACAGCTCCCGCTATTTAGGGAACAGACTTTGTTAGCTCTTGCTTGGTGGGAGCTGTCACGTCACAACAAATAAAAGCAAACAGCTATGTTCCTTGGTTGGGCTCCCTGAGACTTTGGAGGAGACAGCCCTGGGGGGTGGCAGTCCTCACGCCCATTATTGTCTCCTCAAGGGGGGCCTCCAATGCACATTGCTCCAAATAGGTGGTGGTCCCTGGGGCTCAGGGGTCTGAAACGGACCCCGTCACTGTTTTATTGTAGCTCCAGGGAGGTGGTAGTCTCTAGGGCTGCGGAAGAGGCCGGGCAGTCCCCCACATCATTTTGATTAAGTGCCCCCCAGAATGTGGCAGCCCTCAGAGCTGTGGGGAGGCCAGACAGCCCCCACACATAGAGAATTTAAAAGCCCTGGAACCTGGCCCACCAAGGGGCTTGAAAAAAGCATGTTTAAAAAAAAATTAAACATTTGCATTATTGCAAATTTGTAGAAAAATAAAAAAAACAATATATATATTTCCCCATACCAGAGCAAAGGGGTCAAGATGACTCTACCCTGTCCCCTTGTCTTTTAAAAAAAAAAAATTGTGGGACTCAGCTGAAATTGAGTCCTAAGATGACTGCCAAAAATTCCTAGTTGAAGTGTTGGCAGCCAATCAGAGGTCTGCATTTCTCTGCACAAGCCTGTTATGATTTGCAAAGTGTTTGTGACCTCAGATAAACAAATATAGATTTCCTTGAATTTCTCCTAAACTATAAACAGATTTACACCAAACACCCCAATGCACATTCTGCTTACCGACAGCTAGCTTTTCTGCCCAATCTGGTGTAATTCAGCCCAGTGGTTCGGGCTGTAGTTGTGTTCAAAGTCCTATAGGAATTAACATGGGGAACACAATCCCCCCCCCCCTTTTTCTTATCCTTTTTCTTGGCCCCCACCTGACAGATCACCCTGAAAATGTCTATGCGCAACAAGAATCATGACACACTTTGTTTTGGAAAATGTCATGAAGATTCAGCAAATGGTGGCAAAGCTATAGGCAAAGCAAAATATGCTTTTCCTGTGGAAACATGGTCCTAACTATATCTTCCTATTGACGACCAGTAGGTAGTAGAATATATATATATATATATATATATATATAGCTATATAGAGAGATGGATAGAGAGATGGATAGGTAGATATATATATATACATAAAATAAATATAGATATAGATATAAACATGGAAATATCTATAAATAGATATATATCTATATCTATCTATATCTATATCTTTCTCAATTACTCTTGCTCTCTTTATAAATAATACCTAGTGGAGGTTGGCACTAGATAGTTATGGTTAGGACCTAGTTTCCATGAAAAATAGTTTTTTCGCTTGCCTATATCGTTTGTGCTAGTTGATGAATCTTCACAGAACTTTCCAAAAAAATATGACGCTCAGTCAGCTGCTGTCTGGAAAGTTTTGGGATGATCCGTGAAGTGTGGGCCGAGAAAAATGGGGGGTCCCAAAACTTTTTTTTTAATCCAAGTTGATTTATGTAGGGATTTTGAACAGGAATAGAGGCCAAACCGCTAAAAGGAATTACACCAAATTAGTCAGAAAGCTAGCTCTTGGTCTCGAAAGAACGCTTTTTTGTTATTTGGTATAAATTTGTTGAGTGTTTTTTTTTTAAATATTAAAGAAAAAAATAATTTGGATATATAGGTTCGTGAAGAGTCCACAAACCCTCCCGATCTTGTGCTGAGATGTGATTGGCTGCCATCACTTCAACTAGGAAGTGTTGGCAGCCATCTTGGAACTTGGCTTAAGCTGAGTCTTAAAGAAAAGATTAAAAAAAAAAAAAGCGGCAAGGGTGGATTGCCCTAACCCCTTAGCTCTAGTGCTGTGGTCCGAGAGGGACCCTCTCCCAGGGAAAAAAATACTTAAAAAAAAATGTTTGCTGTGAGTTCATGATGGGGGTCAAGAATCCATGGCAAAAATTAAAACAGAAAAAAAGCACGGTCTCCCGCACTTGTTTTAAGAAAGCCAGGTCCCAGGGGGATGTCATAAATTGAAGAAGGTGGCACAAGGGCCCCCCACCTGGGCTTATTTATACACTGGGGGCCGCCACCTCCCTGGGGCTAACATTCTATTAATACAAGGGGCAGCAGGGCCCCACTTGAGCGCTGGGGACTGACACCTCCCCAGGGCTAAGCAATCAACTCGGGGGGTGTGAGTCCCATCTACAGCCCCTGGGGACCGCCTCTCCCCACATCTTCAGGGACCCCCTCTGCCCCAGGGCTAAACTAACAATTAATGCAATAGGTGTATGGCCCCACACAACCCCGGAGACTGCCACCTCCCCAGGGCATGTTCCAAAATGTTAGAGAGGGGCATGTGCCCCTCCTCAAGGAGCCAATAATGGCCCTTGGAACCGCCACCCCCCCCCCGGGCCCGCTTCTGCTATGTCCCTGGGTGTCTTTCCCGGGACATAGCTGTTTTCTCTGACTTGGCAGGAGCTTTGACAGTTCCCGCTAAATCAGAGCAAATACTCAGGTTCCAGGAACGAGAGCTGTCAAGCAGCTCTTGCTTGCTGAAAGCAAAGGTTTCCTCTGTTTCCCTGCTCAGAGAGATGCAGGTAGGAAAACAGAGGAAACAGTTGCTCTCACAGACAGAGAGCCACATGTTTAACAGCTCCCTCTCTGTGTGAACAGTGCTGGCTCCCTTAGGAGGTGGGGAGCCAGCTGGGAGCTTGGGGGGCTGGAGGCTCCCCTACGCTCCCATTGCACACTGGTTGCCCAGCGGGGCACCAAGGACAGATGGCAAGGCCCCAGGTGATGGGGTTCCCAGGGCCGAGATCAGCAAGGGAAGTGGGCGCATTTGCCTTTCCACTGAAATATATTGGTCCCCGGGGATGGGGTCCCTGTGGACAAAATCAACCAGGGGAGTGGGGCCATGCAGCCCCCCACACTGTACATTTACCCAACAAGGTAGCACCTATTACCGAACCAGTGGTAAGTACTCCAGCTGGATAGACATTTTGTGCGACTGTGGACTTTTGTTGGATAAACTCCCAGCCTGGGTAATGATAACTGGCATCCTGGCCAATCACTGCTAATTACCCCAGAGATTACAGCACTCAGAACAACTTTTATATTGTCAATCAAAATATCAATGAAACATTAGAAATCAAATTACTGAAATGAAAACTGGGCATGACCCTAGGCCGCAAGTCATAGTTCCTTGAAATAATTATAAATGCTGAATTTCTCTGGCTTTGTATGAGTAAATTCAGAACCTAACTATAGCTTAAACGTTTCCCAAAAAATGCCCTCTAGGGTGTGGTTGTTCATGGAAAGTTTTGGGATGATACGTCAAGTGGAGACCGAGAAAAATGGGAGGGTCAAAAAAAGTGTTCCCATGTTAAATCCCTTTGAGATTTTAGACACTACTGCTTCCGGAACTGCTGAATGGAATTACACCAAATTTGGCAGAAAGGTAGCTTTTTGTCATCTGGTGTACATCCATTCAGTAGTTTTTGAGATATTAAAGGAAAAAGTAATGTGTATATAAGGGTGGAGCCTAAGCACATATCTCGTGGTTAGATGTGATTGGCTGTCAGCACTTCAACCATAAAGTGATCACAGCCATCTTGGGACCCTTATAAATCATAGCACCCCATTGAAATGCATTGCAGTGAATAGCAGGTTTTGTGGTCCAGAAAATGGAGAGTGTATAAAGGGTGATAACAAATTTTTTGTACCATAGTACTTTTAGTAATTGTGGCATGTTCTAAGGTGCTTTTACCACACTGGAATTTCATGAATCATGTTTGAGAGAAAACTGTATTCTCTTGTTTTTCCCATAGAGCTTATTGAAAGCGAGTCAGAGGCTAAAATGAGAGCAAATTTTTTGTAAATTCACACTATCTTTCTCAGCCATTTGAGAATAAAGTCAGCCATTCTCAGTAAAACATGTACATCCAACAGGAGCAGCCTGCCATTTGATTCCCCTGTGTTCCACTGCAGCCTGCCAAAGTGTTCTAAAGAACATCTAGAGCGCGAACAGTCACGCTTATGATTAAAGCGTGGAATGCCTGAAGCCATCTTGATTGAATCAAACAAAAAAATCTTAAAACATTTACTTTAGGAAGGAACAAAATGAGATGGTTCATTTTGTCATATAAATTATGATTAGGTCTATAGAAAGAAAAAATAGATCGTTATAAGTGAGTTTTCAAATATCTTTCTCTACTAATTCAAAACATTCTGACAGGGGGACTGAAACATGTACTTTCAATACCAGCAGAAGACTGCCAGTTAACTCCCTGATGATCAGCTGCGTACAGTGTTCTAATGAACAACTAGTGTACTAACATTTGGGAATTAGGGAGCCAAGCCCTGGGTCCAAACACCTACCCACCATGCATTGTGATGGGTGTCTCGCTTAACATTAAAGAAAGCCCTAGAAATTCACTGAAAAAAACTAAGGTTAGAAGGACTTTTTAGTTAAAAAACTAGAATTAAAAAAACTTAGAAATTCACTAAAAAAGAAAAGTTTACTGGGATGTTATGCTTAGAGTCAGATCTAACATGCAGAAAATCCATAGAAATTCAGCTGTTATAGTTATAGTTATTTCAAGTAACTATAACTCTTGCTCTATGGTAACTACTACTCACACCCTCACCATGCAATGCTAAATACCCCAGATATTACAGCACTCATGACATCTTCCTTGACATCATTGATAATATCACTGTAACATTTGCAGTAAAATTATTGATGAGAATTCTGTGCATGGGGAGGGTGGAATGTATAGTTACCTTAGGGTACGTGTTCTAGTACTTCAAAAATATTCTAACTAAACCAGCTGACTTTCTTTGGTTTTGTGTTTGTAAAATCTTCACCAACGCATTTCAGCCATAGCCTTTTTCACAGTTAGTGGCCAAAGCTATAAAACTGATACTGAAAGTGTAACCGTGAAATCAAAGATAAACTCACACAATTACTCTGGTAATCCATTAAAATTAGCAACAGTCATCATCTAAAATGTCTCTGCAAAACATGGAATCATTAACAAGCATTTGCAATGTAATAGGTCTTGCATTTGCATGAGTTAGAGCTATTGGCATTGTAAATGCCTAATTGGACTTTCTTGCCACATAAATTAGTCTACCCTGCCTCATACTTTGTCCCTTTTCTGCCACATAATTCCTGTGGCCCTACATATAACTAAAGCATTTCTATATACCATTTTTCCTCTGTCTACAGTAAAAAATGAAAACATTGCCATTTAGTATCACAATTTAAATCTGCCATGCTAATTACAATAGAATACCACTGTCACCAAACCACTATCAGAGTTGCTAGCTGGCTAGCACAATTCCCCCAAAAAGACACAAGACAGCCACGGATGTGGTGGCCTAAATTATAGTCATAATTGTAATAAGGAGAGATTAATACAACATATACAATTAATATATAATCCCAATAAAACACCTTTATTAGAAATAAACTTTTAGTGAGATTTAGCAGTTACTACTTTCTTGGGAGCTACCTCGCAAGCCATCCTTAAGCAGAAGAGGATAACATCTTTGTTGAGGAGCTCATTTTGTTTGTGCCCATCAGAAGAAAGGCTTGGGGGTTAAAGGTTATCTGTCTTGGGAGGAGATGTGGATGATTATCATGAAAAGGTGTATTGACAGTCATTCAGGAGTCTTCCTGCTATTCAGTTGGACTGACTTAGACTAAAGGTGGTTCAGCCTTGGTGGCATACAATGACATCTACTTAATGCTATCAGCAGTGCAACAGAGAAACACTCACTGCTGGTCCTCCAGCCCTGTGCAGCATGATCAGCTCCCTATAGCTTTACGAGCGATGAGAGCACAAATGCCTAGCCCTCCTCTGTCTTTTATCCCTAGGCCATCTTCACGACTATCAACTCTGTAGCAAAGTCTGCCAAGGCAACTGATTAATAGCTTTGTATTTCATAAGAAGAAAGCACAAAACAGTAGAATACATATGCTCGCTCAAAAAAAAAAAAACTAGACGGCTCATACCACAGATATATATGATTCAGAGCTGGTGCATAAGTGAAGTAGTTAATAAACAGATGTCCTTAGAGTAGTGGATTAGAGAGGTTGTTTATTCAATTGAAATTCAGTGGGTACATCTCCTACTTTTTTACGATGTTCGTCCTTTTATTTAGGCGTGATTTTGTTTTGTTTATAACCAATATGGCCACTGACCTTTGAAGGTAACACCATTCACTTGTTCTAGGGTTTGGGATCCTCTTCAAAATATTTGCCATATTCGAGAAACATTCACCCGGTATTCAGCAACGCAATTCAAAATACATGAGAGCACAATTCAGGAGTCTATTTTACTAATGACCATTCTGATAAATGAATGACACATTTACACCTTTCTGCTGAATAGCGTTTCGAAACATCACCAAGCTGCTGTGTGTGACCACTTACATCTCCCCATGTTTGCACCAAATATCTTTCCTTCCCCACCCTGTAATTAAACCTGACCAAAACTGAATTTCAAAGGGACAAAATAAATGCTGCTTGTCCAATTTAAAAAATGGGCACACTGACAAGGGTAACGTTCAGTCTGTTTGTTTGCCGTGTACATGTAACGTAGGGTAATTAGCGCATCTGAGGTTATACCCCATCTTGAAGTTGACACAGTTTTAAAAAACTCATGTTTTAACAATTCTAAATTCCATTGTAACATTATTAGGCAATAAATATGTTAATGCCCATGAATAATAATCTAACATGATAGTCATTGCTCATGTGCACAAAACTTGTGGTATCGCGATGTTGGGTCCACAATGTGCACTTGTTAACCAAGTACAGCATGGTGCAATTAGTCCAATGGTCACGTATTCCATAATAAAACCAATAATAAAAGTTGAATGGAGTCCAAATATAAAAAATGAACAGCTTTGCAGTATGTTATATGCTGTAAATGATATACTATAATACTGCAAGAAAATACCTTAAGTGCATTGTTTTGTTCAATACTGCAGGCAACATGGTAAGATGATAAAGCCCAAATAAAGACCATAATAATTTATTAGATTAGATAAAAAAAATGATAGAACAAACTCACAAGGAACCCGAAATCCCATATGGGCCATACCCAACTTTTTCTGAGCTATTTCATTATAGATGTGCAACTAGACTTCCTGTCAGTCAATCAATCAAATAATTTCTTAAGCGCAGTACTCACCCGGTAGGGTCTGAAGGTGAATGGGGGGGGGGTAGTGGCCGGTTACTGCTCGAAAAGCTATGTTTTTAGGTGCTTTCTGAATGTTAGTAGGTCTTGGGTCTTGCGTAGGTTGGTGTGGAGGGAGTTCCAGGTCTTGGCGGCAAGGTGGGAGAAGGATCTGCCACCAGAGGTGGTGCGTTGGATGCAGGGGACTGTGGCGAGGGCAAGGTAGGCAGAGCGGAGCTGCAGACTAGGTATGTGGAAGTGTACTCGTTCGTTGAGGTAGGCCGGTCTGGTGTCGAGGAGGGCCTTGTGAGCATGGACGAGGACTCTGAAAATGACCCTTTTGTTGATGGGCAACCAGTGTAGGGATCTGAGGTGGGTGGATATGTGTTCGTGGCGAGGGAGGTTGAGGATGAGTCGTGCGGCTGCGTTCGAGATTCACTGGAGTTTTCTTTGAAGTTTGGCTGTGGTCCCAGCGTAGAGAGAGTTGCTGTAGCCCAGTCTGCTGCTGATGAGGGCATGGGTGACAGTTCTTCTTGTTTATAGGAGTATCCATTTGAAAGTCTTGAGTAGCATGCGAGGATGTTGAAACAGGAGGATGATATGGCGTTGATTTGCTGGTTCATGGAGAGGGATGAGTCCAGTATGATGCCAAGGTTGCGTGCGTGGGTGGTGGGTGTTGGGGGTGGTCCGAGGGTGGTGGGCCACCAGGAGTCATTCCATGCTGTCTTGTTGGGGCCGAAGATGATGATCTCTGTTTTGTTTGAGTTCAATTTGAGGTGGCTTGTTGTTATCATCCATTACGCGTTGTCGAGGAGTACAGCATGCGGATTAATCATGGCAGTGGCTGGGTTCTTGGTGAGGGAGATGATGAGCTGGGTGTCGTCAGCGTAAGAAATGATGGTGATGGGGACAGAGGATGCTGGCGAGAGGAGCCATGTAGATGCTCAAGAGGGTGGGGATGAGGGAGGATCCTTGGGGGACCCCACAGATGATCTTGGTCGCTGTAGACTAGAAAGGGGGGAGGCAAACTCTTTGGGTTCTTTCGGAGAGGTAGGTCGTGAGCCAGTCCAGGGCCTTGTGGTGAATTCCAGCGTCGAACAGGCATGCGCAAAGGGTTTGGTGGTATACAGTGTCAAAAGCTGCAGAGAGGTCTAGGAGGATGAGGGCAACCGTCTCGCCCTTGTCCACTCTGGTCCTGATGTCGTCTGTGCAGGCGACGAGGGTGGTCTCAGTACTGTGGTTCTTGTGGAATCCAGATTGGGAGGTATCGAGTATGTTTTTTTTTCAAGGGAGTGAGATAGTTGTGCATTGACTATCTTCACATCGACCTTTGCGGGAAGGGGGGGAGGAAATGGGACGGTAGGTTGTGCGGTCTTCCGGGTCTGCTTTGGGTTTTTTGAGAAGAACATTGACTTTGGCGTGCTGCCAAATGTCTGGGAAGGTTGAGGTGTCGAAGGAGCTGTTGATGGCGGCGCAGAGCTGGGGAGCGATGATTTGGCTGGCCTTGTTGAAAATGTGGTGGGTGCACAGGACTGTTGGGGAGCCTGAGTGGATGGAGTTTATGGTTTTGCTGATTTCTTTGTCGTTGGTGGGGTCCAGGTGTTTAGTCAGTTGGTGCAGTAGGGTGTTGTGGTGTTGGTTGTGTCGGTGGTGGCGGTGGTGGGTGTTGATGATGAGGGTGTTGTGAAGCTGTCGTGTATGTCTGCGATTTTGCAGTGAAAGTAGTTGGAGAGGGAGTGGCAAAGGTCTTGGGAGTTTGGGGATCGATGGTGCTGTCAGTTCTAGAAGGGGTGATACCTGAGTAAAAGACAAAAACAAAAAGACAAAAACATGCAATTAAAATTAAAACTTCAACCTCTAAAAAAAGAAAGATACGTTTACATAATCAGCTGGAGCAAAAAAGCAATTATACATTAGACGAAGGAAGTTTGGCGATGTCCAACCCATGTACTAACCCAAATTGACTGATATCTCTTCACTAGAGTTCTGACCTCCAGGGATAGGGATGTCAAAATTGATGATGTATCTAGATTCAAGGATGCAGAGTTTGTGTTCCCTGTCTCCTCCTCCAATGTCAGATTGGACCGTATCAATGACCACAAATTTCAGAAGCTGTGCTTTGCAGCCATGACTTTCGGCAAAATGTCTTGCTACTGGGTACTGATCAACCATGTGTTTAATGGCTCTCATGTTTTCCAAAATTCTCTTCCTAGCTTTGTGAATAGTACTGCCTACGTACACTTTGCCACATGGGCAAATCAGGCAGTATATACAATACTCTGTATTGCATGTGTACATCCTGTTGATATAATGATAAATGGATACTATGGGAATCCATAATCTATTGCAGCTGTTGTTCTGTGCATAAGCTTTGCTTTCATGCAACAGAAAATAAGATCATTGTTCAAATGGGTGTAGTAGCTGTGTCCTGTTGGTGGGAGGAGCAGGTGTCCAATAGCATACCTGCCTTTGAGGACCATGTGATACTGTGAAAATACTTTATTGATGATATTTCTATCATCTGAAAGGGCAATGTCTGTTCTGCTGAGGCCTATATTACCCATACCTATGCGGACAATATTTAATCTCAATTCAGCTCTCATAGACATGCTAACACCAATAATAATGATACAATTATCAAAAATTATAATCCGAAATATGACAATGAAAATAAAGCTTGTTAAATAGCTAATGTTCAACGTTTGCACAAAAGACTCCCTTATAAGATAAATGCACGTTAGAGCACTATTCACTTGCTTGTAATCTACTATTGATGTGATGTAACAAAACCTATTTTGACAAAAAAAAACCTGATTATTCACAAATTATTGTTTTCCAAAATCTACATCTCAAAACCTGTTGTCAGAATATTCTCTGATTATTCGCAAATTGTTTTTAACTAAAAATATGTATCTTATTACAAAAAGCTTTATATGTGATAAAGACCGGGTGGTCGAAACGCGTTTGTGGTGTTGGTTGGTGATGCACATGACTGAATTAAAAGCAAATACAACTTTCCTGGAGTGCAGCGTTACAATTGTCTTCTGTTGTTTGTTATTGAATACATTTAAGAGGAAAGGTCCATTCCTCACGCTTGCACCAGTATGAAATGCGCCCCACAATGAGGACCATTTTGTTGGATACATACATATATATATATATGTGTGTGTGTTCTCAAAGCAATGCGGTCGAAACTGCGGCACACTCTTACAACTGGTGCAGAGCCTGAGGGCAGACCGTCCCCTCGATTTAATTCCAAAAACACAAAGATAATGGCAACACACTCCGTTGAGTCCTAATCCTTTACTTTTAATCAGTGCAGCAAAAACAAAACTGACGCGTTTCGACCAACCGGTCTTCCTCCAAGTTTACAAGTCCTTTCACTCTGTTCACTTTTATATTCTCACATAATTATCGCCAATACAATGCATTCTGGGAATAGTAGTGCCTAACAAAAGAAAACAATTCCTTTATATGTTATCAATTCAAATATTGTAATACCACCTAATATAATTGGAAATTTACATATCCACACACATTACTTTTACAAAATTAAATTAATTATACAAAGCCTGTAAGATGCAAATGTTGTATCCAAATATTCTCAAGAATGGTTTATTCGCTTATAATTCACAATAGCTTTAAAGCATATTCAATGTTTTTTTCATAGAGCCCACTATCCTTAATATTTGTTTAACAACCATAAAATATTATTAAAGTGTTTTTTTCTCATTCCAACAATCCAATGGGTCGACACAGATTCCGATGCAGTACCAAGATAAATACTCCAAATAATTTTTCATGTTTTATAAATGTACAAAAAGCTCCTCATCATTATTCAACACTGACAAACAGGTTACAAATGGGGGTAACCATGCTAGAAGAAAGCCACCTTCTTACACCTGTCACTTGCTTTGTCCAGTATCCCGGCTCCCGGAGGTTGGGAACAGCAGAAGAAATTGAGGAGGTGTTAGCTGCAGTGTTAGGAGGCAAGTGAGCTTTTTCCACTATGCTACGTACAAATACATGGCTGACGCGATCCATGACAGAGATGAACACAGTCATTGGCTTCCGTGCGTAGACATCACACACGTTAACTTATGGTAGGGCCCGTCGTTGAGGTTACCATCTACTATGCGGTCACCTTCTGTTGCCGGCTGTTGGGTAACCAATGTCCTGATGGCATGGTCAGATAGCAGCCATTTTAGGGTGTGAAGCTGTGCATTTTTTCAATTGTAACTGCATCACCAGCACTCAAAATGGAGATTAATGTATTTCTAAATGTCAGATACAAAGGACACATGATTAATTTTTACTATGAAACAGCAATATATCCATGCAGATTTCACAATGTGGATGGGAGAGGGCCTGGCTTGTTGGTAAGAGCAATATAACTTGATGATCTCTTACCTGAACTCTTAATTTAGAAAGGGGCAATGGCTTGATATATAAATAATCTGTTGATGTGTTGCTTCCATGTAGGAGGCTCAGCTTATCCTAACTGGCTTGAAGGTTAATGACTGACAGGTGGGGTAACACTTAGCCAAAAGCCAAACACACAAGCTTAGATCAGATCCCACAGATAGGCAACAACACTCCAATGAACCCCAGAGACTAGCCCCAATAAAGCACAGATGGTTAGAGGGACCAGGCATTCCCACAAAAACATAAAGTTAGATGCCACATGTAGTTAGGTACACTTAGTTAACCAGGCAACACCACACAAAGCACATGCAGAGATCACACACTCCTTAGGCTGGACATCTATACAGGAACTTGTTGGCCCACATGGTGTCCACACCAGGTCAAGGCCCACCTGCATTCCCTATCTGGAAAATGTATCTGCTACTTCTTGTCAATAGTTTGTATATTTCACCAGAGAAGGAATGTTTTATGTGTTTATTGCTCCCAGAGAAATGTATAAAACGTGGGTCATTTTGATGTTCTATGAGAGACAGTCCACAGATCCTGTTGCTGTAACTGCTCTCCTATCTATGTGTAACTGTTTCCTGTTTTTCCATACACCTCTTGCCTCTTGTTTGGTAAGATAAATCCTCATTCTAGTAACATTTTGGTGAGCCAGATAGGAGCTGATTGGTTCTTTAAACTCAACTGTGACCAAAGGAAGGAGGCATCTCCTGGACGGATTCATATTTAAAACAACACCCCCACATACCATAAGCTCACCCTCTGTCAGTGCCCCCACCATGACATAAACACACACCCCCACCACCAGCACACCCATAGATATAACACCCATCACTACACCAATAACCACACACACCTCAGGCATACTTCCAGTAAATGCACCCACCATCACTAGCGCATTTACCAGCATACCCACTGATACCACACCAACAGCTACCACATCCATTATACACACATCCACACACACACATACTGGACACAAATGCCCACACACACCCACACAACAGACAATTAGTAGGATACACAAATCTAAAGATACTGCACATATACAAGACCCTCAAGCGCCCACACATTCAACAAACACACAGAATAGACGCAACCAATTCCTTTACCGGCCAACCCTAGCTAACTGAAAACCACCCCACCCATTTTCCTAAGGAGGACCTACTTTTTTCTCTGACCCCTTCCAAACACAAAACCTCTTCTCCCAACATCCTTTCAACCCTTCCACATCCCACCTTACCCCTTCCAAATGTAAATCCACCACTTCCAAACATCGTTCCTCCACTTCCAAATCCCAACCCACCCTTTCTAAATTTCAACCCACCCCTACCAAACCCACTTTTCCCAAAAGATCTCCTCCCAAACCCAAAACTACCTCTCTCAAACCCAAGGGCCCCCTCTCAGTGACATCATTGAGGTACCTGCTCTCTTCCTCATTGATGCCCCTTTCAAAGGACATTAGGAGGCAAGTTGTGGGCATGCACCCACACAATGGACTACTGGCCTTGTGCCTTTGTTTTTTTCTGTACAGTTAAATTTAAGTGACTTTTGAGAAAGTTATCTCAGTTCGATTGAAAATTTTATTCTGAGAATCCCATTGTCCAGCCTTTTTTTGTGATTGCTACTGATGATGTTCTTTCAGTAGTGTGTCTGCCATGACTCATATGTCAGTAACAAGCACATGTTGGATATTTTAGATTTTCTTTCAAAACAGACATTGGTGTTGTACATTTGTAATGGACATTAATTTTGTTGCAAGCATTCATGTTGTTACTGGACAATTACACTAAAATGATATATGTTTCTGTTTTTGTGATTGGAGAATGCATGTGTGTTTATTTTGACATGCTGTGTCATTAAAATATGCACATATGCATTGCAGAGGGAACCTGACTCTTTACAGTTAAATGGGATCTTATGTTGTTGGTATAGTGCACACACAAAGGAGACATGTGACCTTCATACATCTCTGACATGTTTGCAGTTTATCAGTAATTTTATAGTACATTCTGTACACAGTCACCTGCAGCATGTTGTAGTGCAATTCCTATGTTATCATGGGATTGTTTGGTTCGGATTAGGTACACTATTTCAACTGATGCCTGGTAATTTTGGGGCATTATTGCACACACCTGTGCAGACACATTTCTATTTGTGATTGTTAGGACTTCTTGTGTAGGTGTCCATTTGCCAAGGAGTCAGTCTGTACCAGATTGGTAGGTGTTCCTTATATCTCAAGGTCTGTTCTGATACATTTTCTGACTACAACATTTTCCTCTTCAGCATTGCACAGCATTATGGTATATTGTTTACACAACTTATTGAGCCATGTACAAGCCAAATATTGCTGTTAAGCTACAACTCTGAGGATAACAGGGATGCCCGTTACTTACCTTCTGTTCGAGTGATGATGGGGTTGTTTCCATCTTGTTCCTGGCCCAGGAGCAACAGCAGGACTGGTTGCAGCCGTTCATGGTGGCAGGATACGTGGAAAGCATTAAAAAGGTGCGTTTCATTCTTATGTAGGTCCCATTCTGCCAACTCAGGTGTGGACGGTTAGTTGCCAGAGTTGCGTTGATGGGAATGTACATTGTGATTGAGCTATGGCACTGTTGAGGCGGGTGAAGTTTCATGGCAGTAACGGTGGGCTTAATATCCCGCTGACATCTAAATATGGCAGAGTGTTAGACTCGGCATCCTTGGCGTAGTCTCCCCTAACTTTTTGTCTCTGTTTCCCATGTTGCTGACATATGCTGGACTCTGTTTTTGCTGTTTTTGTTACTCTGGGCACTTTACCACTGCTGTCCAGTGCTAAAGTGCAAGTGCTCCTATGTAAAATGTATGTGAAATTGACCTTCCATGACTGGCATATTTGATTTATTAGTAAGTCCCTAGGACAGTGCACTAGAGGTGCCCAGGGCTTGTAAATCAAATGCTACTAGTGGGCCTGCAGCACTGGTTGTGCCACCCACGTTAGTAGCCCTATAAACATGGCTCAGACCTGCCACTGCAGTGTCTGTGTGTGCAGTTTTAAACTGTCAATTCAACTTTGCAAGTGTACCCACTTGCCAGGCTAAACCTTCCCTTTTTATACATGTAAGGCACCCCTCAGGTAGGCCCTAGGTAGCCCATGGGCTGGCTGCAATGTATGTTAAAGGTGAGATATATGCTTATGTGTTTTACATGTCCTAACAGTGAAATACTGCCAAATATGTTTTTCACTGTTGCAAGGCCTATCTCTCTCATAAGTTAACATGGGGGCTGTCTTTAATTTTTATTAAAGTGCAGGCTCCCTAAGGGAGAAGATAGAAATACGGAGTTTAGGGTCTCTGAGCTCACAATTTAAAAATATATCTTTTAGTGGAGTTGTTTTTTAGATTGTGTGTTTGAAAATGCCTCTTTTACAAAGTAGGCATTTTCTTGCTTAAACCATTCTGTGACTGCCTTTTTGTGGATTCCCTGTCTGGGTCAGTTTGACAGTTGGACTGTTTGCACCTCTCTCTAGACAGTGTCACAAATAGAGCTGGGGTTTAGCCTGCATATCTTGATGAGCCATCTGTGCTGGGAGAGAGGGGAGGAGTAGTCACTCATACCTGAATGGGCTGTGCTTGTCCTCACACAATTCAGTCTCCAGCTCCCTGGTGTGTGTTGGTGGCCTGGCCTGGGCAAGGCAGGATCTCACAAACAAGAGAGACTTTCCTTTGAAGTAGGCCTACTTCAAAGGCAGAAAGGGGTATAAGAGCACCCAAAACCCCTGAAAATTAGATCACTTCTGGAATCAAGAGGGATTTCTGCCAAGGACAAGAGCTGAAGAGCTCAGGAGAAGTGCTGCCCCTGCCTGTGACTGTGCTTTGTTGGGCTATCCTATAGTTTTTGCTTCTGCCTGTGAAAGGTGACAAAGTCTGGACTTTGTGGTATATTCCTGCTTGAGAAGAATCTCAAAGGGCTTGGTCTGAGTTTGCCCCCTGTTCTGAAGTCTGAGGGCCATCAAAGACTTCCCCTATCAGCACTTGGACTCTCTGCTGAGACTCCTGCCCTGGAAAGTGGTGCCCTATCCAGTCCCTGGGCCCTTGAAAGGAAAAGCTGGTGAAAATCCAAGAAAACTGACTTTGGATCACTCCGGACTGACGCCACTGCCGAATCCCATGACGCCACCTGCAAACAACTCCGTGGTCCTTGCTGGAGTGTGATAACCTTCGCAGGCCCGACATCCTGCAGCCCTGCTGAAGTCTGATACTCCTTGGAAGTCGCCGCACCACGTTGTGACCACCAGATATCGACTCCGCCAGAAGGGCATGGATTCAAGACTTTGCACCAATGCCTCCTCACCTCTACTGTTCCGCAGCATGGACCCAACACCTCTTTGTAATGCCTCCGCTCCTTCGCCCCTCAGCACCGAAACCAATGCTGCCTCGAATCCAGCAATGCCACGATCCCTGATTTCGCAAACCAGCTTGTGTTCACACTATACTAAGATACTGTACCTTGGGGTCTGTGTAACTCTGTACCCTGCACCGTTGGCAACAGATAATTGGGAATGACTCTGTCACGACACTGTGTTATCACCTCATTGAAGCATTTTGTGTTTGTAAGCGCTATCTTTAAAAATTCATAACGTGACTTGTGAGTGTCGGATTTTTATCGTTTTAGTCTTGTTTTATTTAGACAAGTATTGGCTATTGTTCTAAACCTATGTTGAGTCATTTTGTGTTTTTTTCCTATATTACTGTGCTTGTTGGTACAAGTGCTTTGTACATTGCTTCTGAAGTTAAACCTACCTGTCCGTGCCAAGCTACCAAGAGGGTGACCAGGGGTTAACCAAGGTTGATTCTCCTTTACCCTGAGTAGAGTGAGGGTCCTTGCTTGGACAGGGTGTAACCTGACTGTCAACCAAAGACCCCATATCTAACACCGGGGGACCATCACAGCGGGGTTGCAGTCAAAAAGTTGACTATGGGCCCATTGCCACCTACTTTGAAATTAGGCCCTGAGACTTTCTCAGAGATTTTTCACCTGTCATCGAGAGGGTGTGCTGGTCAGGCTGGCTGGCTGGCTTGTGATGTGACAACAGCGGCTTGGCTCAGCCCGATACCCCAGTCAACTCCTGCAGGTGTTGTCAATGGTGAAAAGCTCCTGAGATTTAGCGGGACAAACCTGATATTCAGTTCTGGTAGTCGTTCGGCATTACCGTCTTGAGTCTCGAAGACAAGTTGGTCATGTTATGGAGCTTTGTTCAAAGTTGCTCCAAACTTCTGGTTCTTCTTTCAGACGGTCTTTTTGGGTTCTTGCAGTGTCCAAGGTCCCAGAAGCTCTGACTTGCTTCCTGAGAATTGAGACTGTATTTACCACAATGCTCACAGTCAAATCCTTAAAAGTTCACTAGACGGTGTCCAGCTGGGCTCTTATTTCAGGACTAGATGAAGGGGACTCTTGTTAGTTCCTTTGTACCTGTTACTTAGAGGGAATCCACTTCTGATTATTTCGAAGCAAGGCTAAGTCCTTTCTGTGGTGAAGTCCAGAGTGTGCAGCAAGTGCTGTCCTTTAGGGTGAAATCCTTCTCAGTGAGACCAGGGGTTCAGCAGGGCAGATCTTCTTCTGATGATTTCTTATAGCAGGGATCTGAGTTGCTGGACAGCTGTTCCATATTTATGAAGGTTTCTGGGTGGGAATGCAGGGGGAATCCATGACCAATGGGGTGCAGGGTGCCACCTTCTGTGCTTACCTCTTCCTGTGAAGTGTGTCACATTTCAATCCGAGAAAGCACTGTTTCTTAAAATTTCAAGGTGGAGAAAATCTATCCTGGAGGTTCTAGTTTAGATAAGCCCACCCACAGGTGTGGCTAAGCTTCCTATATACTCCCCTTCCAGCCCACTCTCCAAACCTAATTACATGGGCTCCCATGTGGCTGGGGTACAGGAAATGAATGAGGTCTGGTTTCTGTCCCAACTGTATTTCCCTCCTTTGAAGACCAGCTTGCCACCCAGTCCTCTTCCTGCTCTGTCATCCGTTAATGCAGTTCTCCACCAACCAGATGCTTCCTTTGTCTCAGCCCAGGCCACTTCAAACTTCATTAGGGTAGATTGTCTCGGCCTACCAATGGCTGACCAATCAGTGAAGGCTACTAAAGGTCTGATTTTAGGTACCTTTAAGAAGGTGTTCTAAAACTATTTCCCTGTAATATGTATAATACATCTAACATTGGCAAGTTGTTGGATTTATTCTATTCTAACTAATAATTTGATATCATGAATGGCATTTATAGCTCACATCTATCAAAGCTAAGACTTTAGTAATTTAGAATAAAGCCTTTCCATTTTAGCCAATGGAATTACTGCGCTACAATGGGGAAGAACAAACTTGGCAGTTTTTCCCTCACTCGGGGTTATAAATCAGCTCTTACAATGTCCATGCTTATAAGTACACTGCATCCTACCCTTGGGGCACTTAGAACAGACCGTAGGGGTGACTTGTATGTAAAGATAAGGTAGTGTCAGACTTTAGAAGTACTTTTAAGTCCAAAGTCGAATTTTTGCTACCGGCTACCTGTAGAGGATTAGGTTCAACATACTCTGTATGGCTCATAGAGTCATATATAACAAAGGTCCTCAACTTCTAAGTCATTGGATATGACCTTACATTCTGAGTAGATTTTTGCAATCTACTGACTCTTAGCAGTCACAAAAAATTCCAAAGCTAGGATTGGTGGCCCGTCTTTTGCATACATGGTTCCTAAGCTATTGAATTAATTACCCAAGAATTTACACAAGAGAAAGGAGGAACAGAGATATAGAAAGCTATTAAAAACCTTGCTATTTTTCTAAATCAGGGAAAACATGATATGGTTAACAGCTGCATAGCGCTAGGTGGCCCAGGTGACTAGCCTTGCTCATCACAAATGCCTCTACTAGACTAGACTAGTAGCAAACAGTTTGTTGACAGTTGACTTGGATGGATTATCTTTCTATCGACTCACTGGCTATATTTTTTGTTAAAAAAAAAAGAATTGAAATAGTTACAGAAATAGGAGAGAGAAAAATTGCAGACCCACCATGCCCCCTATTTTTTATCCTGTTTGAGAACAGGGGACTGTCAATGAAAGTGCCCACATAAAAATACTTACTTACGAATTCAAAGTCTTCTGTCACTCAAATGGTCACTTTGGTTTTCAAGGGAGGGTTAATAGAAAAATCCAATGATCTTCAAAGGCTTTCCCTCAATGTTTATACATTTCTAAGTTCTGGAATCTCTGAAATCATTTGTCGATTGGAGGGTTTGATCTCCACTTACTCAATGCAAATGGTTCAAACTTGCATATTCTTTGATTTAACTGTAACTACTTCCATCTTCATTCATAAACCAGTACTTTTTTCCATAGTGCCCAGAATTTGCTCCATGTTTGTGATGTAGCAGTCTTGAAAGTACATGCTGCTATGTAGCACTGCAGTTACCTCTCCTTTATCCATTCCCTCATCCTTTTGTGTATATATATATATATATATATATATATATATATACAATCCCTCTGTTTTCATCAAGTTAATTCTTTAACAAGGTGCAGGGTGCTACAATGTGTAGATCAGCCCTACAACAGCATATTACTCTCTTCTTTCTATGTCTCTTGCCTCACCTTAGTCACTTTGAGGCTCATTGGCTAAGTCACCTATACAGTTCTTGGCTTCTTGATCACCTTTAGACTGCTCCACATTCTCATAACTAAATTCTCCATCTACTCTAGCTAATGGATAAAGTGAACGGTAACTAATCAGGAAAGTTTACCAACAACTGTCTACTGTCAACTGGATCCTCTATCACTTCAGTCATTGATGTCACAGAAAAAATTGGGAATCCTTTTTCTGGTTCCCCAATGCTTTGGAAGATTTTATCTGCTTTCCCAGCTTCTGGTTGTTTTTTCTGGCATTTCTACAGCCACACCATTGCTGTGACAGACCACCTCACTGTCAAAATATGAGGCCAGACAAATTTAAAGATGAGTATCACCAGTGGGCATCAGCAGATGTGCAGAATATATGCAGAACTACAGAGAAGTAATATTGATTCTGGTAAAAAACACATTTGGCAGTTTCATTATTTACTATATGCAGTATTGCTTCCTTAAAGAATGAGCAGTGCCTAGATCCTATATCTTCAATCTTTTAATAATGATTTGGGGCATATAGACAATATTTTGAAAATGCTACTGATTTCTATATGTTGTGTCCTGGAGAAATAAAAAAAACATAGAGGAGCATTAATTTTACTGACAAGATTCATAACATAGGTTGCCGTGTCAGGGTCTGCATCCCCAAAAAACAAAAATTAGTCAACTTCGTGACAGTGCAAGTTATAAGAAAGTTGGTTTATTTTCACAAAGAATGCAAGTCCTTCACTAGTTATAAGTCAACAATTGCAGTTTTACTGGGAACCAACTAAACAATTGTAGCGCTTGACTCTCTCAGGGTAGTGACACAGACCAGTGCAAGGCCCATCCAAAGGAAGTGGTGTGGGTTAGTAACCTTAGATAGCTGGTACTAACCAAAACACTCAATAAATCAGTAATTTTATCATACATACTACTATATACTATGCATTAAATTACACATGTATTCATTCGGGTAGATGGAAGTACTTTTGTGAACACCCCCATATCACATTATACCCATTGTGTGTCAAGAACCCTATCAGCACAATATCTCCCGCCTATACCAGATGGAACATCACAATATAAGTGGGAATCATAATAAATAAGGGAGGCCTACTGCTTTATCAGGGTGTCACCACATCAGTAAAAGTAGCCACACGTCATATTTTAAAACAGCACCACCATTAATATCAAGGGCACAGTTCCAATAGTCAAATGCATTTATCAAAATGGTAAACATAATGTTGTCAACATCAACATTTGCACTAAAACTCAGTGTTGAATAACATATGTACCAGTGCTGTTCTTTAACCTCTTCTGTGCCTTGGACGAGATGATCTCGTCCAAGGCTACAGTTCCCCTGTGCCTTGGACGAGATCATCTCGTCCTAGGCACAGGGGAACTTGGGGGCGCGCTAGCGCGCCACCCGTGCACCCCCCTCCCCCCCCCAGGCGGGGATGGAAGGGGAAGACCTTCCCTTTCCACCCCCGCCCCCCCCCCACGGCAATCCGATGACGTCAGCGCGCGCACAGCGCGCTGACGTCATCTAGTGTTGCCGGGCGCGCTGGAAGCCATTTGCTTCCAGCGCGTCTACCGAGGAGGACACAAAAGGTGAGTCCTCTTCGTTTTTGGCGGTCGGGGTGGTGGAAACAGACACAGGGGGAAAGGAAAGGGTTTTTCCTTTCCCCCGGTGCCTGTTTTCATTAGATTCCTGCTCCACTTGGGCAAGGGTCGCCCCCCCCGGGGGCAATTATTTTTAGTATTTCGCCCCCCCCTGGGGGCAGATCCGCCGTTTTTTCGGCGGATCTGCCCCCAGGGGGGGGCGAAAACCACTAGACACCAGGGATACTGTTATTTTGGCAAAATTTTGGGGGCGACCCCTTGGGCAAGGGTCGCCCCCCCCGGGGGCAATTTTTTTTTGTATTTCGCCCCCCCCTGGGGGCAGATCTGCCGATTTTTCGGCGGATCTGCCCCCAGGGGGGGGGGCAAAAACCACTAGACACCAGGGAAAATGTATTATATTTATTATTTTGGGGGCGACCCCTTGGGCAAGGGTCTCCCTCCCCCGGGGGCATTTTTTTATTGTATTTCGCCCCCCCCTGGGGGCAGATCTGTCGATTTTTCGGCGGATCTGCCCCCAGGGGGGGGCGAAAACCACTAGACACCAGGGATATAGTATTTTATGTTTATTTTGGGGACGACCCCCTTGGGCAAGGGTCGCCCCACCCCGGGGGCAATTTTTTTTTTGTATTTCGCCCCCCCCTGGGGCAGATCTGCCGAATTTTCAGTGGATCTGCCCCCGGGGGGGGCGAAAACCACTAGACACCAGGGATTTTATATTTTGTGTATATTTTGGGGGCGACCCCTTGGGCCAGGGTGGCCCCCCCGGGGAATTTTTATTTGTATTTAGCGCCCCCCCCCCCCGGGGGGCAGATCCGCTGATTTTTTGGCAGCTCTGCCCCCGAGGGGGGTTGAAAACCACTAGACACCAGGGATTTATTTTTATTGTAAAGTTTTTTTTGGGGGGCGACCCTTTGGGCAAGGGGCGTCCCACTGGGGGACACATTTTATAGTATTTTTTTTTTCTGTTTCGGCCCCCCGATGGCAGACCAGTCATTTTTTGGACGATCTGGCCCCGGGGGGGTGGAAGCACACTAGGCGCCAGGGATTGTGTGGTGTGTGTGTAATTTTGTAGGCCCATCTGCCCCCAAGGAGGGCAGAAACCACCAATACGGCAGGGATTTTTTTGTTTTGTGCTGGGGGTGCCCCCTTTGGGAAGGGTTGCCCCTAAAAGGGGGCACAGAGGTGTTGCCCATTTCGGCAAAATTTTTTATGCCCATCTACCCCCGAGGGGGGGCAGGATCCACTTAGGTACCAGGGACAACTTCTAAGTTCTTGGTGGTGGGGTGTTTGTCAACAAGCAAAGTATTTGTATTTGTGATTATAACAATTTATTTCTTCTTTTTCTTCTAGTTCAACGCTTTTGCTTCCTTTGCTGTGGATCTTAGCGGTTTTGGCAGTAGTTGTCCAGTGGTTTGCATAGCTGCATGTTTTAGGTAAGTGAAAGCAATTTACTCCAAAGGAGTATTGTTGACATGCATGAATGACATGTTTGTAGGTGGTGTACTAAATGCAGTATTGTGTGTTTGACATTGTCCTTAGATTTGAGCACAGTGATGTTTGTGTTGTCATATGTCTAATTTGCTTTTTTCTTTTTTCTTTTTAGTTGGATATCATTGGTGATTGCTGTGTCTGTGCAGAGTAGTTGCTTGGTGAGTAGCTATTTCAGGCAACTGAGTGGTATAGTTTTTTGTAGTACATAACTCTTTGTGATAAAGCTACACTTTGTTTATTACTTATTTTAGTGCTAGTTGTTGTTGGCAATCCATTTGTTGTTAGGATCATGGCTAGCCGCAAAGTGACCGCTCAGCAGGTTGTTCGCATGCTCTTTGAGTCGTCTTCAGACCATGATTACGACACTGACTCTGCATCTGAGGCAGAGGAGGAAGCAGGAGATTCTGGAAGTGAGTTTTCTGTCCAAGAGTATTCTTCTGATGAGGAAGCTACTCTCAGTGCAGATGAAGGGCCTGAGTTAGAGGAGGACATTGATGTGCCAAGAGTGCAGCAGCCTGGGGCTGAAGGGTTTCCCATTAGAAGACCTGACACCTGGATTGCCCCAAACATGGAGCAGCCACAGTTACCTGCATTTACTAGTCTCCCAGGGTGTAGAGTTAATACGGAAAACTTTCTGCCTGTCCATTTCTTTCACTTGTTTATGGACGATGTATTTTTGGAAGAGATTGTGGAGCAGACAAATGTGTATGCAGAGCAATATTTGCGGGACAACGCTGCCAGACTTAAGCCTCAGTCTAGAGCTACTCATTGGGTTCCCACATATCTGGAAGAGATGAAAAGGTTTTTAGGTTTGTCTTTTTTGATGGGGTTGATCAGGAAGCCGTCACTGGCTTCTTATTGGTCTACTAGTCCCTTGATGGCAACTGCTATATTTCCTGCAACTATGACACGTAATCGGTATTTGCTTCTTCTTCGTATGCTGCATTTTGTAGACAATGCTTTAGCCTTGCCACGAGATCACCCTGATTGTGACCGCCTTTTTAAGATTAGGCCTGTCCTTGATCATTTTGTGGATCGGTTTTCAGAGGTCTATGTTCCAGGCAAAGAGATAAGTGTGGACGAGTCTTTGGTCCTTTTCAAGGGGCGTTTAGTTTTTAAGCAGTACATCCCTAGTAAGAGGGCACGGTATGGGATTAAATTGTATCTGCTGTCAGAAAGCAGTACAGGATATGTTTATAATTTCCGGGTCTACACTGGTAGGGATTCCAGTATTGACCCTCCTGGTTGTCCGGCCACTTTTTGAGTTAGCGAAAAAATAGTGTGGGAACTTGCTAGACGGCTGTTTAACAAAGGTCACCATTTGTACGTAGATAATTTCTACACTGGAGTGCAGTTGTTCAAGGAGTTGTTTAGGGTGGACACTGTTGCTTGTGGCACAATCCGTTCTAACCGCAAAGGCTATCCAAGGGAGCTTGTCTGTAAAAAACTTGAGAGGGGACAGTGCAGTGCCTTGCGGAATAATGAGCTGTTAGCTATGACATTTTCAGACAGGAGGGATGTGTACATGCTATCGACAATCCATGATGAGAGTACTTCCCCTGTGGCTGTTTGGGGTCAGGTTGCGGAAGTGCGCAAACCTGCGTGCATTTTGGACTACAATAGGCACATGGGTGGTGTTGATAGAGTAGATCAGAGGTTGGAACCTTACACTGCTCTTCGCAAGTCGTATGTGTGGTATAAAAAGTTGGCCCTACATTTATTTCATTTGGCAACTTTTAATGCCTTTATTGTATACAAGGATTGTTCACCTGAGTCAAGGATGACTTTTGTTAAATTTCAGGAGTCGGTGATAGAAAGCCTTATTGTGGTGGAACCGGCAAGAGTTCCTAGAGTAGAAGTGGTGGAGGATGTGGCTAGATTGAAAGATCGGCACTTTCCAGATCACATTCCTCCCACTCCCAAAAAAGACATGCCCACAAAGAAATGTAGAGTATGTGCCCGGAGATCAATCCGGAGGGAGAGCCGGATGTACTGCCCCGAATGCCCTTCAAAGCCTGGGCTGTGTGTGCCCAGCTGTTTTAGAAGTTACCACACAAGGAAAAACTTTTGGGAAATACCGTGAGCGTAAGCTGTCTCTTTTATATTTTCATATGTTTCACGGTTGGCATCTGTCGTGTATTTAGTTTGAGGTTTTGTGTTTGTAGTTTTGTGCCTATTTTATAATTAGTAGTTTATTTGTTGTTTATAAATAAAAAAAAGTGATTGCGGTGTGCGTGGGGTGGCGCTTGGCTGGCGGTGTGCGTGGGGTGGCGCTTGGCTGGCGGTGCCAGCCAAACGGCAGTCCACACTCCCATCAGCTGGTGTGATTCTTGTATCAGGCATGTGGCGTATGTAAGTGATGGGCCCTTGAGTGGCGCGGTCTGTCGATGTGAGTGTTGTAATGTGCTGGGCCCGTGGCTGGCG
The DNA here is from genome assembly GCF_031143425.1 of Pleurodeles waltl. NCBI lineage: Eukaryota > Metazoa > Chordata > Amphibia > Caudata > Salamandridae > Pleurodeles > Pleurodeles waltl. The sequence goes on from NC_090444.1 coordinate 1,225,751,035, forward strand.
GTGTGAATGGTCTTGTGCGTGTCATGTATGAAAGGTGTGTGAATGGACTGTAAAGCGGTTGGTGCCTTGTCGCGGCTTTACAGCTCACGAGCTGTGAGTCATTGGTTCACTTTTTTGCCTTTCAGTTATTAGCAGTGCATTTCATTTTTGTGAAATCTCTTGTTAATAAAATTTGATCCACTGAACCATCACTCACCCTCGTGCCAAATCCAACCAGTATGTGTTGTAAAAAATGACAAAACCTGCTCCGCTGTAATCAGGCGTCGCAGCACACCTGTGACACGCTAGGTGCCTCGGGTGGGACCCCGATGATGAAGCATGCCACCAACTTGGTTGGTGGGTGAGGGGTCTTCTTCACATAACCTAAGTGTTTCTTTTCACTATTTTAGTGTTTGGCACATCACGGACGTATGTGCACACATCAAAATGATATATTGCAAAAATACCTATCCCTTCTATCTCTTCAGGTTTTGGGCCTTATTCTGTTGCAGGCACCTGGCCCACCCACACAAGTGAGGTATCATTTTTATCGGGAGACTTGGGGGAATGCTGGGTGGAAGGAAATTTGTGGCTCCTCTCAGATTCCAGAACTTTCTGCCACAGAAATGAGAGGAAAAAGTGTTTTTTTGGCCAAATTTTGAGGTTTGCAAAGGATTCTGGGTAACAGAACCTGGTCCGAGCCCAGCAAGTCACCCCTCCTTGGATTCCCCTAGGTCTCTAGTTTTCAGAAATGCACAGGTTTGGTAGGTTTCCCTAGGTGCCCGCTGAGCTACAGGCCAAAATCCACAGGTAGGCACTGTTTTCTTCCAAAATTTTGGTTGTGTCCACGTTGCGGTTTGGGGCGTTTCCTGTTGCGGCCGCTAGGCCTACCCACGCAAGTGAGGTATCATTTTTATCGGGAGACGTGGGGGAACGCTGGGTGGAAGGAAATTTGTGGCTCCTCTCAGATTCCAGAACTTTCTGCCACAGAAATGTGAGGAACATGTGTTTTTTTAGCCAAATTTTGAGGTTTGCAAAGGATTCTGGGTAACAGAACCTGGTCCGAGCCCCGCAAGTCACCCCTCCTTGGATTCCCCTAGGTCTCTAGTTTTTAGAAATGCACAGGTTTGGTAGGTTTCCTTAGGTGGCGGCTGAGCTAGAGGCCAAAATCTACAGGTAGTCACTTTGCTAAAAACAGCTCTGTTTTCTGTGATATGTCCACGTTGTGTTTTGGGGCATATCCTGTCGCGGGCGCTAGGCCTACCCACACAAGTGAGGTATCATTTTTATCGGGAGACGTGGGGGAACGCTGGGTGGAAGGAAATTTGTGTCTCCTCTCAGATTCCAGAACTTTCTGCCACAGAAATGTGAGGAACATGTGTTTTTTTAGCCAAATTTTGAGGTTTGCAAAGGATTCTGGGTAACAGAACCTGGTCAGAGCCACACAAGTCACCCCTCCTTGGATTCCCCTAGGTCTCTAGTTTTCAGAAATGCATAGGTTTGGTAGGTTTCCCTAGGTGGCGGCTGAGCTAGAGGCCAAAATCTACAGGTAGTCACTTTGCTAAAAACAGCTCTGTTTTCTGTGATATGTCCACGTTGTGTTTTGGGGCATATCCTGTCGCGGGCGCTAGGCCTACCCACACAAGTGAGGTATCATTTTTATCGGGAGACGTGGGGGAACGCTGGGTGGAAGGAAATTTGTGGCTCCTCTCAGATTCCAGAACTTTCTGCCACAGAAATGTGAGGAACATGTGTTTTTTTAGCCAAATTTTGAGGTTTGCAAAGGATTCTGGGTAACAGAACCTGGTCCGAGCCACACAAGTCACCCCTCCTTGGATTCCCCTAGGTCTCTAGTTTTCAGAAATGCACAGGTTTGGTAGGTTTCCCTAGGTGGCGGCTGAGCTAGAGGCCAAAATCTACAGGTAGTCACTGTGCTAAAAACAGCTCTGTTTTCTGTGATGTGTCCACGTTGTGTTTTGGGGCATATCCTGTCGCGGGCGCTAGGCCTACCCACACAAGTGAGGTATCATTTTTATCGGGAGACGTGGGGGAACGCTGGGTGGAAGGAAATTTGTGTCTCCTCTCAGATTCCAGAACTTTCTGCCACAGAAATGTGAGGAACATGTGTTTTTTTAGCCAAATTTTGAGGTTTGCAAAGGATTCTGGGTAACAGAACCTGGTCAGAGCCACACAAGTCACCCCTCCTTGGATTCCCCTAGGTCTCTAGTTTTCAGAAATGCACAGGTGTGGTAGGTTTCCCTAGGTGGCGGCTGAGCTAGAGGCCAAAATCTAAAGGTAGTCACTTTGCTAAAAACAGCTCTGTTTTCTGTGATATGTCCACGTTGTGTTTTGGGGCATATCCTGTCGCGGGCGCTAGGCCTACCCACACAAGTGAGGTATCATTTGTATCAGGAGACGTGGGGGAACGCTGGGTGGAAGGAAATTTGTGGCTCCTCTCAGATTCCAGAACTTTCTGCCACAGAAATGTGAGGAACATGTTTTTTTTTAGCCAAATTTTGAGGTTTGCAAAGGATTCTGGGTAACAGAACCTGGTCCGAGCCACACATGTCACCCCTCCTTGGATTCCCCTAGGTCTCTAGTTTTCAGAAATGCATAGGTTTGGTAGGTTTCCCTAGGTGGCGGCTGAGCTAGAGGCCAAAATCTACAGGTAGTCACTTTGCTAAAAACAGCTCTGTTTTCTGTGATATGTCCACGTTGTGTTTTGGGGCATATCCTGTCGCGGGCGCTAGGCCTACCCACACAAGTGAGGTATCATTTTTATCGGGAGACATGGGGGAACGTTGGGTGGAAGGAAATTTGTGTCTCCTCTCAGATTCCAGAACTTTCTGCCACAGAAATGTGAGGAACTTTTTTTATCCAAATTTTGAGGTTTGCAAAGGATTCTGGGTAACAGAACCTGGTCCGAGCCACACAAGTCACCCCTCCTTGGATTCCCCTAGGTCTCTAGTTTTCAGAAATGCACAGGTTTGGTAGGTTTCCCTAGGTGTCGGCTGAGCTAGAGACCAAAATCTACAGGTAGTCACTTTGCTAAAAACAGCTCTGTTTTCTGTGATATGTCCACGTTGTGTTTTGGGGCATATCCTGTCGCGGGCGCTAGGCCTACCCACACAAGTGAGGTATCATTTTTATCGGGAGACGTGGGGGAACGCTGGGTGGAAGGAAATTTGTGTCTCCTCTCAGATTCCAGAACTTCCTGCCACAGAAATGTGAGGAACATGTGTTTTTTTAGCCAAATTTTGAGGTTTGCAAAGGATTCTGGGTAACAGAACCTGGTCCGAGCCACACAAGTCACCCCTCCTTGGATTCCCCTAGGTCTCTAGTTTTAAGAAATGCACAGGTTTGGTAGGTTTCCCTAGGTGTCGGCTGAGCTAGAGACCAAAATCTACAGGTAGTCACTTTGCTAAAAACAGCTCTGTTTTCTGTGATATGTCCACGTTGTGTTTTGGGGCATATCCTGTTGCGGGCGCTAGGCCTACCCACACAAGTGAGGTATCATTTTTATCGGGAGACGTGGGGGAACGCTGGGTGGAAGGAAATTTGTGGCTCCTCTCAGATTCCAGAACTTTCTGCCACAGAAATGTGAGGAACATGTGTTTTTTTAGCCAAATTTTGAGGTTTGCAAAGGATTCTGGGTAACAGAACCTGGTCCGAGCCACACAAGTCACCCCTCCTTGGATTCCCCTAGGTCTCTAGTTTTCAGAAATGCATAGGTTTGGTAGGTTTCCCTAGGTGGCGGCTGAGCTAGAGGCCAAAATCTACAGGTAGTCACTTTGCTAAAAACAGCTCTGTTTTCTGTGATATGTCCACGTTGTGTTTTGGGGCATATCCTGTCGCGGGCGCTAGGCCTACCCACACAAGTGAGGTATCATTTTTATCGGGAGACATGGGGGAACGCTGGGTGGAAGGAAATTTGTGTCTCCTCTCAGATTCCAGAACTTTCTGCCACAGAAATGTGAGGAACATGTGTTTTTTTAGCCAAATTTTGAGGTTTGCAAAGGATTCTGGGTAACAGAACCTGGTCCGAGCCGCACAAGTCACCCCTCCTTGGATTCCCCTAGGTCTCTAGTTTTCAGAAATGCATAGGTCTGGTAGGTTTCCCTAGGTGGCGGCTGAGCTAGAGGCCAAAATCTACAGGTAGTCACTTTGCTAAAAACAGCTCTGTTTTCTGTGATATGTCCACGTTGTGTTTTGGGGCATATCCTGTCGCGGGCACTAGGCCTACCCACACAAGTGAGGTATCATTTTTATCGGGAGACGTGGGGGAACGCTGGGTGGAAGGAAATTTGTGGCTCCTCTCAGATTCCAGAACTTTCTGCCACAGAAATGTGAGGAACATGTGTTTTTTTAGCCAAATTTTGAGGTTTGCAAAGGATTCTGGGTAACAGAACCTGATCCGAGCCCCACAAGTAACCCCTCCTTGGATTCCCCTAGGTCTCTAGTTTTCAGAAATGCACAGGTTTGGTAGGTTTCCCTAGGTGGCGGCTGAGCTAGAGGCCAAAATCTACAGGTAGTCACTTTGCTAAAAACAGCTCTGTTTTCTGTGATATGTCCACGTTGTGTTTTGGGGCATATCCTGTCGCGGGCGCTAGGCCTACCCACACAAGTGAGGTATCATTTTTATCGGGAGACGTGGGGGAACGCTGGGTGGAAGGAAATTTGTGTCTCCTCTCAGATTCCAGAACTTTCTGCCACAGAAATTTGAGGAACATGTTTTTTTTTAGCCAAATTTTGAGGTTTGCAAAGGATTCTGGGTAACAGAACCTGGTCCGAGCCCCACAAGTCACCCCTCCTTGGATTCCCCTAGGTCTCTAGTTTTCAGAAATGCACAGGTTTGGTAGGTTTCCCTAGGTGGCGGCTGAGCTAGAGGCCAAAATCTACAGGTAGTCACTTTGCTAAAAACAGCTCTGTTTTCTGTGATATGTCCACGTTGTGTTTTGGGGCATATCCTGTCGCTGGCGCTAGGCCTACCCACACAAGTGAGGTATCATTTTTATCGGGAGACGTGGGGGAACGCTGGGTGGAAGGAAATTTGTGGCTCCTCTCAGATTCCAGAACTTTCTGCCACAGAAATGTGAGGAACATGTGTTTTTTTAGCCAAATTTTGAGGTTTGCAAAGGATTCTGGGTAACAGAACCTGGTCCGAGCCCCGCAAGTCACCCCTCCTTGGATCCCCCTAGGTCTCTAGTTTTCAGAAATGCACAGGTTAGGTAGGTTTCCCTAGGTGGCGGCTGAGCTAGAGGCCAAAATCTACAGGTAGTCACTTTGCTAAAAACAGCTCTGTTTTCTGTGATATGTCCACGTTGTGTTTTGGGGCATATCCTGTCGCGGGCGCTAGGCCTACCCACACAAGTGAGGTATCATTTTTATCGGGAGACGTGGGGGAACGCTAGGTGGAAGGAAATTTGTGGCTCCTCTCAGATTCCAGAACTTTCTGCCACAGAAATGTGAGGAACATGTGTTTTTTTAGCCAAATTTTGAGGTTTGCAAAGGATTCTGGGTAACCGAACCTGGTCCGAGCCACACAAGTTACCCCTCCTTGGATTCCCCTAGGTCTCTAGTTTTCAGAAATGCACAGGTTTGGTAGGTTTCCCTAGGTGGCGGCTGAGCTAGAGGCCAAAATCTACAGGTAGTCACTTTTCTAAAAACAGCTCTGTTTTCTGTGATGTGTCCAGGTTGTGTTTTGGGGCATATCCTGTCGCGGGCGCTAGGCCTACCCACACAAGTGAGGTATCATTTTTATCGGGAGACGTGGGGGAACGCTGGGTGGAAGGAAATTTGTGTCTCCTCTCAGATTCCAGAACTTTCTGCCACAGAAATGTGAGGAACATGTGTTTTTTTAGCCAAATTTTGAGGTTTGCAAAGGATTCTGGGTAACAGAACCTGGTCAGAGCCACACAAGTCACCCCTCCTTGGATTCCCCTAGGTCTCTAGTTTTCAGAAATGCACAGGTGTGGTAGGTTTCCCTAGGTGGCGGCTGAGCTAGAGGCCAAAATCTAAAGGTAGTCACTTTGCTAAAAACAGCTCTGTTTTCTGTGATATGTCCACGTTGTGTTTTGGGGCATATCCTGTCGCGGGCGCTAGGCCTACCCACACAAGTGAGGTATCATTTGTATCAGGAGACGTGGGGGAACGCTGGGTGGAAGGAAATTTGTGGCTCCTCTCAGATTCCAGAACTTTCTGCCACAGAAATGTGAGGAACATGTTTTTTTTTAGCCAAATTTTGAGGTTTGCAAAGGATTCTGGGTAACAGAACCTGGTCCGAGCCACACATGTCACCCCTCCTTGGATTCCCCTAGGTCTCTAGTTTTCAGAAATGCATAGGTTTGGTAGGTTTCCCTAGGTGGCGGCTGAGCTAGAGGCCAAAATCTACAGGTAGTCACTTTGCTAAAAACAGCTCTGTTTTCTGTGATATGTCCACGTTGTGTTTTGGGGCATATCCTGTCGCGGGCGCTAGGCCTACCCACACAAGTGAGGTATCATTTTTATCGGGAGACATGGGGGAACGTTGGGTGGAAGGAAATTTGTGTCTCCTCTCAGATTCCAGAACTTTCTGCCACAGAAATGTGAGGAACTTTTTTTATCCAAATTTTGAGGTTTGCAAAGGATTCTGGGTAACAGAACCTGGTCCGAGCCACACAAGTCACCCCTCCTTGGATTCCCCTAGGTCTCTAGTTTTCAGAAATGCACAGGTTTGGTAGGTTTCCCTAGGTGTCGGCTGAGCTAGAGACCAAAATCTACAGGTAGTCACTTTGCTAAAAACAGCTCTGTTTTCTGTGATATGTCCACGTTGTGTTTTGGGGCATATCCTGTCGCGGGCGCTAGGCCTACCCACACAAGTGAGGTATCATTTTTATCGGGAGACGTGGGGGAACGCTGGGTGGAAGGAAATTTGTGTCTCCTCTCAGATTCCAGAACTTCCTGCCACAGAAATGTGAGGAACATGTGTTTTTTTAGCCAAATTTTGAGGTTTGCAAAGGATTCTGGGTAACAGAACCTGGTCCGAGCCACACAAGTCACCCCTCCTTGGATTCCCCTAGGTCTCTAGTTTTAAGAAATGCACAGGTTTGGTAGGTTTCCCTAGGTGTCGGCTGAGCTAGAGACCAAAATCTACAGGTAGTCACTTTGCTAAAAACAGCTCTGTTTTCTGTGATATGTCCACGTTGTGTTTTGGGGCATATCCTGTTGCGGGCGCTAGGCCTACCCACACAAGTGAGGTATCATTTTTATCGGGAGACGTGGGGGAACGCTGGGTGGAAGGAAATTTGTGGCTCCTCTCAGATTCCAGAACTTTCTGCCACAGAAATGTGAGGAACATGTGTTTTTTTAGCCAAATTTTGAGGTTTGCAAAGGATTCTGGGTAACAGAACCTGGTCCGAGCCACACAAGTCACCCCTCCTTGGATTCCCCTAGGTCTCTAGTTTTCAGAAATGCATAGGTTTGGTAGGTTTCCCTAGGTGGCGGCTGAGCTAGAGGCCAAAATCTACAGGTAGTCACTTTGCTAAAAACAGCTCTGTTTTCTGTGATATGTCCACGTTGTGTTTTGGGGCATATCCTGTCGCGGGCGCTAGGCCTACCCACACAAGTGAGGTATCATTTTTATCGGGAGACATGGGGGAACGCTGGGTGGAAGGAAATTTGTGTCTCCTCTCAGATTCCAGAACTTTCTGCCACAGAAATGTGAGGAACATGTGTTTTTTTAGCCAAATTTTGAGGTTTGCAAAGGATTCTGGGTAACAGAACCTGGTCCGAGCCGCACAAGTCACCCCTCCTTGGATTCCCCTAGGTCTCTAGTTTTCAGAAATGCATAGGTCTGGTAGGTTTCCCTAGGTGGCGGCTGAGCTAGAGGCCAAAATCTACAGGTAGTCACTTTGCTAAAAACAGCTCTGTTTTCTGTGATATGTCCACGTTGTGTTTTGGGGCATATCCTGTCGCGGGCACTAGGCCTACCCACACAAGTGAGGTATCATTTTTATCGGGAGACGTGGGGGAACGCTGGGTGGAAGGAAATTTGTGGCTCCTCTCAGATTCCAGAACTTTCTGCCACAGAAATGTGAGGAACATGTGTTTTTTTAGCCAAATTTTGAGGTTTGCAAAGGATTCTGGGTAACAGAACCTGATCCGAGCCCCACAAGTAACCCCTCCTTGGATTCCCCTAGGTCTCTAGTTTTCAGAAATGCACAGGTTTGGTAGGTTTCCCTAGGTGGCGGCTGAGCTAGAGGCCAAAATCTACAGGTAGTCACTTTGCTAAAAACAGCTCTGTTTTCTGTGATATGTCCACGTTGTGTTTTGGGGCATATCCTGTCGCGGGCGCTAGGCCTACCCACACAAGTGAGGTATCATTTTTATCGGGAGACGTGGGGGAACGCTGGGTGGAAGGAAATTTGTGTCTCCTCTCAGATTCCAGAACTTTCTGCCACAGAAATTTGAGGAACATGTTTTTTTTTAGCCAAATTTTGAGGTTTGCAAAGGATTCTGGGTAACAGAACCTGGTCCGAGCCCCACAAGTCACCCCTCCTTGGATTCCCCTAGGTCTCTAGTTTTCAGAAATGCACAGGTTTGGTAGGTTTCCCTAGGTGGCGGCTGAGCTAGAGGCCAAAATCTACAGGTAGTCACTTTGCTAAAAACAGCTCTGTTTTCTGTGATATGTCCACGTTGTGTTTTGGGGCATATCCTGTCGCTGGCGCTAGGCCTACCCACACAAGTGAGGTATCATTTTTATCGGGAGACGTGGGGGAACGCTGGGTGGAAGGAAATTTGTGGCTCCTCTCAGATTCCAGAACTTTCTGCCACAGAAATGTGAGGAACATGTGTTTTTTTAGCCAAATTTTGAGGTTTGCAAAGGATTCTGGGTAACAGAACCTGGTCCGAGCCCCGCAAGTCACCCCTCCTTGGATCCCCCTAGGTCTCTAGTTTTCAGAAATGCACAGGTTAGGTAGGTTTCCCTAGGTGGCGGCTGAGCTAGAGGCCAAAATCTACAGGTAGTCACTTTGCTAAAAACAGCTCTGTTTTCTGTGATATGTCCACGTTGTGTTTTGGGGCATATCCTGTCGCGGGCGCTAGGCCTACCCACACAAGTGAGGTATCATTTTTATCGGGAGACGTGGGGGAACGCTAGGTGGAAGGAAATTTGTGGCTCCTCTCAGATTCCAGAACTTTCTGCCACAGAAATGTGAGGAACATGTGTTTTTTTAGCCAAATTTTGAGGTTTGCAAAGGATTCTGGGTAACCGAACCTGGTCCGAGCCACACAAGTTACCCCTCCTTGGATTCCCCTAGGTCTCTAGTTTTCAGAAATGCACAGGTTTGGTAGGTTTCCCTAGGTGGCGGCTGAGCTAGAGGCCAAAATCTACAGGTAGTCACTTTTCTAAAAACAGCTCTGTTTTCTGTGATGTGTCCAGGTTGTGTTTTGGGGCATATCCTGTCGCGGGAGCTAGGCCTACCCACACAAGTGAGGTATCATTTTTATCGGGAGACGTGGGGGAATGCTGGGTGCAAGGAAATTTGTCGCTCCTCTCAGATTCCAGAACTTTCTGCCACAGAAATGTGAGGAACATGTGTTTTTTTAGCCAAATTTTGAGGTTTGCAAAGGATTCTGGGTAACAGAACCTGGTCCGAGCCACACAAGTCACCCCTCCTTGGATTCCCCTAGGTCTCTAGTTTTCAGAAATGCACAGGTTTGGTAGGTTTCCCTAGGTGGCGGCTGAGCTAGAGGCCAAAATCTACAGGTAGTCACTTTGCTAAAAACAGCTCTGTTTTCTGTGATGTGTCCACGTTGTGTTTTGGGGCATATCCTGTCGCGGGCGCTAGGCCTAGCCACACAAGTGAGGTATCATTTTTATCGGGAGACTTGGGGGAACATAGAATAGCAAAACAAGTGTTATTGCCCCTTGTCTTTCTCTACATTTATTCCTTCCAAATATAGGGGTGTGTGTAAAAAAGACATCTATTTGAGAAATTCCATGTAATTCACGTGCTACTATGGTCACCCCGGAATTCAGTGATGTGCAAATAACCACTGCTCCTCAACACCTTATCTTGTGCCCTTTTTGGAAATGCAAAGGTTTTCTTGATAGCTATTTTTTACTCCTTATATTTCAGCAAATGAATTACTGTATACCCGGTATAGAATGAAAACGTACTGCAGGGTGCAGCTCATTTATTGGCTCTGTGTTCCTCGGGTTCTTGATGAACCTACAAACCCTATATATCCCCGCAACCAGAGGTGTCCAGCAGACGTACCGGTATATTGCTTTCGATAATCTGACATTGCAGGGAAAAGTTACATAGTAAAAAGTAGAGAAAAATTGATGTTTTTTTCACCTCAATTTCAATATTTTTCTTTTTCAGCTGTTATTTTCTGTAGGAAACCCTTGTAGGATCTACACAAATGACCCCTTGCTGAATTCAGAATTTTGTCTACTTTTCAGAAATGTTTAGGTTTCTGGGATCCAGCATTGGTTTCATGACCATTCCTGTCACTGACTGGAAGGAGGCTGAAAGCACAAAAAATTGCACAAATGGGGTATGCCCCAGTAAAATGCCAAAATTGTGTTGAAAAATTGGGTTGTCGGATTCAAGTCTGCCTGTTCCTGAAAGCTGGGAAGCTGCTGAGTTTAGCACCGCAGACCCTTTGTTGATGCCATTTTCAGGGGAAAAACCACAAGCCTTCTTCTGCAGCCCCTTTTTCCAATTTTTTTGAAAAAAACGAAATTTTTACTGTATTTTGGCCAATTTCTTGGCCTCCTTCAGGGGAACCCACAAAGTCTGGGTACCTTTAGAATCCCTAGGATGTTGGAAAAAAAGGACGCAAATTTGGCTTGGTTAGCTTATGTGGACAAAAAGTTATGAGGGCCTAAGCGCGAACTGCCCCAAATAGGCAAAAAAAGGCCTGGCACAGGAGGGGGAAAAGGCCTGGCAGCGAAGGGGTTAACTTTCATTAGACTGTCACTGCAGTCCCAGGATTAGCCACAAGGTGTGCCCACACCTCGTAGCATCTGCCCAGAAAATTCAGGCTCAAGGAGTGCTTGAAACGTTATAAGGCCCAAGAAGACTTAAAGTTAGTTCATAACAACTCATTTCTGGTGGGCAGCTGGACTTTCTGCTCCCCTTCCCCAACATGCTAGGTGACTGTGGGTGGTTCTAGAATCAACTTTATCACTTCACTCCTGTCCTAACTCTCCTACAGACAATGCTGGGGAATTTCAAAAGATCTTCCCTAGGAGCCTCAGTTCTTCCCTTAGCTTATATAGCTGCTTAATCCACTCCCACCAAAACTTCAAAGGTGATTCCCTACTGTGTTTTCTCCAGAGATATGGACCTCCTCCTTAGTTTTGGTCAGCCTGGACTGACCCTGCCCAGTTGCAGTGTGGCAGGCCAGTTAAGAGATGCAGATTTCCTCCCTATCCTATCCTTTTCCCAGGAACTTGATAAAGCACTGTGAAGTGCTCTATTGTTAGGGAAGGCCTTTGAGTTCTCTGCCTGGAAGTAGAGTGAGTAGTTTGGCCAGTAAGTGGGACAAAGTCATGGAACCTGATTCTGAGCTAAGCCAAGGAAATATGACAAAACTACCATATGTAATGTTAAATGGGCCTTCAGATTTACTCTCAGGGTTCATGTATAACCCCTGTTTGTGACATCGCTAGACCCTTTTGGCTAAGTGGAGCAAAAAAGTGTACTTTAGTGCAGATTTTCCTTATGATGTGTCATATAGTGCAAACACTACAAACCTACACTGTGAATGACCGCTCACATTATGCGACCTACCCCAGCTTAGTACCAATCCCTGTAGAGACCCCTCAGCGACAGGCTAGTTGTGCACAGATAAATGGTTGTTCAATACAGTAATTTCACATGTGCAACCTGCACATGTACACATGTGTGTGCAAACACCTCCATGTGTAACTATCCCAGAGTCTTGTACCCTATGTGGTTAAGCATTTTAGGGTCCACTTAAAGGCTTCTTTTTAAAATGCACATCACTGTACATGTTGCTTGCTACCGATAAAAATTGATGCCATCTAGTCTGTAAACTCCGTCCAAGGGTGAGAACACAGAAAACAATGCCCTTAATATTCTGACTGTCCAATGAGACAGCTCCGCATTTGAGGACATATCACAGCATCAAGCCTTCACCTCTGACACAGTGTGGCCTGAACAGTGCTTGTGTTATAAAAACTGCCTCTGCGCCATACTTTGCAGAGGAACACCATTATTGGAATTATCCTGAACCATGGCACACAGTGCCCCAGATGCAGCTTGACTGACTGCAATGCTAATCCTGACCTTTACCCTTCACAGCACCAATAGCCTGCACTACACCAGACCAGCTTTCTGGTTTCCCTGTAGATTTTACCCATGTGTGATGGGAGTGGGTTATACTGTCCCGATAAATTGGGCAGAAGGTACTCCCACTGGGCTCTCGATAGTAAAGGTAGTTACAGATAGGAGCGTAGCAACACAATAACATAATCATGGCGGAACTATTTATCTTTTTCACTATTTTTTAATGCTAATTACAATGCTTTGTCCCATTTGTCTAATAATTACAACTCATTTTTTTGCAAGAATAAGATGGTTGCAATAAATGTTCTAAACAACATTTCCACAAATTTCTTATATCTCATCTTGTAGACTCAGTGACAACGAAAGGGTAAATCTTTTGTCATGATTTACTGGTGAATCTGAGTAGTCATGGTCGAAGATGAGAAACCCATCTGGAACCCTGATATGTTTAAGGGTTCAGACAGGGCACTGTGAGCTAAATAGGAACCATGTTAACTTTTCCTAATGGTATAAGTGTACAGAGTCTCTTTACTCTGACGTTTATGTTGATCAGACACACAGTACTACTTTATTCGTAGGAACCATATAACATGACGACACCAAGGTTCTAGGTCAAGCACTTATTTAATGGGTCTCCTGAGTAGTTATTAAGTATCCAAGTGTTCCCTTCTGTAGGAAAGTAACATCTTGCCTGGCTTTTTACCCCCATTTTAACATGTATGTTAGTTTGTTTTTGCATGTCTCACTGGGACTCTGCTTACCAGGACCCCAGTGCTTATAGTTTGTGGCCTGAATGTGTATACCTGTGTAGTGACTAACTGTGTCACTGAGGCTCTGCTAATCAGAACCTCAGTGCTTAGGGTCCCTCTGCCTTAGATGTTGTCACTATAGACTAGTAACCACTTTTACCAATTTCAATTGGCACAATGAAACACACTTATAATTCCCTAGTACATGGTACCTAGGTGCCCAGGGTATTGAGGTTCCAGGAGATCCCTATGGGCTACAGCAATTATTTTGCCACCCATAGGGAGCTCAGACAAACCTTTACACAGGACTGCCACTGTACCTGAGTGAAAAAATGCACATGTTATTTCACAGCCATTTTCACTGCACTTAAGTAACTTATAAGTCACCTATATGTCTAACCTTCACTTACTGAATGATAGGTGCAAAGTTACTAAGTGTGAGGGCACCCTTGCAATAGTAAAGGTGCCCCCACATAGTTCAGGGCCATTTCCCCGGACTTTGTGAGTGCGGGGGCACCATTACACGTGTGCACTACATATAGGTTAATACCTATATGTAGCTTCACAATCGTAACTCCGAATATGGCCATGTAACATGTCTAAGATCATGGAATTCTCCCCTCACGCCAAATCTGGTATTGGGGAGCGAATTCCATGCATCCCTGGGGCTCCACTATGGACCCTGGGTACTGCCAAAACAGCTCTTTGGGGTTTTCTCTGCTGCCACCCCACAGACAGGGTTCTGCCCTGCGGGGGTCTGGGCAGCCCAGTCCCAGAAAGGCAGAACAAAGCATTTCCTCTGAGAGCAGGGTGTTACACCTTCTCTCTTTGGAAATAGGTGTTAAAGGCTGGGAGGGGTAGCCTCTCCCAGCCTCTGGAAATGCTTTGAAGGGCACAGATGGTGCTCTTCTTGCATAAGCCAGTCTACACCGGTTTAGGGAACCCCCAGTCCCTGCTCTGGTGCAAAATTGGACAAAGGATAGGAGAGTGACCACTCTCCTGTCCATCACCTCCCCAGGGGTTGTGCCCAGAGCTCCTCCAGTGTGTCCCATACCTCTGCCATCTTGTTTCCAGCGGTGTGAGGGCACTCTGGAGGCCTCTGAGGGGCTAGTGCCAGCAGGTGACGTCAGAGACCCGTCCTGATAGGTGCTTACCTGTGTAGGTGGCCAATCCTCCTCTGAGGGCTATTTAGGGTCTCTCCAGTGGACTTTTCCTCAGATAACAACTTGCAAGAATTCACCAGAGTTCCTTCGCACCTCTCTCTTTGACTTCTGCCAAGATTGACTGCTGACTGCTCCAGGACGCCTGCAAAACTGCATCAAAGTAGCCAGAAGACTACCAGCGACATTGTAGCACCTAATCCTGCTGGCTTTCTCGACTGTTTCCTGGTGGTGCATGCTTTGGGGTCTGCCTGCCTTCATCCTGCACTGGAAGCCATGAAGAAATCTCCTGTGGGTCAACGGAATCTTCCCCCTGCTTCAGCAGGCACCAAACTTTAGCTTTACAGGTACTCTGGGACCCCTCTCATCCTGACGAGCGTGGCCCCTGGAACACAGGTGGTGGACCCAAGTGACAGAGACTGTCCAGTGGTCCAACTGTCCAAATTTGGAGGAGTTAAGTCCTTGCCTCTCCTCTCTAGACAGTAATCCTGTGCACCGTGGAACTGCAGCTACAAGGGCTTCTGTGCACATTTCCATGAAACCCTGCATGCACAGCTGAGCCTAGGTCCCCAGCACTCGGTCCTGTGATGCTCAGCTCACTCAGTTGATCTCCGGTGTCGTGGGACCTGCTTTTGCAGTGTTGAGATGACCGCTATGTTCAGACTTCTTGAACCCATGTTCAAGGACTTTTGTGGGTGCTTCCTGTTTGTGCATGGGCTCTCAGTGTTGCTGAGGGCCCCCTCTGTCTCCTCTCCCAACTGGCAACATCCTGGCCCTTCCTTGGGCCTGGCAGCACCCTTTTTCTCTAACCATAACACTTGCAGCTAGCAAGGCTTGTTTGCAGTATTTTGCCAAGGAAACAACTATATATCCTCCGGCACACCGTGGGACATCTTCTGCACAAAGGAGAAGTTCCTAGCACCTTTTGTTGTTGCAGAATCTTCAGCTTCTTCCATCTAGAGGCAGCCATTTTGCACCTTCATCTGGGGTTAAGTGAGCTCCTGCCCCCCCCCCCCCCCCCCAGACACTCGGCGACTCTCGGACTTGGTCCCCTTCCTTTGCAAGACCTCAGGTCCAGGAATCTGTCTTCAGTGCTTTGCAGTCTGTTATGGTCTTTGCAAAATTCCTTATCTCACCTTTAGTGTGTTTCTGGGGAAATAGAAGTACTTTACTTCTACTTTCCAGGGTCCTGGGATGGGGTATCTTGGAGACCTTTAGTTTTTTCTTACACCCCCAGCAACCCTCTACACACTACACTAGCCTTGAGGTCCATTTGTGGTTTGCATTCCACTTTCTTAGTATATGGTTTGTGTTGCCTCTAGGCCTATTGCATCCTATTGTATTCTACAGTGTTTGCACTACTTTCTGACTGTTTTACTTACCTGATTTGTTCTGTTGTGCATATTTTGTGTATTTTACTTACCTCCTAAGGAAGTATATCCTCTGAGATATTTTTGGCATATTGTCACTAAAATTAAGTACTTTTATTTTTGGTAACACTGGGTATTGTCACGGTAATTCTGAGTTTCCCGCTGGGCGGGTGGGCGACCGCCAGAAGGCCGCCCGCCCGCCCAGCGGGAAACCCACTTCCACGAGGATGCCGGCTCCGAATGGAGCCGACGGAGTGGAAAGGGTGCGACGGGTGCAGTTGCACCCGTCGCGATTTTCAGTGTCTGCTATGCAGACACTGAAAATCTTAGTGGGGCCCTGTTAGGGGGCCCCTGCAGTGCCCCTGCAGTGCCCGCCATCCTGAACAGGATGGCGGTAGGGGGTCGGAATCACCATGGAGGATTCCCTAGGGCAGCGGGAAACCGGCGGGACACCGCCGGTTTCCCGTTTCTGACCGCGGCTGTACCGCTGCGGTCAGAATGCCCATGGGAGCACCGCCAGCCTGTTGGCGGTGCTCCCGTCATTTTAGCCCTGGCGGTCGTCGACCGCCAGGGTTAGAATGACCCCCATAGTGCCCACACGATATAAGTGGTATTGTATGAACTTTGCATGTCTCCTAGTTCAGCCATGGCTGCTGTGCTATAGCTACCTCTATCAGCCTAAGCAGCTAGAACACTACTACTCTACTAATAAGGGATAACTGGACCTGGCACTAGGTGTAAGTACCATTGGTACCAACTATAAGCCAGACCAGCCCCCTACACCTTCTCACCTTCATATGGAGACATCTGTGGTGTTATGGATGAATTCTCTTCAGCTTAATAGGAAACCCTTAATTTAGTCTGCAGGTTTTTGAACCTTTGAAAGGATCACCCCAATATAATATTTTCTCTCTAAATCCTATTCTTTAAAATGACAAATGTAGTTAACATTTTGGTTTACTGTAGAAAGTCAGTCACAACACATTTGGCACAATATGGTCTCCCTAACACATGGGGTGGGATACCTTAGTGGTAAAAGACCACAAAGCTTTCAAATGCAAAGTTTTCCACTTATGAGTTGATTTTCCTGCAGTAGATGCAAACACACAAACATTTCATGAATACACTGAGAAGGCAGCACCCAATCAATTCAGAACGTACTACGACTTAAAATACCATTAACATACAAGGAACATCACAATTAGTTCCAAAGTGCCCTTCCACATGCATTGTTAAACTTGAGACTGGGTCCCCTCATTAATGATTGGGCGACCTGGTCTGTCTTAGCTGGGCACACACCATATCCAAATATAGCAGCTTTAAATGCTGGTAAACTCTGCACCCTAAATAATGGGTTGTTTCAACTATATAGACATCTGACTCAGTTTGTTTTGTAAACAATAATAACTGTCCAGCTAGGGCTGTTCAAGCTGTCTAGGCACAGTTAGCTGTGCCTGAAATTAGTCCTGACACCATTAATGCAATTATGGGTAAGTTTTCCACCAGCTGGGAAGAGATTCTGTTCTTAATTACTCAAAAATAATTCCACGTGAATCAGTATTTCCCCATGCGCGACCCCAAGATAAACATAGGATTCTTGGTATGGTTACCCCTGATCAAAGATTATGCCTCCTGGGACAACATCTTTTCTGCCACAACACACAGTACACCATTGATAGCTGTTTGGTTGGAGGTACTGAAACAGATTCAAAATAAATATGGGGATGTCCCTGCCCTGGACTTGAGGATGAAATTAATTGGCAAATTTGCCACAGTTTCCTCAATTAAATTAAATAATATTAAAGGGGAGGCAGCAACACTGGCAGTATGCAAATGACTTGAGTTCATGTACAAGATAAGGATTATAAGTTGCCAAAATTATTTAGGGCACCTATACATCTATGTTGAGATAACTTAAAAGCAAGGCCTAATAAGCCACAGCTGAAAAGCAAATCTTACCAAAAAGGTTCCAAACAGGCACTAGAGTCCTTAAGAAATGCTGATACAAACAAAAAAATTAGGACAAAACAAAAAACACAGGATGGAACTTCGCCACTGGAGTCCTATGAAAAGCATTACAACTAGTGTAACCGTGATACGTTTAAACAGCCTGATATGTATAAGTAGACAGATACATGTCCTTCTTGTTTCTTTTAGGACTCACCTGATGAACGCTCTGAGAGAGGAGGATATTCTGAGTGTAGTCATGAACAGTATGTGAAACCAAAAACAGATTCACAACACTCATCTGACATTATCATCAAAAAGGAAGAGAAACTTCTACAACAAAAACTCCAATTCAAAAAGAAGAATGTGACAGGTACTTCTGTTAAATATGCCACACATACTAAACAAGATGTGGGCATTGCCACTGCTAGACAGTGCAGCAGAAGTCACAGAATCGTAAAGAGTTTCTGGTTTTAAATTTTAAAAGAAACTAGTAAATTTGTACTAGTTGAAATACCAGATCTGCGTGTGACCCTTCCCAACAGACTATGAATTGGGCATTCAAGTTGATGGCAGGATAACATGCATCATTAAAGTGATTTTCTGCGATAAATTAACATGCAATTATGAAATTCTCCTGGCTGAGGTAGATTGACTGACTGTGTTAGCTAGAAAGTCTCTGAAGGAGAAGGTGTAATACTACCATCTGCTAGTCTTGGTGTCTTTGGTATGATTTCCCCGAAACCTTTTAACTTCTTCCCTCCTATTCGCTGATTTTGTTTTTGCTGGCTTTAGGACTCTGGGCACTTTACCACTGATGACCAGTGCTAACATGCATCTGCTCTTTCTCTAAGAAATGATACAATTGGCTTATCCACAACAGACATTTTTAATTTACTTTTAAGTCCCTAGTAAAGTGCACTAAATTTGCCCAAGGCCTGTAGATTAAATGTGACATGTGGGTCTGCAGCACTGATTGTGCTGCCCAACTCAGTAGCCCTTTAAACATGACTCAGGCCTGCCATTGCAGAGCCCATGGGTACAGGTTTGAACTGCAAACACAACAAAAGTGAGTGTGTCGCCACCTCCAAATTGTCTTTATGACCTGTCCCTATGTATTCAAGACCCATTTCTGCTTCTTAAAAAATCCCCTCACATACCAACATAGTTGTTGGCACGCTTTATCACTGGGGTCCCACACCGGATGACTAGCACCTCTGGGGTGTGGTTCTCCTTTAAAAGGGTGAGGAGTTCAAAAGACAATTTAGTGATAATTCGACCCAAACAGAAAACAGAATTATCAGCAATCATACAAGACAATTGGGGGCTACCAAGGGCTATATGCTATTATGTTTGTAGCAATTGTAGTGTGAGTCACTTGACAATCACAGAACAAACTTTGCAGATGGAACCTGGAAAATTTTAAGGAGACACACCAATTGTAGGACTAACAATGTTGTGTACTATATATAACCCAACCTTGTGGGTTACACTATATTGGAATGACAACTATGGAGGCTAAGTCACATATTTGTAATCATAGTAGTAACATTTGATGTAAATGAAGCACTACAGAACTAACTGAGCACTTCTTGCACAGGGGGCACACCACTAATGACATGAGATGAGTGGTTACAGAGCAAGCTAAAGGCATGAGTAACACCGTAGATCAGAGATTGTTTGAGTAGGAACAAAGATAGGTATACTGAATTACAATATCCTGCGGGGTACCATACAGATCTGAGAAATATGAAACAGCATTAACATTCAGGCACCAAGGTCACTACTTAATTAGTGGAATGGTAAAGGGTTGTCATAACCCCTACATCAATACCCACGCTATGCAGTGGAAGGGTAAAGCGTTGTCATAACCCCTTGATTTAATACCAGACTATCACGCATAGAAGTTAGCAGCAAAGAAAGAAGGAGGCTAAAAATACCACTGTTCTGACATACCGTTGAATGGCAGTTAAAATAATAAGACAATGCAATAGCTTACAAAAGTATCAATATATGTTTAGGAACAATCGTCCTTAAGATGAATTCAATTTACACTACCTTCATAGAAGACAAGAATAAGGTGTCTTAAGGTACGACATACTAGCCCTCCTAAAAATGCTGACATTCTGGCATACTCGCCCCTATCCAGGATCGTGTATGTGATATAATCAATATCGGGGAATAGAGCCCTTAGAGTATTGCATACTCGCCTAGACACATGTGGGCATACTCACCCTTAAATGCAATTTATTGAAAAATTATGAGACATATATATCAATATCATGCACAGTATATAGGTATGCAATAGTTTAAGGAATAGGCAACCCTAGTGACACAGAGGATGTATGCCTTACACACATTAGCAGATTCAACTTTTTATGGGTGTAAACTGAATAATCATGAGAGGGCTGTATTAATAGGACACACAACTGGAAGGCATTCAGAAAGCTAAGGTACAAGAATCACTAAAGAAATAGAGCAGGCAAGTTAGCTATCCAAAAAGACTGGTGGTTATCAGGGTAAATAAATGCATGAAAGATAATATACTCCCAATATGTCAGGATACACACCTTATAGTTTCATAGCCTGACCATGGCCTGTAGTTGCATGAGAAAGCAATACTCTCTCAAAATGGCAGACAGTAAGCGAGTTAAGTATTACAGTTTGACCATGTGATGTTAGAAAAGCACGGCCACATCCTCAACATGGCTGGCAATACCATGCCAGTTCAGCATTCCTTGCCATTAGGTACTTAAGGTGTGGGGAGATGGGGAAGTAAACTTTTGGAGCTCTGGGGACAACCCTTGATGAAGTAAGTGCGAGGTGTACAAGGGGTTTAGCCTTCTTGCAAGCTTACTACCAGGATTAAGAGTTACAGTGTTAACAATAAGTCGTTTTTTATGGTGTGTGACTACAGGGCTTAGTCCCCTGGGGATTCCACAAAGCAGAAAATCTTCCCAAAACAGAGCAGGTGTTTGCAGATATCTAATAAGGTTGCACTCTCTACTATACCACTCCAAATACGGGGAATATGGTGCATGGGGGAGCCACAATAGAGGAAATGATTCCTTGAAAGAACAAGCATTATTCTCAATCTTTTCACTCCACCCACAGAGAATGGTGCATATGGAAATATTTTGGCCCATATTTATACTTTTTTAGCGCCGAATTTCCGTCGTTTTTTGACGCAAAATCGGCGCAAACTTTCAAAATACAATTGTATTTTGGAAGTTTGCGCCGATTTTGCTAAAAAAAGGATGCAAATGTGGCGCTAAAAAAGTACAAATATGGGCCTTTGTGAGAAGAGAATTCCCTAATGAAGAACAAGCATATGATGGGAATGGTGATGATGATGGCATTATTGTGGGTCACAAATCACTGAGGGTAAAAGAAAGCCCAGATAAGAAAGTGAGCACTTCAAAAATAGGAGCAGAAAATGATAGTTTTGAGCCACAAGACAATGGGGATTGGACGGAGAAATACACTGTAGGGGATTGATTCAGGCTCCCACACAAATTCATGTGTTGACGCGTCTGACCTTAATAAGTAAACTTACAAATGGACGCAAATAGGTCGATGAACCTTTTGACTCGCTTTAGATGTTCCCACTACAAATCCAATACATGCAGATCAATAATAAATGGCAAATTAATACCATTAGTAATCAATAGGAGTCAGTAATCGTCACACACCATGACCTCACAGTCATGAATAACCACACCGTTATGTAAAAGTTGGAATATTTATTTCCCTATATTAACAACGCTAATGTCATGTAAGATCATCTGAAAATCAAATGATAAACATACAGAAACAACACTGACTGACCAAAGCGATGAAAGATTCGCAATCTAATCAAAGCTTGAGCTAGTACACATTCTAAAGTTACAGTGCAAATTGGTAGCAAGAATAATTGCACAAACGATACTACATACATTTAGATTCAGCAAACAAAAGACATCAAATGTTACTCTATGTATCGAGGATCCTAACTAACACCAGATTAGAATTAGCATGTTTGGGCTTCATGCAAAACAATTTAGTTAACACAAATTTGGAAAAACATATATCTGTGGCTCTATCAAAATAGCGCAGTTGGTACCTAGAAAGAAAATCAAATAGACATAGCAAAACATTTTCATGGTCAATATACCTATCCATAATTTGGATCAGCAAGCTGTGACAGTCTTTGTCATCAGGACACCAATTTGGTCAGCAAAGCATCAGGATTGAGCATCAAAGTTAAGAAAAGGCAAAGGCCCTCATTATGACAGACCGCCAGGATTAATGTGGCGGTATTACCGCAAACAGGCTGGTGGTACATTTTGGAAATTATGAGATTGGGAGGTTGGCTGCAGCCAACCTGCCAATTTTCCACTCATACCGCTATGACGGTATAAGCCACCAGGCTGTTGATGTCTATTTCCCGTCTGGCGACCAACATAGTATAGCCCATGGCATTATCAGCTGGCCTACCATCATGGTTTTCGAGGCGTTAGCAATGCCACAAAAACCATGGTGGTAGGCCCTAACGGTGACAGTGAAGGAATTCCCTGTTACCAGTAGGCAGCTCCCCCACCCCCCAACACTCACCTGACGCATGCACCCCTGCCATCTAAACTCACCCAAGCCCATACACACACACTAACCCTCCACCCCAATATACAAATTAACCCGGCCCCCTCTGTTCACTCACTAACCCCACCCCCTCCGAGACATTCACATCCCCCTGCCCCCATACACACCACACACCCGCAGACACGCACACACCGGCAGACATGCACACAGACACCCATACGCACCATGCATACACCCATTCACTTACACTGGCATACACGCATTCATACACACTGACATACATGCATGCTTCCAGACATACTCACACACATTCTTACACACAATCACACTGACATGCAGACAAGCACTCACTTCACCATTCTTACATGCATTCACTCACACACATACATCCATGCAAACAACACTAACAGACGCATTCACACACACACTCACACATTCATGCACACACTCAGACACACACACAACACCTCACCCCCTCCCCTGTCAGACGCCCGAATTACCTTGTCCAGTGAGAAGGTTGTCCAGCAGAGAAGGGGCAATGCTACAGTCAGCAGCGCCCCGCCAGCATAACACTGCCAGGCTATATTACTGGTCATAATACAATTGGCTGAATCTACTGGCGTGGCAGTGCTGGTGTTAGCAGCGCCAGGTTACTACCTTCCACCACTATGAACACTGCCGGATTTCTGCACTTAATGTGGCAGAAGTCAGGCGGTGCTCATAATATGGCAGACGGATGGTAGCTGCCGTTGCGGTATATTGGCATCTGTCACTGTGGTGGTAGGTGGTATTTACCACCAATGTTAGAATGAGAGCCAAAATCTTTTAAGCATAAACGTTAAGCACGTCTCTTCTCAAGACGGAAATAGCAAAAAATGGGCTCTCTCCTCTCTGTGCAGTCCGGGTAAGTTAGATTTCCTAAAACTATTTCCCAAGTCCCTATTGGTCAAGGGATCGCATGTTCACACTTTGTCCAATAAAACGAAAACTTCAAATCTACATTTCTACTAGTACACTGTTCACATGTCGATGATTGGCTACTTCCGTATTGTTCTCATCCATCCGGCTCATCAGGTAACAATGTTGTTGCAGCTTATACTCCAGTCAGTGTCTTCATTGTACTCTCCTGGGAAAGTCAATCTTACACACATTACATTTGCAATGTTGTGTTAACAAGAACAGCATCTCCTAGCCAGAAGTTCTCATGAGAAAGACTTTTAGCTATGAGCACATTAGGTCAGCACTGTGGAAAATCACAATTTAATTCTCTAAGCAGACATTTTATTAAACGTCTAAGAAATGCAGCTTGACATGAGGCCGTGCAACTAGGCCAAGACCTCCTCTAAGTTGCGGCCTACAATTAATAATAATAATAAAGCTAATACATATTGAATAATCCTTAATATGACATATTACTACATTAATCAAATATAAGCTCAACATTTCATATTAATTCGCCATTAATAAGTACACTTTGTGAACAACGGTGGCCACTCACGTGGTCACACTTTCAAATGTGTGCATTATTTTCTCTAAGTTAATAAAATTTCTAAGCAAATCCAACTCTCAAAATATATGAATATTCATTAGTAATTTTTTAAACCTCTGCATTAGCAAATGCAAACGCCATATAGGCAAGTGTGCCACATATTATTCAATGGACTGAGGGATGGAAAATCTGCTCTAACGCCACAATGGTAATGGAAATACAAATGTTTTTGTTCTCCATGTTTTGTTTTCAGGTATTTAAAAGAGGTGTTTCTGCTAATGAAAAAACAGTGAGTTATTGACAACGGTATAACACATGTATTAGTAAGAGTGCGTAAGTAAATGAAGGTCCTGAAGAAATTCACTTTGACCCTTTCTGGCACTTTGATCCACTGAAGCATGTCAACCTCAGATTTGAATGTAGGAGTGTAATGAATTTCCAGAAACATCTTGCACTGCTATTAATCGTGACAAAGTGTACCATTAGCAAAACAACTGAGAAGTGTGTATACTGCAGACAATTTTAACTATGCACTGACAATTTTCCTTGCAACCTCTGAATGTATAGACTGTCTATACATTGAGAGGTTGCAAGGAAAATTTAATTTACCTTTTAAGGATTCTGTATCACAGTTCTCTTTCTCTCCCTTAAAATAGGGATATAAACAAGTATGATTTAGAACTGGGACAAACTAGACAACCATCTCTGATATATGGATTCTCGGATTAGTTTTTAGTGATTATCACATGGTTCTTTGAGTAAAGGAGAGGAATGTTGGCCCATTAGTTTATGTATGATGTTGAACACTTTATGTATGTGTCGTGTAATGTTGATATAAGTGTGTGTATTACACTGTTGTTAATTATATGATTGTCTTCACTATTGGAAGTGACAAATATTATTGGATTAATAAGCAGTTAAATTGCATTGCAAATGATAGAATCATTGTCTAGACAGCCTCAATGGCAGGGTGGAGTGCACTCTAAAAAGTTGGACATGTACTTTACATTTTTACATATCCAGGTAGAGAAAAACTCTTATATTTGTTGTTTGCTACTGCAACACCTTTCTCTTGCGTAGGTTAACATTGAGATTGCCTCATTACATTTTATAACTGTCATTTCCAATTATGAAGCGATGGGACACCGGAGTTTGGTGTCTCTAGAATAACAATTTAAATTCACAACATATGGTTAAGTTAGATTTCAAGTTGTAGTTCTGAAAATACCACTTTTAGAAAGTTGACATTTTCTCACTTTACCCATCGGGTGCCTTCTGCCTGTCTCTGAATACACATCTGGGGCTTGACAGTGGTGCTGTCTTAGGTTTGACTGGGTGGCTATCTGCAGGTTGACGGTCATCCTGGGCAGGATGGGAGCAAGATGCAGACACTTACACCGGAATGGGACATGCCCTGAGCCCTCACATACGACTGCAAATCCCCATGTAGTGTGTCTAGAGCCAGGGCAGGAAGGGCAGGAACTTTGTGCACCTCAAATGCCTTTCTTTGAAGTATCCCCACTTCAAAGGCACCACTGGGTATATGACCTGAGTTTCTGACCCTACCAAATCAGTACACTTCTGGGCCTGACGACATTTTGGCAGGAAGAAGGACTGCTGTGCTGCTGCTGTGCTACTGAAGGGACTGCCACTTTTCTGGACCCTGATGGAATTGGCTGTGCCTGCCATGATAACTGATACCCTCCTTGCTGGGAGTGAGTAGGACTGGACCTCATCTCTACATCCCCAGAACCAAAGTAACTCCAAGGGCTAGCTGGTTTGCCTCTTGTTCTGAAGCCTCAGGGACAGTAAAGACTTCACTCAATCCTGCTAAGGTTTCTGGACTCTGTGACTCCTGCCCTGCCAAGTGGTGCCAATCCAATGGTGGGCCCTTGGAAGTGGGTTCTTCAGCTTTTTTGACCAAATCCACTCATAGCTGTCATTGCGCCGTTTGGACAGACTCATCCTCCCTCAACACTGATGCATCGCCACCGCCATTAAGTCAAAGACATAATATCACTATCTGTGCAGCTCAATGATGATGCATTGCTTTAATCACAAAGGGTTTGATGCCACACTGCTGCTCTACGTGGTTCGATTATGATACATCTCTGATTTGCGAATCAGAATCAATGCATTATATTCTTATAATCCCCCTCTGCTCCTCGTATCGGCACTCCAACCCTCCACACAAGGTATTTTTTCAGTAAGGCAAGATTTGTCCCTGTAGCTGGCCCATGCTCCATTGTGGTCGGCCTAAACTCTACCTCAAGATCTACCCCGGCCTAAATTGACCAAGTAGCCCCATTTGGTGCTTTAAGCTTCTAAGTAATGCATTTACATATATTCTTTAAAAATTCACTCACTAGTTTTTGTAGTTTTATTTTCAAGTGTTGCACAGATACTTTACACATTGCCTCCTAAGTTAAGGCTGCCTGCTCTGTGCCAAGCTACCAGAGAGTTCGCACAGTTTAATTTATTATATGTCACTGATTTATCCTGAGTAGGAATGTGGGCCCTACTTGGACAGGCTGCAACTAGAGACCCAGGGCCAGATGTAGCAAAGGGTTTTACCCATTCTGTCCATATGGGAAAATGTGTTCGTACATATGGCCCCCAATCTCTAACACTGTCTTTCTAAGTTCTTGCTCCTGAAGCAAAGCAGTTAAACTGGTGTATGCTGAAGATTCAGCTCTTGTACAAGCCCCTACATTATACCGTAATCATGTAGGTTAGATTAAGGGTTCCCCTTACCTTATCATACCTATGCACTCAAGCCCACAAGTGCAATCCCAATATCCTAATAAACATGAAGCAAAAGCTACAGTGAGGGAAATTCTCTCACAACTTAAGTATCATGGAGCATTTGAACTATGAGTATATCCTTTGAATAATCTTTTTCCTGTTATGAAGGCTGATCATTCCCACCGCATTGTCTTAGACTTTAGAGTTTTAAATAGTCACACACACACCTTTCCAATTCAAACCTCACACAGAATGGTTCTGATGACCAACATAGTCTGTAAAAAATACGAAATGTCATTGGACATTTCCTATGTTTTTTCTCTCAAAATATGGCACCTGAAAGCAGAGACTTAACAGCGTTCTCCTCCCGAGGCTCAAAGCGACAATTTTGTCTTCTCCCTCAGGTGAATAAGAACGGTCCTGAGCTGTTTGCTGCCCGAGTAAGGTCAATTTTACACAAAATTAACTCAGAAGCATTGTTCCATTTTGATGACAGATGATGGTTTAAACAAACACTTAGCGCAAGTAGATAGTTTTGATATGGAATCATCTGGATCTAACTAACCTAGGCTGTTGTGGGTTGAAATAAAGTGTCTCATATGCGGTGACAGTCTCCAGAATCGTGACCTGCTGGAGCAATGTGATATTTCCACCCACATAGTAAGGGAAAACACTGTATGGCTTCCATCCCTATTCGTATTGTGAATTTCATTTGCTTTTATTATTATTATTGACAGGCATTTAATATTTACATTGTTCCATATATACATTTTAGGCTAGCTTTTATATTCTTATTTTAGCTAACACTTGTCTTTCACAGCCAAGTGGGGGGTATGGTAAAGCATGATAGGGCCCGCTTAGAGTCTCCATTTTAAAATGCACATTTTAACTTTGTATTTCTTCTCTGTTGATGACCGTTTACATGGATTTTCATTTATGCGATAATGTACTGAAAAATCATTGTACATGTTGCTTGTTTCTAGTAAGCGTTGATGTCATCTAGTCTGTATACTCCAACAAATGCTGAGTACACAGAATGCAATGCTCTAAGTATTCTGATTGTCAGTGGAGACAGCTGCCCATTGCAGACATATCATAGCATCGAACCTGCAACTTTGACTCAGTGTGGCACAAATGGTGCTTGTGTTATAAAAACTGTCTCTGCCTCACGTTCAACAGAGGAGCACTTCACCTGGGATTTCGCTGGAATATGGCAGCAGTGCCCAAGATATAGCCTGGCTGACTCTGATGCTGATTCCGAATCTGACTTTTACCCTCTACAGCACCAATAGCCTGCACTACACCACTCCAGCTTCTTGGGTTCTCTGTACATGTTACCCAGGTAAGGGGGTCAAGCTGTCCCAATAAAGATGGCTGAGGGTACTCCACTATGCTCTTGATAGTATAGGTAGTTACAGATAGGAGTGTAGCAACACAATAACATAATCATGGTTGAAATGTTTATATTTTTCACCATTTTTGTAATTCTGGTTACATTGTTTTGTCTCATTTGCCTAACAATTGCAGCTCATGTTTTTATACAAGAATAATATTGTTGCAGTAAATCCTCTAAATAATTTTTTTTTATCTTTCTTGTGTCTCATCTCGGTACTCTGAGTGACAACAAAAGGGTAGATTTGTTTCCACAACTTCCATGGGAATCTAAATAGTCATGTTTGAAGTTGCAAAACCCATCTGGTACCCTGGTATGTTTAGGCGTTCCGGCGGGTCACTGTAAGCAAGCTAGTAACAACATCAGCTAATAATATATGCAGACTGAGTCCCTATACTCTGACGTTTATGTTGACCACATACATAGTCCTCCTTGATTCATCAGAACAGTATTACACTTAGCTGTGCAGCAGCAGCCTTTTATTAAAAGGTGAATTAACACATTCAGTCCAATTACCTTGAATTTCCAGTCAGTGAGGCTCAGATTTTGAGGCAAGCTCACAGAAAAAGTTAAAAAAGGTAATCATTTACATATTTTTAAGGGGGATTGAATGGGCAGAACCAAATTTGTTACACAAGCGTACCCAAGTTCTTGAGTTATGACACACAGAAGTGATGTTCTGCATTTTTGAGTATAAGTATCTTTTATAGAGCTAATACGGAGTTGGATATAAATATACATATTACACTTCATAGCCTCTTGCTGAGGCACAATTACAATAACATAAAACCAGTCAACATAAAAATAGCATATTTATATATTTGTTGTTGTGTGTAGTCTAGACATGACTCAAGGGTGTCAGAAAGAATTACACAGTTTACTTATTTTTCTAGTTTGCTTATATGAATGAAACAACTGTTACTAATTTATAGATTACACATAGAGTAAAGAGGGTTTGAAACACAAGCAGTAAAGTATTATTGGCTCTATATGCTCTACAATGTGGGACAGAGTATCAGCACTGACCTTCAGAAAAAACAATTCAATACCCTACTTTTAAAGAGAAGCATCTATAGGGAATTAGATCTTCTTGTGCAACACAATGTAATTCAGTTGATCATTCTGTTAGAAAGACTGCTTCTGATGGCCAGTGGGGTGATGTTTCATAGTGTAGATGCATTCACTGAGAATAATAATTTTAATGTTTCTTGTTTCTGCATATTTGGGAGTTTATGTTGAAGGGTGTCAGAGTTATATAATGTATGTTGTCCACTGGATACAGCTAGACTTTTTAGTTTTATAAAAGCCTCAGAATGGAAGTTGTTTGTGCTATGTAGACCAAAGTAATGGTGTCCCTTGCTTTTATTCAAAGCCAGTTCATTGAGATCAAAATTGGTGTGATGTGATCACATTTCTTTTTTCAAGAGATCAATTTAGCATGCAGATCTGCTTTCAGTGGAGTAAAAAAATTGTTTTAACAATTGATAAGCAGAAAGATGCCATTATCTAAAGTAGAAAAGGATGGATATGTTGTCACCTGTTTGAAATATTCTTGACATAGAAAAGTTTGATGCCATTTAGAAGTCTAAATTGGAGATGTGCTTCTTTAATCAGAGCATTTACACATGATTCAAGTTTGAGACCCTTTTTATGTAAGAAGCACAATGAATGCTCTCAATGATGGAAGGACGGTCTAAGATGCTGAGAGTGTTCAGCAGCGATTGAACTGGGATAGGGATGGGATAGGTCAGATGTGGGTATCTGTGCAGCTGATTGTCAATTGTGTAGATGTAGTACAAAACATTACATTTGCTAGAAGAGATCCTAAGAGATTCATGTTCAAATGGAGAAAAAAGAGTCCTGGGCTATAGACATGAGGGATGGGGGAGAACTACAGTAAGAGCTCATAATTCTTATTTGATTGGCAGCTGGTATAAAAGTATGAGAAGAATCACAGGAGGATCATCCATCTGAGTCCTATTTTGAGTTGAGGATGTTCTAGTGTGTGGCTTGGCTTACTGCGCCAAGCACAGCTAAAAAATCCAAGAGTCTGAGATGGTAGGTGTTCCATTCATCGCGGCTAAGCATAATCAACAATTTGGAGCATTGCACTCTCAGTGGTGCAGCCTATGTCTATGCCTTAATTTTGATTTGTATACATTGAGAACATTATTTCCGTAATACATGTTTTGAGTTAGCTGTGATCATTTGGGTGTGTTATATGATATGGCTATTGAGCCTTATTGTGGAACATACTCACAAAAACTGTTTTGGGTCCAGCCAGACTCATTTGTATCACCTTTAGCTCAACCCTGGGTAGCTGTGCCTTCGACACACAACTATATTTTTATGAACTTTTAGAGATCTTGATGAGCAACATCCACCAGAGGGTTCCAGAGATACAGATTTTATAAGATATTATTACTTTAAATGCAACCACAAACAAGCAATGGTCAACAAAAAGTTTGTAACCTTTTTAAAAGATTGAGAGAGTTAATTTGACTAATGTAAGATCATCTGAAAATCAAATGATTAACATACAGAAACAACACTGACTGACCAAAGCGATGAAAGATTCGCAATCTAATCAAAGCTTGAGCTAGTACACATTCTAAAGTTACAGTGCAAATTGGTAGCAAGAATAATTACACAAACGATACTACATACATTTAGATTCAGCAAACAAAAGACATCAAATGTTACTCTATGTATCGAGGATCCTAACTAACACCAGATTAGAATTAGCATGTTTGGGCTTCATGCAAAACAATTTAGTTAACACAAATTTGGAAAAACATATATCTGTGGCTCTATCAAAATAGCGCAGTTGGTACCTAGAAAGAAAATCAAATAGACATAGCAAAACATTTTCATGGTCAATATACCTATCCATAATTTGGATCAGCAAGCTGTGACAGTCTTTGTCATCAGGACACCAATTTGGTCAGCAAAGCATCAGGATTGAGCATCAAAGTTAAGAAAAGGCAAAGGCCCTCATTATGACAGACCGCCAGGATTAATGTGGCGGTATTACCGCAAACAGGCTGGTGGTACATTTTGCACATTATGAGATTGGCGGGTTGGCTGCAGCCAACCTGCCAATTTTCCACTCATACCGCTATGACGGTATAAGCCACCAGGCTGGTGATGTCTATTTCCCGTCCGGCGACCAACATAGTATAGCCCATGGCATTATCAGCTGGCCTACCATCATGGTTTTCGAGGCGTTAGCAATGCCACAAAAACCATGGCGGTAGGCCCTAACGGTGACAGTGAAGGAATTCCCTGTTACCAGTAGGCGGCTCCCCCACCCCCCAACACTCACCTGACGCATGCACCCCTGCCATCCAAACTCACCCAAGCCCATACACACACACTAACCCTCCACCCCAATATACAAACTAACCCGGCCCCCTCTGTTCACTCACTAACCCCACCCCCTCCGAGACATTCACATCCCCCTGCCCCCATACGCACCACACACCCGCAGACACGCACACACCGGCAGACATGCACACAGACACCCATACGCACCATGCATACACCCATTCACTTACACTGGCATACACGCATTCATACACACACTGACATACATGCATGCTTCCAGACATACTCACACACATTCTTACACACAATCACACTGACATGCAGACACGCACTCACTTCACCATTCTTACATGCATTCACTCACACACATACAACCATGCATACAACACTAACAGACGCATTCACACACACACTCACACATTCATGCACACACTCAGACACACACACAACACCTCACCCCCTCCCCTGTCAGACGCCGAATTACCTTGTCCAGTGAGGAGGTTGTCCAGCAGAGAAAGGGCAATGCTACAGTCAGCAGCACCCCGCCAGCAGAACACTGCCAGGCTATATTACTGGTCATAATACGGTTGGCTGAATCTACTGGCGTGGCGGTGCTGGTGTTAGCAGCGCCAGGTTACTACCTTCCGCCACTATGAAAACTGCCGGATTTCTGCAGTTAATGTGGCAGAAGTCAGGCGGTGCTCATAATATGGCAGACGGATGGTAGCTGCCATGGCGGTATATTGGCATCTGTCACTGTGGTGGTAGGTGGTATTTACCACCAATGTTAGAATGAGAGCCAAAATCTTTTAAGCATAAACGTTAAGCACGTCTCTTCTCAAGACGGAAATAGCAAAAAATGGGCTCTCTCCTCTCTGTGCAGTCTGGGTAAGTTAGATTTCCTAAAACTATTTCCCAAGTCCCTATTGGTCAAGGGATGGCATGTTCACACTTTGTCCAATAAAACTAAAACTTCAAATCTACATTTCTACTAGTACACTGTTCACATGTCGATGATTGGCTACTTCCGTATTGTTCTCATCCATCCGGCTCGTCAGGTAACAATGTTGTTGCAGCTTATACTCCAGTGAGTGTCTTCATTGTACTCTCCTGGGAAAGTCAATCTTACACATATTACATTTGCAATGTTGTGTTAACAAGAACAGCATCTCCTAGCCAGAAGTTCTCATGAGAAAGACTTTTAGCTATGAGCACATTAGGTCAGCACTGTGGAAAATCACAATTTAATTCTCTAAGCAGACATTTTATTAAACGTCTAAGAAATGCAGCTTGACATGAGGCTGTGCAACTAGGCCAAGACCTCCTCTAAGTTGCGGCCTACAATTAATAATAATAATAAAGCTAATACATATTGAATAATCCTTAATATGACATATTACTACATTAATCAAATATAATCTCAACACTTCATATTAATACGCCATTAATAAGTACACTTTGTGAACAACGGTGGCCACTCACGTGGTCACACTTTCAAATGTGTGCATTATTTTCTCTTAAGTTAATAAAATTTCTAAGCAAATCCAACTCTCAAAATATATGAATATTCATTAGTAATTTTTAAAACCTCTGCATTAGCAAATGCAAACGCCATATAGGCAAGTGTGCCACATATTATTCAATGGACTGAGGGATGGAAAATCTGCTCTAATGCCACAATGGTAATGGATCTACAAATGTTTCTGTTCTCCATGTTTTGTTTTCAGATATTTAAAAGAGGTGTTTCTGCTAATGAAAAAACAGTGAGTTATTGACAACGGTATAACACATGTATTAGTAAGCGTGCGTAAGTAAATGAAGGTCCTGAAGAAATTCACTTTGACCCTTTCTGGCACTTTGATCCACTGAATCATGTCAACCTCAGATTTGAATGTAGGAGTGTAATGAATTTCCAGAAACATCTTGCACTGCTTTTAATCTTGTCAAAGTGTACCATTAGCAAAACAACTGAGAAGTGTGTATACTGCAGACAATTTTAACTATGCACTGACAATTTTCCTTGCAACCTCTGAATGTATAGACTGTCTATACATTGAGAGGTTGCAAGGAAAATGTAATTTACCTTTTAAGGATTCTGTATCACGGTTCTCTTTCTCTCCCTTAAAATAGGGATATAAACAAGTATGATTTAGAACTGGGACAAACTAGACAACCATCTCTGATACATGGATTCTCGGATTAGTTATTAGTGATTACCACATGGTTCTTTGAGTAAAGGAGAGGAATGTTGGACCATTAGTTTATGTATGATGTTGAACACTTTATGTATGTGTTGTGTAATGTTGATATAAGTGTGTGTATTACACTGTTGTTAATTATATGATAGTCTTCACTATTGGTAGTGACAAATATTATTGGATTAATAAGCAGTTTAATTGCATTGCAAAAGATAGAATCATTGTCTAGACAGCCTCAATGGCAGGGTGGAGTGCACTCTAAAAAGTTGGACATTTACTTTACATTTTTACATATCCAGGTAGTGAAAAACTCTTATATTTGTTGTTTGCTACTGCAACACCTTTCTCTTGCGTAGGTTAACATTGAGATTGACTCATTACATTTTATAACTGTAATTTCCAATTATGAAGTGATGAGACCCCGGAGTTTGGTGTCTCTAGAATAACAATTTAAATTCACAACATATGGTTAAGTTAGATTTCAAGTTGTAGTTCTGAAAATACCACTTTTAGAAAGTTGACATTTTCTCACTTTACCCATCGGGTGCCTTCTGCTTGTCTCTGAATACACATCTGGGGCTTGACAGTGGTGCTGTCTTAGGTTTGACTGGGTGGCTATCTGCAGGTTGACGGTCATCCTGGGCAGGATGGGAGCAAGATGCAGACACTTACACCGGAATGGGACATGCCCTGAGCCCTCACATATGACTGCAAATTCCCATATAGTGTGTCTAGAGCCAGGGCAGGAAGGGCAGGAACTTTGTGCACCTCAAATGCCTTTCTTTGAAGTATCCCCACTTCAAAGGCACCACTGGGTATATGACTTGAGTTTCTGACCCTACCAAATCAGTACACTTCTGGGCCTGACGACATTTTGGCAGGAAGAAGGAATGCTGTGCTGCTGCTGTGCTACTGAAGGGACTGCCACTTTTCTGGACCCTGATGGAATTGGCTGTGCCTGCCATGATAACTGATACCCTCCTTGCTGGGAGTGAGTAGGACTGGACCTCATCTCTACATCCCCAGAACCAAAGTAACTCCAAGGGCTAGCTGGTTTGCCTCTTGTTCTGAAGCCTCAGGGACAGTAAAGACTTCACTCAATCCTGCTAAGGTCTCTGGACTCTGTGAGTCCTGCCCTGCCTAGGGGTGCCAATCCAATGGTGGGCCCTTGGAAGTGGGTTCTTCAGCTTTTTTGACCAAATCCACTCATAGCTGTCATTGCGCCGGTTGGACAGACTCATCCTACCTCAACACTGATGCATCGCCACCGCCATTAAGTCAAAGACATAACATCACTATCTGTGCAGCTCAATGATGATGCATTGCTTTAATCACAAAGGGTTTGATGCCACACTGCTGCTCTACGTGGTTCGATTATGATACATCTCTGATTTGCGAATCAGAATCAATGCATTATATTCTTATAATCCCCCTCTGCTCCTCGTATCGGCACTGCAACCCTCCACACAAGGTACTTTTTCAGTAAGGCAAGATTTGTCCCTGTAGCTGGCCCATGCTCCATTGTGGTCGGCCTAAACTCTACCTCAAGATCTACCCCGGCCTAAAGTGACCAAGTAGCCCCATTTGGTGCTTTAAGCTTCTAAGTAATGCATTTACATATATTCTTTAACAATTCACTCACTAGTTTTTGTAGTTTTTGTCTAATTTTACTCATAAAAATATAATCTATTTTCAAGTGTTGCACAGATACTTTACACATTGCCTCCTAAGTTAAGGCTGCCTGCTCTGTGCCAAGCTACCAGAGAGTTTGCACAGTTTAATTTATTATATGTCACTGTTTTATCCTGAGTAGGAATGTGGGCCCTACTTGTACAGGCTGCAACTAGAGACCCAGGGCTAGATATAGCAAAGGGTTTTACCTATTCTGTCCCTATGGGAAAATGTGTTCGTATATATGGCCCCCAATCTCTAACACTGTCTTTCTAAGTTCTTGCTCCTGAAGCAAAGCAGTTAAACTGGTGTATGCTGAAGATTCAGCTCTTGTACAAGCCCCTACATTATACCGTAATCATGTAGGTTAGATTAAGGGTTCCCCTTACCTTATCATACCTATGCGCTCAAGCCCACAAGTGCAATCACAATATCCTAATAAACATGAAGCAAAAGCTGCAGTGAGGGAAATTCTCTCACAACTTAAGTATCATGGAGCATTTGAACGATGAGTATATCCTTTGAATAATCTTTTTCCTGTTATGAAGCCTGATCATTCCTACCGCATTGTCTTAGACTTTAGAGTTTTAAATAGTCACACACACACCTTTCCAATTCAAACCTCACACAGAATGGTTCTGATGACCAACATAGTCTGTAAAAAATACGAAATGTCATTGGACATTTCCTATGTTTTTTTCTCTCAAAATATGGCACCTGAAAGCAGAGACTTAACAGCGTTCTCCTCACGAGGCTCAAAGCGACAATTTTGTCTTCTCCCTCAGGCGAATAAGAACGGTCCTGAGCTGTTTGCTGCCCGAGTATGGTCAATTTTACACAAAATTAACTCAGAAGCATTGTTCCATTTTGATGACAGATGATGGTTTAAACAAACACTTAGCGCAAGTAGATAGTTTTGATTTGGAATCATCTGGATCTAAATAACCTAGGCTGTTGTGGGTTGAAATAAAGTGTCTCATATGCGGTGACAGTCTCCAGAATCGTGACCTGCTGGAGCAATGTGATATTTCCACCCACATAGTAAGGGAAAACACTGTATGGCTTCCATCCCTATTCGTATTGTGAATTTCATTTGCTTTTATTATTGACAGGCATTTAATATTTACATTGTTCCATATATACATTTTAGGCTAGCTTTTATATTCTTATTTTAGCTAACACTTGTCTTTCACAGCCAAGTGGGGGGTATGGTAAAGCATGATAGGGCCCGCTTAGAGTCTCCATTTTAAAATGCACATTTTAACTTTGTATTTCTTCTCTGTTGATGACCTTTTACATGGATTTTCATTAATGCGATAATGTACTGAAAAATCATTGTACATGTTGCTTGTTTCTAGCAAGCGTTGATGTCATCTAGTCTGTATACTCCAACAAATGCTGAGTACACAGAATGCGATGCTCTAAGTCTTCTGATTGTCAGTGGAGACAGCTGCCCATTGCAGACATATCATATCATCGAACCTGCAACTTTGACTCAGTGTGGCACAAATGGTGCTTGTGTTATAAAAACTGTCTCTGCCTCACGTTCAACAGAGGAGCACTTCTCCTGGGATTTCTCTGGAATGTGGCAGCAGTGCCCAAGATATAGCCTGGCTGACTCTGATGCTGATTCCGAATCTGACTGTTACCCTCTACAGCACCAATAGCCTGCACTACACCACTCCAGCTTCCTGGGTTCTCTGTACATGTTACCCAGGTAAGGGGGTCAAGCTGTCACAATAAAGATGGCAGAGGGTACTCCACTATGCTCTTGATAGTATAGGTAGTTACAGATAGGAGTGTAGCAACACAATAACATAATCATGGTTGAAATGTTTATATTTTTCACCATTTTTGTAATTCTGGTTACATTGTTTTGTCTCATTTGCCTAACAATTGCAGCTCATGTTTTTACACAAGAATAATATTGTTGCAGTAAATGCTCTAAATATTTTTTATATTTCTTGTGTCTCCTCTCGGTACTCTGAGTGACAACAAAAGGGTAGATTTGTTTCCACAACTTCCATGGGAATCTGAATAGTCATGTTTGAAGTTGCGAAACCCATCTGGTACCCTGGTATGTTTAGGCGTTCCGGCGGGGCACTGTAAGCAAGCTAGTAACAACATCAGCTAATAATATATGCAGACTGAGTCCCTATACTCTGACATTTATGTTGACCACATACATAGTCCTCCTTGATTCATCAGAACAGTATTACACTTAGCTGTGCAGCAGCAGCCTTTTATTAAAAGGTGAATTAACACATTCAGTCCAATTACCTTGAATTTCCAGTCAGTGAGGCTCAGATTTTGAGGCACGCTCACAGAAAAAGTTAAAAAAGGTAATCATTTACATATTTTTAAGGGGGATTGAATGGGCAGAACCCAATTTGCTACACAAGCGTACCCAAGGTCTTGAGTTATGACACACAGAGGTGATGTTCTGCATTTTTGAGTATAAGTTTCTTTTATAGAGCTAATACGGAGTTGGATATAAATATACATATTACACTTCATAGCCTCTTGCTGAGGCACAATTACAATAACATAAAACCAGTCAACATAAAAATAGCATATTTATATATTTGTTGTTGTGTGTAGTCTAGACATGACTCAAGGGTGTCAGAAAGCATTACTCAGTTTACTTATTTTTCTAGTTTGCTTATATGAATGAGACAACTGTTACTAATTTATAGATTACACATAGAGTAAAGAGGGTTTGAAACACAAGCAGTAAAGTAGTATTGGCTCTATAAGCTCTACAATGTGGGACAGAGTATCAGCACTGACCTTCAGAAAAAACAATTCAATGCCCTACTTTTAAAGAGAAGCATCTATAGGGAATTAGATCTTCTTGTGCAACACAATGTAATTCAGTTGATCATTCTGTTAGAAAGACTGCTTCTGATGGCCAGTGGGGTGATGTTTCATAGTGTAGATGCATTCACTGAGAATAATAATTTGAATGTTTCTTGTTTCTGCATATTTGGGAGTTTATGTTGAAGGGTGTCAGAGTTATATAATGTATGTTGTCCACTGGATACAGCTCGACTTTTTAGTTTTATAAAATCCTCAGAATGGAAGTTGTTTATGCTATGTAGACCAAAGTAATGGTGTCCCTTGCTTTTATTCAAAGCCAGTTCATTGAGATCAAAATTGGTGTGATGTGATCACATTTCTTTTTTCAAGAGATCAATTTAGCATGCAGATCTGCTTTCAGTGGAGTAAAAATTATTTTTGAACAATTGATAAGCAGAAAGATGCCATTATCTAAAGTAGAAAGGGATGGATATTTTGTCACCTGTTTGAAATATTCTTGACATAGAAAAGTTTGATGCCATTTAGAAGTCTAAATTGGAGATGTGCTTCTTTAATCAGAGCATTTACACATGATTCAAGTTTGAGACCCTTTTTATGTAAGAAGCACAATGAATGCTCTCAATGATGGAAGGACGGTCTAAGATGCTGAGAGTGTTCAGCAGCGATTGAACTGGGATAGGGATGGGATAGGTCAGATGTGGGTATCTGTGCAGCTGATTGTCAATTGTGTAGATGTAGTACAAAACATTACATTTGCTAGAAGAGATCCTAAGAGATTCATGTTCAAATGGAGAAAAAAGAGTCCTGGGCTATAGACATGAGTGATGGGAGAGAACTACAGTAAGAGCTCATAATTCTTATTTGATTGGCAGCTGGTATAAAAGTATGAGAAGAATCACAGGAGGATCATCCATCTGAGTCCTATTTTGAGTTGAGGATGTTCTAGTGTGTGGCTTGGCTTACTGCGCCAAGCACAGCTCAAAAATCCAAGAGTCTGAGATGGTAGGTGTTCCATTCATCGCGGCTAAGCATAATCAACAATTTGGAGCATTGCAGTCTCAGTGGTGCAGCCTATGTCTATGCCTTAATTTTGATTTGTATACATTGAGAACATTATTTCCGTAATACATGTTTTGAGTTAGCTGTGATCATTTGGGTGTGTTATATGATATGGCTATTGAGCCTTATTGTGGAACATCCTCACAAAAACTGTTTTGGGTCCAGCCAGACTCATTTGTATCACCTTTAGCTCAACCCTGGGTAGCTGTGCCTTCGACACACAACTATATTTTTATGAACTTTTAGAGATCTTGATGAGCAACATCCACCAGAGGGTTCCAGAGATACAGATTTTATAAGATATTATTACTTTAAATGCAACCACAAACAAGCAATGGTCAACAAAAGGTTTGTAACCTTTTTAAAAGATTGAGAGAGTTAATTTGACTACATTGGCCCAGCATGAGTGACCACATCTGATTATTAGAAGTCCAGGGGTCCAGAGAAGATACTTTAGACAGTTACCTGGCCACCAGAGCATTTTTAAATTGAGTTCCAAACTTTACAGGACAACTGCCGTAGACTTTAATTGAGTGGTTCTGTTGCTGAGGATACAGGATGAAAAGATGCTCAAGAATGATCCAGTTGATGTGAGGTCAACATGGGTGCCTTTGTGGTTAGTCTTCAGTCACCGAGTGATGGGGAGCAACTCTGGCCACAGAGATTGAGGTCCCATAAAGTTCTCTTGAATACAGTAGCTGACCAGCCGATGCTGAGCACCAGTATAGGTGTGAAATCCTTTGGTGGGGGCTAGTGTCCCTCCTGGATGATGAATTCAGACTGTGACCGCACTGCA
Source organism: Pleurodeles waltl (assembly GCF_031143425.1). NCBI lineage: Eukaryota > Metazoa > Chordata > Amphibia > Caudata > Salamandridae > Pleurodeles > Pleurodeles waltl. The sequence goes on from NC_090444.1 coordinate 1,225,790,618, forward strand.
ACTTTGGGCCATGAAGGATCATAATTTCGAGCACCTGGCAGTAGACAGCGCAAAATGTCTGCTGTGGCTTCCAACTTGTCAGTTTGGGCTTTTCCAGCGCTTTTGTCCCTGGAGCCAGTTCCCGGCATCTGCCAACTTATCCTTGGAGTCCCTGCTCTGATCTGGGCAGGAATTAACTTTTCTGTGAGCCAGGAGCCATAGGCATGGTCAATGCTTCACTAGCTCAAAGTGCAGCAGGTGCAGTACTGCCGATGGTGCAGCCTCTCTTTGTACAGTTTCCAGGGCAGCTGGGCAGTCCTTCTTAAGCTTAAGTCTTTTCTCTAAACCCAACATTATCATAGGGGCATGGTGAAAGAAGTGTAATGTTTATCCTAGGAAGGTGCCCACACAGTCACTAGCTAATAAAATACTAGGTCCCCTCCCTTCTGGTGACATGTATCGTGAAATATGTGGCAGCTGTCTATCCCAGAGTGCACTTTTCTACCCAAGGTGGACTATTCTAACCGCTCTCAAGATGTCAGGACCCATTTTTGTCCTCAAGAGCTTGGTATCCAATCCTAGTTGTGTGGCTACCTGAGGGCTACATTCCCACAGTAAAACCAGTTTGGGCACTGGATTTATCTCTGTCCCTGTCTCCAACTTGTTGACATGGACGAAAGGCAAACTGCTCAGAAGTGTTATCACCATTTGCCCTTCAAAGGAGGCTTCCTCTTTCAAGCTTACCTTTTGGGTGAACACCCTGAGTGACCTTCCTGGGAGAGGAGGTTACACCTTGCTCTGCTGCAACTACCTTTGTTTCTAAGCATGGGAGTTATTAACAAGTTTTCCCCTGGAGGGAGAAAGCAGCCTTTTTGAGGCAACTGGACTAACTGGAGCATAGGGTGGCAACTTTGTAAAAGTTGTAGGACTTTATTTGTGACAGTAAATTTGACCTGAGCATCAGTTCAGGTTTAATGCCACAATTAATTTGGTACCTTACAGTACCTAGTTCTGTGGTCCCATTCAGGAGTTAACCAGGCTGTGATTCCAGCTGGTAACCCTGTCAGCCAATAGGGCCACTAACTTTTGTCCAGCAAACTAACAGTTCTAAAGTGTTGCTGTTAAGACATGAAAAATGTATGTCCTACCATAGAGTTTCATAGGCCTTCCTTAGGGGAGACTTACTTATAGGGTTAAATGAAGTGGTGGCTTTGCCATTAGTTTAAAGGGCAAAGCCAAACTAGTAGTGTACGTACTGCCTTTCCAGTGTAAATTGGCAGGCTGGAAGCCATTTTGTTCTTTGTTACACTCAGGGTGGCACAACAGTGCTGAAACCCTGGGTGGACACTTTGGGCCTCATTACGACTTTGGTGGTCTTTTCAGAAGTCTTCTGCGGTGGTGGGCACCAAAAGACCGCCATGTCGGTGGCAATCAGACTGACGTATTATGGCTCACACCATGAAGACCCCCAAAATACAGCCACAAATCTGACACCGTCAGGTGACAGGAGGGCGAGAGAGAGGTGGTTCTATTACTGGCAATGCCAGACTGATAGAATTCCACCCACCATAGTATGAGCTACAAATCACCACAGCAGTTCTTTCATGGCAGAAAACCATTGGTGGTGCGAACCGCCGTGCTCAGGACCCACTACAGTCAGAACACAACACCACATTGGGCAGTTTGAATGACTCACACCTGACACATAGACACACCAGACACACCTACTCACTGCACCATATAACACCCCCCACAGAACCCATCATCCTTTGTTACAAATTCAAATTACACAAACACCGAGAGCAGGCAAATACACTTATATAGCACCATTACACCATAGGCACACACACACACCACACAACTGCACTACCAACGCAAAACACACATAAAGAGCACACACACACACCACAAGGGTCCATCACTCACCACACACCACCCACACACCATCAATCACCCTACACTGCACCCTTACGCACATAATACCCCCTTACCTTCAACACAACCACTACCATGTCTACACAAAAGTACCCACAGTTCACAGATTGTCAGGATAGAGCCACAACTGTTTGGAGCACAGGTCCAGCAAACCTCGATACCCATAAAAATGGCAGAGAATAGTCGACAGGGGCAGCACAGTAGGCAACCATCCACGCACAAGGGAGGACATTAGGAAGAGGTGGAATGACCTATGGGGGAAGATGCATTCCATGGCATCACAACACCAGATCGCCATGCACAAGACTAGCAGTGGGCCCCCACCTTATTCCCCACAGTTCACATCATGAGAGGAGAAGATCTTGGACATTCTGCACCTGAGGGCTTGACTGAAATACCTGAGGGGACTGGACTCTGGTAAATACTCACAACTTCCATGTCACACTATTGTCATGTCCCGCCTGATTCCCCACCAGCCCAATCCTCCACAATTCAGTCCCCTCCCACCTATACACCTAATGCCCCTCTCCTTTATGCCACACCTCCACTCAACCCAAATGCCCACACAGCCATTGACAAAGGCACAGATGGCATTTGCTATTACTCTACCACTCCCACAATGCACTAGCCCATCTACGTGACTACCTGGAATGTGCACATCACATCACATCCCTTGACAATTGTACTAGCTATGCTAACTAGATGGTACGACTGAGGACCACTACGTGGCAATGACAGCAGTGCAATTGCACAACACAATGCCAATAAGGCAATACACAGATACATCACTGTGACAAGTCCAATTGGCCACTAATCAGGATCCACAACCCAGAAATCGACCCACCATGGTATGGAATGTAAGATGGCAGACTCCATGCACATGAAAAACATGAACAAACAGGACAATTACCCTTGCATATACACATACCCTTCTCCCACTTGGACACCATGCTGCAATGTCTAGCTATTATCTCTCACAACTAGCGAGCCTGAAAAGTCACTAGCTAACAGTGCAGAACAGTCTTTGAACTACAAGACAGTACTACAAGCCATACACAGATCCAAAGTTACTAAACCTGAATGACACCAACCAAAATGGAGTATGGTAAACATGTCACAGACCACTAACTACCATCAGTGGTATGCTGTGCAGCATGTGTCATTGTCATTGCTGGGAATCATGTCAACCCACTGTATGTATATGATAAAGAGATAACCAAACACATGTTCGACATTCAACTCCCTCTCTCACTCAATCCACAGGTACCCCTGCCAGTGCCACCATGGAGAAGATACCAGAGACTGCCAGCCCTCCTCAGAATGAAGTCCCAAGTGATGACAACATGCCTGGATGTCAGGATACTGACAATCTACTTGGCCCATCTAGGACACCTGGTCAGTCCATGACTCCCTGCCTCAGCCTGCCACATCAATTCCCCCCAACCCTGTGTCTTCTACATCACAGCAAACCCTTCCTTTGCAAACCTGTGTCCCAAGGACTGTTCAAACTATTGTGTGCCCCACAGTACAGGGACCTGAGTCGACCCCTCACACCCCAGACACTGAAGGAGCTGCAAACACTAGGAATTGGCACACCATGCCAGCGGCACAGGCACATGGTGGCAGGGGTCGTGGAAGGGAACTTGTGGACAAGAAGATGTGGGCCCCAACGGACCCTACTGACCAGGAAACTATCTCCCAAGTCCTGGGAGCATACCAACAAAACACTGAATGATGGGCCAGATGATCACCATGTTGGGGGAAAAACAAAAGGCTGCAGAGGGAATACCACCAGGAGGTCATGCAGCAGTGGCAGGCACACAGTGCCACCATGGCCTCCATTGCAGGGGTGCTGAGGGATATCAACACCACCCTGTATGCTTCCACAACCTACCAGCTGGCCCCCTCTTCTAGCAACATAACATCTGAGCCAGCCACATCAGAGTCAGTTAGTGGAATGGAGGCCCAGCCAGGGGAACTGCAGCCATCGGACACCCCTCCCTCTGTAGCAGAAGAACCACCCTGTAAACTTGGTCATCCATCGAGACATCTGGCTGAAGCAGATGCCAAGACCTAACCTACTGCCAGGAAGTGAACCTCACCTGATATGTCTCCCTTGTGTGCCACTGAGACACCCTGTTGACTGTTCAATGACATAACTACATCTTCCCATTGACACATGGATACTAGACCTCTGCAACCAACTGCTGTACCACCTACTCTGATCTTACATCCACCAGCCAGTGTAATGGACAGCAGAGGGAGGCATCCTCAGCAGGAGACGTAGTACAACAGATGTCAGGGAATCACAATTCCAGGGCCACACAAGAATATAGTCAGTATTCCTACCTTGGACAATGACAAGACAATGACAGATAGTACCATCAGGATGGAAGGCATGGAGCCACACAAAGCACATATGCAGCTCATAGATGTTGTCCCTATTGTAGAATACATCCTAAGCAGGGGTCCCCAGAGATTACCTATACATCCTCAGTCCAAGAATATTCATCACAAATCACTTTAGCTGCCATCTGTCATGAGGAGCCCTCAATTCCATATCATTTAGCAATGGCTAATGATAATGAATACCTCAAGCCATAGGTAGCAGAGACACCTATTTCAATACTACAGTCAGTGGGTGGAATGACATGAGAACAGAAGAATGCAGCAAACATAATTTAATAGTGGTCCGTGCATTGCGGATATTAATGTAGGAAACTGCAGTGAGTACTCTTGTAAGAGTTGAGACACTTTTACTTTGTACCTTACATTCAATCAGTCAGCAACCCCAACACACACATAGGGATAGGACCACATTACACCCCCACTGATGAGTCAACTCAGGAGGACTATTGTCAGCAATTCATGTAGATATAGAACCCTTGCAAACACACCCTAACCAAACCTGTATGTCACTGGAAGTACTGATTGATGAGCTCAGTCATAGAGCCAGCTGCACTTTCCTGCTCTGCCTCCTCATCTCTTGCCATGTCAGCATTACCAGATACTGTCCAGCTGCCTTTCTGGCATACCTTTTGGGGCGAGTAGAGGAGGGCACCTCCAGATAGGTCCAGGCACCTGGATCTGACCTTCAGGAGGCCAAATGTTCTTTTGATTACACGCCTTGTCCTCCCATTGTCCTCATTGAAATGGAGTTCCCGATCCGTGGCATGATACCTCACTGTTTTTTTAACAGTTAGGGAAGGTTAGGATAGCCAGAGTCACCTGTTTTAAAAAATGTAGGACCAGTGAAAATACAGCTACAGTGGCAGGGAAGAATGTGAAGACAGGTACTATGACAGTGAAATACCTTCATATGCATACATACCAAGTAGCCAGGACCTCACTGTGTGAGGTCATGACATTATGTGTGGGATATTGCTTTTCAAAATGTAGGAGTCATGCACAGATCCAGGAAACTTGGCTGTGACCTGTGGGATGCGTTGGTCTGCCAGACACACCACCTGAGCATTTATGGAGTGGTAGTTATTCCTGTCCCTTTACACCTGTTCATTGGCACTGGGAGGGACCGGGGCTATATAGGTGCCACCAATGGCCCCTATCACATGAGGGATGTGTCCCATATCATAAAAGTCTGCCTTCACATAGGCCAAATCTGCACATTGGGGGAACCTGACGTAGCTGTCCAGGTGTTTCAACAATGCACACAGTACATCTTTCAACACAAGACTGAACATGGGCTGTGACATCCCTGTTGTCAAGGCCATTGATTTCTTAAAGGAGCCAGTGGCAAGAAAGAGTAGCACTGACAGGACTTGTACTGTGTGAGGGACGCAATAGGGATTGTGGATGGCTGGTAAGAGATCAGGCTCCAACTGTGTAAATACATCCATGATTGTCTGACTATTCAGACAATAGGTCAGGATGATATGCTTGTCCTCCAGGGTTGCAAGATCAATTAGTGGATGGTACACTGGTGGTTGTCTCAATCTCCTCATGGCAGGATATCTAGGTAGAGAGGAGAGAATGTACATTGAGAAATGCACTTGACACACGTAAGCAGGACATGTTAAAATCACACACACCTAACACTGTAAGACATGCGTAGCACTGCTGACACATGCTATTATGAGCATGGTGAAGTGGTTTGAACACCATCCTTGCAGCACATTGCTGAACCAGTTAGTCATATGGGACACATATCACATGTGTAATGTACCAGATGGTGCACACTGAGATGTCCTGCACTGATCATTTGAATAGTAGTGGGATATATATACATGTCTTTCCACTATAATGATGGCAAAATACAGGCTAACTCCGCCATGTGGGAGAATATGTTCATGGCACACTAAAGCATGATATGTGCACAAAATGGCAGATGCCTGTCCTGCTGCACTGGACAGGTGGAAGTTATCTAAGTCCGCAGGCATATGTCGTCATGGCGGTAGGTGGTTGAAACTGCCTTACAACTTGTCATTGGTTAACATCGCTGCCAATGGTGTACTGGGGTCAATGGCGATGACCCCCGGTGGTGACGGTCCTGAACATGGTGGCTGTGACTGCCATTTTCTGTAGCCTTGCTCACTTGACTCCTGACACTGTTGCTAGCAAGTCCTCCACAACCTGAGCTGCTGTATACTGTCTCTAGAAGCCGTCATTCCACGTCCTGCAGATGATACGGCCCGAGCCTTCAACCCAGAAGAGTATGAGAAGCTTGTGGAAGGGGTCCTACTGCTGTATGTACAGCTGTATGGGGCACCAGAGGAGCAGGTGAGTCCAATGCCTTACTCATATGTGATAAGGGTGCATGTGACTGGGGTAAGTGTAGCATGAGGGAGTACATGAATGTAGAGGGCATGAAGTAAAGGTGTGTGAGCCGAGAGGAGCCACTCCTGTTTGTATGGTGTCAGTGTACATGACTTTCTCCTTTTGTCTGTGTCATCCATGGAAGTAAACGCCCATCAGAAGAAAGGGATCTGGCATGCCATCCCCAAACAAGTGCGGACCCTATGAGTCCCCATCTGGCAGAGCACTCATTGTCCCAAGCGGTGGGAAAACCTGATACACTGGGCCCAGGAGACCATGGAGGCCCAGCTGGGGATGTACTCCTACTGAGAGAGGGTTTCCCGTTGGACCCTGAGCCCCCCCATTGGCCCTCATTTTGGCAGTGGCTTACCCTGAGGTGGATGGGCATTTGAGGGCAACACAGCAACCACAAAGGGGGTAAGTACTGATTGTACCCTGGGACTTGGCTCTGGTTGTATGGAATTAGCTGCGTCACTGTAGCCTTTGTGACAATGTAATCAATGCAACATGTATAGACTGGTGGGAAGGGGTAGTAACCACCTGGGCTGAGTAAAAGTTGTTGGTGTGTTTTGATTGTTTACTGTCAGGGGATGTAAATCTCCCATATGAAGACCTCATCATGTCTGGATTGTGGAGATGTTCTAATGACTTTAGCACATGTGAGACTCCATCCTGCCTATACAAGGGATGTGAGCTTGTGCATCACCCTAACCATTGAGTTTTACCTGCTCCATCCATCTGCATTTGAGGCTCTAAAGAGGCTCTAAAGTGTCAGTCCACTCCCATCTGTGTAGCATGCCGGAAATTGTGTTACTCTTGTTTTATCACAGAGATTATATACTTCAAGTACTGATAATGGTATGGACTGAATGTGTTGGCAGCCATACATTTCCACCACAGATATGACCTATATAGGACTGGACTAATGGCTTCATAGTTATATACCCAGATATTCGTAATCTGCTAACTATAGGGTTTGTGTAGATTGCTAAAGTAGGATACATTTACATGTACATTTGATTAGGTCTGATTGCAATCATAATGCATTTTGAAATGCTAGACTTATGGGGATGAAACCTTGAACCCAAGGGAATGGTAATAGAGGTGGTAAGGGTCTAGGCAGACCTTGTCATTGTCAATATGTTTGTATATGCCATGTATGCCAATTGCATAGCAATTACAGTGCAGCATAGCTTAGTTAATGCCTATATCATTTCTCAATGATTACTTGGGGGCACATCTGATGGAGTGGGACAATGTCTTCTCCCCTTGGTTTAGCTGAAGTGGCAGATTAGGAAAGGACTGGGTATTGCATGACTTATGAGATATTGATGTGAATCAAATGGTGTATATTCTCTCCAGAGGCTGCCCTATGTAGTAGTGGGATGTGTTGTCAATGCAAAGGAAGTTGTGTTGGTCCATTTGTGCATAATGCTTAAATGTATTTACCGACTGAGATGTGTATTATCTGGACTGTGGTACTGGTGTTCAGAAATCTGGGATGCTGTGTGTGAGGGTGGTGTTACCATGTTGCGAGGTCCTACTGGTGACACTGCATGTGTGGTGGCATTGTATGCGGACCATGATGTAATATGTGTGTTCCTGAAGTTCATCAGTTGTGACACTGCACTCAGTGATTGTAATATGTGTAATATGGGCTGCTGTAGATGCACTTAAAACTATGATTAGTTGTGATATATGTGTTTGGTGTCAGCAGATCTTCTTCTGTGATTGGGTCAGGCTAATCACATGGCTATACCCTAGCCTTGTACTGTACACATCAGATGTAACCTGTATGGGTGTCTAACTTGTAGTGGTTAAATCAGTTATGATATCTAAATTGGCATCACTGTACAGAGTGTTAGGTCAGCCATGCCACGTGACAGGCAGATGATGTGTGGTGTGCGAATGGATTAGTCTTCACTGTCATGGATATTTTACAAAGCACATGGACTGATCAGTTGTTGTGACTGTTGAGGCCTGATGTGTTTTGTTCAGTCAGCTACATATCCAATGGGTAATAGGCGTATGGAGAGGTATGATGTGAAATTCGGGAGTCATTTGTACTTTATCTAGGGCATGATGTGAATGCAAACATGGCTTTGTTGATGATAATGTGGATGACTCCAGTTGTGCTGACCTAATTGGATATAGATGTAGGTGTGAGGGTTGGTGTTGGAAATGGCCTCTCTGCATGGTCACCCCCAAGCTTTTTACCTTCCTCTTCTTCTTTTTCTGACCTCATTTTGCTGGCTTTAGGACTCTAGACACTACCTCTGCTAACCAGTGTTAAAGTGTATGTGCTCTCTCCCTAAAAACATGGTAACATTGGCTCATACTCAATTGGCATATTTGATTTACTTGTAAGTCCTTAGTAAAGTGCAATACATGTGCCCAGGGCCTGTAAAATGAATGCTACTAGTGGACCTGCAGCACTGGTTGTGCCACCCACATAAGTAGACCCTTATCCATGTCTCAGGCCTGCCATTGCAAGGCCTGTGTGTTCAGTTTCACTGCGACTTCGACTTGGCATTTAAAAGTACTTGCCAAGCCTGAAACTCCCCTTTTTCTACATATTTGTCACCCCTAAGGTATGGCCTAGGTAACCCATAGGGAAGGGTGCTGTGTAGGTAAATGTCAGGGCATGTACATGTGTGTTTTATATGTCCTGGCAGTGGAAGACTCCTAAATTTGTTTTCCACTACTGCTAAGCATGCTCCTTTCATAGGATAGCATGTGGGCTACCCTCATATACTGTTTGAGTTGTAGATTCTGAAAGGGGTAACCAGGTCATATTTAGTATGGCCAGAATGGTAATTAAAAAACCTGCTTATTGTTGAAGTTGGCTTTTATATTACTATTTTAGAAATGCCACTTTTAGAAAGTGAGCTTTTCCCTGAGTCTAAAATCCATCTGCCTTACAGCCTGTCTCCAATCAAAGTCTGGGCTGGGCAGGTTGACAGCTTCCTTGTGCATTTCACCTACACAGCCACAAACATAGAATACAGAGTTACATCTGCATACTTAATGGGTCTTCCTGGGCTGGGAGGGTGGAGGGCCTGACACTTACATTTCAAAGGACAGTGGACTGCCCTTACACAATGGACTGCCAAACCCCCTACTGGGACCCTGGCAGACAGCATTGTACTGAAAGGGGACCTTGTACACTTCAAAACCACTATTTGAAGTCTCCCACACTTCAAAGGGATCTTTGGATATATAAACTGGGTCTCTGATTCCCACCAACTCCGACACTTCTGGACCATATCCTGCAACCTGTCAGGAGGAACTGCCTGACTGCCCAAAGGACTCAACTGGACTGCTTTGCTGCAAAGGACTGCTGCCTTTTTGCTGCCCTGTTGCCTTGCTGGCCTCTGACTTTTGCTGAGAAGTGCTCTCCAAGGGCTTGGATTGAAATTACCTCCTGTTTTCTGAAGTCTCAGGGCTAAAAAAACGTCATCTCTTCAAGGAAACTCCTTCTGCGCCAAAAACTTTACACATCGCCTACTGTACAAACGTAACACCTGTGACTTCTTCCCTTACACCCAGGATTTTTCCCTGCATCATCCCTGGGTGTCAAAAGAACCCTGCATCGCAGTGAGGACCCGAGACTGTGTGTCGGAAATCGATGCAAAGCCCCTGCAGCATGGAAAAAATGAGACATCGTCTGTGCCTCGTCTGCGGTCTCCATGCGTGTAATTTTGATGCAAACCAGGTACTTTTGCACACAAGAGAAAACTGTTGATTTTTTAGGCTCTTCTTAACATTGCAAAAGTGATATTTCAATTTCTGCTGATTGAATCTTTATCATTTTGTCGTTAATTTAACCAGCTAAATATCATATACAGGTTTATATTTTTGCTAAACCTGTGTGATGTGTTTTTGTGGTGTTTTCACTGTGTTACTGTATGATTTATTGCACAAATACTTTACACAATGCCTTCTAGGTTAAACCTGGCTGCTCAGTGCCAAGCTACCAGAGGATGGGCACAGGATAATTTGGATTGTGTGTGACTTACCCTGACTAGGATTGTGGTCCCTATTTGGACAAAGGTGAATACCTCTGCCAACTAGACACCCCATTTCTAACAGTTGGCATACAGTGATGGGTAGTAGTGACATGTTGTAACATGATGTAGCAAATGTGTATTGGCACTTTAGATAGCCTAGCCAGGATATGTATTCTCACAAATGTGCATGTTTACATGCCTGTATGTGAGGTATATCTTAACCCTGCTTCACACTATCGCTCTCTTTCCCTCTGTTTCTCTCTATTTGTGTGCATCAGCAGGTGAAAGAGACGGAGCACAGGGGCGTGTGGATGCAGCAGTCCATGAGACCCAGGGTGCTGCTACCAGCAAGGGACCCAGGGACACGGAGAGCGAGGGCAGTGCCACAGGGGAGATTGGATCTTCCACGTCATCTTTGGAAACCCTTTCCAATGGACACTTCCTGATGGTGGTGGACCAATCTGGGACCAACCCAGTACCATCTTTGTCTACCACCTCTCTTACTACCACCACACTCCCTGTAACTCCTCACCCAGTTGCCCGTGCCCACTCACCCAAGAGGGTGGGTGTACCTCTGCCCCTGCCCCTGTCATCTCTGCTGCCCTCAATGAGGAGGCTATTGACCTCCTAATGTCCATCTCTGTGGGTCAGTCAACCATCATGAATACCATCCAGGGACTGGCAGCTCTAGTCCAGCAGAGTAATCCATTCATGGAGGGCATTCACGGTGCACTAGCTGGCCTACAGAGATCCTTTCAGGCTCTGGCCTCCTCACTGATGGCAGGCAGTCACCCTTTGTCTACCGTCCGCCCTCCACCTACCTCTTCCCAATCCCAAACCCCTCTTCCCAAACCCAGCCAAAGCACACAAACCTACAAGCATGCATCAACCTCAACATCCAAGGGTAGCGCAGACAAACACAGGAACCACAAGACCCACCACCAGCATGCAAACAAACAACTTCAACCTGCAGACACACCCACACTTACTACCTGCACACACTCCCCAAGTACTCCCACCTTCAAAGATACTACACCAGACACACCTGCAGCCACCACACCAATATTCACTGATCCAGTCATAACTCTTATCTTACCCACAGTCAACACAATATCAGACCCTCATACATCCACCCAGGCACCACATCTGTAGACACCACAACCACAAACACACAACACATGCAGCACATCTTTCATGCCTGCAGACACCACCCCACGAGACAGTCACCCATCCAGCATGGCATCTCCAGCACCTCCTCCCCTCCTCCTCCCAAGACACCTAAAAGCCCTCACTCACCCACCCAACAGACACCCAGCACCCACAAGCATTTCTCGCATGGACATGCACCCAAGACATCTACCTAGTCACCTTCTACAACCACTCTACCTCCTCTCCCAAACCTTTTTGCCATGACTGCCCCCATGTGTCTTAGAAGGCATTTCATTCTGATTTTCCCTGTTCCCTACCCCTCACCCACTCCGTGATAACCCCAAATGGTCTGTGTCCCTCCTCAAGACCAGCCTTTCCACCTCCAAGTCTTTCCCTACCCCCGCTAGTACCCATGCACCGCCGCCTGCCAAGAAGTCAAACCGTCCCAAACCCAAGCCCAAAGACCACCCTCACAAACACAAGCCTAAACCCCCCCACTTCCTCCCCTTATCCCTGAGTTGCCTAATTACCCCTTGATGCCCCTACCCTGTGGAGGTCATCTAGCAGTCAGGGGTCATGTAGGGACACACAGAATTGTCATTTATGCCATGTGCACTTTGGACTTTGGACTGGCCAATGGCCTTCTGTTTGTACATAGTTGTTTATTTATTGGCATATATTTATATTTATTATATCTCGGCCAACCAGTTGTTGGTTCAATGGTAACATACTTGTCCTGCCTTTCTTTCCACATGGCTGTGTCTTACATGCTTTGGTTTGTATGTGAGTGAGATGTGTGTGTGTGTTGGGTATGCTAGTTGTTGTGTCTGGGCAGCAGGTGTGGGTGTGGCCCTGCCATGTGTCCCACTGTGATGGCTGTTTGTTGTGTGTAGGATATGTTTGTGTTTGGAACATGTATATATGTTGATAATTTGTATATTCTTTTTGTTGACATGTGTATTGGTGGTGTTGTGTCGTCTTGTGTCGTTGCTGTGTGTGCATGTGTGTGTGTGGTAAAGGGTATGTCAGAAGTGGTGTGTGTTGTATTAGCATGGTATGAGGTATGCCTCATTGTATGGCTGTGTGATTGTGTATATCGTTTGTCAGGTGTTGTTATGTGTTGTTGTATCTATGTGGTGTCATGTGGATGTATGTAATGTGTCAGCTTGCCGTAGCAATTGTGTTGTGGGGTTGTGGTGTAGTTGTCTGAATCGGTGGTGTTGTGTATTGTTGTGTTGGACTGTGCTGGTACTGTGTGTGTGCAGGGTGGTGTGTGTATTGTACGTGTGTGTTGGCCGTGGTGTGTGTGTAGTATGTGTGTGGGTGTGTGTATGTGCATATGAGGGTGTGGTTACATGTGTGTGTCGCCATCGCCTGCCGTCCTGGATGTGTATGTTGTGTGTGCATGTGTACTTTGGGTTTTCCCTAAAATGACTGGGAGGTGTGTGTACTCAAGGTTGTTGTTGTCATCGCTGTCACTGGTTCCGGAGTCGTTGTGCAAGCAGGAGCAGTGGGAGGACGTGCAGTTCAGGTTCAATGGCGGTACCAGACAGGTATGTGTTCCAGAAGATGAGTGTCTCCTTTTATAGAGTTGGTTTCCGCTAGGGTTTTGGTGATGGTGTGACTGCTGCAGAAACCTTGGCTGTGTGCAGCCTCCCAACATGTCTGGCCGGAACATTGTGTCCGTCAGCCTGAAGGTGGTTACCGCAGTCAGTGGCGGCATGAATGCACTTGCGGTACAGGTGGTGTTTTGGCTGTCTTATGTTGGCAAGATGGCCATGGTCATAATTTGTCAGTCTTCTCTGCTGGCCCATCAGAGGTATGGTGGCTGGTACTGCCAAACTAGTAATGACCCCCTTTGTCTTACATGTCTTGTGTACCATATACTAGGGACTTATAATTCAACACTTGCCACTTGGTATAGTCAGTTCGACATATACTTTACAAGAGGTTAGAACAATGGCACTGAATCCTGTTTGGGAGGCCTTAGTGCATTTTCACAGTCAAAAAACCAGGTGCATCTGTCCACAATTATGGGGGTGAACATGCACAAAGAGGCATTGTCTTACATTGGCTCTCACTGCTTTACATACCTTTGTATAGAAAGGATGAGTTCAATACCTAGCAGCAATTGTTCAGATCATTTGGTGCAAAGTCTGTGTTTTTCAAATGAGGAGTGACTTTAGTATTACGTCTACCCCTTTTTCCAACCACTCACCTGTGTCTTCCAACATTTATGGCTAAAATCTATACTTACATGGGCAGATTCTCAGCAGACCATGTGTCTTTGTAGACACATGTTCCACTTTGTAGTACGTTTGCAGTACTACTAAATGTTATTCAACAATTATGTTTTTTATGAAAAAGGTTCCATGGCTTCATAGTGGTGTAGAAGGGCATTGCTTTCTGTTTCTCGGAGGTGAGATCAGGATATCCTTGTCAATTGATTTTGTAGGATTTTGCCCTTTTCTGGATGCATAATGTAGCTTACAAGAGGTGACAGAGCATACTCAATAGCTTTCTGATCAGTGGATTGGAGACATGTCTCATGCAGTAGGGTGTCTAGTTTAAAGTGAAGGCACTTCAGGACTGTGTTCATATTGATCGGATATCAAGGCTATATAAATATATTATCACCTGGTGGTCTTCAGCAGGTAGTTATACCTAGGATCTAGTTTCCTTAGAAAATAATTTTTTGCCTTGGCTTTATCTTTGGTCCCATCTGATGAACCTTCACAACATTTTCCAAATAAAAGTGTGCCCGTTGTGCATGGGAAGTTTCAGGGTGATATGTCAAGCGGGGGCAGAGAAAAAAGGGGCGGGGTTCAAAGAAGGGAATTTCACATTTTCATTCCTATAGGGATTTTGAACAAGACTACACCTCTAACTGCTGGGTAGCTTTTAGTCCAGAAAGTAGCTGTTTGTGATTTGGTGTAAATGTGTTCAGTAGTTGTAGAGAAATTAAAGTAAAATTGAATTTGTGTATCTAGAGGCAAGCACACTTCACGAATCCTCACAACCTCATGCACAGATATGATTGGCTGACAACACTTCAACCAGGAAGTGTTGGGTGCCATTTTGAATCTCGGCTTGGGCGTATCTTCACAACTGTGCCTATGATTACATGTTGATTCTGTTACGCTGTAATATGGATAGATCAATCTTATTCTGTTCATTGGTTTGCTATGTGTGTGTAATTTTTTTGTCCTATTGTATATCTGTGGAACATACACATATTACAAAAAAAAAAGAATTCTGTGATGCTTTACAACTAAGAGTTTAGGGTTAGTAAATGACTTTTTTAGTGCTATCAATCTAGGTTTCGATTACATTTATTCAAAATTGGTGTGTGCGCCAGACATTTAATGAATGTTATATTAGTCTCTGCCTAGATAGTCTATCTAGCTAGATGAACCTCTTTGCAGCAGGGGTGCTGTCTGTGGTAGCACATTATATTTCATTGTTTTCTCTGTTTACTGGTCATGGTTCTGTGAAGGTTATTGTACTGGACATTCATTTGCACTCCTGCTACGTTTGTAATAAATGTGGCATTAGTGTCAACATATTTGAGATTCAGAGTCAAGCCTCTGGGAACTTTCTCCAGTGTACAGTAGATTATTTCAATGTTGATCCCCAAGACACTGCTCTTTGGAACAGGGTTCTAAATTGGATTTAGTGATTCATAACTGGAAATCTGAGATCCAGGCTCCTTCACACCTGGAGCCTTCACTCCCTGAGTTGCCTGAGAAATTAGATCCACACTCCGTAAATGATCAACTGTCCCTTGTTTTGCTAAGTTGCTGAGGAATTTCTTTTTCTTTTTTTTTCCATTGTGATTTGCCCTGGGAGGGTGGGCTTGGGGGAGGAGGGGTGCATGCATTGATCAGTAGGATTTCTTGTATAGCTGATATAAATTCAGTGAAAACAGATTCAGTGAAAAAAAAAAATGTATTCATGTTTATTGTCCCTCACCTAGGCAGCACATGTCAGGGCTTCCTTTCTGTTGGCCGTCTTGGAGTTATCAGCATAGGTTACACACCTTCAATTGATGAATAATATGACACAATTACAATTAAGTTACATTTCTTTCAACTGTCTTTCTGTCACCAGGCCATATATTTCTAACACTGCACTCTACTTCAGGGCATGCTTAAGAAAAATTGAAACATTTCAATATAGCCCAAATGTAGACAAGCATAATCATAGTCTAATGTTGAGTTGTATAAATGATGCCCAGTCCTGTGGCTACAAAAACTGTTATATCCTTATTGATGAATCTAGGTGGCCCTCTTTTCCATGGGTCTATTTCCATTTCCATGTTTCTTATACAGAAATAGAAACATCATTGTTTAACTTACATAGAGTATGGCTTAATTTAATAATATAAATTACTGATTCTAGGATTTACAAACAACAAAGAAAATGCTTTTCAAGACTTCTTAGAACAACACCATACCCAGAATGTTCATGTAGGAATAAACTCCTGAAAGAATCAAAGAAGATACCACAGCCAGATTTCCAGCAGTTTGGAAAAAATTAGCATTTTATATATTGGTTCTTGGACTTTCCAATAGTATAGATAAAGAAGTAACAAACAGAGGGGCCAGACCTCAATATGTGGTAACTGTTAATTGCATCTAACTCTAAATCCTCTCCTGTGAGGTTTAACAGAATTTGCTGCACAGACAATTTTGAGAACATCCTTTGATTCATAGCCTTAGGGATTTAAGAATCTTAGGGCCTGATTTAGAGTTTGGAGGATGGGGTTACTCCGTCACAAACGTAATGGCAGACCGTCCACCATATTACGTTTCACTATCTCCTATGAAAATTGTAATATGGCGGGTGGGATTTCCATCACATTTGTGACGGAGTAAACTGTCCACCTCCAAATCAGGCTAGTATCCTGCGTAAAGGAAACATCCAATTTTGGGGTTTGATTTAGTAAGAAAATATATTTGCACAGAGTTGTAGAATGTTTGCCTCATTGATAGTAAAAAAGTGGAAATACTTCTGTGAATCATTGCAGAAGGACACATATGAAAGTATAGCAGGCTTTTATGGAGATCAGACCTCCCATTCCTTTAGTTTCATTCACTGAATGTCATAATTGCAGCCTGCTATGCAATTAACATATACTCCAACTGAAGAAATTGTGTCACTATCAAAAGAGATTTTGAGGTAGAGCATGCAGATGTCCAATCGAACATTTTTTTCCCGATATCAACAGCTGACATTCATATTGTGAGAGTTGTTCCTCATAAACAGTTTCCACTTTGTCAATGACTACAGCCTGCCTTTAGTTTCTGGTATCATAGAATCAGCCTCACACATAAATCCTTGCGAGTCGCAATCTGTAACTCACAATGCCACTCTATTACATTTTAATTGGTTTTTCTTGCACACTCATTTACTGCAGTTTGGTGAACCGCAGGCTTTGAGAGTGTTAGATCCTCCAGTGTGTCGGGTCCTAAGTGACTACTATGACTCCATCAGTGATTGGTACACACTACCTAAGAAGAGTTCCCTCTACCAGTCAGTCGGTAGTTGCATTGGATGAAGTTGCCATAGTTACACTATGCATTGCTTTGACGTAAGTCAATATCGATATTCAACACATACATATATTCATTGATCATATTAACTTTAAAATGTTATTGCTATGCCAGGATCAAAAATTGCATTCACATATTGTATGTATACAAAAATGACTGTGGGAAGCTCAATGGGTAAATAGTTAGCCTTTTTCTGATTAATCTCGGTCCCCAAAATACTGTGGACCAGCCACTTGTAATCAGCTTCTTGAATCCCCAGCATTTCGCAGTTTAACATCATCATTATCTCTGTCATTTCAATCTCCCTCTTTACCCTAAATACTTCCTCATTCTTTATGACTTCATCTCTTGCTTCTTGTATTTCAATTTGTCATTGAATTTACAAGTGAAAATACACAACAGAAAATGTACATGGCACATTTTGACATTGAGTCATATGAGTTACTGTACAGTAGAACATCCCCCAATGGAAGCGTCATTTATGCAAGCTGCATACCTTAATACAAGAATTACAAGGAAGAACAAAAGCAAAAGAAAAACATTTTATATATTTCGTCCTCTATACATTAATAGAAGAATCGATTATCCAGGGTACATTAGTTTTACGAGAAAATTAACAATCTCCAAGTTGCTAGTGAGCATGAATGTTGATTCGCAAAAATACCAGGGGTTGCGGAAAAGACATAATTCAAATATTAATCCAGTGATGACATCACAGGAAGTGACATCACATGACATTTTTACCTGACAATGTTTTACATCATAATCTGAGGTAGTGACACCTTTGACCAAAAAAAGAAATTATATGAAAGAGTAAACATTCAATGTAAGGTGAATAAAATAGCACAACACCTTTCTAAAGCAATTACAAATCTATTTTTATACTCAACATATATATTAATTAAGGTAGTGCTATGATAAGCTATGAGTGCAGCCATCATATGCCAGGAGTGCTGCCCTCATAACTTTTCTTCTCTTCTCCCCTCGAGGTAGTGGCCTTGAAAAGACATACGCAAATTTCAGCAGTAGCTGAGAAAGCGAAATAAACTTTGCTGCTGTTCACACCCATAAAGTGAAATAGTGCTTTTGTAGTAGGCTAAAAGGAAATCAACATTTTATTTTACTGGAATGGGCATTGTACATACTTCAGAATATTATCTGTTTGCAAATAGATAACATTCTGAAGCATGTACATTAGAAATTGTAGGATTGTGTAGCATCCTCCCCAGCCCGTGGCCATGTAAATGACCATGCCACACACGGAGCTCTGTAAAGGATGTCTATTTCTCAGCAATATTCACACACTGCTCTCTGATTGTGCCATAACCGTTAATCACCACATCGTAACACCTCCCAGCAAGTTACGCGATTTCTCTATTGAGTCTGCCTAGAACTGCAAGGGTCCGAGCTCACAGAGTCTCGCAACACTACATCTCCCCTTTGTTAAATAAAAGAATAAACAACACTCACATTATATTTCTTCAGTAAGTCATTGAGGCACATGTACTAGTCAGCCAGATCAAGTGGTGTAAGGTAGTTGAGATCCACTCTGGTTAGGCATCAATGGTACCGGTTCTGGTGCTTGATCTGGACTGTTCCATGCGATGGACTGCCGGAACGATGGGCCATCACTTTGTGTCCTTTACACATCAACGACCTCCAGGATCAACAGCAAAAGGAGTATCTGTTTTCCGCTTTCCGCTTCTGTTTCTGTTTGACCAGGATCCAGTCACTTTCATTGAGAGGTATCCTGAGCTTGTCAACATTGGTCGATGAAGGAAGCTGGCCTGGTGAGGGGTGGGAACCTAAGGTACTTACACCATATACCAGGTCACGGTATCCCCAAGTAGTGTAGTATAGGCAGTGTCTAGAAGCCAGGCTCTGTAGAGATAGCTATGGATGAGCAGCCAAAGGCTTATCTTGGAGACATGCAAAGCTCATACAATACCACTGTAGTCACACAGCACTTACAAACATGAAAGAATACACTCAGTATTACAAAAATAAAGGTAGTTTATTATGGTAACACAACACCAAAAATACTGTAGGGTAACTACTCCCTTAGGGGGTAGTAGTACACAAGATAAGTGCACTAGTTGCCAGAAAAAGGCATATTGATAGTTAGAAAATAGTGCAAACAGTGTAAAACACAATAGAGAATAGTGGTCCTAGGGGGAGCACACACCATATACTAACAAAATAGAATGGTAGAGTTGGACCCCCAACTAGGTAAGTGAAGTGTGTAGAGGGCCGCTGGGGTACCAGGAAAGCATAAAGGTAAGTGCCACAACACCCCCCAGTGACCCAGGAAAGCAGGAGTAAATCACTAGAATTTCCCCAAACCACCCACTTCGAAGAAAGAAGGGAATTGCAAAACCCAGCGATGCCTGCAAGAAACCAATGGTGGATTTGATTTCTGAAGAGGAAGACCTGTGGAAAGAGGGGATCACGTCCAGAGGACCCAGTGGGGGCAGGAGACCCTACCCACCAACCTGAAGATGCAGAAATTGGTTGATGGTGAGGAAGGAGAGTTAACACTGCAGCCCTGGAGTCGGAGTCGAGTTCCTGCAGAATGCAGGTGATATCTCATGTTGGACGGAAAATAGAAGTCAGGTTTGCATGTTCGGATTCCACCAAAAAGCCTTGGCACAAGCAAAACTTGTGGTTGGCGGAAAGTGGTGGTCCAGCAAAGCTCAGGAAGACTCAAGCGAGAAGGGGGAGCCGGAAGGGGGCATGAGCATCACAGGGAGCCCACAAAAGCACAGGCAGCATGCACAGGTGTCCTACAGGATCGGGACACGGAAGTTACAACTGGATCCCACAGAGAGACACTCAGGGAGCTGTGCATTGCAGGAAGGAGTGCTGGAGACTTGAGCTACATGATGCCTGAAGATCTTTTGGAAGAAATGCCAACAAGCTGTGGCAGATGCAAAAGACGTAGTGCAAAGAGGTACTGTCCTGCGGGGGAAGGCAAGGGATTACCTCCACCCAAATTGGACAGCTGGTAGACAGGACTGACGGGACCACTTTTGACCAGCAACCTAAATAGTCCTGAAAGGTGGATTGGTCACCTAGCGGGGTGACCACCTCTCAGGTGGGGGCTCTGACGTCACCTGCCTGACCTGGCCACTCAGATGCTCCCAGGTTCCCTGCCAACCTTGAATTCAAGATGGCAAAAACCAGGGACCCTCTGAAGGAGCTCAGGGCACTACCGCTGTGGTGGTGATGGACAAGGGAGTGGTGACACCCCTTTCCATTGTCCAGTTTCACACCCGGGCATAGACTGGAGGTCCCTGAACTTGTGTAGACTGGTTTTGTACATGGAGGGCACAAAATGTGCCCTTCAAAGCATACCTGTGACCTGGGGAGGCTACCCCTCGGAGTTGGTAGGGTCAGAGGCCCTGTTTAAATACCCAAATATGCCTTTAAAGTGGAGGAGACTTCAAAGTGTGGCTTAGAGGTGCACAAAGTTCCCTTTCAGTTCCATCCTGTCTGCCAGGGTCCCAGTAGGGGGTTTGGCAGTCCATTGTGTGAGGGCAGGCCACTGTCCTTTGACATGTAAGTGTCAGGCCCTCCACCCTCCCAGCACAGGAAGACCCATTCAGTATGCAGATGTGTGCAGGTATGACTGAGCATCCTGTGTTTGGCGTTGTCTGGGTGAAATTCACAAGGGAGATGTCAACTAACCCAGCCAGACGTTGATTGTAAAGCACAGAAGGATGATTTAAGTGGAAAGAAATGCTCACTTTCTGAAAGTGGCATTTCTACAATAGTAATATTAAATCCAAATTCACCAGTCAGCAGGATTGTTTATTACCATTCCAGCCATACTAAATATGACCTTGTTACTCCTTTAAGATCAGAATCCCCCACTCAAACAGTACATGAGGGTAACCCTAATGTTAGCCTATGAAAGGAACAGGCCTCACAGCAGTGTAAAACGGATTTAGGAGTTTAACACTACCAGGACATATATACAGGTTACCTAGGGCATACCTTATGGGTGACTTATATGTAGAAAAAGGGGTGTTTAAGGCTTAGTAAGTACTTTTAAATGCCAAGTCAAATTGGCAGTGAAACTGCTCACAAAGGCCTTGCAATGGCAGGCCTGAGACAGGGTTAAGGGCTACTTATGTAGGTAGCACAATCAGTGCTGCAGGACCACTAGTAGCATTTACTCTACAGGCCCTGAGCACATGTAGTGTACTTTTACTGGGGACTCATAAGTAAATTAAATAAGCCATTTTGGTCTGAACCAATATCACCATGTTTTACGGGAAAGAGCATATGCACTTTGGAACTCGTTAGAAGTGTTAAAGTGCGCAGAGTCCTAAAAACAGTGTCAAAAAATGGAGGGAGGCTGGCAAAAAGTGGAGGGTGACCACCCTAAGGCTGTCAGGTCTAACACTTCGCAACTCGCTCAAACCAAACTTGGGCGGTCATTCTGACCCAGGCGGTCAAAGACCGCCAGGGCGGAGGACCGCGGGAGCACCGCCGACAGGCCGGCGGTGCTCCAATGGGGATTCCGACCGCGGCGGTAAAGCCGCGGTCGGACCGGCAACACTGGCGGTCTCCCGCCAGTGTCCCGCCGCCCCATTGAATCCTCCAAGGCGGCGCAGCTTGCTGCGCCGCCGAGGGGATTCCGACCCCCCCTACCGCCATCCAGATCCCGGCGGTCCGACCGCCGGGAACCGGATGGCGGTAGGGGGGGGTCGCGGGGCCCCTGGGGGCCCCTGCAGTGCCCATGCCACTGGCATGGGCACTGCAGGGGCCCCCGTAAGAGGGCCCCTAAATGTATTTCACTGTCTGCTGCGCAGACAGTGAAATACGCGACGGGTGCAACTGCACCCGTCGCACAGCTTCCACTCCGCCGGCTCGATTCCGAGCCGGCTTCATCGTGGAAGCCTCTTTCCCGCTGGGCTGGCGGGCGGCCTGAAGGCGGCCGCCCGCCAGCCCAGCGGGAATGTCAGAATTACCGCTGCGGTCTTCCGACCGCGGAACGGTAACCTGACGGCGGGACTTTGGCGGGCGGCCTCCGCCGCCCGCCAAGGTCAGAATGAGGGCCTTGGTCTCTTAGGGCTCTTTTGGTGGCTACAATGCCACAATGTCGTTCATGGGATAGTTCAATGATATGCTGTCTGAGGCTCTCAGGTATGACACTTCTCGTGTCTTCTTGGTTACAGGCAGTTCATCTTGTACATTTAAAATTTTTTTTAATTCAACAATGTCAGCAAAAGGTCAAGAGGTCCTCTTTTACGACTGAGTTTAAACTATGTCTTTGAGGATAAGCATATTTTAATCTGCATTAGTAGTACCAATAATTTGTTCAATGGATAGGGCTACTTGTGAACTGGACCTTACAATTAAGGTAATGTACTCTTCAGCTGTTTTGAATGTTGCACTGTGATGATGTAGTGGTACTCATGAAATGTAATCAGCAGGGTTCTGATTTTACCCAGCTTGTGTACAATTGCATAGTTATCCTCTTGCAGTCGTAAACCCCACCTTTCAATGCAAGGAGGCATCTTGATTTTCGAGCTCCAAAAACAGTGAGTAGCACTTGGTGGTCAGTAATGACAGTGAAACTTTTTCCACATAGAAACACACAAAAATGTTTGCAAGCCCACACTACAGCCTTACTCTCCTTCTCCGGCTGAGAATAGGCACTTTCTGTGTGGGACAGGCTCCTACTGGCATAGGCCACAATGTGTCTCTGAGTACCTGGCTAACCATTATGTTGAGCAAGGATTTCTGCCAGCCTCACTGGAGTTGCACCCACTGCGATCTCAGTATCCAGTATGGGGTCAAAATAGGCCATCTCGTTTGCATTCTCAATTATGTGTTTTATTAATTTGAAGTTTTGATCAGATTGAGCAGACCACCAGAAAGGGACATTTTGTTTTACCAATGGGGTACTCACTGTAGCAAAGTCATGAATATACCTTGAGAAATAACTGCCCATGCTTGTAAAGAATCTTAGGGCCATATGTACGAACACATTTTCCCATAGACACAGAATGGGTAAATCCCTTTGCTACATCTGGCCCTTAGCATGTTGACATTTTATGGTGGGAAAGTACCTACCATAAAATGTCACCTGACAAGTTTGGTCTTGTGAAACTCACACTTTGCTGCATTCATAGTGAGACCTGCATCAACAAGTAACTATCACACTAGTGTAAGAGCCTTGTTCCTCATGTTGCTCCAAATAACAGTAGGTCAATAGTACAATTAAAAGCATGTGTGACGGGCTGAATTCTTTGATGTGTAACATCCTGAAATATTTCAGCAGCTGACAACACTTCAAAACCCTGCCTTTTATACATGAACAAACCAACATGATTTGAAAAAGTAGTTATGTACCTTCAATTCTCTTTCAACTCAAGTTGATGCTATCACCTGTTCAGGTCAAGATAACAGAAGACTTTGGCACCTTTCAGTTGCATGATCATGTTTGTGATGTGTGAACCAGGATGTCTTTTCTTTATCAATTGCTTCGTTAGCCTAGTGCATATCAACACAGATGTGGACTACACCTCCAGTGTCCTTTTTTGGCACCACTACTATGGTAAAAACCCATGGTATGGGACTGGTGGAGGGATCAATTATGGCATACTTCTACAGCATTTCCAGTTCTTTCTCAATTGCTTATTTCAAGTGAAAAGTGACTTTGTTCTGCCGCTGGGCAGCAGGGCGAAAGTTCTTATTAATGAGAGGTCACACTTTCATTGTCTTGAACTTTCCTAGGCCATGATACAATGACAGAAACTGGCTTACAATTTCTGATTGAGTGTGAAGGTTGTAATAGAGAGATATCAGTCCCATGTTAGCAGAAGTGGCAAAACTGAGTAGGCATGCACTAGAAGTAGTTCCTTGAAGAACGTGAATTGGAGCTTGCACTTATACTGTGTTATGTCACATTATCTCTATGTATGACCCTTGACTCTGCATACATTTGGAAGAGGCCATGTGTATACCTTCATGTTTGATGGGTTGATGGGTTGAGGCATGACACAAGAGACAGATTATTAAACATTTTGACTGACATGATGTTAATGGACATAGCACTGCCTATGATAAATGTTATGGGGCAACATTTGTGTAATCTTGTGGCATTGTCCAAATTCATTCAGTTGCTTTGCTTGGTAGTTTGCCTTTGTCTTTTGTTTTTCCTTGCAAGCAGCAAAACCAACATGTGCCTATATCCCTCGGCCCGCATCCATCTTCTTCAGTGGTGCTCGAAAGTGATGTTGAAGAGCCTTTGTTTGATGAGCTTGACGACGTTTGACTTTGTCCGGTTTCTACTTGTCTTAACTGGTGCTATTTTTTAGCCTTGTGGGCATGGCTAGAATGTTTCTGGAACCTTCTGGCATCCATTTTCTATTCTCACTGTGATTTATTTAGTTTCTCTTTCACTTTGCAAACCGTTATGAATTGTTTTCCTTTCCTGCAACCCCTGCACGTCTGTTCTATGGCTGGACATCTGTCTTCATGAGGAAATGAAAATCCATATCAGAAACACAACTTTTTCTTCTTTAAGGACCCTGACTTGCATGTATCTCCCTTGTACTTGTGCTTGCTTTTCATGACCAACGCTGAGTGATTTCTCTGTGGTCCAGCTTCCATGTCAGCAGCATGTCAATCTTCTCTTTCAGCGGCTCTTGCAGCTATTAGTATTTTCTCAAGACGATCATCTCTCTGAACATGCATCTCCTGAAAAAGTCTGGAAGACATCCATCAATTACTATGAGGCATGTGACATCATCATTAAATTCACTAAACTTGCAGTGTTTGATAAACACAGCAAGTCTTTCAACAGACTCATCTGTTATTTCACCAGTGTGTTGTCTTGCTTAATTGAAAATGTGTCTTTCATTGTCAACATTCGGCATCAGGTTGAACTTGGAACCCAATGCTTCTTTGATGTGACGGTATGATATTG
The DNA here is from genome assembly GCF_031143425.1 of Pleurodeles waltl. NCBI lineage: Eukaryota > Metazoa > Chordata > Amphibia > Caudata > Salamandridae > Pleurodeles > Pleurodeles waltl. The sequence goes on from NC_090444.1 coordinate 1,225,815,961, forward strand.
CATCAGTTTGTGAGATGATTTTAGCACTTCTTTTACTCCATCATCAGCAAGGTTCTTCAAGTACTTAATACTTTTCTTGTCAGCTACTTCTTCTAGGGAATCTTTGAAGTAATTTTATGTCTCGGTCCATCTAGAGCCAATATTTTGCTTTATTGAGGTGTTGAATGGTGATGGTGGTTTCAGAAACACAGATGCTTCATACTTTGCACTGTTTTTTACAGCCATTGAAAAGAATTGTCATTCCGATGGCTTTAGGTGCATTGAATGCCACTCGCAGCTGTGCATGCATCGGCTTCTCAATCAGGTTTTGGTTGTCACACCTGGTCCTTCACTCTTGCTGGCAAATACGTTTGTACTTTCATATCTGTTGTCACTGCCTTTATTATTTTGCTTTTTATCTATGATGGCTCTGTGTTATGGCACAACACAATATTTCTTCCTTCAACCTTACCAACAGATTCTAGTGGGTTGTTCAAATGCTCTTCTCAACAGGGCCTTCCACTTCTTTGAGGTCCACACATGGGCTGGAGCAGGGCTTTGACTCCACATGCCAACATCACATTGCTTCTCAGTGATTTGGGTGTGCGTGGCACACATGAGCAGTTTGCTGTATCATTGCAAACTCTGAGGGAGAGCAGTCTCTGTTCTTCTGGGCATGTATCACCTACTCTCTGCCAGTTGCAGCATCCTTCCCAGCCTGGGAGTATGTAAATGACCATGCACCACACAGAGCTCTGTAACAGATGTCTTTATTCCTTTGCATACGATCAGACACTGCTCTCTAATCACGTCATAACCGTTTATCACCACATCTTAACACCTCCCACCAAGTTGTATACTTCCTCTATTGAGGCTGTCTTGAACCGCAAGGGTCCTAGCACACATAGGCCCTCATTATGACATTGGCGGTAAAAACCGCCTACCGCCGAGGCAATGGCCGTCAAAAGACCGTCACCGCAGCTACCATCTGTGTGCCATATTATGACCACAGACGGGTTTCAACCACAAGAAGGGCTGTGGCCATGCTGGTGGATGGTGGTAAGGTGGTGCTGCTACCACCAGCAGCGCCATGCCAGTAGACCGCAGTAGCAGCGCCCCGTCCCGTCTCCTGCCGGAAGACCCCCTGGATCCAGGTAAGTCGGGTCTCTGACAGGGGAGGGGGTGGGGGGTGTTGTGTGTGTGTGTGTGGGGCTGTGTGCATGTATATGTGAGTGTGTGCATGAATGCGGGTGTGTGTTTAGTGTTGATTACGTGTTTGTATGTCTGGAAGTGTGAGTGCATGTTTGTATGGAAACTGGAATGCATGTCTGTGTGTATGTTTTGAAGTGTGTGCGGATGTGTGTGTGAATGGATGAATGCATGCGTGTATGTATGTGTGAATGAGTGTGTGTCTGCGTGTATGTGAATGGGGGGGCGTGGGTGTAGTGGGTGGTGATAGGAGAGGTATGGGAGCCTCCTATTAGTGACAGGGAAGGAATTCCCTGTCACTGATAGGGCCTACGGCCATGGTTTTCCCTCGGCGTAGGCAGGGTCATAATCCGCCAGTGGCACAATGGCAGCCACCAGGCTGGAGATGGTTATCTCCAGCCTAGCGGCTGCTACCACCATGCCGGTCAGAGTGGTACATTGGCGGGTTGGCTTCAGCCATCCCGCCAATGTCATAATGTGGCGGTAAGTACCGCCAGCCTGTTGGCGGTACTACCACCACATTACCACTGACCGCCGGGTTCATAATGACCCCCATAGTCTCACAACACTACATTCTGGCCTGTTGGAAAATGGGTTATTGGTAAGGGCAGGTAGGTACCTACACTTAGCAACAGACCACCAACCTCCACGTAGGTCCAGTTAGGTCTCAGGAAATTAAACCCAGCTCAACCCTTGGTAGCTTGGCAACGAGCGACAAGGCTTAACTTAGGAGACAGAGGCCCTCATTCCAACCCTGGCGGTCGTGGACCGCCAGAGTGGAGGGACACGGAAGCACCGCCAACAGGCTGGCGGTGCTTCCAGGGCCATTCTGACCGTGGCGGTAAAGCTGCGGTCAGAAAAGGGGATCCGGCGGTTTTCCGCCGGATTTCCCCTGGCCCGGAGAATCCTCCATGGCGGCGCTGCTTGCAGCGCCACCATGGGGATTCCGACCCCCTTCCCGCCAGCCTGTTTCTGGCGGTTTACACCGCCAGAAACAGGATGGCGGGAACGGGTGTCGTGGGGCCCCTGGGGGCCCCTACACTGCCCATGCCACTGGCATGGGCAGTGCAGGGGCTCCCTAACAGGGCCCCATAAAGATTTGCAGACAGTGACAATCGCGACGGGTGCAACTGCACCCGTCGCACCCCTGCAACTCCGCCGGCTCCATTCGGAGCCGGCTTCATTGTTGCAGGGTCTTTCCCGCTGGGCCGGCGGGCGCCCTTTTGACGGTCGCCCGCCGACCCAGCGGGAAAGTCGAAATGACCCCCGCGGTCTTTCGACGGGGTTACTTTGGTGGGCGGCGTCCGCCGCCCGCCAAAGTCAGAATGACCCCCAGAGTGTAAAGCATTCAAATATCACAAAACAGTAATTAAATAAAACACAGAAAACAGTTTAAAAATCCCAAACCAATTTATAAACATAGATTATATTTTTATCTTTAAAATGACACAAAAACGATAAAATCGGATAAGGGGAACCGGAGATATTTTTTAAAGAATTATTGTTTTCTAGCGCCTAGAAACAAAATGCGCCAATCTGGTCATCTGGTTGCACCTCGACCGGGGCAAAGTCAAAGATTAAGGCCGACCGCGATGGAGCCTGGCTCGGCTACAGCCCGTGGGAGGCCTCGGTCAAAAGTTTACCTTCGCACTTAGTCGTTTTTCTGAAGATTTTCTTCAGCGGGACGAACCTGCCCGTCCAATCCGATCTCCTGGAACACTTCTCTGGATACGCGCCGCGGGAGCCTTCGGTGGAGATTTTTACCTTCGGACGTAGTCATTTTTTCGAGGTGAAAATCATTCGACCGGGGCAAACCTGGATCTTGATCTGACGTGCTTGGAGCCCTCCTCGGATACGCTGGCAGGGAGGTCCCGGTCAACTTTCTACGTTCTGTCTCTTTTTTGGAGATTTTCTTCACCGGGACGAACCTGCAAGTCAGTCCGGGTCGCGGTTGAGGCAAGCCGGCTAGAGTTGCTGCGGCCGGTCGGTCCCCCTATGGAGTTTTTTTTCAAAAGTTCTCCAAACTTCTGGATATTCTCCCAGATGTTCCTTTAAGGTTCTTTTTGGGTCCACAGCTCACCCCAAGGTTCCAGAAGCTCTGAGATGCTCCTTGGGCATGTGGACTACAACTCCCAGAATGCACCTGGCGCAAACTCCTTTTTGGCCATTGGACAGTGGTCAGCTGGTCAGTTTCCTCAGGAGTTTGTTTAGGGGACTCTGGTTCGCAATTTTTCACCTGTAGCAAACAAGGAGTCCCCCCTTGAACCAGTTGAAGCCAGGCAAAGTCCTTCTTGTGGTGAAGCCCAAGTGTGCAGCTGGTGCAGTCCTTCAGAGTGGTGCAGGCCAGGGGTCCATGAGGGCAGTCCTTCTTCTTCTGTTGTTCTTCCTGGTAGGGATGTGGTAGGGAACTGAGGTGTGGGTGCAGGTCTGCCAGTTTTATCCTTGCTCCTGGGTGAAAAACATGGGGGTCCTGGATCTCCAATCAGGGGCAGGGTCCTTCCCCCTGTGATGACCACTTCCTGGGAAGTGTGGCAAAAATCAATGTCAGGAGGCAACATTCCTCAACAATCCATCATGGCTGAAAGTAATTTTTGGAGGTTACATCTGGCTGAGCCCACCCACTGGTGTGGCTAAAAATCATAAATACACCCCTCTCCTGCCCTCTCCTAATCGAATCAAGGGGGCACCTGGTTGTCTGGGGTTGCAGGATGTGGGGGTGTTGCTGGGTTGCTCCTTCTCTGCCTTTGAAGACCAGTTTGGCAGCCCTCCCCCTTCCTGCCTCACCATCTGCTGAGGGGAGATCCCCTCCCACAGGCACATCTCTTTGTGTGAAGCCAGACCACTTCACACCTCATCAAGGCAGCCTGGCCAGGCTGCCAGATGCTGGCCAATCAGAGGACAACAGCAAAAACAATGCAGGGCTGAAGTTGGCAACTTTTCAGGTAAAGTTTAAAACTCTTTACCTGAACACATTATATTAAATCCAACAACTGGAAGTTGTGGGATTTATTATAACAATTCATTTGATACCAAACTCTTTGTATCTGTCACTTAAGGGGACTTTTACAATTAAAATAAAGTCTCTCCATGCTGACCTAAGAAGGCCATTCACTATCATGAGGGAAAAACAAATTAGGCTGTTTTTACCTCACCAGGGCTTATAAAACAATTTTTATAAGGTCCCTGCTTATAGTTGCATGGCACCCAGCCCTAGGGGCACATAGGGCACACCTTAGGGGTGACTTATATGGAAAAATAAGGTTGTTTAATACTTTGGGACTACTTTTAATTCCAAAGTAGAATTTGCATATAACTTTAATTTAAAAGCAGCCAGCAAGGCAGGCCTGCCTTTAAAATGACACTGGGCACCTCATCAGTGCACCTATGCGTGCCCTACCTATGCTGGGGTCCCTAAACCTACATGCCCTACCATATACTAGGGACTTATAGGTAGATTGACTTAGCCAATTATAATTAGCCTAATTTGCATACTGATTTTACACAGAGCACAGGCCCTGGAACTGTTTAGCAGTACCCAGGGCACCCTCAGAGTCAGGAAAACACCAGCCAAAAGTGGAAAATGGGAGGCAATAAGTTAGGGGGCCTCTGCAATCAGCCCTGTTTTCTCACATGGCCGAACAACACAATGTAAACATGGCTCACTGTGCCCTGTTTTCCTTCTATTTCTGCTTTTGTGATGTCTGAGACCAAGGGTCATAAAGTCAGTGCCAGGGGTTGCAAGGAGAAAGATAGGGGTTGCAGCCGCAACCCCTGGTGACCCCTAAATTACATCCATGGTACTAATCATTTCTCTGATAGTATCTTATGTCTTATTTCTTGGTGCCTTGCTTCTGCTATTTGGTCAAAAGTGTTTTTTCTCTTTTTAAAACAGTATCTCACATCTGTAAAATACACGGTGCTATTCTATCTAGTTATTTACTTTTCATGTAAATTAATTGCTGACTATTTAATGTAAAGCCCACCGCATATTTCACATGCATGGACACCACACAATAAATAAATAAATAAATTAGAAGACACAGAATGACACTTTTTGCTTCCAATGTGGGACTTCTTCTAAACTAAAATTCTTAAATTCCTACCTCGATTGTTCTTATCTTCATGTATGATGCTCAAAGACAAGCCTGCCATACTCCATGGTGATTCAATTGTAGAGGGAGGTAAAAAGTTTCTAAGTGACCTGTTATGATCGATCTACCAAGAAAGAAGAAAAGCATTTCAAAGCCAACCCTGCAAGAACACACTCCTCTAGTTTGCAATACTGCACTCCTCTAATATCTTCACCACTTTTGGTTGTGTGCACTGCAGTGCTTAATTGCAGCTGGTGGTTTCCGGTGTGGGGTACCAGCACTTATTTGTGGGGGCTGGAACTTATTTTTCTCCATCAGGCATTTACTGTGAGAAAAAGGCACATATCAAAAAGACAGACGAAGAGAAAGACGGAACAGCGCAACAAAGGGGGAAAGCAGAAAGTTTCAAGAGTGAGCTGAAGGGGCAGGGAGTGGCTGTAAATGGATTAAAGAGGCCTGAGATGACTTTAGAATTAGGCTGCCTCGTTATTCTGTGCTCACACATTTAATTGCAGCAACCACAAGTTTCAGGGAAGAGCTTTGGGCACTGACACGTTTGTATTTACAAATTAAGCACCAGTGCACTGTCTTATGAAAGAAGGGGTCAGTTGGTAGGGCCTCTTCATTCTGAAAAATCAATATTGAGGTGAGAACAAATACACCCTCTAAGATTCATTGTGTTCTCTTCAAGAACAAGTTGGCTGCATGACGGCATTCTTAGCACGCATCACCTCAGGTTGAAGGCGAGCCAGTGAAGTGTTCTTTCCTGTTGGTTACCAAACCAGTCATCATTTATTTGAAGTAATTTTGTACTGTTGGGTTTGAAGGTAGTTTTTGACGAATAAACTAAAATGCATTATCAAGCTTATTTAAAATGTCTTAAAATACATGTCATTATGTACCTTCTGACATTATTAGTATTTAGTTATATATGTCAAATTCAGTTCCTTCAGTAGGTGTATGGTGTTAACTCATTAGAGCACCAATTCTGAGTGAGAATATTAAGACTTCCATTGGAGACATAAACTGTTACATGAAGACAACTTTGGCAATGAAGCCTTAACACTTAGGGGCGAAGCTTTACAGCATGTTCGCACAATCAACATCCATAAAATAGGATGTGATATACCCAAAGAACCTCGCAAATGAAAAGTGCATCCATCTGCCAGTCGGAATCTCTGTTAAGGCATTGGAAGTAATATGTTGAAGATAACTGAAAACCAAAGACTAAGGTATAAGAAATCACCTTTCAGTTTAATTGTATCTTAATCACTTATTTTTTGTGTTGCAGGCTGAACACATGTTTGGACAACAAAGAACACCATCAACCAATTAAAAGGTCACTCTAACATAAAATTTGGTGACCATCCATTTGGTTACTTGCTAGTTCTGTGCATATCAACAATTTCTATGGAGACCCTTTTGCTGACTGAAAATTAATTTAAGGAACACTTTTATGTATTTTGAACTATTTTCCCAATATCCACTGGAATTTGGCATACCCGGTCCCCACAATATATTTTCTCCGAGTTTGTGATGGTTGAACGAGTTAAGTCAAAGATATTAACAGTGCACATGTTTCCTGTGAAGGGATTTTCAGCCTTAATTTCAGAGGAACAACTGTGCACTCGACAAACTTTCTTACGAAGAAAATTAACCACTTCTCACCTGGTGGTACCTGTTAGGTATATTGAACTGACTAAAAACATTATTGTCTTACACTTTCATGATATCACAAGACGCTGCACACAACTCTTTCAGCACCTTTAGATTTACTTCAATGCACTGTAATACTTTTTGAAGGCGGGGTACACAGTCTGTCACAGAGAGTATACATGCCGACACTGATGTTTCATCATGAAAGAGTGTATGCATCCAGTTCCTCTCTTTATTGTTCTTCCCATCAAGTATCTCGAAATCAAGATTTTTTGACCAGGAAGGATACTTTTCAACTCAGACTGCCCTACAGTCAGTGGAGTAACAACAGCTTTCACAGCCCCGCGTTGTGGGGGGAGTACCCCTCAGAACCGAACATTGTGCACAGACGGCAGGCCACTGGCCAGAGAACTTCTCACTGGGTGGGGCCCCTCAATGTACAATTAAGAAAACGTCTTTAGAAATGATGTTACTACAGTTTCTTACACTTTAGAATACAAAAGGACAATTCTAAAACGCTGGAAGCATTAATAAGATTAATATTTTTAAGAATGACGTACTAGGGTTTGGTCTTTATATGTAGAGATTTTAGAGGCACATTTATGCCAGGGTTTGCACCGCAAAACAATCCCAAAATGCTATTTATCAAGCCACCTGCACGTCCCTAAGTGGCTTGATTATTCTGGGGTAACACAACAAAGTACAAATCACTGCATTGCGTTACTCTGCCCCAGGGAGGCATTCCATGGGTGGTGCATGATGTGCCCATGCAACATCCATAGATTTTGAAGCATTCCTAGATTTATCAAAAAAGGTAAACCTGGGAATGTGCCAAAATGCTATGGCTTCCTTGGTGAGGAGTACTGAGGAGAAATATCTGTATTTCTCTATTTTAATTCCTCTTTCTATGTGTGTTGCTTTCAGCAGCACACATAGAAAGAGGAATAGGCCTCAAGAGGTAGGTGGAAAAGGCACATGGGAATGGAGCATGGCAGAGAGGTCGAAAAGGGTGAGAAAGAGGTAGAAAATGAGCATAAAGTCATAAAAGGGTTAAAAAGAGAAAGGCACAAAGACAGGTGAAAAGCTCAGAAAGGAACAAAGACAAGTGGTGGACTAGAGCAGAATCTGAAGAAGCACAGAGAAAAATGGGAGAAAAGGAACAGAACCTCAAGAGGCACGTAGAAAATGTGGGAAAATGAACAGTAGCTCAAGAGGCACAAAGAAAGAGGGAGAGAAAATAGTAGAAGGCTCAAAGAAGCACAGAGAAAGCAAGTGGGGGAAACAGCACTGTGCTCGAAAAGGCACATGGAAAAGTGTGGGAAAACAGCAGGAGCTCTAAGAGGCAATGGACAACGAGAAAAAGAAAATGAAGGAGTAGGGCGGAAGTCTCAAGCGACGCAAAGAAATGCAAGTGCAGGAGCAGAAGGAACCGTTGGGTCGTGTGTGGAGCTGAGACGACTGTAGACTATTTGCTTTGGCAATGAGTGCCTGATTAATTTACTGAATGCATCTTTATCTTTTGGGTACCTTACGTCCATTTAGTAATGGAGAAGACTGAATTCTTTACAATTTTCAACTGCTACACATTACGCCAATGGTGTTAGTAGATAGGCTCAAATGCATGAACAAATGTCTTTTTATGGTATTGAGTTACTGAATAAAGTATTTATCACTGACTGGCTGGCATGAACAAATGCATCTTTTTGGATATCCTCATTCCAAATCTCACAAACCTTAAATGTATTAGATTATCATATATTGCCCAGGGTCCCAAAATCTCCACTACAACCAAGTAACTTCAATTATGCTCAACTTTTATCCATGGTATTTCCATGAAATTAATCCCTGCCTTTGCGACTCATCACTCCCTTGGCTACCATCCTCTGTACTGACATCTGGTAAATCACCATTAAGACAGATAACCCAAAGCTACATGCTTGGGATAAATGATCTGAAGACAGAATCTAAAGCCTTCCTTTCCTGTTTATGAATATGCTCCTCCTTTCCTTCAAAATAGGGCTCTTTATCAGCGACACACTTGTTTACTATCTCCCTTCAAAGACACATAGCCTTTCAATGGAAGACAGATCTATAAAGGGTCTCAGGTGTTTCCTTTGTCTTGCAGTTGTAGATTTAAACTACTTGGGCCATTGTTCAGCTGCCCATGGTTCACTCAGCTCATGTATTTTAACTGATGGGGCATAAGGGTGCTTCTGCTGGTCTGTGCTTCAGTGGAAAGCAACCTCCCTCTCCACTATCTGGGCAGGTAGACTCCTGACATGGCAGAGTCTTATGAGCCAAATATGCCAGAGTTCTATGCAGCTGCCTATAACAGGACGTCTCTACTTTAGCAGAATGTAATGCTCACAGTAGTAGAACTTAAGTACCAAGAAAAAAGATGCAATATTTTGCTGCCCCTCATCTGTTGAGGCGGGGGAGCCAGGTGACTTTATTTCAATCACCACAACTGGCTTTCAGACCTGGATAGATGCACCTGTGGAAGTTGCCATAGGTAATCCTGAACCTTCTTTCAAACATCAATGAAGGGTGCCTGTTAGAAATGGGGTCTCTGGTTGGCAGTCAGTTTGCACTCTGTCCAAGCAGGGAACCTCACTCTAATCAGGGCAAGGGAGATACTCTCTTAAGATAACCGCTGCTCACCCCCTTGTTAGCTTGGCACAAGCAGTCTGTCTTATCTCAAAATCAATGTGTAAAGTATGTGTACTAACACACAGTGATACAGTTAAAACACTACACAACACCAATTTAGGAAAATAGGCCATATTTATCTGAATCAAACAAGACCAAAACAACAAAAATACAACATACACAAGTCAAGTTATGAATTTCTAAAGTAGAAAAAAGTCTTATTCCATAGAAAACAAGGAAACGTTGTTTTTTACACAAAGTACCTGTTTTGCCTAAAAAATAAAGCTGCATGGGCGAGTGTGAATCAGAAAAGTCAGCAATGCGTCAATTCCTTACTCCCAAGTCGGGTCGTGCATTGTTCCTTCTCCGGTCGGGTAGGTGATGCGTCGTTCTCTCCTGCAAGAGAGTGATAATTGATTTCCAGATGGGACACCTAAGATCCGCGCATGTTCACATGGATTTTGTCACCCAGCGATGTTGCATGTGAAATCAGGCCGCATGATGCTGCAAAACTTCTCTGCATTGGGTTTGTGTCGTTTTCAGCAGACGCAAGCAGGTGTTGCATAGTTTCTCCAGGCCTGATGCAGGTGATGGGTCGAAACTAGCCACGTGGAGGGTGGCATGTCGTTTTTACACCCGTGTTGCAGGTGGTGCGTCAAAGTTTTCCCCGCACGGCTCCCTGTGTGTGGATTTCATTCCTTGTTCTACCAGCTTCACCTTTCAAGTGGCCAGGGACTGGATAGGGCACCACTTGGCAGGGCAGGAATTTCAGCAGAGTCCAAGTGCTGACAGATGAAGTATTTGATGGCTCTGAGACTTCAAAATAGGAGGGAAGCTCAGTCCAAGCCCTTGGCTATTCTTCACAAGCAGGAATATCCCACAAAGTCCAGTCTTTGTCCTCTTTCAGGTAAAACAGCAAAGTCAGGCCAACCCAGCAGAGAACAGTCTCAGGCAAAGGGGCAGTACTCCTCCTCCAGCTCTTCATCTCTTCTCCTTGGCAGAGGTTCCTCTTGGTTCCAGAAGTAATCTGAAAATCTAGGGTTTAGGTCCACTACTTACAGCCCTTTATGCCTTTGAAGTTGTCAAACTTCAAAGGAAAGTCTTTGTCCAGGCCTGGCTCCACTCTCACACCACAGGGTTGGAGACTGCATTGTGTGAGGCACAGCCCTTTCAGGTTTAGGTGACAAATCCTCCCTCCAATTTAGCCCAGATGACCCATCAGGATATGCAGGCTACACCACAGCTCCCTTTGTGTCACTGTACAGTGGAGATTCTCAAAAAGCCTAACTGTCAGTCTGACCCAGACAGGGAATACACAAGCAAACAGAGTCACAGAATGGTTTAATCAAGAAAATACCCACTTTCTAAAAGTAGCATTTTCAAACTGACAATTTAAAAATCAACTTCACAAAAAATGTATGTTTAAATTGTGGGTTCAGAGACCCCAAACTCCTCATCTCTATCTCCCCCCAAAGAGAAATAACACTTAAAAGGTATTTAAAGGCAGCTCCCATGTTAACCCATTAGAGAGATTGGCATTGTGACAGTAAAAACCGAATTTGGAAGTATTTCACTGTTAGGACATGTAAAACACATCATTACATGTTCCACCTTTAACATACTCTGCACTCTGCCCAAGGGGGCTACCTAAGGCCCACCTTAGGGATGCCTTTAATGTCTAAAAAAGGGAAGGGTTGGACCTGGCAAGTGGGTACACTTGACAGGTTGAATTGGCAGGTTAACACTGCACACAGACACTGCAGTGGCAGGTTCTAGCCATGTTCACAGGGCTACTCATGTGGGCGGTACAATCAGTGCTGCAGGCCCACTAGTAGCATTTTATGTAGAGGCCCTGGGCACCTCTAGTGCACTTTACTATGGACTTACTAGTAAATCAAATGTGCCAATCATGGGAAAGCCAATCCCACATACATTTAACACAGGGAGCACTTGCACTTTAGCACTGGTCAGCAGTGGTAAAGTACCCTGAGTGGCAAAAACATCAAAAACAAAGTCTATCACATAGTCAAAACATGTAAAGCAGAGGCAAAAAAGACAGGGGAGACCACGCCAAGGATGTCAGGTCTAACACTGTCTATTCCGATTAAGAGCTTGATCCTTTGCCTGAGACAATTATATGCAAGGGCGAGCAATTGACAAAAGCTGAATCACATGTTAAGTGCAAATTAGGTTTTCAGGGTCCAGTCAAAGGGGCATTAGATGACTTCTCCATTCTATGACACCTGTGGTTGATTATCTTCACATTTCTAGAGGCATTCTGAATATGCTGAAATGAGAATGGAAGACATGCACACACCGAGTTTTGTGATTTTTGTAACAGCAATACCAGCAATTTGATGATAAGTTCCCTTGGATGCCGAAAATTAAACCCATCCTTTCTAGAAAGGCTTTCAAGACTTCCCTTGCTTCTGAAGTTACAGTCCTGCCAGATCCTGTGAATTCAAAGATTAGAGGGTGCCTTGAAACTTGAATTTGCTGCCTTGAGCTCTGCCATTCAAGCTGGAGCACATAAAGAATATGCTGCACTGTCTCTCATGAAAGTCGTTCATGCCCTGTTTGAGAACATCCACAATTGAGAGGAGACTACTTCATTGCTGGGGTGAATGGAGCTCTTGGTGTGTTTCATTTTGTTTGCCCCTTTAACTTTCTTTGGTCTTCTCCCACTGCATATGATGCTTCCCTCTTTACCAGAAATCACTTAGGGTTGAAGCTATGGAAATTGTATGATGCACGCAAGACTCTTGTGTTTTTCTTGGCCCTACGTTTTTTGAGTCTGGACTCAATGAAACACCCAGCAGTCTTTGAGGGGTTTGCTATTCATTCGAAAACCTTCATTCCCAGCCATGCACCACAGCTGAGTCCAGATGTAAAATGTCCATTTTGTAGCCGGTCACATTGCTGATGGCTTTACTTACTGATAAATTCCACTTCTGACCACCATCCAACATCAGTTAAGGTAAGACTAGTAAAATCTCCTGTTGACACAAGACCCTTTCATAGGAAGCCTGGGTCCTATACATTCTCAAATGCTGATTTTTCAAACACATTTTCGGTTTCTACACCAAACATCAGTTGTAGTTTACTCCTCTGCCATGATTGTAATTGCCACAAGGATTCCCTTTTTGGAGGCATTCAATCTTTGCTATCCAGGGGAACTATCAATACAGTACTTCAGGTTCAGTGGAGTCAGGGATTTAGTCTATTTTAGACCCAATACCTTTGTAAAACATGTCTCTTTCAAAGTGGTCACTCTAGTATCAGTGATCTGTAAGTTTGATCCATGTGACTTTTTGGACAAACTAGTTCTTCAAGAAGCATAGTTATATGTCCCAATTTAAAGGGACATTTAACCTTTTCTGAGGTTCACTTGTTCGCTGGTTCTGCTTCTTCTCTTTTGACCTGTAAGCAGCTTTCTAGGTCTTCACAAAGGCATTAGGTCCTGTTGTTACTTCTCTCCATTTTGGTGGAATTAAGATTTTGATATATTTGGATGATCAGATAATCTCCTTGACTTCGTTTTTAAAGGCAGAATGCAATGGGTGGGTCGTCTATAATCAGTTAAAGGAGCTGGGGTTACCTCTGAAGAAGGAAATGTTTCATTTGATATACGGGCAGGAGAAACACTTTATAGGAGAACTATTTAGGACAGGCTTGATAACTGTCTTTCTGCATGAAAGGAGGAGATTGTGTCCCAAAATCAGGTTAAGGTCACTTTTGGCTTTTTCAGCATTATTGAGTTGCAAAAGGTTGAGGGTCCAGGGCTACATGGTGGCCAAAAAAGCAGTGATCCCTTTTGGTCATCTCCATCTGAAGCCACTTCTGAACCATGTCCTGAATAATTGGAATCCAGAGACCACAGACTACAAATAAGTAATACCTGGCCCCAAAGGTGGTGCATGACCTGTCATGGTTTGTTCTTTTGTGACACACATGCAGAGCCAGAGCTGCCTTTTTATCAATCTGTTCTAGTGCCCTACAGATGTAAGTCATTGTAGGTGAAAGGGGGCCCCAAGAGGAAATTGAACTGTAGGGCCACTGCACAGATGTCAAGGCTCTCCATTTCTCGAATTGGAATGTGCTATCTGTGGGAACTTCAGGGGTTATGTCTGACAGAGACAAAACAGCAGATTTTTTAAGATGTAACCAAGTAGCAAATGATTTTGTGAAGCACCGGAGGAACAAACTGACTACTCCTGGCTCAGCTGTCATAGGAGTTCAGCCTTTGGGCTGAGTCTCATCTATTCTCTAGTTGGAATTCTAGAGAGAGGCAATGTCCTATCAGAGCACCTCAACACAGTTTTGTCCTCATCAGAGACATATGGGCTATTTTAAGTGTCAGTTCAGCAGCTGTTGACCCAACAGGGTACCTTCAGTTGTATCTAACTGCATCTCTAGATAGTGCTGGAGAACAATGTAAGAGTACTTCTGATGGTCCCTTTTTGTGTGTGTCTTAAATGTTCTTGGCTTTCAATCTAGCAGTGAGTCACCATCCCAATCCTTTACTCTCCCTTCTGATCTTGTGTTTTCCCCTACATTTCATCTCAAGATTCACCTTGATTTCTGGAGGTTGAAATGGTAGTGTTGCAAAGGAGGAGCTGTTCCACTGAGGCGTTCTTTCATAATCTTGATTCCTGATGGCTGGCTTCTATGTCAAACATTGCTCCCATATTGAGATCTGGGGCTCTGCTAATCCAGTGATCTCATTGGGATATTGAGTTTTTGGAGCAATGGGTTTTTTAAGGGGCTGACTACTTCCTCGCTGGCTGCCCAGTCATCAGCTGACTGTCATTTCAGAGAATCAGCAGTGTTATAGTTGGAAATATTCATTTGGCTCTCAGTGATCTCAGGAGTTTTCCATCAACAGACATGTTGTGCATTTGCTCCACCCTCCTTGGGTTCCCCCTTTTGGTCCTGAAGTGTCTAATGGATGTTCTCTTTAAACCTTATGATTAGGTTACTTTCAATGGCTGCCAAATACCATTTTTAGAGGCAACTACCTTGAACTGCAGGTTGGAAGAGTTTAGATTTTTGGTTGATTCTGGCCCTTATTCATTATTCTTACTCCTTCCTAAAACTAGTGGTGCTATGACCGGTTCCAGGATTTGCGATAAATGTTCCTCACACTTCCATGTGTCACAATAAATGGTTCTCACTGTGTTCTGTTCCAAGGCTAAGGGTAATCTGGTTTCTCCCCATTCTCTAGATGTGCATAGGGCTTTGTTTACCTCCAATGCCAATCATGTGGCACATGGGCCAGCAGGGTGGGGCAAGAAACCATTACTATGACTCTGAGTTGTTTGCACGATATAGTACCATAACATGGAGTAGCTACCATCATGCTTCAAAAATATTGTAGCAAAATAATCAATAACCAAAATCTCAGTAAAATGTTTATATATGGTGAAATATAGGCTAACTCCACATCTACGTTTTCATTGATACATATGTATCTTTATAGTAGATAGATGTGGAGTTAAAAATAGTAAATCTATAATTTCTTACATGTTTTGATCATCTATGTTCTGGCTGTAATACTTTGGCCAATACAACAAAGGAAGGTCAGGGGGAAAATAAAGGTCCAGCAAACACGCCCCCAGTCAGGCAATGTAAATATAAGGAGTATGCAGTTCCTAAGAAGAAAGGAGAGGGTATTGGTCAGAAATAACATGAGATACCAGATTCAAGGATCTGATTGCTCATGACCAAGAGCCGTCACATTCCTAAATGAGTGTCATTCTTCTTTATCCTGTAGCTCCTCGTTGGGCCAGAACTGCAATTTCCAATAGACCCTACAAGGGCTCAAGAAGTTCTCACTGACCAAAGAAGTGCAATACTGCTGCTTCTTTAGAGGAAGGTGTCCCACTCTGAGCTGCTGTACAATCAACAATACAACAAGGACTATGAAGAAATGAGAGGAGATCAGTCAGGAATAGGCTGAGACCCCAGATTCAAGGATATGACTGCTCAGGAGGAAGAGCCCTCGCACACTCAAAGGGCTGTCATGCTTTATCATCAGGCAGCTCCTTGCTGGGCTGGTGCTGCATTGCCCAAACGGGCCCCAAAAGGGGGCCATTTGCTGGGGTTCTTTTTGCATACTGCTGTTGTGAAGGCTGAGGTGCAATGAGAAAAAATGTACATAAACTGGTGTAGTGTGCAATTTAAAAATAACTAAGGGATACCCTAAGTATTTAATATACAGGTGCCCTTGTTGTGATTAAAAATTAAAATTGGCCAAGACTTGGATACAATGATCCAAACTGTCTCAAAAAGTGAAAAGTCAAAAGATGCTCTACATGTTTCTTTCCTTTAAATTAAAGGCACATTTATATTAAAGGATTAGGGTATATTAAAGGATTAGAGTATCCATCAGTTATTGTTAAACTGCACCCTACACCAGTCGACTCACATTTGTTCACACTGTACCTCACTCTAGCAAAGATCCCAATTGAGGATCCCGTTGGGCATTCCAGCGCTGGCCCAACAAGGAGCTGTCCGATGATGAATCATGACACCCATTTGGGTGAGTGAGAGCTCTTGCTCCTGAACAATCAGATTCTTGAATCTGGTTTCTCAGGTTGTTTCCAACCGATCCCCTCTCCTTTCTTCTTAGGAACTACAAACTCCTTGTATTTATATAATACTTTTGTATTATGATATTGTTGTAGTTGATATTCTCACATACAACCCGGCTGCTTTTCTGCAGGCTTATCAGAGTTTGGGTGATTTGTGCAATGCCTACACAGGCTATTACTGAAACTTTAATATTTCATGTTTGATGTTACAGTGATCTCAGGAGAAGTCATTGGGCTGAAGTGTTTTGCATTTTCCTCTTTGATTATGTAGTTATAGTTGCAGTTCATGCCAGTTAGCATTGCATCCAGGTTCCTGTCTTTGGGTTCATTGTTGATTACTAGGCTGTTCATATTCATATCTCATTTAGATACGGATTGGGATGAGGAAGACTGATAAGGGGGTAATGGTCAAATTACTCACTGGTAATTCTCATCACTGTATATTGCCAGTCTTCCTCGCCCCAGTCCATTTCCACTTTCCTGTCTGCTCTTTTTCATTTAGACCCAATACCTTGATGTTGTATAGTGGTATGTACAGTGCTTGGTATAATCGGATGGTGTCAGCAGGAAGAAAGTCTGTTAAGGTGAAGAGGCAGTTCTTCACAAACAGAAACAAAAGACTTTACGATCTGCCTTCAGACCAGTTGACATTCTGTTTTCCAATAATGTAGCTTCCCTTAGCTGTCTGGACGGTGAGTTTCCTCCCTTATGTAAACAGTGGGACGAGGAAGGAGGGAAAAACATTGCACTGAATTTGCAGAGACCGGAATGCAAATGGATTGACAAATGTAATTCTATAAGAAGGGAGTTGAATTCCAAGGAAGAATGGAGGAAGTGCACTACATTACTAAATTGAGATAGTTTTGTTCAATTGTATCATTGCAGTGTAATGCTTGTTACCCCTTATACTAGAGATGTGTTTTGGTAATTGTGTGTAATTCTGACAGCCCATCCTTTGCTTCTGATTTGGAGTAATATGGCCCTCTCCCCACATTTCGTCTTTGCCCCCCCATTGAATCTGGTTTCCCTTATACATAGTTCATTATGACATGTAACAGTTGCCTATAGGGACAACGGCAATCTGGACTCGTATAGAATTACTATGTAAATCCATCCCTCTGTCCCACTGCCCTTGGGTAACCCTGTGGCAGACTTCTCTTATCTCATAAAGGCCTTAGCACGGTGTTCGCCTCTCTACATGTTTTTTTATTATCACTGTTTCTACGGCAGCAGCTACTTATTAGTTGGGTTTATTTCAAATGTAAATTAAATACCACAAATGGGTCTTTTTGTTATTAAGTAGTACCGTTAGTTTGCTGGTTGTTCTTCCCTCAAAATGAGTGAGTAGGGTTCCTTTCTTTTTCACTCATTTCTGCTTTCCTTCTAAATGTTCTAATATCAGAACGGCATTCAAGTTGTCATTTAGTAGCCCCATCGGTTTGAAGGTTATTCTGACCACTATCAAAAAGAGTGTGCAGGTTGTCATTCCTTACACGTTTCCCAATTAAACATTCTAATTTTAGAAGGCTCACCATACTCCAAAAATTGTGTATGTGCTCCTTAATATTAAGTTTGCGCCGCGTTTGCGTCAAAAAGCGGCGCAAATGCGGCGCTAAAAAAGTATAAATATGGGCTGTTTAAAGGTTGAATATGCTGTTTTTAGTGTGAACATAGGTTTTATTGCTGTTCACAGTGGCATCATTATGAAGTCTCTCTCAGCACCACTATCCGGTGGAAGACGTTTGTCATGACCTTCTTGTTAGACGTGTGGCATGTTCTTAAATCTTCAGTGGCGATGGTGTGGGGTTCGATTCCCCAAACATTCAGGATATTCTTCATAATTGTCATACAGCAACACGAGATAAGACATTCTAAACTTTAAGAATGTTGTGTGTAACTGGCTCATTTTTAAAAATGTGTTATTAACGCTGCTCTTTCCCAATTTTTGAAAGAACCATGATATCTATCCTTCATTCTTCTCTCAGCTTCAATGAATTTACATTTGTCCTTGGGTGAACACAAAGGCAGTGCTTATTGGTTTGAGGTTATTTATGGGGGAAAGTTAGGTCTGACATCCCCCGTTACTCCGACTGGCAGAACTTGTACACAGCATTCCTCATTGTGGGAAAAGCTTCCAGCCAGCCCAGGTTATAAATTAAGGTAAATTCTGTTCCTGTACCCTTTCAGTGAGTTATTAAACATTAAGCTTACGATTGCCCCTTATTTTTGTAGGTGACTAATGCACCGTTTTGGGCTGGACACTTCTGAGTTATGCCCTAATGGGAGAATGGCTCTCACAAATTTTATATATGTAAGCAATATTATAACTAATTCTATTCACTGACTTTAGCAACTTTTTTCCAGATACCATTATCCTTTACCAAGATGAGGTCCTTGAATTGTTCACATTGTAACAACTACTAGTATGTTTACTCTTTCGGGTATTTATTCCCTCCTTTGATTTTTTTCTATTGCTGTACACTTTTAATGACAATCCTTTCTTTATTGGTTCCCCAGGTCATTGTTGTCCTAATGAGACCCTGGTACCCTTCAGTAGGGTCGAAACGTTGTCAACAGTCTAATTAGAAATACCTCCTTTGTTGTGTTGTAACTGATAAATCACTGTATGGACAAATGTACTCCATAATCCAATAAGAGGCTGTCTTTTTGTGATACACCAAAGGTTAAAGAAATACAAGTGATTATTTATTTGCTTTTATTGTGGTGTCTCTTGTTCACTTGGGGAGGACTTCCTTACTACTTCTCTTCACAGTCTGATCACATAAAATATATTTTATGCCATGGTAATGTTGCTTTCATACTAATAAACATATGTTTGGGTGCTGGCTTTAGTGGACCAATTTGAGATCTTTATGCCAGATGATTTTCGACTTTATTTAGGAATTGTGGAGTGATTAAGTCAGTAGCAAGATATGTATTTTACAATATAAAATTTGGTTGAAAGTGACTTTCACATGAATATGTTTTATGTGATAATTGTACCCAGATTCACGTGAACAGTGTGGGTTTCTCTTGTAATTGTTTTTTTGTGACCTGTGGCATGCCATTGATAAGATCACGTTTCCCCTTCATTTGGCTTGTCTGTCTGGCTTCCCGAGGGTGCCTACTCAAGCCAGGGTCACCTCCTTTGTGCCTAGCTCCCCGGTCCAGAAGGCAGTCTTATTCACTGAGTGCTGCTCTTTTCCCTTCCAACTTCTCTAGGATACAGATTATACTGTACTTGTTCCAGGGAGAGGTTGGCGTGAGGTGCTCTGAGCCAAAGACCAGCAGCTGGGGAAGATTTTCATTCTTTGCTTCTGAATGTTTTTATGCTCCTCCAGAATGAGCTGTTTATTCTTTCACCCTACTTAAGAGGCCAGGTTTTACTTCCTTAGCCATTTTGCAAAGCTTGACGTAGGCTTTTTGCAGATGGATTGTCGAGTTGTATAACATGTACAAAGTGGACATTGGCCACGTGCTGAACCTGTGTTTTTTAGAGTTCCATGGTGCCAGGCTTCGTTCAAGTGGGAATTTATTGCCTGGTTCCAAGTCACATAGTTTGGTTCCTCTAGACCCAACACAGCAAAACCGCTGTGAGTCTCCTTCTGCTTGGTGGCAGTCTTCGAAGGAAGCAGAAAAGAGAGAGCAGCCGTCTACGTACAATGCTCACCCTTTAGAAGGTACCCTTCTTAAATATTACCTCCGGATTACAGCATAGTGGTGCAAACACTGACACCCTGCTGCACATGGGGAGTTTCACTGGACCTCAAAGGGACCATAGAATACAATTCAAGCATTGGAGCTACACATGCAACATCAAAGTAGAAATATGTGCAAGTTTCACAATGAAACCTGCCAAAACAATTGTCTTCGTTGGGTTTTTTCTTTATCAATTCATTCGATTAATTGCTGACCTACATCTTCCACATAGTATTTTCACAGCCCAGCCAACACGGGTTTTGCACAAGTGAAATTACTTAATCAAGGCATGATTCCTGTGGTACATTGTTGTATGTGCAGACCCATTGCTAAAATACTTTGACAGGACTTGAGTGTCTGTCTTATGAAAAAACTGAACATGCTAACATTCACATATTGCGTACATGCGTCAACCTTATCCCTTTCTGAGACCAGTTTTGTCCCAGTGATGATTACAACTTTATACTATAAAACATAGTGAGCGAATTCAATGCCTTTTCATTTTGCACCTGGACCTCTTTCTATTCACCATGTCACATAATTCCACTACACAAATACACTACGCACCATACAATGACACCCTACACAATTCCACAACTAACAATTCCAATCTAACCCACATAATTCCACTCCACACTACATACATTCACTCTACTCCAAACAAAAACACTTTGCTAAAAGACATTGTCATCTACAATGCCAATAGCTCAAACCCTTGCAAATGCGAGACCTATTGCATTGCAAATGCTTGTTCTCTAAATTAACATCAATCTGTCATTGTGGGAAACAATTCACATGTTGGTGTTTGTTTTGAATTTTTTCAAGGTGAATTCTGGGTTGAAGGTGACAAACTCAGCTTGGAAATAACATAATTTTGGACTAGCTGGATACAACCTAAAAGGCTTCCTTTTAATATATGTATTTTGCTGAACACTTTCGAACGCAACGCATCCATATTTCCAGCGTGATGAGAAATGTTCGCCTTGCTCGTCTAACTCACATCTGTATGACATCCGAGTGTACTACTCTCCACGTGCTGCTTTGGAACTCTACTCTATGCAGTTCTTTGCTTCATATTTCAAAGTAAGGATGAGCCGGTACCTTGCATGAATTTTGATGTGTTTTGTGATAGAAACAGACTATTTTGAAGACTGTTAGACTTGTGATGTTCAAAGCAGCATGAGTCTATGCATTGGAGCTGAAGCCTGCCGAGCTAGCTCAATATCTGACAGCAAACTAAAAATCTCCCTATTTCTTTGGCGATGCTCTGTATTTGATCAGGCCAGTCTCCAGCTGTGATATACCATAAAAATGTATAATCAACTACAGCAAGGTCGGAGTTCAGTCACTCCTTCCACATTTTGTTGTAATGAATCTTCCAAGCAGTCTGTGAGAGAAACAAATAATCCACGGCATACAAATCACAACGTTGGAATAGCAAGTATATTCTGGCGGTTCCCAGCATTTCCTCCCTACGCATAGGCCGATAAATTCAAATATGTTTGGTAGCTCCTACTACCACATATTTCGGAAATATATCTTTTTATGTTAAAATATTCCGAAAAAAAACGTGATATATCTGCTTATTCAAGGTTATCTAGATTAACAGAAATCAGTGGGTAAGAATAGAATTTCCAAAATATTTTAATTTAATTTAACCTTATTTACATATTTTTATTGTGGAAACTGTAACATTGCACAATAAACTGCAATTTATAGGAAAAACAAAATGCAAGTTTCAGAAACTACAGTAAACTATGTCAGTTTGTATTTGAAAATCCACAAACACTTTAAAGAATAAGAAAACCAAAGGCGTCGCTTAGGTAGTGATATTCCGGGGGTGTGAATCCCAAAACGTCCCAAATAAAAAATGCATTGGGATGCTAGGTGAAGGGTGAGATGTCCCGGGTTCGGATGGACTATTTCCATGAGGAACAGAGTGAGCACTAGTTTGTATTAGGTGGGCCTCTGTGTAGAGTGCCCCCTTGGGTGAAAAGCAATGGGACATATTTAGGAGCCCTCAGAGCCTCCTTGCACCACATTAGCGTCATTTTGTTTTTTACACAAATGTGGCCCAACAAGGATCCCAGCCCCAGATTTACAAAGTGGTGCAATGCATGCATTGCACCACTTTGTAAACCCTTGCGCCACATTATGGGGGTCATTACGACCCTGGCGGCCGGCGGTATGTTGGCGGTAACACCGCCAACAGGCTGGCGGTGTTCCGCCAGCAATTATGACCGTGGCGGAAAAGCCACAGCCATACCGCCGGCCCCTCCACTTTGCCGCCAGGATTCCGCCTGGCGGTCATAATCCCCAGGGCAGCGGTGCATGCACCGCTGCCCTGGGGATTATGAGTCCCCGACCGCCGGCCTGTCTATGGCGGTACACACCGCCATGGAAAGGCCGGCGGTAAGGGGACTTGGGGTGCCCCTGGGGGCCCCTGCACTGCCCATGCACTTGGCATGGGCAGTGCAGGGGCCCCCAGGTATAGCCCCATCGCGCATTTCAATGCCCGAATTTCGGGCAGTGAAATGAGCGACGGGTGCTACTGCACCCGCTGCACATCAGCATTGCCGCCGGCTCTATTACGAGCCGGCTGCAATGTTGATGTGACATTTCCGCTGGCCCAGCGGAAATGTCACAATAGGGAGACAGAAATAACGCCGGCAATGGCGGTATTCTGTCTCCAGCGGCCTCAGCGATCTTTTCAAAAGACCGCCGAGGTCGTAATGACCCCCTATGTCTGTGCCAGTCATAATGTATGCAAAGGTGTTGTTCCCCGTTATGGGGACTGAAAAATGGTGCAAAGATATTAAAAAAATGTCTTTAAGTCATTGTTTTCAGCATTTTTAACGACAGCTCAGAGCAGGCATTAAAAGGGGACATCCCATTGTTTTCAATGGGCTCCTATGTTCTGTTCACGGTTACTGCCAAAATGTTGGCGCTCAATCTGAACAGTCCATCAATAGCGTAAAAAATTCTGAATCTATTGTCCCCTACTATGTGCCATGGTGTGCTGTATTTTAAATATGGGGCACATGTGGTGGCAGTAGGGGGTGCAAAGAGCTGCAAGAAAAGTGGTTTTACATGTAATGTAGCACAATTTTTCCTACATATGTCCCTATGGGTTGAAATACAACCCCAAGCGATTTCCACTGGTTAGATTATTTGCAAGCATTAACCTATCACCTTTGGGTGTGTGATTACCAGTACTATACCTGGAAAATTGGGACTAGTGCAGCTTTCCAAGCATACTACTGACAATTTTCATAAATTGCAGAAAGTAGCAAATTTGCACCCATTCAAGGAGTGATTGTATAGGTTCAGATTTACACATTTTCTTTGGTAAACCAGTCACAATAAATATTTAAGATACTGATAAAAATTTTTAACAAGTTAAAACCTCTTAGTGAAATGACAATGGCAAGAAAAAACAATATGGAAATTGCAGACCCGACTCAGGGCTCTCAGACCCCTGAACCTGAAACAGCATCACTGACAAGGACTGGAACACAGCTCTCGACACCCACTGACCCAAACACAGCTACAGCCTCCCCACAGCTATCAAGAATTTCTACAATTGGATCACCTCCTAGGCCGGCTCCCTGGCCCTTTCAAACACACCACTACAGCAAGATCCAGACCCCACGACAGTTGATACACAGTGGAACTCAGACTAATGAAACACCACTGTAAACAACCGGACCACCACTGGAGAATAACTCAGGACAATGCAGACGGGAGCATGTTCAAATCCACCCTAAGACTCTACCACCAAAGGATGTGGACCACCAAAAGCACTGCTCTGGGGACTCATCAATGCCAGCACCAGCAGCAGGAATGCAATCTTCACCAATGTGAAAGATTTCACCTCACCCTCAGCCACTTCCAGCTCAATCAGCCCATTGAGGGCCACTGCAATTATCTCTCTCAATTTTTCAGCAACACAATCATCACTATTTACAGTAATGTCAGCACACAACTGGACCAGACAGACCTTGCCAAACACCTTCTGGTCTTATCCCAAAAACCAATGTTAATCATATGGCCAATCATCACCCCGGGAGGAAACTGACACAGCCGTTAAGTCCATCAACTCAGGGGCCCCATTGGACTGCTGCCTCCAGCACACCTACTCCAGAAGACTGCAACCCACCAGTGCCATGCTCACACCCATTCTGAATGGCTCTAACTCTTCTGTGACATTTCCAGATGCTTGGAAACATGCAGCTGTCCTCCCATTGCTGGGAAAACCCTCTGCAGACCCTTCAACACTCAAGAACTGCAGACTGATCTCCATGCGCCATTCTCCACCAACGTCTTAGATAAAACCCTTATCAGATATCTCAATGAATACCTCAATGAACACCATCTCCTCAACACCACCTAAACTGGTTTTAGACCCAGCCAAAGCATGGTAACTGCCCTTATTGTAGTCAGCTATTAAATCTACATGATTCTGGACAGAGACATAGAGGCCCTAATTCTTCTGGACTTCTCCGCAGCATTTAACATAGGCTCACACACTAACGTCATGAGGTCACTTCATGAGAAAAACATTAAAGGACCCACTCTCTGCTGATTGTGCTCCTTCTTAATGGATAGAACACAATCTATCAACAGGCACCTTACTCTTCAGAAGCCGGTAAACTCATCTAAGGAGTACCTCAAGATACATCACGTCAACCCACCCTCTTCAATGCATACATGTCTATTGTCATCTGCGCACATAACATCAATATCCTAATCTGTGCAGATGACATGCAACTCACACTCGCCCTCTCAGACAAGACCCCTAATTCAAGAAACAAGTTCATTCCTTGGATGTCTCTAGCTGTATGAAAGCCCCCTGCCACAATCTCAGAACAGATGAGATGAGAATCATCATCTTGGGACTCCAACAGACGGCCAGCCAAACTCAGGTCCACACCCACGCCCACACCCAGCACCCAATCCAAGAACCTCATAATAATCACTGACAGTAAACTGGATATGAGTGAACAAGTCAACAATGTCACTGCATCCTGCTTCCAGACCATAAAGATGCTGAAAAGATCTTCAAGTGGCCCCCAAGCAACACTAATATAAATGTCACTAACACCCTAGCCTCCAGGAAGTTGTTCTATGGGAATACCCACTATGCCGTGATCACCAAGAAAGGACCTGTTTCTATTCTACAAAGGTAAAAATCAGCAGTCTTTCTGGTATTTTATGAATACTCTGGAAAATAATAAAAATTTCACAGGGGGAGTAGAATTGTTTGAATATCATGGGTAAATTAGAAATAAAATTAAATATTATCAAGCAGGGGCACAGTCCATTGGCTAAGTGTGGATCAACAAGTAACCTACTCCCAGCATTCAAATCTTGAATGAATTACTATATGACAGGGCAATGGTGCTCCAGGACTAAATAGGCTCCCAATGGTTATTTATAATCAAGACACAATTTATTGGTCAATTGCTTTTTCAGAATCGTTTTAGCTACTGCTTAGAGGTCTGTGGCATACGTGAATCAAGGAAACAGGTGATCTTTCAGCCTCTATATAAAAAAATAGGTTGTACACTAGCCTCCACAGCTATCGACTCATCAGTCTAATAGACATTGAGGACAAATACTTTGCCAGTTTGATCTTGGGTGATCTGGAAGCATGGGCAAATGAAAAAGAAAATAATCCACTTTAATCAGACAGGCTTCTGGGTGGCAACTATCCCTTTAGGCAACTTGATATGCTTGACTGTAGTAACAAACAAGTGAATTCAGAGTAAACAGATGCTCTACTCCTGCTTCCTTGATTTCTCAAAAGCATTCAACCAGTTGACCAAAACATGTTACGGAGGAAACTGATAGTCTGGAATATCATAGGGAATCTGCTATTTGCAATTCAATTACTCTGTTCATATAACTAAGTGCAAATAAAGCCGAATAATACCTACACACTTTCAGGAATTATACAAAGAAATAGGGGCTGGTGCCCATTATTTTCAGCTTGTTTGTCTCTGACTTGAGCCAAGTTTTAAACCAGGTGCTATCTTGTCCACCATCATTGGTAGTCAGAAAGTAGCCTCTTTACAATATGCTGATGAGATTGCTCTTTTAAATCAAGCAAGTGTAGGTTTACAGAGGCTTTTAAGTGTGTTGAATAATTATTGACAGGTTAATGTATGGCAAGTAATTTTGATAAAACAAATTTAGTCATTTTTAGGAAAAAGGTGAACAAGTAAGGTGTCTCTAATGTAGGTGGTACTAAAATCAAAGGAAGAAAGTGACAACAAGTGCGCATATCACATTTGCTGCACAAGAATACTCTGTAACCTAAGCTTGTAGTACTAATGTATGCATTTGAGATGACACTTGGCATACTGTTAAACAATTCCCTAGTTCCCTTGCCACATGTAAACAAGTTAAAATTAAAGCTGAGCTATCTTAGGGTTTTTTAGCTTTCCCAGGAAATATGGGGCATTTTTTTAATGTCTCCCTAAGTAAGGTGTAAAGGCTGCTTTTTGCCTCCCTAATAATTGACCTCAAACCTATGTGAGACTTAAGAACGGGGAAAGAGGAGGGAGGGGACGGAATTATGGGTGAGGATCCAAAAGTCACAAATTGGTCCTCCACAGAATCTTCTTAATCCCCCGCAGTCTCCTGCTATTGCGGGCCACCTCCTGCTACAGCCTGTCCATCCGGCACAACATACTTTGCATGTCACATTGTAGTGTCCTGAATTGAATCATGTCCAATACTGCAGCTGGGGTCGTCTGGGTAGCACTTGTTGAAGCTGGTTCCACTTTGGATGGGTAGGTGCAGAAGGTGCTGCTTGGGGGCCTTGGGCTGGCGAGGTCGAGGGACCTGATGGAGTGGCTGTCATCCCTGGGACCACTGTGCTCTGAGCTGTGGTGGTGGTGGCAGTTGTGGGCAATGCTGGCCCCCCTTGGCTAAATGCCCTCCATACCCCTGTGGCTCTCTCATGACGATATCTCCTTGCCATATTGCGAAACCCAGCCTCCACATCGAGTATGTGGCAGTACTGCACTGCCTGCCTCTGAAATTCCCATATCCCCTGGGCATTCATGTTGGCAGCTGTAAAAATAGAGACAGGCAAACATTAGTGACATCATTGTGTGATACATGTGCAGATGATATTCTCACACTTCTTCAAAAATAGCACATGCAGTCCAAATGACAGTACAGATGAATGACATGCAACACAGCCTACCCATCAACTAACTTACAGCACAGCAATGCACAACAAGGTGTGTACTTAATTAAATGATCTGTGCATATTTGTACTGCTATTAGTCACATAACAAATGCTGCAAGTACTCAACATGTTCAAGGGACACAAGATATGTGATTTGTATATGGAACTGCCAGGATGGTATGCAGTTGGTAATCATGAGGGGGCATTGTAGTTTTGAACACATAAATACTTGAATGACATGTCTGTCATCTACACTGTGACCATCACACCTAGCTACACATATTTTCTACCCCTAACCCTGTGCAGTGGGGGAGATGGACATGCAACACATACTTACAAACATCAAGGACAACCATGAAGCTTTGGACAGCTGTCCATGGGTTTAGTCAGTCTACCACAGGTAAGGAGGCCTTCAAACTAAGATTGAGTCAACCATTGGACAATCACATCTACATAAATTTTTCTATTTGCAGACAATTGTCAACATCATTAGATCTCAATGACACATTTCCAAAATCTAGCACATTGATGCAAGCACCCATCTGGCCTTGACCTGCATGCACGCCTATGACATTTCACTCAAGTGCCACGTAAATGGAGTACATTATGTGGAGCTAGATGCTGCGGGACAGTCACCCATACAGTCCACATGTTCTTTACTTAACAGGGATCCGCAAGTCTGTGTGTAAAACTAATGCATCACAGTTCTTTGTGAATTAGGGTATGACTTGCTTACTAATTTATGACACTGGCCACCTCCAAAACAATTTTTGGCATACATGTAGCAACAAGTCATCTTGTTCACCTGCCCATGCCTATTGCGCAGCACTCGACTCCCAATATATGACTCTCTGCCGCTGATTGTCTAACACTTCCATGGAACAATATGTCAACCTCCAGTCAAGTCACATATCAGATCACATGCCAGCACATCATATCTTGCAATGAGTCCAACACACAGGAGTCAATCACACAACAGCTGCAAACACAACACAAAACAAACATATGAACAATTACTGGATACGTCTGGGTCCACAAATTGAGCCACTTCACCTATTGGGTAGGGGGCTGGACCACCTGTAAAACATGGAAGGGTGATAGGTGCTCACTGTCTGCTCACTGTACAAAAGTTGGAACAACAAATCACTGTGTGTGACATTTTATATGATAGAGTTGCACGTCAGGCATGTAGACACCCCAACAGACATACCACTGCAAACATGCATTGACACTGTCACTCCAGTGAGTGATAGACACACATATGCACACATGCACTGGCCCTAACAATCATGTGGTGCCAAACATGAATACTTAAGTTTGTGCTTAATTCATTCCAGAGGGTACTCCATTTCATCATTTGAAATTGGGAGACACATGCAATGTCACATTCCTGGTGCACTGCAATACCAGTGACTCAGGTATTGTGTCTTGTGCATCAAGGGACAATGAGTAACTGTGTGATGCTCATGTGGGTTGATTTGTGTTCATGAATTTTTGTGCTTTCAGTGGTTCATAACAGGTGTGCCAGTGTTGTATGTTGGCTACATAAGCCACATTGGCAGTGTACCCTGAGCTGTATATGCCCCCTATGACAACATGATGGCAGGGATCCTGTGTGGTACTTGATGACAATGTTATGCTAAACATGGATTAGCTACTTTTCAATTCAAAACAACAAAAAGATGTATGTTGACAGTGTCTTAGTTGATCATCCTTGACAGAATGCATGCGCACAGGTGTAGTGATTGCACCTGAAATGTGTTACTCTGGGCCCTCTGTACCTATATCAGGTATTGTAAATCACACTTTGCCAGAATCAGCAACTTAGAATTGACAAGTTGGGTGATCACTGGTAGTACAACCAAACTGACACTGTCTGCTAATAAAAACATGGGTTAGCAAATGTCCTACTTCTGCAATCATGATGAGGTAGTTCTCTATTTGAAAGCACCTTGGGAATGGCAGCACTCACAGGAATGCTGGCCTGCTGATCTTAGCATACCACCATGTCTGTGACATCCATCATATGAAGACGTTAACATTTGAACAAATGCTGCACTATATCAGCAGGGGTGTACCAAAAGTGAAAGAACAACCTATTTCGTCACTAAAATAGCATAATGGAAGCAGTCAGTGGTCCCTTGCACAACATCATGCTAAACATAGTTTGTCACCATGCATTCACAAAGAGCAGGGATCCAATGATGACCCAAACACGATAGTTTGGCACTAAAGTGACACAGATGGTAACTGCACTAGCTCAGTACCAGCAATTGCACCCAAGCCAAAATGTTGTTGGGCCCTGCTATTCAATGATAGGATTTAAATGCCTACTCCGAAAAGCCATGATATGAACCTGTTTTGTGCTACTGCAATCTGGTAGCATCCTGGCACATTTGGGTTTGGCCATGTGAAAGATTATCTGTCCACAGAAACAGTGAACTCAGGGCCAGATGTGTCATTTTTTTGGGTTGCATTTGCTTCATTTGTTTACACTACAGCTATGGAAATTAGCAAAATAAATTTGATTGTAGCAAGTGTGCTATACTCTTGCGTCCAGAAATAACGCAAATGCACCACAAACAAAGTAGAAATGTGGGCCTAAGATAATAGTGGAGGTTAGGAAGAGCTTGGTATGTATGGTCATGAATACTGTTCGGACATGGTGAAAAAAACTGGGGACTACATTGGTTCCTTGTATTACCATGTGAAATACATCCCATTCCTGGTACACTCACAGGCCCTGATTCATAATTTTGTTTGTGCCGCATTACCATCATCTATTGATGCAAAAGCAGCACTAAATTACAAAATTAATTTATCTTTTGTAAGTTTGTGCAACTTTTGCATCAACAAATGAAGGTAATGCGTTACAAAAATTGTATAAATCAGGCCCACAGTTTGTTCAACATGCATTCCACATGTCCACAAACATCGCATGCAGCATGTCACAAAATCTGCTACTGTTACTCCAGAGCATTGTACTGTACACATTAATCAATTTTGTACTCATCAACAGGGCTACCAATCACCACACCCAGGTGGTCCAGCAGGCCCTGCTCTCGGGCCACCAGGTCAGCCCAGCAATGCTTCAGCTGGTGGTCGTTGCGTTGGCTGTTGAATATGCGCTGCAGGTGGAACAGCACCTTTGCCCACCTGAGCCTTCTTGCCTCTGTGTGATACCCCTGTATCACCCGGCCCCCAGCCTCCAACATCAGGGGGAGGAAGTGGCACACCAGCCACACAAATGCCCCTAGCTCCTCCTCACCCATTCGCCTCAGACGTGGCATTCCCAACATCTCAACAAAATAAGGAGAGAAAAGGGTAAAGAGGGAAAAACAGGAAAAGGAGGTAGGAAAGGGAAACTTAACTAACCCACAGACAGCCCAACAATACCCCAACTAACAATACCCACAACCAGACTCCCAACAGTACAAAGACAACTCTAATTACAATAAATGACAAAAAACACTTACAAAGGATACCACAGACACTTACAAAACACCAAAATACAATATCAATAGTACATAGGAGACAATTTCAGAATATTCACAGAGACAAGTCAAGACACAGCCACACAGTCTAGAATAATCACAGACTTCAAAGTAAAAGTGAAAGTACACCCACTGTACCATTTCTGCAAACAGGATATCCTAACATATCACTTCCTGTCTCAATTGCGGACCGGTTTTTTGTATTGCGTGTGATTTTATGACGCTTACGGGGTTTGCGTCAATATTTTTTGAGGCATATGCATGAAAATTCATCTGCATTCAAGGATCAATACATTTTAAATAGATAACAGCATTCCTGGTGTGCAGTGGTGGAATTAACGCTAGGAACCAATTGATGTATAATGTGTGTGAACGTCATTTTGTAATGCATATGCATTATATTTTGACGCAAATACGTCTTTTTTGGTTGCACCGTGATTGTCACTTTGCATGGCAGTTGTTATCTTGTGTCATCTGTGACTCATCTGCATTTGTGGTATTGTGTGGGATCCGAGGCTTCTGTGATGTTCTTTCTGCATTGGGTTGTTTGACTAGCAAAACTGATGTTTGGCTGATTGACATGATATCTGTGGTATATTTTGAAACTTGCTGTTCAGTGTGTATCTCCCATGCGTTATATATTGTGAAAGAAGTGCCCGTGTGCCTTCACTGGAGGTGACATGATACTTCCACACACACACAATTGATTCCATTGTGGTGGTAACATGGTTGCACTATCTGGCCTGAACATCCCATCCAATTCGACATATGTAATTGCAGGTGAAATGCAACTGTAAGGCCCTTTGATTTG
Organism: Pleurodeles waltl; assembly: GCF_031143425.1. Lineage (NCBI taxonomy): Eukaryota > Metazoa > Chordata > Amphibia > Caudata > Salamandridae > Pleurodeles > Pleurodeles waltl. The sequence continues at coordinate 1,225,847,343 of NC_090444.1, forward strand.
GCTAGGTGACAATGCACAACACATCTGCATAATTTGGCAGTACTGAAGTGTTCACAATTGACAATGCACAACTATCCCATGTGTGACAAGTTCTATGCAAGCCCATTTTTGTTCCCTCACTGAGTTGGCTCATGTGCAAATGTGCACCTACACTACTCAACTTGCTCCAGGTAACCTGGCTAACTTGGTTGTGGGTGTGAAGGTTTTAGTGTAGGAAGGTCCATCTGCTTGTACACCTTTTATGTATATGGGGAATTGTATCAATCCGTATGTGCAGCAGTGTGCACTTTGCATTAGTGTTACAGCCACATGTTTTCATAGCACAGTCCACTTCCTTATTGTTATCTGGCAATGTCACCCCAGGAGTGATGTGAGATGTTGGTACTGCTTCAATAATTCCATGTCACCTTCATTAGAGTCAGCGTCATCATGCTATGTGTCTCATGGTGTTTGGCCTGCAGCAACACACATTACACACACTTACACAGGACGTATTGCTTGGAATGGTGTGGGACTGAGTGTTATTGATGTGATATTGAAAGGTTCATCTTCCAAGTTGTATTGCCAGTTAAGGCCATGTCACTGTCACTGTGTGGTTTTAAATTGGTCCTGTGTGGCTCTAGAGTGGCATCTATTGTTATTTTCATCTGTCATTTGTCCATAGGTGTGTATCCCATTGGGTCATGATATCAAACATGACTACCAGTGTCACACCTCAGTGTCTTCCTGGCCACGTAGCAATGAAGTGATGTATGTGTTGGGTGTCCTACAGGGTTGCTGTGCTGTGTGTAAATTACTAGGTTTCTGTACTTACCAACAAGTAGGCCATTGCCATATCGTCCATCCTGGAAGTGCTGATTGATGGTGTTGTGGCGGAAGATGAAAGAATCATGTACACTCCCAGGATACTTTGCCATGATGTTGGTGAACAATCCACGGTGATCCACAATGGCCTGCACATTGATGGAGTGTGTGTACTTCCTGTTGTGGTATAGGTGCTCGGTTGCAGCAGGTGGCACAATACGGACATATGTGCAATCAAAGGCACCAAGCACGTGCGGCCCTGAAGGGTTGTCCTGGTCCTGAATATCGTCTTCTACCTTCTGGGTTGCCTTTGGTGTCCATGCTTGTGTGGTGGTAGCTGTTGCTTTTGGTCCTGTGCTCTGTGTCTTCGAGCATGTTACATGAGTATCACCTCCATGTCTTCCTTTTTGAGCAATGATGTTGCTTGTGTGAGTTTTCCTTAAGTAGTGGTGTGTTTGCCCCATTTTAACGCCTGCTGTGACCCAGGCATTAACATTTGGTGCAAATCAGGATTTGCGCCATTTTCTGGCTCCGCCTACCAGACGTGCACCATTTTTGCCTGGTTGGATAAATATAGCGCCTGGGTGTTTAAGTCATTTTTTGGACGGAAGCGCCTACCTTGCATCTCATTGACGCAAGGCAGTTTCACGAATCCAGAAAATGGAGCACACTAAGATATTTTTACGTTAGACGGGTCTAGCATCAATGTATAAACATGGTGTTTTGCGGTGGATTAGCGTAAAAAAATATGACGCTAATCCGACGCAAACAGAGTATAAATATGGGCCTTTGTCTGGTGCAAGAGAGAGCGTTTGTAACATCTGACTGCCTGAGAGTGCTGTGCTGGAGAACCTTTCTGCCACACCTGGACCACCTCCATTAACACTGTTGACTAGCGGAGCCTGCTCGTGCCCCCATAGAATGTGACAACCCAGAGAGAGGCAGAGCTCCGGTACTCATTCTATCTGCCCATTTGTCATGCAGGCCAGAGATAGGCCTCTTGATCCCTTGTGACCACAACTAATGACACCCTATCCTGCACTGTGGTGATTCTTTCTGCAGGGCCCCCGGCCTTTCATCTCAAATCAAGGAGAAACACAAGGGTAGACAATACAAGCTGAGTCTGGCCCACCAGGAGGATCGCATTTCACCTCCTGAAACCTCCCGGGAGTGTACCATAAGCATTGCACCACAGGACTCCTACCTGAAAGTACTATTGATTGAAGTGAAATTCAGCCCCAAGTTGATTGACGCAAAAATAGTTATCCTTACAAACCGACTTGATCAGGTTAAGCAATGTGTTGTCAAACAAGAACATCAACTGGACCTCCATGAAAACTGCATTTCTTATGTTTGCTTTTTCACTTCTAAAGTCACTAAGGCACCACATGCCACTTTAGTTGACAGATGTGGACCTAACATAACGGCGCACACAATCTGCCGACATCCCCAAGACTTCTAATGCTATGACCTCTACAACATTTCTGACCTGAATTAAATGTGGGATGAATGACCACAGGAAAATTCACCTCATTCATGCCTATCTTAACAGACATAGGATAGATATATGCTTCCTCCCGGAGCTACTCCTCATGAGAGGCACTGGTTCGAAACTGCATGCCCAATGATGCAGTGAGACACATATATCACTTTACTTCAACTCTGCTAAGGTAATTGCTATCCTAATGCACAGTGGGCTCCTGTGGAAGGTAGGAAACATCATTGGTGACCTAAAGGGCTGATATGTCATAGTTGCAGGCACTCTTCACAGCCAGTCAGAGACCCTTGCTGCTATATTTCATCCAAACTCAGACGAGCCAGTCTTTTTCTCAGAGACCTGGCAGCTGATTACTAAGCTGGGCACAGCTACATGATGAGGTGGACAGATCAGGACTATCCAGAAGACCCCATTCCAGCGTGGAACACACACTCAATAATTAATCTGGATCATGGCCTGGTAGACACTTGGAGACAAACACACAACAACACGAGACGGTGCATGTTTCAAGCCACACCATAAGTCCTGGTCTTTAATAGACTACTGGCTAATCTCTTGTGGTGTCTGCATGTGGACCATGAGTGTCTTTTATCTATCTCACACCTTTTCCGACTACACATCAGTGTGCTAAGAGCTGTCCACACCCTCAGTCATACCCTGGGCCTTCTCTTGGTGCTTACCACCTGAGGTGCTCTGTGACACTGCGTTTCATGACAATATCCATAAAAAGATAGTTGACTACTTCACACATAACGAAGGTTCTGTGCAATCATGCTCAATGCTTTGGGAGGCTTTTGAGGTGGTCAAACAGGAAGCTTGTATCGCCAAAGAGGCTGGGTTGCAGGACATTTAAACACTGAATATTTTCAACATGGGGGCAACGCACTGCTGGCTGCCATCCATGGTATCAGATTTTACAGAAGTGGCAGGCAGAGAGATCTCCTACTTATGGCAAAATGCACAGGCCAGACAAAATGGGAAGGGAGACCACCCACACAAGGCACTTGCAGGGATGCCTTAGGCACCACACGCATTCTCTCATGTAATGGGTCTTGTTGATAAACACTCCAAGCATGTTTCTACCACTTCAGAACTGCTAAATGTGATGGCCACTTTTTACTCTAATTTATTTTCCTTGGAGGCAGCTAATTTGACTGAATACTTTGACACCATCCAACTGATCTGGCTGGGCAGGACACATCGGGAGTACCTTGACTCACCCATTAAAATGGATAAGATAATCCAGACAATTCAGAGCCTGCCTTGTGGAAAGGCTCCAGGTTTTGATGGTCTTACCACCGCTTTCAATAAAGAATATGCTCTACTACTGGTGCCTCACCTCTTGGGTATGTACCAGGACTCTCTTGAGAATGGCGCCCTTCCCCCCTCACTGAGGGAGGCATTCATCATCTTGCTGCTCAAGCCTGACAAACCGATATACCTGTGTGACTCCTACAGACCCCTGTCCCTGACAAATGTGGGCAATAAAATTCTTGCAAAGATAACTGTCAATTGGCTCCTGCTACTCCTTACCAAAATAATTTGACCTGACCAATCTGGATTCATTCCCAGACGGTCAGCGTCTCTTAACCGTTGCACCATATTTGCATGTATGCACCACCTAGAGCCACAGGTCACAGCCGTTGCTGTCCTCCTGGATGCCACAAAGGCAGTCAACATGCTAGAGTGGTCCTATTTGTTCCTGCTTCTCTCTTGCATTGGCATCAGCTTGCGCTTCCTCTGATAAATGTAACTTCTCTATCCCATGGCCAGGATAAAAACATGATATCTGACCCTTCCCAGATAAAGTGGGGTACGCGACAGGAGTGTCCCTTGTAATTACTGTGATTTGCTATAGCAATGGAGCCCCTGGCAGGGTGCCTCCGACACTACCACAGGCAATGAGGCATCGTCTTTACCTCCCAAGGACAGGTGGTTTCAATGTACGTGGACAATATCACCCTATTTGTTTGCAATCCGCAAGATAACCTGGGCTCCATCACACAACTGGTGATCTACTTCGGCAGCATCTCTGATCTACTTTCATTACAATCAATTTTCCCATCACTTGGGCTACAGAACCATTGTGCTACTTAGGTATTTGGTTTAGCCACGATCTACACGAAGTCTGGACAGAAAACTATGGGTGCACCATTACCTCATTGGAGGATAGATTGGCTTTGTGGACTAGGCTCCCACTGTCCCTAGCTGGCCGTATAGCTATAGCTAAAATGATTGTCTTGCCAAAATTCCTCTACTTGTTCCTTAACGTCCCCATTCCTCTGACCACTGCACTCTACCTTAATAACCCTGATATGGGCTGGAAGCAACCTCAGATTGTATGAGAACTACTCACCCTCTGGCTGAACCAAGAGGGACTTGGCGCACCTGACATGCAACTATACGCTATGTGCACTCAGGCCCTCCAGTTACACTATTGGGTTCATCCCACACCATTCCAACCTCATGTTGCTATAGAAACAGACTGAGTGGCACCACAGCACTATAGGCAACCTACATGCCACTATGATCTGATATTAACATGATGGAGATGATCAGGTGGGCAGGGGAGGGCTTGAGGAAGCACGCCTGCATTCCATGTCTCTATCCTCCTTCCGTCTCGCTCTGTAGCAACTAGAGCTTCACTCCTTTACAGGACAAGGGCACTGTAACCGCAGCCTAATCACTTTTTTGGATTTATACCCCGAAGTCAACTTCTTCCAGCCCCCCAGCCCAGACATCGACCCACCCTACACCATGCCCGATATATTTCTATACTGCAAAATTAGAACCTCTTGCAGTTCAATGCATGACACATTCATGGCCCCCCACACTTCCTGCTCTTGAACACATCCTTACTACCCCCTTGCACGCAAACTGACAACCCACCTGTACACCAACATGCAGACCTCTTCAACCCTCATAATGCCATTGGCGCTTATGGCCTGTGAAGATGTCACCTATCCCCCTATTACAGACTAACAGTGGGCACATTGCTGCAACCATATTCCTCTGCTCAGTTGTGAAGTACAGACCTGGTTAAGAATCCCCGCTGCCTTAGGTGTGGGGCGCCACTTTCATGCACTTGGCTTGGGTATGCTTGAACATCGCATCATACTGGGAGAAGGTGTATTCAATAATACATTAAATCACAGGATACAAACCCCCCATACATCCTGCTTGTTGGTCTACATTGAGTTGTGAAAAATGTTCCATCTGACACAATGCAACTCAGTGAAATGCTGCTGTTGGCCGAAAGGAGAGTGGCAATAGACTGGGGCCGGGTCCCACCACTAAGATGTAGCCTTGTGCCAGAAGCAACTTGCACATTACTGGGAAATTATGCCCTCTGTGCTTGTGCCATATAGAAATATAGTAGCTCTTCCAGGCATATCTCCGTCAACATAAATCCACAGCTAATTCTCCATAACCCATACACTTACAAGGCATTTCACCAACTGGTGTACATCACTAAGCGTCATCTTAGCTGTTGGATGGCTGTGCCTACGGCTGAGTAAAGACTTATTATTGCATACCTACCCATTTTGGAGACCTTTCAATGGTTCTTGCAGTAAGCCAAGTAAAGCCTAGTTACATTCCACGTTGCGCAACATTGCCCCTCCTTTAATGTGGAAGGGATCTGTAAGATACTTTCAGCCATGTATGCATTCCTTTGTACTAGATCCTATCTGTGCCGTACAACAAGTGCAATAACTATGTGTTGCTATTCCCACTCCACCTTATTTCCCTATATCCCCTATTATTCTGCTCCCTTCCTCCCCCCCCCACCCTCCCATCTCTAGATTACTCTTGCTGTTTTTTGTAATGCAAGTTTGTTTCAGTTGTTATAAATGCCAATAAAGAGATTTTAAAAATGTGTCCCTGGTTTCCTTAATCTGTTTTTAATAATTTTTGAGTCAATTTCTCTGTTAAATTTGATTAAGTATTCTACACTGCTTTGTGAATAATAGTGTGTTGTGTTCTTCTCTTTCATATGGTTAATATGCATGCCTGTTGTTTGCCACACAGTTAGCAGTGGATAATTTGAGTTTCTCATTGAAATGTAGTGTGACCTAAGCAGATTGTTATCATTTAAATGGTAGGTGTACCCCCTTTCAAATTGATAACCCAATTTCTGATAGTGTTTACTTGTAAGAACTCAAAGTGGTCCTCACTACCCTCACTTCCCAATCATTAGTTGACTTGAGCCATCTAAAGAATATTTGATGCCTTTATAGTACAAATGAAAACCATGAACTTAGCATTAGAAATACTAGTTTGCAATCACATAATACTTTAAATGCTCGCTATAGCACCTCCACTCTGTCAGTCTACTTCTAGGTGCTATTGTGTGAAATGGACGGAGATGTTTTTGCACACTTTAAAATTACATGCATAATTGATAAAAACTTTGCCCACGTCTAACACTTGAGTGTATAGAGTTCTATGAATTTGAATGAATGGAAATATTTCCTAGACAGTATTGTATAGCTTTCAGAAATATCTTGACATAAGTGTGCAAGTTAATCACTTTTTTACACCTATATGGCTCCCATTGCTAAACGGATTTTCAATTTTGGTTTTACACATGCATTATGCAATTAACACCCAGATCATTATTCTCTTCACCAAGAACAAAGTTGTTTCTGAGGATTAATTTCTCGGTTGTATGTCTGCTGTTGCAGACTGAATGAAAATTCACTCTACTAAACTTAATGGCAACAACACCGAGTTGCATTTGCTTCTATAATTTGAGGATCCTTTATAAGGTGCTTCCCTTACTTCCAGAGTCAGCACATAGGTCAGTAATGTGTGACATAATTCACTCCTGCATTGGCTAATTCACTCTACCTTAATCTTATGCAACAGATTCACAATGTTGCTACATAAGACCTTTTAATCGGCCTTATTTTTGCTCCGCTTATCTTCATTCTTTGCAGAGGTTAACCATTCATGTATGTATTCAGATCAAGACATTTTGGCCCTCATTACGAGTCTGGTGGTAATTACCACCAACAGCGGTGCAGTCTGCCGCCAAAAGACCGGTGTGGACGTGGTGTGGTTCTAAAAATTCTGGACCCATGTAATCTGCTTTGCCACAGCAGTACGATTTTAGTATCAAAAGACCGATAATGACTAGTACACTAAGCATGAGCATTTTCGCTCAATTCCAGCAGCGTTTTCACCTCGAAATCGCCATTTTCGTCCTGCACTCGTGGCTCCCATTTTATACACGACAGCCATTTTAAAAGTTGCCCTCACATAGGCTTATAATACAGTCAGATTTGATTCCAAGGACACGTACACCTTGATTGACTTTTCTCTGACCTGGGCAAGCTGGAACCATTGCCTCAGGCCAAACCTGTTTGTTCAGTCCCTCTCCCAGTGGCCGAATCAGATAGCATCAAGGCACACCAGGCCATAAAACCCTTATTATCGCTCACACACCCTGCCTAACTTGCTCACACCTGCACCTGCTCTTTTCTTCTTCTTACTTTACGAGGGGGAGGTGCCCGTTTTTATTGGGGGTCCACACTTATCTGATGTGAAATTCTAGGCCTTGCCGGGTAATTTATTATGGGTTGGATGACATGAAATATGAGGTTTCATCATGACACTGTTTTTTCCTTTGTAGTGAAAACATGTGAATGACCAACCAAAATGTCAAGAATGTTTGCCTGAAGCTTAAAAAACTGTATATAAGGAAACCTGATTTTGCATTGACACACAGTCTCCTGAGAACATACAAGTCGTGCTGTTGTACTTCTAGGACGCCTGTCAATTGGTTGCAGCCAATAAATTCGATCTTTGACTTCACCTAGAAGACTCTGAGTTTCTGTAGTCTGAATCAGGAAAGTACCCGAGGTCTTTGGGTGTACCCTGGCACCGCTGGGTTACCGGATCAGTACCGGTTCTGAAAAACCCAGTACCTCAGTTGGCGCCCAAACGTGGGGCGATACCATCGGTACCGGTCCAAGCCTGAGGTTCGTGAGGAGCTTCGTGTGAAAATTCTGGAGGAAGGCCGCCACTTCATCGACCCCTGCATGTCGACGTGGTCCGAAAGTCTTTGCTGCGAGGTTCCCCGCTTCCAGACGGCTACGAAGGACTGCTGCCCTGGCTATCGCCCTGATTTGGACCCTTGATTTTTGGTAGAGCGAAACGATAAGACGAGTCTTCTGGTGACGTCATTGATATTTTCAGTTAAGTATAAGTGGAGCGTCTCCCAGTCCTTAGTTGGACACTTGGTTTGGTCCTTAGTTGGACACTTGGTTTGGTCCTTAGTTGGACACTTGGTTTGGTCCTTAAGTTGGACATTTGGTTTGGTATCCCTTCGGGATCACTTTGATTTGGAACTTGCAAGTACCAAAGCCGAAGGACTCGTGTATTCACGAGACTATCGTAAACGATAATCCTTTGAAGTTTGAAGCTAGACTAGTGAGCGAAGATGCCTGGTCTTAGCAGACTTGGAAATTTGTTTTGTCTTGGTTGTAAAAGGGACTCCCGGTTGGAGGACTCATGTCCGGTTCCTCCGATTGGAACTCCAACTTATGAACTATATGTGAAGCACGGAGTAGGCCCCATCACATATAATGAAGTATGGATCCGTTACACCAGAAAAGATGGTGTTTTAAAATGGCCCCAAAATGGTAGCTTTGACACAGAAATCTTAGATAACCTCGAAGTTAGACTTTTTAAGAAGAAAGCCCGGCCGGCAATGTTTGATTCTTTCTGCTTATGGCGTAAAGAAGCCAAGCAAAAGGAAATTAAATTAGCTAAGAAAAATAAGAGAGAAAAAGGTATTTCGATTATGCAAGCTGCTATACAGTTTAAAGATAACGAAGCAGAACAGTTGAATGAGCAGTTGCATAGGCGACATAAAATGACAGTAGATAAATGCTATCCAGTTTTGTCGCCTCTTCAGCAAGATGCAGCAAAAGACTCTGAAAAAGATCCCCTAATGTCGCATTTGCTAAGTTTGCCACCACCCTATGCGCAGAATGCAACGGCACCTCCGCAACCTCTAGTTGCACAACCAGTGGTTGCATTGCCTCCTGCTCCTCCCCAGCACCCACCAGCTATTCTTCAGTTGGTTCCTATTCCTCCGGTGCAGCCTTCTCAAGGGCCACCGGCTTTGACATCTGCTCTGCCTTTACTTCCTACAACTTTGACTACTATAGCGACTACCACTCCTGGTATTGTTTCTGATACTGCTTCTGTCTCTGCCTTGTCTCATTCTGTTTTTCCTCCTGTTCATTTGTCAACCTCTCCCTCTATCCGTCAGAGAATGACAAACACTGTGACTAGTCTTTTATCCCCTCTCTTTGGGTCATTAGCTACGACCCCAGTTACAGAGTGTAAGCAATTGCGTAGCCAATTGCCTGATGGTATGGAGAAAGAGACACTGAATTATTTGGCGCATAAATGGGTTACTGAACCAGCGAGATATGAACTAGAGTCTGTTATGGATGTCTTCCATCAGTGGGAAGAACCGAAACAGAGATACGTTTTTGAGAAAATGTGTACTTTTCTTTCTGAGGATTTAGAGGAAAATGGTTTGGAGCCCAATCCGCCTAAGTTGTGTCGTGTACGGTTTGATTTTTCGAAAGGTTTGATTGTGGGTTCAGATGTCGAGAAAGCAGTTGCGACGTTATTGTCGTTTAGGACTGAAGGTGTTTCCAGGTTATTGTTTAAATATGATTCTTCTGCTAAAAAGAAAGGGAAACAGTACCCCATGAGAGAAGTTCCCCCACAGTGGAGGGAAGGGGACCCAAATGCTAATCCACCTGTCCTGCATCACTTCCAGCGTGTATGGGTACACGTTCCATGGAAGCGAGCTGAAGTTTTAGCCCTTAAGCAGACATTGCCTGATCCCCGTAAGAACCCTACAGGGTATTACAAGGAATTGTCACAGACTGCGGGGTCTTGCATTATGAATTTAGCGGACATAGACATGTTGTTTGGGAATGTTGTTCCACAGCCTTTATGGGGAAAGATTCGCCATGCAGACCATGCTCAAGAATTAGGTGACACATGGGCTAATATTGCTGCTGCAGATGCCCGACAAATTGGTGGTGCTAAACCTGAGCCTTTAGTGACAGAACTTCCTGGTAGAATTATTGATTACATGAAAACTATAATGCCTGCGATGCGTGTAAACTGGGATAAATTGTCTGCATGTAAGCAAAAGAAAGAAGAAACGGTATCAGATTTCTTCACCAGGTTTGAAGAAACGTTTGTGGACCACAGTGGTCAAGATATGAGCACGGAAGGTGGTCAACGTTTGTTCGTCGATAAATTTTTGCATAATCTGCTTCCTGAGTTGTGTAAAAAGTTAAAAGATTCAGAAAGTTCTTGGGCAGTTTCCTCTTCAGCGCAGATATTGGCTACTGCACAGTACTACGAAAATAGAGATAAAGATGAGAGAGATAGAATAGAGAAGAAAACAAAAGATTTGAAAACGAAGGTTCTGTTACAACAAGCGTACCCGCCACATGGTGGTCAGAATAGTGGTGTACGGAACAACTATCAGAATAACTATCAGCCCCAACCGTTTCAGAGAAACTCGCAAAGAGCCGAGTATGCTCAACCACGTATCCCAGTAGGTCCCAATCAGTGTTCATATTGCAAGGAAGAGGGTCATTTCAAGTATAGTTGCCCTGCTTTGCTGCAGCGCGCAAATGGTACTTCCGGTTTAAGAGGTCGAGGTGTTCCACAAGCACCTAGAGGAAGAGGACGTGGATATGTTCCCCAGAACGCGCGCCCATTCCTCCCTCAAAACTCAATGAACAGATTTGATCAACAGGTTAATGCATCCGGTAGGACGGCTCAGTACTATACTGATGATTACTATACAGAGGGTGAGCATTTGGACAGTAATGATTGCTAGGACAGCCATAGACAAAGAGAGGGAGTTGTTTCAGTTCCAGTAGATCAGAGTGGGCCTTATGTTGAGGTGATTGCATCAGGTGTGTCAGAACCTTTTCTGTTGGATACTGGTGCTACCAAGAGTTCTATTATGCACTCAAAACTCCCTGGCGCACCTTTGTCTGGCGAAACAAATGTATCAGTAGGTTTTTCCGGCGCCCCAGTTAGAAATCCGATTTCTAACCCTATATCTCTTTCTGTTGGACCTTGTAAATTTGAAACACCCCTTATTTTGACGACAGGTTGTGGCGAGAACTTGTTAGGATTAGATTTGTTAAAAAGATTGTATGCGACATTGTATTGCTCTCCTTCTGGAGTGCAACTCACATTGGGTAAGAAAGTGGTTTCACCAATGTATTTGTCAAAGGACAGATTTCCACCAGAATTTTCATCTCTTCCTAATACTGTTTGGGCTACTGGACCTAATGATGTAGGTCTTTTGGAAATTCAGCCATATGTGATAACATTAAAAGCCAATGTTAAAATGCCACGTATTCCCCAATACAAGATCTCTAGTGAAGGGGAAAAAGCGTTCATGGCAATTATTCGTGATCTGATTGAGAAGGATGTAATTGAAGAGACAAGAGGCAACGTTTGCAATAGTCCTGTTTTGCCTGTCTTGAAGCACACTGACCCTACTCAGCCACCTGTTTATAGGTTTGTAATTGATCTTAGAGAGGTGAACAAAATAGTTGTGCCACAGTTTCCAGTCGTCCCCGATAACACTGCATTGTTGACAATGATTCCGGCTTCAGCCACTTGGTTCTCAGTAATAGACCTGAAGAATGCTTTCTTCAGCATCCCTATTGCAGAAGAGAGCAGGGACATTTTTGGCTTCAATTTGGGAGGACGAAGCTTCAGATTTAAGAGAGCTCCTCAAGGCTATTGTGAAAGTCCATCCATCTATAGTCAGGCTTTGAAAGCACAACTTGACACTCTTATGTTACCTGATGGCGCCACTCTCATTCAATATGTCGATGATTTGCTAGTTGCCGCATATACTAAGGAGATCTGCAAAGAAGCAACATTGTCATTATTGCGTCATTTGTCTGATTTACACCACAAAGTGTCCCTTTCAAAGTTACAGTATTGTCAAAAAGAAGTGACCTATTTAGGTCATCTCTTTTCGAAGGAGGGAAGGCAACTGACCCCAGAGAGAATCAGAGCTGTTGCAGCAATGAGTGTGCCAAGAACACAAAGAGAAGTGCGTGCTTTCTTGGGTATTACATCATATTGCAGACAATGGATACCTAACTTTTCGTTAATAGCCAAACCCTTGGTGGCATTAACTTGTAAAGATATACCGAATCCCGTCCCATGGTCTGAAGATTGTCACAAAAGTTTTGTCGAATTACGTGATGCATTATGTTCAGCTCCTGTGTTGGGTACCCCAACTACAGCAAGCCTTTTACATTGTATGTCCATGAGAAAGAAGGTTGTGCGTTAGCAGTTTTGACACAACAGTTTGGAGACAGGGAGCGTCCATGCGCCTATTTCTCTTCAACCTTAGACCCAGTAGCTAAGGCACTACCGAGCTGCTTAAGAGCGGCAGCGGCAGCTGCTGTTTCTATCCGACAGTCTGCTGGTTTAGTGATGAATAACACATTAGTCGTAATGGTTCCACATGCAGTGGACACGTTGTTAAACAGAACCAAGACACAGCATTTAACTAGTGCTCGATTGTCAGGTTACGAGTTGACATTGTTAGCAAGCCATGTACATATAAAAAGATGCACTACACTTAACCCAGCTACGTTATTGCCAATTGTGATGGAGTTAGATACTTCTGAACAACATGATTGTCTCCGTAGAACAGAAGAGGAAACGAAAGGGAGAATAGACCTTCTGGACACTCCCATTGCAAAGAGTGATGGTACTTTGTGGGTGGATGGTTCATGCTTTAAGCTCCCGAATGGTGACACGACTGCAGCGTATGCTGTGACAACTTTGTGTACGATTGTTGAAGCTGCACGTATCCCACATAATTCAGCCCAAGCAGCTGAGTTAATAGCCCTAACAAGAGCATGTACAGTATCAAAAGGAATGAAAGTGACTATCTATACCGATAGCCAATATGCGTTTGGTGTGGCCCATAGTTTTGGGCGTTTGTGGAAGGAACGTGGGTTCCTGACCTCGCATGGAACTAAAATACAGCATGGTCAGTTGGTAAATGAGCTCCTTGATTCACTTACTTTACCGTTGCAAGTTGCGATTGTGAAGTGTAGCGCACATAAAAAGGTGACTGATGATGTTGGTCGTGGGAATGCATTTGCTGACGAGGTCGCAAAAGAAACGGCAAGGAATGTGATGAGCCGAATGTATGTCGCGAGCCCTGCAAGATGGATTGGTGATGTTGGAATGTGTGAAGACACGATAGAAAGCGTGAAATCGATTCAAGCTGAAGCCACAGAGAGAGAATTGAGTGTGTGGAGAGAAAGTACGGGTAAATTGGATGCGAATGGTTGTTGGGTCGAGTTGTCAGAACATCAGAGATGGTTGCTACCCGATTCGTATGTGCTTGCAGTAGTTACAATGGCTCATGGAATGGCTCACATCAGTGTGAAAGGAATTTGTAAGTTGTTGGCCCCAGTATGGCAAAATGCAGGAATTCCCAAGTGCGCAGAAAATGTAGTAAAAAATTGCATGGTATGCCTGAAACACAACCCTGGTAGAGGAACCCCAACTCCAGCTGGTCATTTTGCACCTCCTACCTATCCGTTTGAGGTTTTGCAGCTAGATTTCATCCACATGGAGAGGTGCAACAACTTAAAATATGTACTTGTTGTTGTTTGTGCCTTTTCAAGATGGGTGGAAGCCTATCCCCTAAAAGACAATACTGCGCTATCCACAGCCAAAGCCCTTGTGAAAGAGTTCTTCCCTAGGTTCGGAATGCCGAGAATGATCTGGAGTGACAATGGAAGTGAATTTGTGGGTCAAGTGATGAAGAAAGTATGCGAAGGGCTAGGCATCAACCAAAAGTTTCACGCTGCAAATCACCCCCAATCAGCTGGATTAGTGGAGTGCTATAACGGCACTCTAAAGCTAAAATTGGCCAAGATACAAGCGAGCTCTGGTCTCAAATGGCCTGACGCTCTACCCTTAGCACTCCTATCAACCAGAATGACTGTGCATTCACGAGTGAAACTTAGTCCTTACGAAATAGTCTTTGGCCGCCCGGCCAATATATGGGGAGTGCCTAGGCCCAAGAAATTCAGCGAGATAGAGCATCCTGTCTTGCTTGACTATCTGTATGAATTGACGGCTAAATTGCGTGTCTTACATCAACAGGTCCACGACACCTTGCCTCCGGTCTCTGAATCTCCAGGTCATCCCATTGAGCCTGGATCCTGGGTTTTAATAAAGAACTTTCAGCGAACCAAAAACGAGCAGCCCAGGTGGACCGGACCGCACCTCGTTCTTCTCTCCACAAGATCAGCTGTTCGAGTAGAAGGGAAGAAACACTGGATCCATGGGACCCATTGCAAAAGGGTACCCCTACCTCTGACATGTGACCGGTGGGTCCAGGAAGGTATCGCCGACTCAGAGACTGAAACCGTGCCACGTTTTTTGCCTTTCAGCGATGCACGAATAAAAGGAACACTCACTGAGAAAGAAAGTGATGACATTTTACAATCAGCAGTATCACCGTCAGTCCGATTGGACACTACAGAACCTGAACTCCTTTTTCAGGACCACACGATACCTGGGACTAACCGTTATAATCTACGACCAAGAATAAAGGACAAATAAAACAGTTTACTTTTCTTCTCTTTAACAAAGTTCTCCAATATGGAAAATTATTTTTGAATGACTTTTTGCTTTTTGTATTTTTTGAACCTCCATCCGGGTTCAGCTGTAGGATCGTGGCTGAAAAGACTTAGGGGGGTAGCCTGTGGACACAAGGTCTACAGGTCTGGTTTGTTCTAGGGCGGCCTGGAACATTCAGAACACTCCTAAGTGAAGTAAACCAACCGCCACGAGCGGCAACGGTTAGAGGATGGAATCTTTCCAAAATGGAGAACATGTTGAAAGACTGAGTTTCAAGAAGAGAATATGTAAAACGATAACCAGGAAACGGTTTTTGCTGCTGTGCATTTTTATGTTATTTAGTATACTTATGTTTTTTATAGGATATATTTTATTCTGTTTTAATGTGATATTGGCACCCACTACCTCGTCTGCACCTCCTCCTTCCACTGTTTCCCCACATTCTTTTCAACTCCTCCCTAAACATGAATCTGCTAGGAGACTAGAGTTCATTAATAACTCCTTCATCCAGCTTTTGCACCAACACCAACTAGTGATAAATACAACTAACTGTTGGGTGTGTGGCCTTATGCCTCACACAGCAGATAAAGGTATCCCTTATCTGATCCTGCCTTTTAGCCACAATGGTTCCGTGTGGGCATTCAGAACGATATTCATCTATGCACACTACCCCCTACGTTTTGCGGAAGACAACCCTAAGAAAAATGC
Source organism: Pleurodeles waltl (assembly GCF_031143425.1). Taxonomy (NCBI): domain Eukaryota; kingdom Metazoa; phylum Chordata; class Amphibia; order Caudata; family Salamandridae; genus Pleurodeles; species Pleurodeles waltl. The sequence goes on from NC_090444.1 coordinate 1,225,863,046, forward strand.
TTTGGTTAAAGGAATCATAGACATGATGAAAGACAATATCTCCTACGAGACTATCCCCAGAGATGAGACAATGGCATATATAGGATGGAACATGACCGAATATGAAGCCACAATGAATGAGAAACAGCAAGCTAAGATATCTTCCCTGATTTGGGTTGTACCCCATCAGGGTCACCTGTGTCTGCAAGGTACTGGCAAGAATCCCAGAGCTCAGCTAGGGGAAAGCGTCTGCACTGAGACATATGTCTTCGCATCTCAGACCTCCCCTCCGCTTTTGGCAGCTAAGGGTACCTATTTCATCTGCCATGATAGAGCCTTTACATGGTTGCCCCCTGACTTTTCGGGCACATGCTTCGTTTCGTTCCTGTTGCCCCCTACCTACACAGCAGCGGCAGATTACCACAAGACAAGGATAGTTAGTGGCGTCTTCAGTGAAGAAGACACTGCAGGACAAGAATTTGGGGACTTCGTAAAGGGTTTTCTGCCGTTCTGGGGACAAATAAGTAACAGCAGGAGTATAAGGCAATTGATAAGAGTGGTTGAATCCACTGTGGCTGAAACCGCTGGTGCCCTTGGTAACTTGACTGCTGAGCTCCAGTCGGATCGTCTTATGACCCTTCAGAACAGGGTCGCATTAGATGTCATACTTGCAGACCGGGGTGGAGTATGTACATTGATCCAGTCGAGTTGCTGTGTTTTTGTCCCAGATAACGCTCCAACAGTATACCAGGCCATCTCCAAACTGCATAGAATTTCCGAATCTATTCATTTAGATAAAGGAGATTGGTCATTAATGGGATGGCTCTGGGAACTGATATCAGCATGGGGATGGAAGATTCTGATGGTCATTGGGATGATCTTGGCCATTCTTTTCCTGTTCTGTCTATGCGTGCAGTGTGCTCCTGCGATATGTGGCTTCTGTGTTACATCATGCATAAGGAAACCTGCACCAAGAGACGAGCTAAATACTAGGATGATGTTACAGCAACATCTCAACGACTTTAGAAACATAGACCTGGACTCAGATTAGCATGAGAATAGGTTTATTGCCTATGTAAGGGCAAAAGGAGGGTTTGTGGTTCAAAAAATTCTGGACCCATGTAATCTGCTTTGCCACAGCAGTACGATTTTAGTATCAAAAGACCGATAATGACTAGTACACTAAGCATGAGCATTTTCGCTCAATTCCAGCAGCGTTTTCACCTCGAAATCGCCATTTTCGTCCTGCACTCGTGGCTCCCATTTTATACACGACAGCCATTTTAAAAGTTGCCCTCACATAGGCTTATAATACAGTCAGATTTGATTCCAAGGACACGTACACCTTGATTGACTTTTCTCTGACCTGGGCAAGCTGAAACCATTGCCTCAGGCCAAACCTGCTTGGTCAGTCCCTCTCCCAGTGGCCGAATCAGATAGCATCAAGGCATACCAGGCCATAAAACCCTTATTATCGCTCACACACCCTGCCTAACTTGCTCACACCTGCACCTGCTCTTTTCTTCTTCTTACTCTACGAGGGGGAGGTGCCCATTTTTATTGGGGGTCCACACTTATCTGATGTGAAATTCTAGGCCTTGCCGGGTAATTTATTATGGGTTGGATGACATGAAATATGCGGTTTCATCATGACACTGTTTTTTCCTTTGTAGTGAAAACATGTGAATGACCAACCAAAATGTCAAGAATGTTTGCCTGAAGCTTAAAAAACTGTATATAAGGAAACCTGATTTTGCATTGACACACAGTCTCCTGAGAACATACAAGTCGTGCTGTTGTACTTCTAGGATGCCTGTCAATTGGTTGCAGCCAATAAATTCGATCTTTGACTTCACCTAGAAGACTCTGAGTTTCTGTAGTCTGAATCAGGAAAGTACCCGAGGTCTTTGGGTGTACCCTGGCACCGCTGGGTTACCGGATCAGTACCGGTTCTGAAAAACCCAGTACCTCAGTGGGAAACTCACCACTTTAATATGACCCCAAAGGCAAAATCCTCCAGGAAAGAGTGAGGTAACGACGGCGGGAAACAGGCTGCACAGGATCTGCCACCGCAATGGGAAAAACTAAACTGCCCTTCCAAATATGAATGAGAAATTAGCACAGCGTCGAGCAATGGCGGTACGGACCACCGCGACCACAAAATAGACTCACCAACAACAACACCTCACATTGGTCAATTTGAAAACCCCACACCTGAGACACATATATACACTTCACACACCTCACTATAAAACACACACCCACAATCCCTAGCTATTCCTACCTGGTGCCACACAACTACCGGACAACTGAAAAGGGACACCACAAACTCAAGTAACGTATTTGCACACCACACACCACATAAAAAACACAAACACACAACCACGCATCCTACTGCACCTTCAAATATCACCACACCTGCCACCAACTCACTCACACACTCCACTACCCCAAACAACAACACCACATCACAGCATACATCTTCCCACACAACCCACTATGGCACCCAGTTTCACTGACAGGGAGTTGTAGACCATGGTGGACAAAATAATCCGGGTGAAGCCACAGCTGTTTAGTTTACATATCCAGCAGACATCTATAGCCAGGAAGATGGAGCTATGGCAGAGAATCATCAACAGGGTGAATGCAGTGGGAAACTATCCACACACAAGGAACAACATCAGGAAGAGATCTGCAGGGGGGAAGGTCCGGGCAATGGCATCACAATACCAGATTGCCATCCAGAGGACTCGCAGTAGTCCCCCACCACCTCCCCCCGAGTTGGCTGAGTGGGAGGACAAGATCATTGCTATTTTGCATCCTGAGGGCCTCTCTGGACTCACCTCACTGGAGGACTGGACTCTGGTAAGTCAATGACACACCCCTACACAATCTGCACCTGAAAGCCATTTACCCCTCCCCCTGTACTGAACCAAGACACCCTATGCCATATCCATTTCACCCCATCAACCACCCACACCCATCCCCTGCATGGCCATGGACCCCACTAACACCTGCCCACCCAATGTGCACACAACTACCAGTCCAAGCATGTAATGCTTGAAAAACAACAAGTGGCACAATGCATCACTCATCCCACTAATTCTATGCACTGCACCCATCCAAATGGGAGTCATGCATGCAGATGTATGGGATGTAAGCACAAGAAACTGGTGACAGATGCTGACAGGGAAATGGCAATGACAGGACAGAGGACCGAAACAGAAGGAAACACATGCCACTGCTAATGTGTGCAAGCAATGCACATCTGTAATGTCCACCATCGACAACTAACTGACTGTCAATACCACATCCCCTGAAGCTCTTAAACATTACTGCCACCAAGCTAACGCACAGTCAACCATTCTGCAGGACACACAATCAGTTTTTTTTTTTTTACTCTACAGGTGACACTGCTCATAGCAGCCACCAGGAGGTGCCAGGAAGTGCCAGCCCCACAGCAGAAGAAGGCTCCAGTGATGACAGTACAGCGGGATGTCTGGATCTGGATGAGCAGCCTGGCCCATCGGGAACCTCTTGTCAGTCACCCTCTAGAAGCTCCACCCAGTCCACCAGACAGACCCCCCACTACACAGCCTCCACCAACAGCTGTGGACCAATGCCTCCAAACCAGTGTCCCTGGCTCAGCCACTGTGTGCCTACCTGTGTAGGGACCGGAGTCACCACCTGTCACCAGACAAGACGATGAAGGTCCTGGTGCAAGTGGGAGTGGGTTGACTGTAAAAGGGTCACAGGCACAGGGCCAATGGGAGGCAATCTGTGGGACAAGGGGGGAGCCAACCCAGGGAAGCGATGTCAAGGAGGCCATTTCCCAAATCCTGTCATCATACCAGCACACCCAGGACAGGATGGGCCAGATCCTGCCCACTTTGCAGGAGATTCAGAGGCTGCAGAGTGAACACCATCAGGAGGCCGTGGAGCAATGGCAAGCCCACAATGCCACCATGGCCTCTATCAAAGGAGTGCTGAAGGACATGACTGGAGTCCTGTGTGAGATCTCCACCCGCATCCAGCCCCCATCCACAAGACACGAGACACCCCAGCCCTCCACATCTGCTGCTGATAGTGGACTTGTGGCCCTGCCAGGGGACACCAGCACCCCTTCCTCTGCTGCCCAAGAACCCCCTTGCAACGTGGCCATCCAACCAGACATGCCACAACACTGTAGCCGTGACCAAACCCACTGCCAGGAAGTGATCTCTTCTTGAACTGTCTCCCTTGTGTGCCACTGACACACCTTGTTGAACATCTACTGTCCATGCTCTATTTCCCAATGGCCCCATGGACTATGGACCTGTGCTACCAACAGCTGTGAACAACAAACTGACTATTTCATCCACCATCTGCCCACTCCCTTGTATTTCCCCATCCCTTATTTTGCTGCACTTAATGAAAACTGCACATTCACACCCAATTTATCTGTGCTTTATTCATAATGCATGCATGTGATGTATTACTTTATAATTGTAAAATGTTAAACAGTACCAGAAATTGGCTAGGGCGAATGTCTGCAGACATGTAGCATTCCAAATCTGAGAAATTGCTCCTGACACTTGAATGAGGAGATGTGGTGTCATAAGTACTGTCAGCAAAACTGGTCCACGCCCTCTATCCACGCAGCATGTCCAATCCATCCATAAATGTGAAGGCAGGAAATACATCTGGGAAAACAAAACTTCTATGTGTGAACTACCTTTGGGAGTCATCAAACACATAACGCAGTAAGGGGTATGTGACAGTACACACATTGCACCACACACATTGCTGTGTCTCCATCACTGGTTGTTACATTCTTACAATTGTACACAACTCTACGTAGGAAATGTTGTGGGAAATATTAGGCAAAATCTACCTTCAACTCATTGGAAGTATAGCTAAATGAGCTGAGTTCAGAAGTCCACATCATCCTCCCCATCTTCATTGCTGCCCTCTGTCCCCTCAGCTGCCACCGGTGGATCAGGTCATTACTCCTCTTCCAGTAGGGATGCATGTCTCCTTAGTGCCAAGTTGTGCAGCATACAGCATACAGCAGGCCACGATGGGCCCCTGTCTAGACACAACAGTTACGTTCTGGGCACCCGAGCAGTGCTGCCCAGGACGTAACTCTTACGTCCACAGCACCAGAGGGGTTAAAATGGACAATTTCAATTTGCTAATTTTGAGATAGGAAGATAACTATCCGTCATGAGTGCAATAGTCAAGAAAGTTTTGACGCTTGAACTTTTTTGGGCGGAAGAACACGCTTCAATATGGTGGGGAGGGCATACAAACGATGATTAATAAAGTATTAATGCCATTAGATGTTCCATTTGTTAGTAGACAAGAAAGGGAAACCGACCCATACAAAACTCTGTGACTGGTTATTCTGCAGTGAAGTGTTTGCATACTCTTCTGTGTGTCCACGGGGCAATCACCTCCTGTGAGAAAACTGGGGTGATTACAGAAGCCCCCTAACCTTTTTCCCCATTTTTCACTTATGTTGGTGTTTTTCTTGACTCTGATGTTGCCCTGGACACTACTAACCAGTCCCAGGGCCTGTGCTCCAATTAAAAAGATTATGCAAATTAGACTAATTATAATTGTCTGTATCAACCTACCTATAAGTCCCTAGTATATGGTACGGCATGTATGTTTAGGGGGATCCAGCAGACGTAGTTAGCCCATAGGTGCACTGCTGTGGTGGCCCTGGGACATTTTAAAGGCAGGCCTGCCTTGCCTGCTGCTTTTAAGTTAAAGTTAACCCCAATTTTGACTTTGAAATTTAGGCCCATATTTATACTTTTTGACGCAAAACTGAGCTAACGCAGTTTTGCGTCAAAAAAATTAGCGCCGGGTAACGCCATTCTGAAGCACCATGCGGGCGCCGTATTTATTGAATGACGTTAGCCGGCGTTAGCCGCCGGCGCTGTCTGGTGTGCGTTAAAAAAAACAACGTACACCAGGCAGCGCCGGCGTAGGGGGATATGGGGCTTGGGCGTCAAGAAATGGGGCAAGTCAGGTTGAGGCAATTTTTTCGCCTCAACCCGATTTGCGCCATTTTTTTTCTCACTCCCAACCCCCATAGAAATGACTCCTGTCTTAGCAAAAACAGGAGACATGCCCCCTTGCCCAATGGCCATGCCCAATGGACTTCTGTCCCCTGGGCATGGTCATTGGGCATAGTGGCATGTAGGGGGGCACAAATCAGGCCCCCCTATGCCACAAAAAAAAAACAAAAAAAAACCACTTACCTGAACTTACCTTAATGTCCCTGGGATGGGTCCCTCCAGCCTTGGGTGTCCTCCTGGGGTGGCCAAGGGTGACAGGGGGTGTCCCTGGGGGCATGGGAGGGCACCTCTGGGCTCCTTCAGAGCCCACAGGTCCCTTAACGCCTGCCTTTTGCAGGCGCTAAAAAACGGCGCAAAAGCGGCCATACGTCATTTTTTTTGACCCGCCCACTCCCGGGCGTGAATTTAGCCCGGGAGTATAAATCCGACGCACATGCCTCGGAGTCGATTTTTTAGACGGGAACGCCTACCTTGCATATAATTAACGCAAAGTAGGTGTCCACGCTAAAAAATGACGCTAACTCCATGGACTTTGGCGCTAGACGCGTCTAACGCCAAAGTATAAATATGGAGTTAGTTTTGCGTCGAAATTGCGTCAAAAAAAACGACGCAATTACGTCGTAAACGGAGTATAAATATGCCCCTTAATGTGCTTCCAAAGTCTTAAGCTACCTTTTGTTTATATATATCACCCCAAAGATGTGCCTTAGGACCCCCCAGGGTTGGGTGCTGTGTAAATATAAGCAGGGACTTTATAAAATATGTTTTATAAGATCTGGTGAGGTAGAAGTAGCTACATTTGTTTTCCCCCATTGTAGTGAATGGGCTCCGGTTAAGAAAATCTTCAAGAAAAAGTCAGAAGATAAAACTTTGACTGAGGCATCCCGATTACTGTAGCCGAGCAGGGCACCATTGCTGTCGGCCTCAAATTGTGACTTTGCCCCGCTCGAGTGCGACCAGATGTCCGGATTGAAGCTTTTTGTTTCAATTTGCTAAAAAACATTTATTCTTAAAAATTCATATTTCCGGTCCTCTTTATTGGAGCTTTGTCATTTTAAAAATAAAAATATACTCGATTTTTATAAATTGATGTTGGATTTTTACTGTGTTTTGTGTGTCACTTATTTACTGTTTTGTGACTTTTCAATGCTTTACACACCTTTCTCCTAAGTGAAGCCTAAGTGCTTGTGGCCAAACTACTATGGGTTAAGCTGGGATTAATTTATTGAGACCTGACTGGACCTAGTGGGGGTTAGTGGCATATTACCAAGTGTAGGTACTTACCTGCCGTTACCAATAATGCACTTTTCAACAACTCCCCACAACTGACAACTGGTTGGCAGAGCATTGACAGCACCAACTTCTTGAAAAAAAATCTCTTTACTTTGTTCTTCATGGGCACTAGTGAATATATGAAGTAATATTTGAATGATCTTAACGCAAGTGCCTGGTGCCATGGCTTTGTTGGTGGAAATTTCTGAGTCTGCTTTTGGTAATTTAAGGTCATACACTAATAGAAACAAAAGCTTCTATGGCAGAGACTGGACTTTCGTCTCCCCTTGAAGTAATGAGGAGGACACAAAACCAGTCTGTGTTTTGGTCATTACGGTGGCTTCTAAGTAAATAGTGCCATGCTAAATGTGCAGTTTTTGCATTTCCTTTTCACCTCATGATAGCAGGACGTGCACTCGAACAATTTTCATTCTCTATGAGTGTATAGCAAGTCCAACACAACAGACAGACAACCTTTGCTGCTTCTGCTGTTAACTTGCCTTTGATTCCTCCCACATTTTCCTGTCATCTAGGTGCCACTTATGCTCAATTCCATTATAATTACAATGGGCCGTATTACGTATGTGTGCCAACCAGTGAGCAGGGTTTACCTCACTATGTGCATGTGCTGTGCTTTCTGAAACTAGTGCACTGACTAGGAGAACTTCTGAGCTGAATGTATGTGCTTTATACAGTTCAATCACACAAAAACAAGCACAATGCTCTTCTCTGAAGAAGCACCCCTGTATTTCTGGCTTGGTATACTACTACTTCTGTGAATTAGTTCAAAGTCTATTACACAAGCTTTATTTTGGTTATGGTAGTGGTATTTTTGGCCATCCAGTTCATATTGTTCTACCAATGACTCTGTTTGTTCTCTTTCTCCCTCCATCAATTCTAACTCCTATATTACTTAACAAGGCTGTCCATATGCTGATTGTGAAGTGCTATTAGCAAATCATCATTCTTATTGTGAGTTTGGACATTAGGGGATCATGAGATTAGCAACATATAGGGAATGGCCAATAACCATGTGGGTTGCAGCATGAAGAGATGGATATGTTGCTGATCTGCATGCTAAGTTTCCTGGTGGTGCTTTTCAATCACCGGCTGCACATACACCACCAGTGCCAGTAGTGGTGCTGAATATGTTGGGTCATTGTTATTACTGATCATTGTTGTGGTAATTCCGATAACAGCTGCATTGTCTCATGTTATGTTCATTTGCAGGATCTAAGTGTAATGCCATCATAGGAGCAAGTGATAGATAGAGCTGTTGCTTCTTAAACCCAGCTCCAGTATTGCAATGTTACACACTGATGGATTGTCTGGTGTTGGGTAGACTAGGCCTACTGCTGTTCCCAAGCTTCTTGTCAAAGTTACAATTTTGCTTCTATGTTATCATAGTTGGTCAGTAATCTAGGACGACTGGGTATCAAAGGCCTCATGAAAATTAACCATAGATGGTGCCGGGAGGGTGGAAAATAGTGGTTAGCAACATTGAAAAATGAATATATTTATCAATTGATTACTGCAAATCTGAATTTCTGGTCTAGAAAAACCTTTTCCAAAACTCCCAATTTTCCTAAATGGGCATTAACAGAAGACGTGTAAATGCAAGGAATTACTGGCCAATATGCATGATGTTTCATAATTTTTCTTGACTTTTTACCTGGTGTGGTATCTTGCCCACAGGGTGGCAAAGGTAGTTGGATTTCTGTAATAAAAAAATACTCTCAGCAAATTAATTATTTCACCAAAGAACTGGTATGGGGTTGAAGCTGTGAGACTGTGCCTGCCACTTGAGAAACAAGAGGTTTGATAGACTTAATTTTAGTTTGATGCAAACAACTTGCTCATAAGTCCATTTACTTTTTTGCAACTGAGTTAGCTAATCAGGACCTACTGCAGTAACGATCAAAGTGTAGGACTTTGTGCCATATCTTTTGGAACGAAAGTCATTCATGAAATACAGAACTGAGATGTTAACAGTTCCAATCATGAGAGTGAAGTAGTATTCTGTGTTAGCCTTTGCTAAAACATTTGGCTCCCTGGGCCATATTTACAACAAAATGGCACAAGGCAGTTCAGCAAGTGACCTTGCATTCCTACCCTCCACCTCAGAGCAAAGGCTAAAATGCTTTGGGGCATATTTATACTCCGTTTGCACCGGAATTGCGTCGGTTTTTTTGACGCAATTCCGACGCAAAACTAACTCCATATTTATACTTTGGCGTTAGACGCGTCTAGCGCCAAAGTCCATGGAGTTTGCGTCATTTTTTAGCGTGGACACCTACTTTGCGTTAATTATATGCAAGGTAGGCGTTCCTGTCTAAAAAATCGACTCCGAGGCATGTGCGCCGTATTTACACTCCCGGGCAAAATTCACGCCCGGGAGTGGGCGGGTCAAATAAAATGACGTACGGCCGCTTTTGCGCCGTTTTTTAGCGCCTGGAAAAGGCAGGTGTTAAGGGACCTGTGGGCTCGGAAGGAGCCCAGAGGTGCCCTCCCATGCCCCCAGGGACACCCCCTGTCACCCTTGCCCACCCCAGGAGGACACCCAAGGATGGAGGGACCCATCCCTGGAAACTTAAGGTAAGTTCAGGTAGGTATTTTTTTTTTTTTTTTTGGGTGGCATAGGGGGGGCCTGATTTGTGCCCCCCTACATGCCACTATGCCCAATGACCATGCCCAGGGGACATAAGTCCCCTGGGCATGGCCATTGGGCAAGGGGGCATGACTCCTGTCTTTGCTAAGACAGGAGTCATTTCTATGGGGGTTGGGCGTCGAAAAAAGTGGCGCAAATCAGGTTGAGGCGAAAAATTTGCCTCAGCCTGACTTGCCCCATTTTTTGGCACCCAAGCTCCATATCCCCCTACGCCGGCGCTGCCTGGTGTACGTCGTTTTTTTTCACGCACACCAGGCAGTGCCGGCGGCTAACGCCGGCTAACGTCATTGAATAAATACGGCGCCCGCATAGCGCTTCAGAATGGCGTTAGCCGGCGCTAATTTTTTTGACGCAAAACTGCGTTAGCGCAGTTTTGCGTCAAAAAGTATAAATATGGCCCTTTGTGCTTACAAAATACAGACCATTTCTGTCCTCACCTCCTACGCTGGCACCCTTTTGGCTGCCTAGCCCCAATGCAGCCACCCTTGCACCATGGTCTGCGTTGCATGCAGGATTGTTTTTGTGCAGGAAGGGACACTTTCCTGCACAAAAATAATCGATGGAGACATTTTCTTTTTCTATGTATAGAGATATGAAAAAAACTAGAAGTATAGACATTTCTTCTTGTCATACCTCCCCTTGGGAGGCTTATGGTTTTGACACATTCCCATACAGAGCCTTGTAAATATGGGAATGTGCCAAAATGCCGATAGAAGCCCCCCTTGAAGCAGAGTAAGGCAAGGCAGGGCAAGGTGCCGAGTAAGAAAGCACAGCTACTTGAGCTGCCTTGCCTTCTTCCATATGGGTCCGCACTCTGTGCCGCCAGAGCGCCAAGGAAAGTGACGCTCCAGTAGCGCACGGGGCTTGTAAATATTCCCTCTGTGTTTTGATTAGAATATTATCCATTACGTAACAAATGGAACACATCTGTAGATGATCCGCCATGGGCGATATCATGTATAATATCCCCTTTCTGACATCTTTGTTCTATTACTCAGGGAGCACACAAAATGTTTTGTTTTTATTTAGCAATAGAATATAATGCTATTTTGCACTCATACCCAGAAGGAAAATAATGTAATACTGTTTTGGGCTCACACTCAAAAGAAAAAAAAATGACTAGACAAAGGAGCCTACAGAGCAAGGCATGCAGGAACCCCATTGTAAATAAAGTTATGTTGTGCGTCACATCGAAACTGTTATGTAATGAAATGTCATTATCTTACAATCCCCACTTACCCGAGGTTTATTGATGAACAAATATATGTATATTTCCGTTTTAGCATCCATCAAGTGGAAACAGCAGCACAATCCCAGGCACTGTGGCCAACCCCCTCTAATCACCCAGTGCCACAGCAGGAGTTGGTTCTCAACAGCAGTTGACAAGAAATAACCTACTCGTCACAGTCACTACATGATATATTGCACTCCAAAAAAGCAAGGATGTGAACACCTCCATCAAGGTTTACAGATAACTCTTCAAGAGCAAAATACCAAGAAAAAACACTTGCTTTGTTTTCACCATGCACAAGAAATTTGGATGATTACCACTTTACAGCAGAGGAGTTTCAACTTGTGCAAAATGTCTACTTAATTGGAATACCTTCTTCTGGCTAATTGGTAAGTGCTACCTCTTTGAGTAAATTTATAGTTGAGCTCCTACACTATAGCTGCGTATAGTTGAGCTCCAACACTATAGCTGCGTAAAGGACACATAGGAAATGTCTTCAGTGAGCTTGTATGTAACGTTGCCAATGTAACTGTTCCTTGGGTGTCTTCATCAGATCACCTCGCAAGGAAGAACTGCACAGAAAACGCACTTGGATGAGGTACGTGCTTTTGGGGCTGTAGGTGGAGCGTTAAGGCCCCAGTGGTGCCAGCCGGCTTTCATTTCCTGGGGGAGCTAGCATTGCTCCTGCAAGAAGGGAGCTGCTTTAAATTACAGCTCTGTGCTTGCGGTAGCAATGTTTTTGTCTCTTCTCTGCCCACATGCCAGCAGGCAGAGAAAGAGATGAAAACTGTTTGACAGCTCCCGTATTCTTGAAAGCAAACTTTTGTTTGCTTTTGCTTCGTGGGAGCTTACAGCTACCTCCCAAGGTTGGACTCCTCGGGAGGTAGCAGGAATGGCCCTGGGAGGTGGTAGTCCCCATGGCCATAGATGGCTCCAAGAGGCCACTGAGCCCCCTTCCATCTTTTGAAATTTGCCCCAGGGAGGATGTGATCCCCAGGGGTCTGTGACGGACCTCCTCCTGATTACATCTAGAAGCTCCAGGGAGGTGGTTGTCCCCAGGACCCCCCCCCTATTATTTTTATATTATCTTGCCACTGGAAGGTGGTGGTCCCCAGTGCCATGCATCCCCGGTATACTTAATTAGCATAGCCCCGGGAGTTGGTGATCCCTAGGGCTTTTGAAAGCCCTAAGAGGGGGACACACGCACCCTTCTCCTTTTGATTGCCCAAACTGCCCCAGGGCCCAGGCCCACTTGGAAGCACCATTACAGAGAAATGCAATGTTTGCTGTGATTTAAAAAAAAATACTTTTAAGCCTTGAGAAGGTCTGAGGAGGCCCACTGGACCAAGGCTATTGGCTTAAGGTATACATACCATGCTCTGCCCTCTATTCTTGAAGCCGAGTCTCAAATAGGTTGCCAACAATTTCTCGTTGAAGTGTTGGCAGCTAATCAGATCTCTGCACAAAATGTATTTGCGAAGCCATTGCGCCTCTAGATATAAAAATGTGGTTTTCCTTTAATATTTCAAAAACTACTGAACAGATTTACACCAAATAACAAAAACACTCTTTCTGGACCATTACAGAACTCATGGAAACTTCTAAATTGTCATTAAAAATACAAATGAAACACTATCACTCAAATTATTGAACAAAAAACTGTGCATGGTGGGGTATGAGTTATAGTTACTTTAGGGTTTAGTGTTGGAGTTATAATTACTTGAAAGAACACTAACTATAACTGCCGAATTTCTATGGTTTTGTATGAGTACATTTAGAACCTAACTATTGCATCCCTGTATCCTTTGGTTTATTCAGTGAATATATATATATATATATATATATATATATATATATATATAAGATTCCTTCATTAACAAAGAAATGAGACGCATTCATGGCTGCAATGGTATATGGCATTTAATCTTGGAAGCTGTATCAAGAGTCCTAATGCATTTTGGTCTCAAACAAAGTCCAGCAATCTGATTATATATATATATATATATATATATATATATATATTATCTAGTGGCCATCACTACTAATGATATTATAGTTAGTACCATGTTTACCATGTTTCCATATATAAGGTGTTTTTTGTTTTGCCTTAATCTGTTTGACAAATCTTCACAATCTTTCAAAACAAAGTGCCCCAGTGATTTTTGATGTGCACGGAAAGATGTGGGGTGATCCGAGAGGAGCCCAAGAAAATGGGGGGTCAAAAAAGTTGCACTTCCCAAGTTAATTCCCAAAGGCCCTTAAGGCATACCTACATCCCGAACCACTGGAGGGAACTACACCAAATTTGGCAGAAGGCTAGCTTTCCGTACGCAGATTACGCTTTCACTTATTTGGTGTAAATCTGTTCAGTTGTTTATGAGAAACTTTAAAAAATCCAAATTTGAATGTCTGAGGTCCCCAATAAATAACAAATATTTCAGTTTTTTTTGTGAATGCGCATGAATAGAAATGCTGCAATTGGCTGGCGACAACCTGGACAGAAAGTTGTGCCACCATTTCATTTCATGGGAAAGGGTTCCTGGGGCTGAAAAATAAAATGAAAAGTAGCATAAGGGGTCAGGGTGGAGGTACCCTGACCTCAAGAGTATTAATTAGGGGTGTTTGAGGGTCAAATTATGAGTTTAAAATGATCTTTCAGCATGCGTGACATTCACGATTAATCAAGATTAATCAAGATCATTCACGAATAAGCAAAGAAATTTAAACAAATATTCACAGCCTCCTTCATATACTAATTTATTCATTCATACATGATCCACAGAGAGATCCACTTAGACACTTATGTACCCACTCACAGACCCACTCAGACCCTCAAGCACCCACTCACAGGCCCTCTCAGACACTGATGCACCTACTCACAGACCCACTCTGACCCTCAAGCACCCACTCACAGACCCACTCAGACACTGATGTTCCCACTCACAGGCCCACTCACACACTGAGGCACCCATACACTGACCTACTCAGACATTGACACACCCACCCACAGACCCACTCAGACTCTCATACATCTACTGACAGATGATCTCAGACCCAGAGACACCCTCTCACATGTATTCTCACATGAAGAGAGACAGACCGTTCGGCTGTGCATGGTGCAGGTTTGGTGGTTATGGGGGTTGGCTGCAGGGCCTAGCCACAGGCCAGGCCCTGTGGCCAACTACTGCCATGTACGGCCAAAGGCTGTGTGTGGTGCTGGTTTGGGTGGTTATCAGAGGTTGGCCACAGGCCCTGTAGCCAACCTCAACTGTGCACGACCAAGGGCCGTGCACAGCAGTGGTTGGATTAACGAACAGTAATAAAAACCACTATACATTAGAAAAACATAGAAATTCACTGAAAAAAACAAAGTTTACAGGGATGTTATAGTTAGTAAATAGAATTTAAAAAACTGAAATTCACTGCTTTTAAATGTACAAAACCATAGAAATGTACTTGTTATAGTTAGAATTATCTCAAGTAACAATAACTCGTGCCCTAAAGTAACTATAACTCATGCCCAACCATGCGCAGTTTTTTTGTATAATTTTTGCTGCAAATATTACATTCATATTATCAGTGATGTTATCAAAGATGTCATGAGTGCTGTAATTTGTGAGGTAATTAGCAGTGCATGGCGGGGGAGAGTGTTGGGGAGAGTGTTATAGTTACTTAAGATGCCTCTAACAGGTGAATTTCTATGCTTTTGTACGTTAAAAAACTGAGCCTAACTATAACCCTGGTGAATAAATATATATATATATATATATATATATATATATATATATATATATATATATATATATATATAGATAGATAGATAGATAGATAGATATACATAGATATATATATATATATATATAGATAAGAAGGAATATATATGTATATATCTATATATATATATATATATATATATATATATATATATATATACACATACATATAAATATATTCTATCCAATGTGACTCCAAAAGGGCCCATTGCCGGGGGGTGAAGTGTAACCTGGCGGGGCACTCCACTCTGGCAAGTAATATCCACAGAGCAAACAAAGGAAATACGCTCACTCAGGTAGAAAGTGATAACAATGATTTTTGCTTTGAATTTCGAAATCCTTGCTGTCGCTTTCTTCCTGATTGAGGGTATCTCCTTTGTTTGCACTGTGGATATATATATATATATATTGTATATGGATAGATATAAAAAAGTCAAGCAACACAAATATCACTGCAGGAATATAATGAATACATTTGTATTTTTTAAAATTTTTGGAACGTGATGCTGGGTTTATAGGGAAAAGACGTTCAACATATGTTTGTTGTAATTACGTTTATATAAATACTTAATGAATAAATACAACTTTTATATGATTATTTAAGTTTGTATTTGAATATTATATTTAAAGTTGCATGAGAAATTCTTTTAAGAATTATATTTTTATTGTTTTAATATGTTATGTATTATTATTGATATACTTATGATTTATTATAATGGGGATATTTGTATTTTTGTATAAATATTATATATTAGTTTTTCTTTTTCAAATATTTTTTTTCTTCAAATTATTGAGTTATATTGTAATTTTTAATTTGCATTATATGTAGTATGCAGTAAAAACAATTCTTGATTTTTATTAAAACAATTTCAAAAAATATGTTAATAAGTTTATTTTTAAGAATAAGTGGTTTAAGTGTAGTTTTTATGTAAACTCATTTTTAATGTTAATTTATACTATTTGGGGTTTTGACACTGTTTTAGTAATAGTAGCATTTGTTTATGCTGTTGTAGAACTTGAAGTGAATAGTATAGATCTTTGTAATGCTTTACAAAATGTGTATATTAATTTAAAACAAATATTTACTTAAAATATTTTTTAAATAAAATGTAATATTGATTCCATTCTCAATATTGGCTTTATGGCCCTCATTACGACCCTGGAGGACAGAGGTATTTTGCAGAAAAGTACTGCCGACAGGCTGGCAGTACTTCTCCCCAAAATACGAAATTGGCAGTTTGGCTCAAGCCAAACCGCCAATCTACCACTCCATCCGCCAGGGAGGTAACAGCCGCTGGCCTGGAGACTTATGACCATGCTTAATGCCATGGTTTTCGTGGCTTTCTTGCCACCACGAAAACCATGGCGGTAAGCACTATCAGTGACAGAGAATCCCTTCCCCGTCACTGATAGGGGTCTCCCTTTCCCCTCCCTAGAGTCCTTCCCCGCCCTCCCCGTCCCACTCCAAACCCCTGACAGACATGCACATTCATGCACCATCATACACACGCATACACATACTCATACCCACATTCACCCACGCATGCATACATCCATTCACACACACCTCCACACACACTTACATACATACAAGCACCCATGCATTCACAAAACTTGCATGCACACTCACAACCATGCATGCACACACGCATTCCACACACCACTCACCCGCATGCACACACACAAACATACACCCACACCTCCACACACACACACAAAACCCCCACACCCTTCCCCTGTCGGAGCACCCGACTTACCTGATTGCCGGGGATCCTCTGGCAGGAGACAGGACGGGGTGCTGCTGCCAGCAGCAGCATCCGCCAGCAGAACACCACCAGGCCGTATCATGTGTCATGGCGCACGGTCTGCTGTCTCTACGGTCTGCAGTGGTCTGCTGGCATGGCACTGCTGCTGGCAGCAGCGCCACCTTGCTACCGTCCGCCACCATGGCCGCAGCTGGAATTCCGCCTTCCCTCTGACGGAATTCTGGCTACGGTCATAATATGGCGGTCGGCAGTTAGCCGCGGCGATGGTATTTTGGTGGTCGTCGACATAACAACGTCATAATGAGGCCTATATGTTTCGAAACATGCTGTCACATTTTTCTACAATTAATGATACATCATTTAATAAATATAGTTTTTAATATGCTATGTTAAACATAGAGAAACAAATATTAATTTTGATTCTTTTGAATGGTATCATTTTGTTTTATTTTCTTAATTATAAAGAAAAATAAAATGTTTTACTGCAAAATATTTTATACTATTATTGTTATGTTGGTAATAGTTTACTGTATATTTAGTTCCTTGTTTTAATGTTTTTTTAATGTATTTATTAGTAACATATCTAGTGTTTATTTGTGTTTATTTGAGTAATTTTAATTATTATTTCCTTATTACTAGTAGTAGATGATATACTAGTAATGTATATAATCTGTAAGCTATGCTATTCAATTGTAATAATTTGTTTTTCTTTCATATAAATTAATTATTTTTTATATTAAATTATTTTTATTTGGCTCTGCAAATATAGTAAAAGAGTTGTTATAATGAACTGTGGTATGTGAGATCTGATCTCTTTAGTGTCAAACGCCTTATCCAACTTAGTTTAAATTGGAGTGGGAATAGTAAATGTGACATCTTTAGCACCCAACACATCCCCACAAACAGTTAAGATGTGAGGGTGAATAGTAAGTATGACCACTTTAGTGTCCAGCACATTACTCAAAATAGTTTACAGTGGAGTGGGAATAGCAAATGTGAACCCTTTAATGTCCATCATCATAACTAAAGCATCATGTGGTAGCACACTGTCATTGATGGACAGCACAATTTCCATTGAAATGGCCTCTAATTATACACAACATACAATTTTCTGGAAAAACAATGTTGCCCACAAATGATAATATGTGGAAACTGGGTTTCAGTGAATATGTATCATTTGTGCATTGCCAACTAATGTCTTTATTTGTTTTGATCAAATTAAAATATTTGCTTCCATCACACTTCAGAATTACACAAAATGTGCACAGTTTTTGCTTTTCTTGCTGCTAAATGTGTACAGTTCATTTACATGCATTTAGATTTTGGTGCTGATTATGAGTTCGTCGGCCGGAAACTTCCATCTGCCAAACTCCCAACGGGAAGGTCGCCGTGGTGCTGGCGACCTTCTCGTCAGCCCCATTACGACTTTCCCACTGGGCTGACCGGTGGAAAAAAAGGTTTCTGACAGTCAGCCAAGTGGGAAACGTGCTGCAGCACTGTTGCCAGCTCATAATAGAGCAGGGGGTACCAGCAGGCTCGAAATGCACACTGTCTGCACAGCAGACAATGGCATTTTGAGGTTGCTGACCAGGGGAACCCCTGCACTGCCCATTCCATGAGCATGAACAAACAAACACAAATGATGGACGGAATGCGGAACAAATCAAACATTCGCCCCTGTCACAAATATGGGTTTAATCCCCCATTTCTTTAGCTCACCATGCCACCCCAGTTTGGACAGTCTTGGCCTTGTTCTCCAGGGGAATAGTCCAGCCCAAACTGCCATGCCAGGTCCTCACTGGACCAGAAACAATCACCGTGGGACTAGTTTCAGGGTATCACCCATTATCAGCCAGCTTGAATCCCGTGGCATGGTGAGCCCGGGACCCACGTCTGGGCATACCCAGCGCACTTATGGCAACAAAAGAAAACAAACACAAATGATGGTTGGAGTGCAGAAATAATCAAACATTTACCCTCAGTCACAGATCTGGGTTTTAATCCATCATCTCTTTTGCTCCCCACGCCACCCCAGTCTGGACCCAGCCATATGCAAATCAGTCTGACGGAATGCGGAACTAATCAAACATTGCCATGGGCATGGGCAGTGCAGGGTCACCCCTGTGTCCCCCTGCACGGGCTCTTGTTGGGCTGAGAACAAGGTTGTAATCAGAAAGGTGGTGCTTAACTCAGCTGATTACAACAAGGACCGCCTTAAGACCATTGGGGTTACTGATCCTGGCAGGGACGGTGGTAGGTCTGCCCGCTAACCTTGTAATGTGGCAGCTGCACTGTCATAGCTGCAGCAGTCGGACCACCACAGCAAACCTGGCGGTCTTCAGACTGCCAGCCTGGTAATAAGGCCCTTTATTGTGTGTTACAAAACAATTACATCCTACAGCCCTTCCTTTGACACTTGTGTACCTAAACAAGATTGTCACATAATTAACTTTGCTTCTGATTCACCATCTGCAAAGTGAGAGGAGTTTTAGACACATTTCACCATGTTAAAAAAATAAGCAGAATTTTGGGCCTGAATATGAGTTTGGCGGTTCCAGGACCGCCATGATAGCGGCGGTCTGATCACCATCGAGTTGGTGGTCGCACCACCATATTATGATGCATGCAGTTCCATAGACCAAAGTCCGCTGCATTCCTGCCGGCACTGCCAGTCAGTGCAAATAGGCCAAAGAGGCTGTCAGAGGCTGTCAGAGCCACTGTTTCCGCCGGACAGATTGTGATGTTGCCTGAAATGACTGCGGTGGTCCAATCACCATGTCCCAGCTGGTGGAAACGGAGGCAGATGATGCAGGAACTCAGCTGTAGGCAGCGTCACACATCCTGTGCTGCCATGGAGATGATCCTTCATGTCCTGCTGCTGGTGATAGATGGAGCCTGTAATCAATACCACAGTGGATGCAACTAACAGTAAGACAAACACCTACCTGTGTCCCCAAACACCACAACAAATTGACACTCCGCCATCGACCAGATATGGGAGCTGTGCTCCGAGTGTAATCTTGTGAGTCCTTGGTTGGAGATGTACACAACATGTGACCCAATCACAGCCCCACGATGCCCCCTTTGGGCAGGTCACTGACACGACACTGCCACACTCTAGAAAACCACACATGTTTGCACATCCCAATTTCAGGTACAGTGAAGTGTACATAACATTGTGTCATCAGCAACACCATCTCAACATCACATCTACTAAATGAACTGGCGGGTGGGGTGAGGTGACAGGGGAGGACTTGGACATGGAAGTGATGTGTTGGGATGTGGGTGGGGTCCTTTTGGTTTTGGGAGAGGGGGTTTCACAGGGCTAAGGGCACAGTCAAACAGGAAACCTTCTTTAGGAAAACAGGTAGGGTTTGCAGAAAGGATTAGGCGTTGGGAGGTTGGGGAAGTGCTTGTCTTGGCTTTGGGTGTTGTTGCTGCTGGTTTGTGTCTGATGTGTGCCTGTGTTTGGGTGGTGCCTGTTGCCTATGTGAGTCTGGGATTTGCATTTCTTAGTGGCCTGTGAGGTGGAGAAGGTGGCTAAGGTGGGAGTGGTGTCTGTAGGTGTTGAGGTGGTGTCTGGAGATATGTTGTGTGCAGTGTGTGGATGTGTGGTGTGTGAGCCAGTGGGTGTTGGGGTTGTGTCTGGGGTATGGTGTGTCTGGTGTTTGTGTCTGTGGGTGTTGGGGTGATATCTAGGGGTATGGTATGTATGGTGTGTGTGTTTGGGTGGTGTCTGGTGATATGATGTGTGCAGTGTGTAGATCTGTCAGTGTTGGGTGGTGTCTGGAGTTATGGTGTGTGTGGTATGTTGGTTTGTGGGGGTGGTGTCTAGGGGTATGGTAGATGTTGTGTATGTGTCTGTGGATGTTGGGGTAGTATCTGTGTGTATGGTTGGTGTGGTGTGAGGGTCGGTTGGGATGGGGATGGTGTTGGTGAGAATGGTGGGTGGGGTGATCTGTGTGAATAGTTGTTGAGCTCTTGCATGTCAGTGTGTCTTATAGTGCCTGCGCATATGTGTGCTGCTTGTATCTGTTGTGGTGGGTGTGTGGGGATGTGTGTGTGTGCTTGGGGCAGGTGCGGGAGCAGGAATATTGGAAGGGGAAGAGGTAGGAGGTGGGGGTAGAATTGTGGGGGATGGAAGGCTGCCATCAGTGAGGCCTCATGTGCATGGGCCTGTACCATGTGCACAGCACACAGGACAGGCTGGTGTACAAGAGGCCTGAAACAACAGTTTTCACTGTCAGTGCCCTCTCCTGAATGTGCCCGATCTCAGAAGTGCAAAGAAGGGTCCGACCTGGCTGACCAGGCTGACCCTACTTAGCACTTCCAATATTTGGCGCATTCAGGAGTCCGCAGTTCATGGGCCTCCGCAGAATTCCACTGAATTTTTTTTTAACTCCACGGAATTCTGCAGAGTCGGACCCCGTGAACTCTGCCAGGCCTACAAATATCCACATCACAATGAATAAGCAAGCTCCAGGGGAATCATTGTCTTGATTGATACCCGACTCTGATTGTGTAAGTAAAAGCCAGTAGTCCACTGAATGGTGTAGAGGCTCAGGGATTCTCCAGTACCTGTAGAAGGCCTTTAACATGTTGTGCAATGGGAAGGTACATCGCTGTGCCTTTTTGTCATGCAAACACAGATTACCATGGGTTCATGAATGTACACAACCACATATGAATGCCACATTCCTCCAAGTCACTCCCTGATGCATGTCAACAATTAAGTAATGACCCTTCACCATTTAACAAGTGATGCACACTTTGCCAAATGATTCTACATCAATGGCATGGAAATGTACATTGTGAGTCAAAACTGTAGTCCTACTTGTAATTTCTTTCTTTGCTTCTGTATTTGTACAATGCCAAATTACATGGAGTGACGGGTGAGGGTATGTTTGAGCCACAAAGCAAATGTGACACACTCCTGTCTGTGGCACTGCATGAACTGTAGGCCCATCACATAAGCCCAATTCCTAACACATGTTGGCATGCACATATATGTGAGGGAATCAGACATCCGCCTGTGAAGACAGGTAGACCATGCATGACACAGCAGCGAAAATGATATGGCAAAAATGGAAGGTACACATGCTAACATATGGGCACAAATTATGATGCCAAAAGTGATGTTACCAAAATCATGACAATGGACATTCACTACTTACCAAGGGAAAGTATTTCTCTGTGATTCCACCCAAAGGGCAATGTATGCTCTGTCATATGTATGATGGCCACCTTCACATAAGAAACAGTAGTGAGGCACCAGCACTCGTTACACACTGAAGACAAACGACCTGTGGGGGACAGATGCCAATATACTCACTTGAGCAGACATGTGACTGAGTACAATGGTCTCTTATCTCAGGTTGGGCATTGTTGGGGCTGACACACTGAAGACAAGTGGACTGTTGGGTACAAATGATACCCACAACAAAAAACAACATGATCTGTTTGATTACCATACTCAGCTATATGTTGGCCCTGGAGAGTAAATTGGTTGTGGACTGCACACTGCTGTGTCCACGATCACTGGGCCAATAGGCAAGGCACACCAGTGTGCACCAACTTCCATACCTACATAAACAATTACTCATCTTGTGTGTCACACATGGCCCATCTTCAATCTTCAAGGAGAGATGACAGACTCTAACACATCAACTTGGCAATGCAACAGGAAGGAATATTCCCAGGACTCCCCCCCCTTGTAGCTGCTGTGCTCCCCTCAAGCACCCTTCAAGCTCAGAGTAGGCCACTGCAGAATCTAGGCCATCAGGGGGTTAGGCTCTGGTGTGAGCCCCACTCACATTGGGAGGATAACCTCAGTTGGACCTCCGCGATCTTCCAGGCCAAGCATCTCAGGTCCTCCTACCTCTTGTGACAGTGAGCACTCTGACAGGTGTGGATCCCAGGGTCAACACCTTCCATGTGATGACTCTCCAAATCCCTTTCTTCTGATGGGAGCTGAGCTGTATGGATGAAATACCAAATAAAAAGGTTAAAAATCCATCTTTTTTGGCCAACTGGTTGTTTAACACACGATTCAGAAACAGCAGGCACAATAATGTTGTAATTGTCAACACACCACAGGTGTAAAGCACACATGCTGATGAGTATAGGGACATAAATACATACTTTTAGAGTCATCTACAGATTAACCACTATGGTGTTCCTGCCCTACATTGACTAAGCAAGCCTACTGACACTAGGTAGCCCATTCTCAAGGAACATGTACTGTTATATGAGCCACAGTGAAGGTCAACTCCTTGGGCCTGACTGGACAGACACCTTTATATCCAGCCACATTGACTACCAGCATACAGTTTCTTAAGTCAACTACCATAGTACAGACAATACCCTAAGACATAAGTGACAATCACAGGGCTGACAAAGGGTGGCACGTAAAGGTCCTTCGCTGTGCATGTGTGGATATTTAGACTACCCAATGTAATCTCCTACCACTGCAGAGTGGGTTTATGTTGTAAGTACATGAAGCAGAGAACACATATTTTACCATTTGTGGCAATCCTACAGAGATGAGTCCAACATACTATGGTATGTTTGGTCTGATTGGTTTCATGTGACCATGCTAATGAGTCACATGTCATGCCCTCCCTGAATCACCCAACTTTCTGCATTGTAGGTTTGTCACTTCTGCGGTACACCTGTATTGCACAATATGACTTCTGGAAAGGTGACAATAGAACTGTAGGAGTAAGGGACCTGTGGACACACATTGACAAAGAGGCTCAGCTCAAATATGTTCTAGGTCAGGGAATTACATCAGGACCCATTCCTAATAGAGTCAATGTACAAAGGCCTTCAGGCCAGGTTTTGCCACTGAAGACTCATTTTGGCCACATCCAAGAATCTGCAGGTCTGCAGGGAGTGGGCCCGGTAACACAGTTGCATAGCCACAGTAACTCTACGCCAACCTGGTCTATGTCCCATGTGGTGAGAAACATTTGACAGGTACTGAACTTTGCAGGCTGAGCGTACAGCACCTACACAACACTAACATTTTCTTCGCTTTCATACCTGACAGTACATCATGTGCCCATCCTCTTTGTGGGTTCAGGGTTGTGTAGCACTCTGAAGGGCACAGTGAGGTTTACATGGTTCTCATATAACAGTTTGGCAAGGCCAGATGTGGGCTGAGTGATCTGTGAGACTATACACATTGTTAACAAGATCCACAAATAACTAAAACAGTATACATAGACAGCTCATGCTATAATGCACATACATGTCGTTTTACATTTACAAACATCATATCCAAAGATATGTTGTTGTATGGCTGTAATGTCCCCTTGCCTAGATATATGAATGCATAGTACACAACGCAATGGTAATATGAAGTATATAGAGTACTTGTCTCCACTACCAGCATCATGTTCATCCAATGTATATGGAATACAAAATGTGACAACAGGCACCTGAAAAGTCTCACTTGCACTAAGAGGCATATTTTAGCCTATGAGGAAGCAAAGGGTGGTGTTGAACAGAGTCAGAAATGCCTATGAGGTTCTTACCTGCTCCTCTGGTGAGCCATAGAGCTGACCATACAGGGGAAAGACCTCTTCAATGGGCATCTCCAGATCCTCAAGAGAGAAGGTAGGGGTCCTTTCACCTGCTTGGCCTGGCATGATTGTTTCCAGAGCCATCACACAGCATCTGAAGTGGTGGGTGTGTTGATGGCAGCTGTGTCAAAAGGCAAGTGAGTAATTTAGCAAAACACTATGTACATGCACACCACATACACTGTCATCATCATCATCTATAGCCACAACCATTGGCATGTGACTGTTACTGTCACCAATGTTAGCCGATGCCTGTGTCTACCGCGGTTGTGACCGCCCATAACACAGTCAACTTCCGCCAGCAATCGCAGGCGGTTCCTAATGTCAAGCGAACTAGGTCAGGCATACCTCATTTTGGTAGTTGTAAATACAGTATTGGGTCCTGTTAAATGCATCACAACATCAATATATGTGTCTGATAACCACAAACAAGTTAAAGCAGCCTTGTTGTGTAGGTTCTCCTACAAAATCACCAGTATAGTGTGTTACTAGTCACAGATTGCATATTACGGGACTGCACTGTCCACCGCCTGTGACAGTATTATTGACGGTTGCAACAGACTGCTAAAGTTCTAGGGACACATGATGAGCAGGTAGTTGGGTGATGCCCAAATCCAGGTTATTAAAAAATGTGTACACAACCAGGAAACTCACATTTGGCCCTTGAGTAGTTGACAGCTTTGATATGTAATGGGTGTAATGTTTACCAGTCAGTAATGCTTTATCACGTGATTCTGGTCTATTCTTCATGTATTTTGGTGTGGACACAGTGACTAATGCTCCAATTGATTTAATTCCAAAAATGGGAACCCTGGGAGAGGGAGGCGGCAACAAGCTCCAGTATCCTGTCCCTTGCCAGACCTTCAAACAACGGAAGAACATCACATCATCTACAGTTCCGTCCTAATGGGCAAACTATTGTGGATTTAAGTCGTCAGTTGGAGCCAGATCTGATGCCTGAAAACACCAATCCAACATGCATACCACCCATTGTTAATGTCATGGAAGTATTACACTTCCTGGCCACAGGGTCCTTCCAATAAACAGTGGCCATATCTGGTGGAATGTCCCAACCCATGTTCAGTGGTATGTTAGGAGACGTGCTAATGTAATGATGAAACATATTGACAGCTGTATCATGTTCCTCAGACATGAGGATTTAGCCAATGTAAAGGTTGACATCTATGGTTTTGTTTGCCTCCCACATGTGGTGGGAGCCAATGATGCCACCCATATTGCCCTGGTGCCACTGCAGGCAAGTGAACAAGTCCATCACAACAGGAAGCATTCATATTCTATCAGCGTGAAAGTTGTCTACTTGTCAGTTCTCCTAGGTATAGACCATGATTTCTTTGTTATGCGGAACAGCACCATACCCTAGCTGATGTGACAACTGCAATCAGAGAGGGCCTAGATTGTTGGTAAGTCACATCTACCCTGTGTTTGTGGGTGAAATGTCAGGTGTTACAATCATGAAGTGAGCGACTTATTGTGGCACTTATGCCTCATTCCAAAACAGGAGACTTTGGCTTTTGGTTGTTAACACCGCTGAGGAATCCGACTATGTCAATGAGGCCCATGGAAGAACACAGCAGCGGTAGAGTGGGCTTTTGGGCTCCTGAAGGCCAGATTTCACTGTCTGGATAAGACTGGGGGAGCCCTCTTCTACTCACCTGGAAAGGTGTGTCAGTTCACCGTGGCATGCTGCATGCTCCATAACATTGCCCTGCAGAAGAATATTTGTTACATCCCGGAGGATGGGTAACTGGGGTGCGACTGAGTGAGAATCCTGAAATGCCAAATGAAGATGATAGCAATGAAGAGGAGGACCTAACTTGTGACAAGATCTCATCGACAGCTTCTTCTCATGAATGTAAGTATGTCATGAGATGTCATGACTTTTAGTGTACAATAAACTTTAGCTGTGTCAATGTGAAGAGTATATTTTTGGTAATAGGGAGCTGATGGTCAGGCAAAATCTGCCAAAGGTTTTTTGATGAGGAAGCTTTGCACACAGTCACATTTTGATGATATTGCTTTGTTCATGTCAGATGTTTCTAATGGACTTTGTTCTCCTGACATTTGCTGTGTGACTTCTGTCATATGTATTTTTCTTAACTAAGCTGCTTGTTTTGCTCTTTGTTCAGGTACCATTCACCATGAGATTTTCATTTGGGCATTTCAGAATTGTGACATTGGCAGGTACATCGTACTGTTAGGACATACAAAGTGGATATGGATTGTTCCTAGGAATGTATTTCACAACTTTTGGGTGTAGAAGACCTGAGTTATGACAGCTTGCACGGAGATAGGAAGTGCAGAAAACTCTGTTGGGCTGGTTCATTGTTTGGTGGTCATGATGTTTCATGTATGTCATCATGTGGTCAGTAAAATTGTGTTATAGGCCAAAATCATGTCAGTTCCCCTTCATATTGGCTTAACACTCATTTTGTCTGAACTGTTTGTAGCTGTTGATATCTTTCATTATGGCCAAAAGGCCTGTGGCACATCACTGACATTAGTTTGTGTCATACCACCAGATGCAGTAGTACTAGATTGTAATGATCCTGTAATCAGGGACAGTTGTACTGCCATCTGTCTGGTTGCTGATGTAAATGAGGTGTGCTTTTGAGAGTGAGGGGATATGGCTCCAGCTGATGACATCAATCAAATCCATGTTTGCCTATTTAACAGGTCATTTTATGATATGTCCATTCCTACAATGTTCTTGGGGTCTGTACCAGTATAGTTGGTGGCCTACACAGTTTGATATGGTGATGTCCAAATTTCTGTGTTTCTGACATCTTCACAGCCTATGTGCTGAACTTTATAATAAACCCTCTTCTTAAACAAGACACTTGAATGTAGGTGTTGATGTGTAATGGTTGTAATCCTGAACTGGACACATTGTACATGCAACATATCTCTGCAAGCATCTTTATCTTATGGCTCACATGATCTTACATATCTACATAGGTACATTTAAATTTTAAGACAGCAGACAACGAGTTTGTGCCTGGTGAATTTATTACAGTGCTAATATAGAAAAATAATTTGGGACAAAAAGAAACAATAATGTACAGTGAAGGAGTCAGCTATAGTGAATGAAATCATTGGAGTAGATGCCACACAGTCCAAAATCCAGAGTACTCCACCCATTGGAGCTAGAATGTGGTACAGGATCAGCCAATTGAGTGTAAGTGTGACACACAAAGGAGGGCATTAAGGAAGAGGTTTCTTGCTAGCAGTGGTGGGTGTCTTGCCATCTGCACCTCCTGGATTCCTGCACAGATGTCCATGCTTGCAAGGGGAGTGGTTAGCTGCAGCAGAGACAGGGGTGTCTGATGGTGGTTGCGCCTTTGTTAGGCCCTCCCTTCTTGTGGCTGCTGTAGATGAACTTGGCCTTGAGCAATATGGCTCACAGGAAGGGGTGGATAGTGGTTGTAAAGCAGTGTTCAGGGTTATTTGGAGGTCCCTCAGCACCCCTGTTAGGGTGTCTATGTTTGGACTGTGGACATTTGATTTTTGGATCATGTCCCTCTGCTGCTGATTCATTTCGTAGAGTTCAGTTAACACCTGGCCTTTCATGCCTTAGGACTCCTGATCGACACCCAAGATGTGGCTGATGGTATCCAGGTCGACAGCAGCCCTAGTGGCCTCACTCTGCTGGCCCATGTCATCCCTCCCATGCACCTTATCCTCAGGGGCCTGTGCCCTCTCCAGCTAGGTCCTAGACCCTTAGTGTCAGGAGTGTTGGGTTGCACCTCGGGAGCCTGGACTGGGGTGCACAATACAGTTGGAATGGTGCCAGGTACACAGGTTGGGGGCACAATGTTGTCTGTGATATTGATGCAACAGAACTGGGAGGTGTCTCTGGGGCCACAGTGAAACTCACGGTTGTTGTTCGACCAGGTTGTCCAGATGTGCCAGGACCGTACTCCACATCCACAAGTCCAGGAGTGTTGTCATTACTGAGGGCATCATCCGGGGATGGAATGTGAGTCTGGTCAGTGGACGAGGTCTTTCTGGGGATGTGGCAGCTCGACCTGTTGAGTAGTAGGGTACATTGTTATTTGTATTAAGTGTGACATCTACCTTCAAAGGTTTTGTGTTACTGTAATGAGAGGCATGCGACCTTCTTAAGTGATAGGTTAGCCTATTATGCCATGTTCCCATGATTTAGGAGTATTTGACATGATGTGTGGAGCTTTCCTAAACTTTTAGACCCAAACAGCTCATTAGATGTGCTGATAAGTTGTACTTCATATGAGAGAAGGAAAATTATATCCAACAGTGAAGCCAACAGAGGCTAGGTGTAAAATTGACCATTCAGAGGCCGAATTGAGTGTAATACAGGCAAACACACAAACTTTGTGGTATCTATATCTGCAGCCATCATATGTGCAGTGTTGTGTCAATGTGTTTGCTGCTGCTACCAATTTGCTTAAGCAGCTTATGGCCTTAGGAATACTTGGTATACACACTTAGGGCCTGATTCTGATGCCCGCCCGCCAAGCGGGAACCGCCAGAAGACCGTACCGCGGTCGAAAGACCGCGGCGGTCATTCTGGGTTTCCCACTGGGCTGGCGGGCGACCGCCAAAAGGCCGCCCACCAGCCCAGTGGGAAACAGCCTTCCCACGAGGATGCCGGCTCCGAATGGAGCCGGCGGAGTGGGAAGGTGCGACGGGTGCAGTGGCACCCGTCGCGTATTTCAGTGTCTGCATAGCAGACACTGAAATACATAGTGGGGCCCTCTTACGGGGGCCCCTGCAGTGCCCATGCCATTGGCATGGGCACTCCAGGGGCCCCCAGGGGCCCCGTGGCACCCCCTACCGCCATCCTGTTCCTGGCGGGAGACCCGCCAGGAACAGGATGGCGGTAGGGGGTGTCAGAATCCCCATGGCGGCGGACGGAGGATTCTCAAGGGCAGCGGAAAGTCGGCGGTACACCGCTGACTTTCCGTTTCTGGCCGCGGCTGAACCGCCACGGTCAGAATGCCCAGCGGTGCACCGCCAGCCTGTTGGCGGTGCTA
The DNA here is from genome assembly GCF_031143425.1 of Pleurodeles waltl. Lineage (NCBI taxonomy): Eukaryota > Metazoa > Chordata > Amphibia > Caudata > Salamandridae > Pleurodeles > Pleurodeles waltl. The sequence continues at coordinate 1,225,892,422 of NC_090444.1, forward strand.
CCGCGGTCATTCGCCCTGGCGGTTTTTACCGCCAGGGTTAGAATGATCACCTTAGTAATTCCTGTTCTCAATGGTTTAATCTTGGATACCAAGTCAAAATGGATCTAGGTAGACAGACACGTCTCTAAATTGAGCATAATCTGTAAACTGCTCACTCCTATGTGAGTAAACTTCATTTGAGGGTTCTCATAACAATGTATTTGGGCATCTGCACACTGGGCTTGTGGTTGGAGTTAAAAAAACAAGGCAAATTGGGCTTGCAGTCAGGTAACTCCCTCTACTTCCCAACACTTGACAAATGGATTTCTCCCAGGTGAGTAAACTTCATTTTAGAGTTCACTAACATATATTTGGGCAAGTAGACACTGGGAGATGTAGCAAAAGCTGAGCTGTAAGCATGAAGAACATTGCAGTTTAGTGAAAGATTTTGTGCTGTAGCTTACCAGAGCCCACTACTTCTGGTGTTCCTGTCAAACCCTCAGGACGCAGGATAGCCAAGACTTTCTCCTCCCAGGGAAAGAGTTGTAATGGGGCAAAGGGAGGGCCACTGACAGTCTTGTTTGCCGCCATCTGTTAACTGGAGTTTAGGGAATGCACCTTGCCTCGCAGGTTGTTCTCCCACTTCCTAATGTCCTTCTTTGTGCGCAGGGTGGTGCCTCCAACATTCTCTCTGTCAACAATCCCTTGCCACAGTTCCATTTTCCTACTGAGGGGAGTGTGCTAGACATGGGCCCTAAATAATTGTGCAAGAGTGATGCATATCTTATATTCGATTTATGAAGGCAAGCAAGACAGAGTCCCCAAGTCTTAAAATGTCTGCCCACATCTTCATTGATTTGGTGGCAGCCTATAAGATCTTATCTCTTGGTCTGTCGGCTCCCCAGATACCTAATTTTCTCGAAATCTACTGAAACGATTTACACCAAATCACCAAAAACACTTTTTTGGGGGGAAACACTCTGTTCAATCATGTTTCGGTATCACTATTACATTTTCCTATTGAAAATTGCATGCGGGGTAAAAAAGGTTTTGGGAACCTCCTTTTTCTTGATCACCACTTGATAGTTCACCCCAAAACGTTTCATGAAGAAGCTGAGGTGGATTAACTTTTTTTTGGAATGTTTTATAAAAATTCTTCAAACAATGCCAACGTTATTAGCAAACCAAAAAATTATTTTCCTATAATTATAGTTATCTCAAGTAAATATGGGCCAAATGTACACAAATGCAATTTTGCATTTCTCAATTACCGACTTCATAGAAATCACTATTTCAGTGATGCAAAAAAATATGGACAGAGACACAGATTTCCTATTAGTGATTCCTACAATGTAGGAATCGCTATTAGGAAATCGGTATCAAGAAATCCCATTGCATTTTAGTCAATGGGGCAGTTCTGCAGTACCTAAATAGTAATTTCTTATTAAGAAATCACTATTTAGGGAAAACAAACCAGGGATGGCAAAGGGCAAAAGGCCCCCTTTGTGCACCCCAAAAATAAGGGTGCACCTGTAGAGCACACATATGCCCAAGTGGCACGTTTGTATTCTATTGTAATTAAAAAAAGAAAAATTGCACCTGGTTACCACCGACTTCAAGTTGGTGGTAACTGTATCTCCTAAAAGCACAAGTTGCATTTAGGAAGTGCTTTGTTCATCAGAATAAGAATCACAAATAAGTAATTTATATTTGCGATTTATTACAGGCCTTTGTACAGAAGAAACAGCCATTTTGCATTTCTTAACGGCCTAAAATACTGATTCAGATGGTTAAATGATACAAAAGGGCTTTGTATATCTGGCCCAAAAACTCGTGCCCTAAGGCAATTATAACTCACACCTACGCCAAGCATACTTTTGCATACATATAATGTTGCAGTAAAATTATCAATGATGTCATAGAAGTGATGCAACATATGGAGTAATTATGGAGATAGAGGCCATCTTTATGACATTGGTGGTCAGGTGATGACCACGCCTGCGATGGTTATAGTACGGTCACCAGGCTGGGGGCAATGACCACCAAATAATGACCATGGCAGTGATCACTCCCATAGACAGCCAATGTACCACCCCAACTCCCAGTCTATGCGTCACTGACCACGATGGTAGCCACCTACAGGCTGGCAGAAGAGAAGGATCCACCCACTATATTATGACATAGCAGACCACCAGGATTTTGGGGGTGTTAGCAATGCCACCTAAAGTCTGGCAGAAAGACATCATATAAAATGAGAAACACACCTCCAGGGACACACAGGAGTCCGCGGCCACCATGGAACCCGAACTGGAAGCTGTACCACGCGATGGTCGTCCAGGAGCACCAACGTCGACGAAGACTAGGACTGTGAGTACAGCCGCCTAGCACACAAGGGAAGGAGGGAGGGAAGAGTGACACACACACGCACAACACACACCAAACACACATGCCACACACGCACAACACACACCAAAAACACATGGCACACACCCAGAACAATCTGCAGAGGGAATCAACAGCAACATAAACCAGTAGCAAAGAAAGCCAGGACACATACCTGTTGTCCAACTACTGTAATTAGGTGGGAACAGTGATCTCAATTGAAAATAGAGATAAAATAGATATGTACAGAAAGGGCCATTGGCCAGTCCAAAGTCATCGATGGCCACAGGGCAACGTGCAAGGCCCAACTTGACTTATGACAGGCCAGGCACTCCACTGGGCAGTGGCATCATGGAGATGGCATGCAGGCACCTCAGGGGGCGTTTTTTTTGTTTTTTTTTGTGTCTTGGGTGGGAGGTCATTGGGCTTGGGTTTGGGAGAGGGCTGGTCCTCGCTCTTCTGGGTAGAGGGCAGAGTAGTGGCAATGGTACGGGGGGCCGGAGTGTCAATCTTGTTCCCCCTTAGTGGCAGGATAACTCTGAAGGAAAGGAAACAATTCAAATGGGAGCTGGAGGTACTGGGCTGAGGGCACTTTCCTCTTACTGGAAGGACAGGGATTGGGGTGAGGAAGAGTTCAAGGTGGGAAAGGAAAAGCTTTTTAGGACCAGTGGGGAGGGGTGTGGGAAGAGGAATGGGAGTGGAGGTAGAGAGAGTGGTTGTAGGAGGAGGAGGTGTGCTGGACTTGGGTGCAGGTGCATGGACAATGTGGGTGTGCGAGGTGGATGGCTGTTGGGTGTCTGAGTGGGAGCATTTATGTGTCTTTGGAGGGGGCAGACAGAGTGGTGAAGGGCAGACAAGATGTGTGGATGTATGTTGTGGGGGGGTCTGCATATGAGGTGGGTGTGCTGCATGAGGTGGTGGTGACAGTGCATGTGGAGTGGGGGGTGCATGTTTGCGTGTCTGCTGTTTTGGTGACTATGGGCTGTACAGGTGGCAGGATCCGGGACTGATGGTGCAATTCATGCAGTTGTGAGTATTGATGTGACTGTGAGGGAGGAGAAGGAGGGGGAGACAGTGAAGGCAGTGGCTGTTGTTGTATGTACTTCTGTGTGTTGGCTGTGTGTGGGCTTGTAAAGTCAAGTGTGGTGCCTATGCTTGTCTGTGCCAGTCCTGTATGTTGTTTTGAGTGCATGCTTGTCTGATTGTGTGCATGAGATGGGTTGGGGGAGAGCGCTATGGGACTGGGAACAAGTAGTTGAAGGTGGTACGGAAGGACAAGGGACACTGGCTGCCGTCAGAAAGGAGGTCAGAGCATGAAAAGATATCCGTAGGCCAGCCAAGCCACTGTGAATGCCCTCCAAGCAGGCATTGCATTGCTGCACCTGGGATGCCAGCCCCTGGACGGCATTCACCATGGTTGACAGCCCTACAGAGATGGATCTCAGGAGGTCAATAGCCTCCTCACTGAGGGCAGTAGGGCTGACTGGGGCAGGGCCTGAGGTACCTGGGGTGAAGGAGATGCCCACTCTTCTGGGTGAGCAGGCACGTGCAACTGGGCGGGGGACTACTGGGAGGGCAGTGCTGGTACGGGATGTTGGAAGATCTATAAGCTGGGTTGGTCCCAGATGGGTCCCCCACCACCGTGGAGATTCCATCTGAGGAGGAACCAGAGTCTGTAGTCATTGCTCCAGTCTCCCCCGTGGTGCTCCCATCGCCCTCCAACACATTGGTCCCCTCAGCGCCAGTGGACTCTGACTCCTGGGTCCTGTGGGCTACAACTCCCTCACTCACTGGTGCCCTTGCTCCTTCACCAGTGGATGCTAGCGCACACATGTATAGGATGACATAAGGAGAGAGAATGGGGGAGAAAGAAAGGGAGCACAGGGTCAATCACAGCACCAACAGCACAGGTGGCATACACATCACAATCACTCTCTGGGACTTACATTGAACAGTATGGACCACAGTGACAAACCATTGCCTGGGTACTACAGCAGACGGGAACCCAAACACTACCATCTGCACACATACTGGGACCAACTAAGCCATGTCTGCCATGGTAGGCTAGCTACCTAGCAATACCAAAAACTGCATACCACCCTACATAGCTAAGCAGGACCACGCAGGAATGGCTAAACCGGCATATTGGAGCATCCACTGACTAGAAACTTTCACCCAAACCCCATGGCAGTCAAGATATACAAAATACTACACAGTCTGTACTCACCCCCTTGGGGCTGCTATGCTGCCCTCAAGCGCCCATCCAGCTCAGGATTGGCCACCGCCAGTATGCGGGCCGTGAGGGGGATCAGGCTCCGACGGGCACCCCCCTCTATGGGAGGCGTCCCCAGCTGGGCCTCTGCAGTCTTCCAGGCCAAGCATCTCAGGTCCTCCGACCATTTCCTGCAGTGGGTGCTCTGCTGGCTATGGACCCCCAGGGTCCACACATCCTTGGCTGTGGCATGCCACAACCCCTTCTTCTGATGGGCGCTCACCTGCAGAGGAAACACAGACAGAAGGTCACCAGGAATCATACAATCCAGCCTGTCACACAAATGGCTTTCATACTGCATTTGCCCATCATCAAGCACACAGATGACCCTTACTTCTGCATTCACATTGCCATACCCCCCAAAGGACACACTGCTACCATACATATACATCTACATGCAGCCATGTCATATGCAACGTACCCATGATGTACTCACTGGTTGGTCTGGAGGCCCATACAAGGGTAGGACCCCATCCAGGAGCTTCTCCAACTCCTCTGACGTGAAGGCTGGGGCCCTTTCCCCTGCAGCATGGGCCATGGCAGGTTCCAGACACAAGTCACAGCAGCACACGCAGATGACATGTCGTGGAGTGGAAAGTGAGGAATCAAGTGAAGTGGTAGAAAGAAAATGGTGGTCTCGTCTGCCGCAGTGAACACTGTCACCTCCAGTGTTGATCATCATTGGTTCCCCTACTCCATAGAGCCCCATGTTAGCCAATGAGGAATCGAACAGCAGTGCAGACCGCCTTCTGCCATGACACCTAACGCTGGCAGAGTGAGGGCTCTTCCACCTGTCCCTGCATACAGGACAGGTGTTTGCCATTTCCTACTGCCAATACTCATGTTTTGAATTTATATATGCGTCATTGGTGTCGACTGTACACACCTAGACAATTCTAGTGTCCTACATACATGCTCTGTCTACTATGATGTTATGTGTCCATAGGTCCTGTTGTCACACCCATTTTACTTTTGGTACACTTTGATACCATCCATTGAGGAGGAGGAGGAGGCAAGCTCCTGTGTACAGACCTCTTGTGGACTTGGCTACACTGGAGGACCGGTACATCATACTCACCTATTGTATGGACAGGGCCACCATCACAGAGCTGTGTGCACAAATGAATCCTGATTGGATACCTGATACCTGTAGCACCACAGCAATTCCCCCTCTTGTGCGGGTACTGTCAGTGCTCCATTTCCTGACAACTGGTTCATTCCAGGTGACTGTGGGGTTGGCTGCAGGAATATCCCAGACAATGTTTTCAATTGTGCTTGGAAGGGTTTTGGCAGTCTTGCTCAAATACATGAGCAGCTACATCGCATTCCCCCAGGTTGATGAATTGCACACTGTGAAGGCTGGATTCTATACAATGGGACACATACCAGATGTGATTGGTGTCATTGACGGGACCCATATTACCTTAGTCCCTCCCAGGGCAAATGAGCAGGTGTACAGGAATCAGAAGAGTTCCACTCTGAATTTTCATATGGTGTGCCTTGCTGACCAGTACATCTCCCCGTCACTGCCAAATATCCTGGATCTGTGCATGATACCTATGTCTTGAGGAATAGCAGTGTCCCACAGGTGATGGCACAACTACAGAGGCACAGAGTGTAGCTTATAGGTGAGCTTGAGTCCCCACCCAATGTATGTCAGTGTGTGCCTACTGGAGTCATAACCCATGCCATTGTACATATCTAATTTGTATCCCTCACTTCTTCCAGGTGATTCTGGCTACCCAAACCTGTCCTGGCTGTTGACCCTTGTTAGGAATCCGAGAACAGGGGCTGGAAATCAGTACAATGATTCACATGGATGTACCACGAGGATTGTGAGGTCACTTTCGGTCACCTGAAAGCCAGGTTCAGGTGCCTCCATTTGATAGGTGGATCCCTATGCTACTCCCCTGAGAAGGTCTGCCAGATTGTTGTGATCTGCTGCATACTGCACAATTTGGCCCTCAGACACCATGTGCCCTATCTGCAGGAGGAGGTGGTGCCAATGCACATGTGGCACCGGTGGACACTGAGGACAGTAAGGAGAAGGAAGAGGAGGATGATGTGGACAACAGGACACATATCATTCATCAGTACTTCCAATGATGCTCAGGTAAGACTGGTGATCTATATATGTCTCCATTTTAGTAAAGTGTGTTGTGCCAGTAACTACCTCTGCATCACATTTGACTGTCACCTATGCCTTCCCTTATTGCAGATGTTGGCGTGGTTATAACAGTGTACTGATGTGATGACTACAGACTGCTGAAACACATTTGTTGGATGGATTAACACATTACAGGACATTTGCACAGGATAATGCAGTTCAATACAGTTCAATACATTGCACATTTCTTTCTGAAAAAGCACTGTTACTCAAGTTGTGTTCAAGGGTGTTTATTTGAATTACAAAAAAAACAATGGAGAGTGCAATAGAGTGGGGTGATGGTTGAGAAAAGGACAGTGTAGTGGCCCAGTCTGTTTGTAACACAGGTCCAGTGTCCATGGGGCGATAGGAAGAGGACAAATGGCAATCCAAAGTGAACAAGGTGACTCAGTGGAACACAAGGGGGATATTCTGGAGGGGCTCATTTCCTGGCAGTGGTCTTGGTCTTGACAACAGTCTTTGGTGTCTGTCTGAGTTTCAGGGTATGTTTGTGGGGTGGTTCACCTTCAGCAGGGGGATGGGTGCTGCTGGCCTGTGTGTCCTGTTGCAGGGCATCCTGTCCACTAGCTGCAGCAGATGTGGAGGGCTGGTCAGTCCACTGGCTAGTGGAAGGGGCCTGCTGGTGTGTTGTGTACTCACACATGATGTTCGCCATGTCACTCAGCACCCCTGCGATGGAGGCCATGGTGGTATTCAAGGACTGCAATTGTTGCATGACTTCCTGGTGGTGGTTCCCCCTGCAGCCACTGGGTCTCCTGCATGATGTTGATCACCTGACCTATCCTAACCGGGGATTGTTGTTATGCCCCCAAGACATTTATGAGTGCCTCCTGGCCAGTCGGTTTCCTGGGCCTGGCCTCCCCTGGTGCACAGCTGTGCAGGTGCCCCCTGAACAGAGTTCCCACTCCCACCTTTAGCAGGAACTTCATCATCTTGGTTGTGTGGTGTTGACTTAGGCCCCTGTACAGGTGGGCACACTAATGATTGATGTGTCCTGGGTACAGAGGTTTGGAAGCATTGGCTGGCTGCTGTGCTGTTTGGGTTTGAGGGGGGCCTGTAGTGGACTGGCTGTGGGATGTGGTAGCCAACTAATCAGTGGTCCCAGATGGGCCAGGGATTCATCCAGATCAAGGCCTCCAGAGTTGCTGTCATCACTGAGGGCATCTTCTGGTGGGAGACTGGGTTGCTGCGGCGCCTCCTCACCACTGACATTGGCTGGGGAACCTGAGGGGATGTAAGTGATTTGTCAGAGTATTTGTCTGTCACATATTCCTTTCCCGATTATATTAGTGTTCTCCTCCCACATTTGGTAGTGTATGGTGAGGTATTGTGGCATTGATAGTTCTACATGCTCTCCATGCATTGCTGGTGGGTGTGCATACAGAGCTGAGTGGGATGTGCTTGTAGTGAGTATGGTATCCAGAGTTAGACATTTAGGTGTGATAATTGGGGTGGTGCACTGTGTGGGATGTAGTGGGGTGAAGGGAGTCAGGGTGAAGGGGTGACATGGCATGCAGGTATGGGTGGTGGTAGGTTGGTAATGGTGACTCACCAGTGTCTAGTCCTCTGGCTACTCCAGAGAGGCCCTTAGGATGCAGTATTGCCAAGAGCTGCTCCTCCCATGCTGTAAACTGTAGGGGAGGAGGTGTGGTTCCACTGCCAGTCCTTCTGATGGTGAGCTGGTGCCTTGCTGCAATGGAACGCACCTTCCCCCGTAGGTTGTTCCACCTCTTCCGGATATTGTCCCTTGTGTGTGGATTTTGTCCCACGGCGTTCACCCTGTCCACGATTCTCTACCATAGCTCCATCTTCCTGGCAATGAAGATCTGCTGTACCTGTGCTCCAAACGGCTGTGGCTTTACCCTGACTATTTCCTCCACCATCACCTGCAACTCCTCATCAGTAAAACAGGGATGCCTTTGTGGGAACATGGGTGCTGTGTGTGTTGTGCAGAGGGTGTTGAGTGATGTGGGGTGTGTGGTGATGATGGGTGGTTGTGGTGTGTGTGTGCAGTTATGTCTGGAATTGGCCAGGCAAGGTGTAGCAATCTTCTTGTGTTTTCAAAGGATTGTGGGTGATGAAGGGGTTTGTTTTTTATAGTACTGTTGGTGGGTGTGTGTATTTGTGTCATGTGTGGGTTTTTGGACTGGCCAATGTTGGCTTGTTTTGTTTTTGGGTGGCTATTTCATCCGTGGCGGTGTGCACCGCCAATGGTTTACCGCCGTTGAATATCTGCTGTGTTGATTCGTTGCTCATTATTTGGAGGGTGTTGTTTTGCTGGTGCAACAGTGTAGGTGTTAGTTACAACAGTTTTTCACCTTCGTTGGGTCTGGCGGATTTGTGGTTGTGGCTGGTTTCTGTCGGTTTGGTGTATGTGCGTCATAATCTGGAGGGTGGATGTTTGCCTTTGCAGCAGATTGTTAGCAGCTGTCACAACAGCGGTATTCAGTAAATACTGCCAACGTCAAAATGAGGGCCATAGTCACTTAAGATAACTATAACTGATAAATTTCTTATGTTTTTGAGTTAAAAACATTATGCTTTTAACAAACATTCCACCTAACTTTAATGTTACTTTAACCTAATTTCTTTTCAGTGAATTCCAAGAGTTTTTATAACACAAATTAATATTTTGTTGCATTACGTAAAGCCATTCCCAAACTACCCGAATTCTTACTGGAGTTTGCTGTCCCTTTAAATTTCTGGAGCACATAGCCTTTAAGACTATGCGCTCCACTGCAGGAAGTTGCTTGTCATCTGTTCTTCCTGATGGTTACTACCCTGATTCCTCGGGTTGGAGTTCTTGGGCTGTGGATTCCTGATGGTGTTTTTTGGCTTCCTGAATTCCTGTTGGGATGTCTCTGTCTTCTTGGAATTCTGTTGTCGCATTCATCCATTGACAGCGGACATCGGCTTCAACTTTTCCTCAACCTTCTTCGGAAGCCTTCTACTGTGACAACCTGCAAGCATAATTATAAAAGTAAAATGCAGACAGTAATTTTGCACCATTTCTGCCCGCCTGCCCAGCGGGAAACACAGCACAACATTGACACCGGCTCGTAATAGAGCATGTGGCAAGGTTGCGGTGCATCATGTGCGACAGCACCCATCACACTTTTCACTGCCCATAACTCGGGCAGTGAAAAGCACAACTGGGCTGTCCATGGGGGCCCCTGCACTGCCCATGCTTGGGGCACAGGCAGTGCAGGGGCCCCCATGGGACCCTGGCACCCCCTCTCTGCCAGCCTTTGCATGGTAGTGGGACTGCCATGCAAAGCCTGGTGGAAACACAGGTCATAATCCGGAGCCCTGGCACTGCCCTGGCAGATTGAGACCGCCGGCACTGTCAGGCCATCAGCTGTTGGCAACATGGCAGTGCCAGCAATTGGACAGTAGTGGCTTTTCCACGGTCATAATGTGGCAGTCGGACCGTCCCTGTCAATGGTGGTCCAAGCACCACCGCAAGTTTGGCAGTCTATGATCAAAGATTACAGGCTGCTTATGATATTATGAACAAAGTCTCACTGTCATCTTTGCTTAACTTCCATAATGGAAAAAGTGCGAGGAAGGCCAGAAGACCAGAGTGACAATCTAATGACTTTTCCAGGCTTCTCATCATTTTTTCACTGGGGTTTAATTTGGCTTTGACTGTGTTGGACCTTTTTGAACCTGCTGGAAGTTTGGAACTTACTTTGCGGTCAATTTCATTCCTGTGAAAAACTTCAGGTGAGAGCCCGACAGAACCATGAGCCAATGTTAAGTTTTTGCCTCAGTGAAATAAAGACATATGATAGTTATTTGATGGATTTAGCACACGATTGGTAATCTATAAAAAGAAACACAAGTCTTAGCACAAAGGGTGGATGGCTAGCAGGTAGCAGCTGCTGCTGGTTCTAGTTCTACGGGGGTAGAACAAGGAGGGAAGCCTCCATGAGATACCTTTACTCAATTTACTGTTGCTGGCTCTTGTCAGGGTGCTAATGATCCAGTAATCCATGCAACTATTTCTTCCAGTATACCTCTAGCCCCACCTGAACGCTTTATGGGGGATCCTGCAAAATTTGCTACCTTTAGAAACCAACGACAACTACATTTTGTGTAAGCTGGCCTGCTTCGCTAATGAACAATCAAAGGTGCCTTTTTTTGTCATATTTAGGAGACAGAGCATCCATGTGGCCCATTTCCAAAGCAGAGCAGAATGATTCTTTACTGTGTAATTAAACCGCATTCAAAGGAGAATTAAAATGGTTATTTGACCATCAGATGTTTATGCAATCAGTGGATACAGAGCTGCATAGTCTATGACTGGGTAGTAAGGACCTTATAATATATCTGATATCTCTCTCTCTCTCTCTCTCTCTCTATATATATATATATATATATATATATATATATATGGATAGATAGATAGATAGATAGATAGATAGATAGATAGATAGATAGATAGATAGATAGATAGATAGATAATTATGTGTAATCGTTTGATTGCTGAAGCAGGCTGGCCAGAAAGCAAGAGGAGCTCCTTATTTTATAGTAGGCCATGGGGTAGTACTTTGCTCTGCCAGTAGAATTTGCAGAATTTGGGCACTTTGACTATGCGGTCTAACACAGAGTTCCCAAAATCCGCCTTCTGGCACAGAGCCACTTGTAAGTGCCTGCAAAACTTTGCGTTCTTTTGGGCTGCTTACGGCCAAGCACACAAGACTTTGCATTTGATTGTGCTGCTTACAGACGTGACAATGCCCAAAACAGCTTGAGAGAAAAATCAGCTGGAGTAGATTTTCTCGAGATCCATCTAAATCTAGTCAAAAAGAGGTTTCTGACAGGATTTTCTTCTCCAGTGGACCCTTCAAGTTATTTTTTAGTGTGAGAGAAGCCTTTTTCTTCAAACAGGAAGGAAGTGCGCCAGAGACTCCAACTTCCTGTTCCTGTTCGTCAGGCTCCTCCCGATGCTTAGTCCATCTGCTGTTCACTTTTCACTTGGATTTTGAGGTGAATGGATCACTCTCTTTGTCTCCTGGATATATGTGTACATGTACAACTTTTGTTTTTGTGTAATCACACAAGTAGGTTCAAAAAGAATTGTGTAAGGGTGTTGTTTGTTTGCTACCATTTGCAATATTATTTTACTATGTGGCCTAGATTTCCAAAGTGACATGTACTTAGTAGGAGACAGTACTAGTAGTCATCAGTGTATGAAATAATTTTAAAACTTCATTTAAGGAAGGGTTGACATTGGATTTAATTAGAAATGTTGGCTATTGTTTTCATTTCATGTGTTTTTTGCAAAAAGTGTACATATTATGGGGTAATATTTGATGGCATAGAAGGATGTGTGTTTGTGAACTGTTTACAGCTGAGTTTATTTTTGTATTTTGCACTGCTAGTGTTTTCTTCAGTGTTATCACCATGCCTTCTTATGACCAGTGTGTGTGTGTGTGTCTGTGTCTGTGTGTGTTTGTCTTTTTACACCATTTGTCTTTGTTCTTCATGCCATGTAGCCAGGAGCTATTTTGTGTAGTCTATGTCCATAGGCTTGCATGTGTTCTTTGTTTTCCATGCTTCCTTGCTCCTTGTTGTTTTACCATGTTGCTGGCAGCCATTTTGTGCATCCGGCCAGGGTGCCTGTGCCAAAGGCTTTCATACAAACATCTGCAATTATTGATCATGGTATAATTTAAGTTTATATTTTAATGTTTTATATTAATTTTCCAATTTAATTTTCTATTTTACTTTTTCATTTTAATTTTTTAACACCATTTTTTATTTTAATTTATTTTTTAAATACATGTTAGTTCTTGTTTTTGTAGTTTTTTTTTATTCATCATCATCCTTTATTTCGATTCAGTGAATCATGAAAGGTAGGATCAAGAACAGAAATAAAAGCATCAAAAGTTAAAATATAATAACACTTCCTCCCATTCCCACGTGGGAATTAAAACTTAGTAAAATGTAAATGTACACACAATATGAATAAAAATATACAAAACATGAATATTCCAAAATTCATTTTAAACCATCTGATCTAAAAATTATTCATTAAAACTTAAGGATCTTGCTCTTATGTGCCATATTGCTACTACAAACTTTGCTAAAGCATACTCCACAGTTCCATGATTGCTTGTTCTGCAGATCCTGAGGGCTGAATGACGATCCCTAAGGCCCAGACAGTTGCAGAGGGGTCTAATCCAACCGACCCTCTGCTTAATATACACAGGACAATAAAATAGGACATGACTGATGTTTTCTTTGGTCTTGCATCCCGTAGGGCAATAATCTGTTAAACCTTCATTCTGCTCACATCTAGAAACAAAATCTTGCAAAGGCAAGGATCCAATTCTAAATCTAATTTAAAGTGCACATGCTGCAGGCTGTAAAACAGTATCAAGATAATGTTCGAATTCATAAGAGCACTTGAATAATAAAAAATTGTCTGTCAAACTACCACATGGAGCTGATGCTAGTTCGCCCATTTACACGCTAGCCCAATATGTGTCCTTAAGGCTCTGTAGGGCATTTTTAGGAAGGTTCAAGGGATCCAACTAATAACAGCCCAACCCTAGTTTTAAAACGCTGTTTTTTACATAACTACACCACAAAATGTTCTCACTTTGTGAGGCCCTGAGGAGCTCTCTTAACCATACCCTATGTGGATCTAACATACCTGTAGACCACACTGTGATCCAGTACTGTAGCGGCCTCAAGGCAGCAATATCTGCAATAAATTGCAGGTTCAAGTCCAAGTGAATTGGGAGCGTGGGTGAGCTTGAAACAATCTTTACCAAGGCCTTTATTAAATGGTTCTCCGCTCTTGCAATATAGTTTAATTTGCCATGGACACATAGCTCATCACAATAGAGAGCTCCCCCTATGGCGTGGCTTTTATATATTTCTATCACTGGCTTGATGGAAAAATTGGAAGATCTTAATATGCTCCCTACCTTTTGTCCTAGTACATGGTGCACCTTAACAATTGCCTGTCCATTTATGGGAATTCCCCAATCTGACTCCCAGGTAGTCGTTCAAGGATCTCACCATCTAGCGATATGGTTTTCTTCACTCTGTATTTGCTGTCACCAAAGAGCATATATTTGGTTTTGGTTCTATTTATTTGCAAGCCAAGGTCCTTACAGAACCCCAAGCATTTCTCCTGGAGCTTAGACAATCTGGACCCTGTTTGCGATAGTTGTCAGTAAACAGCAAAAAGGTTGTCTTTGACCCACCGTTTGTGGGGCATCATTTTCACAATCATATAAATAAGGGCTATAGGCATTTATTAATAGAAGGAATGGTGTGGGGGCCAACACACAGCCCTGTCTAACGCCTTTCTGAATGGGAAGCTCCTCTGTTAATTCCCCATTCCTTCCCCATATTATTCTGGCAAAACTCTCTGGATACAATTCTTCAAACAGTCTTAGCAAAGGCCCAGGAACTCCAGTTCTGCCCAAGATCTCCAATAATTTGTACTGGGGGACTAAATCAAAGGTGAACCTAGATCTACAAAGGCAGTAAACAATCTCTCAGCGTCCAGGTTGACCGATTTCCACTTTATTGTGGGAAAACGGATGATATGGTCCACGGTGCTTGTCTTCTGCCTAAAGCCCGTCTGTGAGTGGCTTAGGACGTCATTCTCCTCTACCCATGCTCTGAGCTTAACCAAAACTTGATGGGAGAATATTTTCGGTAAATTATCTGGCAGACTAATCGGTCTGTAATTGCCTGGGACCGACTTATCCCCTTTCTTGTAAATGGGTACCATAATTGCAGCTTTCCAGGAATGGCGGACATAACTACCTGCCAAGACAGCGTTCGACATATAATTTATGTAGGGGCCCCAAAGCTCCAAATCAGATTTGAACAGATCAGACGGTATCCCATCTAACCTGAGCACCTTCCCTGGGTGCCTCAACCATTTTTTGAGCCATGATGGTTGACTTTGTTTCTCTCATGGTAAACTGGGTGATCGATCCTGCCCCTGCATTATCCCACTCATTTAAGCTCACTGGTCATTTGGGGATACGGGCTCCTGCCTATAAAGTTCAGTGAAGTGAAGAGTCCAGTTTTCAGCATGTGTGGCATTCGGGTCTGAAGCTCTCATTTCTCCCATTGTGGGAAACTAAGCACCAGAACCGCTTGACGTCGTCTTTGTTAGCTGCTATTAGTAGTTCGTGCCATGTGGCCTCCTCCCACTGTGCCTTGCTAGTCTTGGCAGCAGCGTACGCACGCCTCGCCAAGATTATTATTGATCTATCCTTTTGTCTCATTGCTTCTAGAAGTCTACACTTGGCTTTTTTGCATCCATTGTCAAACCATCTACTGGCTTTACCCAAGTTAAACTGCCTGTTTCCTTTGGCATCCCTAATAAATAAGACCTTCTGGGAAGCAAACAGCTCAACGTTTTTCGCCATGATCTGGGTGGGGGAGCAGATATTAGATATGAGGACCGGCAAATTAATGGAAATTAAGTCATGCATTCTAGCTACCAGAGCACCTGATTCCTGAAAGTGTCCCATTTTAAAGTACGTTGTTTGCCTGACACCACTAATGGAGGCATAGCCTCTTGCTTTCCTGGGTTATCCCCATTGCCAGAGATCTACCTTACCCACTCTACCATTGTGCAACTATTTCATTGCTTACCTACCCCAAGATCCTCGATCTCCTGCCAGATTCTTATATCTAAAAGCATATAATCGATAAGTTTCTGTAACTTCCTCTGAAGAAGGTGGGATTGGCTGGGCTATTGTAATTGTATTTTTTATTTTTCTTCTGATTTTGTTTATTTATTTCATTTTATTTAATTCAGCAATATGGCTTGTTCCATCCATCCATCTATCCATTCATCCATCCACTAAAGGCGCACTTCCGCCCAACAGCATTTGGTTCCTTTAGGTGAGTCATAATTCCATTTTCTCCTAGATACCCTGTGTGTGGTGCACGACAGACACATCAGCAGCATAATTCATTTTTTTTAGTGATTACTCAATTTCCCTTAGACTGCCTTGCCGCCATAAGATTTTTTAAGGATTTTTCCATTTTCCCAAGCATCTCTCTCTGACTACCACAGGTGTCTCATTTAAAAGAGACAGAGATAACACAAAGAGCTATATCTGCATGTTGTGCTGCCTGATTTGAAATGAAATTTGATGGTGTGGTTTGACTTTCCAATGTTTAATTAAATTGGTATTTATTACATAAGTAACCAACCACTCTAATATTGCAGTTGTCTGTACTATTTCAATCTGCAACAATGTCACATTTCTCTAACTACATGTGTTTCTTGCTTGGTTGCTTTTAGGTGCAAAAGAGAAGAAACATCACATCACTGAGGTACTGCCAAGTAGAAGGCCTGTACTGTTAATTCGGTTGTCCAAACTCTTCCGCTTGTGCATCTTAGTGCTACTGCCAACTGAGAGCTTAAGATGGCCCAGTGAAAGTTGCTCCCAAGAAAGTGGTCAGTGAGAAGAAGCAACTTTCCATCAATTGTGGGCCAGCTGCAACTTTTTTGGGGAGACTTGTGCCTGCCACACCGGCCTCCAAAGAGAAACCTGGGAGCAACACCCCTGCATCAACAGCACCACCCCAACCTAAGCCCAAGACCATATCTGTCACTGAGGTAGCCAATGCAAACATGACAACGAGCAGTGATGTTGATTTGGATTTGTCCCTTTCACAAATTAGTACCCATTCATTTCAGGAAACAGAGAAAAGTGGGCAGCTGCCACAGCCAGCAGTAGTAGATCTTTCCAAAGTTGGAGCAGAACCAAAGGTTGAGCTTACTGCCAAGCAAGAACCTCCTCTTCTGGAATCAATGGCTCCCAGATCTCCAGCAAGAAAAAGAAAAGATACTACTCCACCTTCTTCTCTAAGCACCACTTCTGATGACAATGATGTGGACATGGAGTGGTCCCTGGTAGAGTCCAAAAGACACCAGGAAAGGCAAGGTAAAATAAAAGTTCCAGAAAGCCTTAGAATAATGGAAGGGGATTGTGATAAAGAATATGATGATGATGAGCCAGCCATTGTGAAAGCTGGCACAAAGTAGTCTGAAATGACTATCCAAGCTGCTCCGAGGGATGTGACACACGCAGCACAGCCAGCTCCCATATTTGTAAGGCCCCAGCAGAGACCTGCACCAACTCATACCTCAGTAGAATTATGCACTGCAGAGAGGCATTCAACACACCTACCTACCTCCAGTTCTTCTTCAGACATTGGCAGTGTCCCTGAAAGAAAGTACTTCTCCCCAGTTTGGGACTTTTTTTTTACAATCAACAAATAGAAGGAAAACAATGTGATATGCTCTATTTTCAACACAAGTGTTTGTTGAGGTAAGCCTGTTTCACTGTATCTGGTGGGAGGAGCACCTTTAAAAACATGCTGAATGTGGGGAAGGTGAGGAGAGCTGGGAAACATCAGTTCAAACTTGTAAAATCATGGTAATTGATGAGGAGGAAGGGGGTGACAGCCTCATGCAAAGCTGCCCTGTCCCCTGCAGTGCACCAGAATCACTTGCCTCAGTGACCTCGTATTGCACAGGAAGACCCAGAGTCAGATGGACACACCACAGCAAGTGGTGACTGCCCCAAGACGCACATTGAGTCTACTATCACCTACATCTCAAAAGTCACCTGCATCAGTGGCTCCACAAATGAAGAAAATATAGGCTAGAATTTTGAGCATGTTTAGGCAGGAGGGACCCTAAACTGCAACCACACAATGGCATGTTTGTGCAATGGGAAGCTGGCAAAAATATTAGCGCTGGACCTCCTCCCTTTTTCTATTGTGGAAGGAGTGGAATTCTTAGACTTTGTGGCAGCCATCTGCTCAGAATGGAAAGTTCCAATTCAGACCTATTTTGCCAGTGTTGCTGTTCCAGTGCTTCATCATGATGTGCTGCAATTGGTTGAACAAGCTTTGCAGCAAAGTGTTGTCCACACTATCCACCTGATGACAGACATGTGAACCAGTTGTCAGGCTACTGATGATATATGCATCAGTGCACACTGGATCTCTTTTGTGAGGGTAAAGCAAAAGCTAGATACAGGCCTTGGCCTTTTTTAAGGGTATTCAGCAGCATTCAAAAGCAGCCATGTTTACATGGAGAAAACACATACAGCTGCAAACATCTTGGATGAAGGTGTCTGAATGGTTGCAACCCAGAGGTCTCTGAAATGGATCTCTTACCACACACAATGGCAGTAACATAGTCAAGACCATAGCAAACAGTGGCTACTTCAACCTGGTTGTGCAAGACTTTCTGAAGAAAGAAGACATATTCAGCAAGATACTGACCACCTGCAGATGAATCTGCACTCATTTCAGCCATTCTTTTAAAGACCGAAACATTTATGAATTACTCAGTGAGGTAAAAGAGTAGCAGTTAAGGCCCTGATGCAGGAGGTGCCAACACTTTGGACATCAAACTATTATATGTTGCAACATCTGATTGAGCAGCACATACAGATCAACGACTATGCCATTCAATGCGGCGATGCTATTGGGAAAGCTATGGCTATGGAAGTAGACATATCGGGCCTAGTCAAATGCCTTACATAGAGGCTGCTCCTTTTTTAGGTTTTCACTTGGATGGTTAGCAAGGAGGACAGTACGATGGGCCAAGCTCTACCATTGTTGCATCTGCTACAAGAGTATCTAAAGAAGATGTTTGAAAGGTTCGCACTACGTGTTAAATAAAACCCAGAAGTGCATGCCTTAGTTGAGAGCTTAATCCTTTTCTTCGCTTGTAATGCACGGCTGCAAAATGTCATTATCTCGCCCAAAAAATACATCTGCACCAGCCTACATGATCCATGCTGCAAAAAAACCCGTTACATTTCATTCCTTTTTCTGAAAGGGATGTTTCATATTACAAGAGGTGCATTGTTGGGCAAGCCGGAGAACTGGAAGCAGAATGGCTGGAACTTAGAATCCCACTCTGTATTTCTGGGGTGCCACCTTCAACTTCCAGAGAGGTCAGTCTTGTCTCACAGCAAACAAAAGCGAGAACAAGAACACCAGCAACAACATCATCAGAAGAAGTGGACCCAACCTGTGCACTGGCTTGGTTTCAAGAGGCAGGTCTTAAGTCCAGTGTAGAGGCAAGGGTTGCAGGAAAGTACACTCTTTCTTGGCATGGTTATGCGCTTTTTCTGCCTTTTGTCATTGTGCTTCACTGTGTTCACTGGGATCCTGCCAACCAGGACCTCAGTGATTCTGCTCTCTCTCCCAAAAGCCTGTATTTCATCCACAATTGGCATACTGGTTCCCCCTTATAAGTCCCTAGTATGTGGAACCTATGTACCCAGGGCATTAGGGTTCCAGAGAATCCCTATGGGCTGCAGCATATATTTTGCCACACATAGGGAGCCCTTGCAAAGGCTTCTGCAGGACTGCTATTGCAGCCTGCGTGAAAAGGTGCAAGCACCCTTTCACTGCCATTTTTCACTACACTAGGTCACTTATGTGTCACCCCTTCTTGCCCAGAAGGCATGGTGCAAAGTACCTGTGTGTGAGGGCAACCCTACTGTAGAATGGTGCCCCACGAACTCCAGTCCCATTTTCCCGGACTTTGTGAGTGCAG
Organism: Pleurodeles waltl; assembly: GCF_031143425.1. Lineage (NCBI taxonomy): Eukaryota > Metazoa > Chordata > Amphibia > Caudata > Salamandridae > Pleurodeles > Pleurodeles waltl. Next base: position 1,225,911,802 of record NC_090444.1, read on the forward strand.
GGACACCATTTTACACATGTACTGGACATATGTCACCATCTATATCCAGCTAAATAATGGTAACTCCAAACATAGTCATGTTTGGTATCAAACATGTTGGCATCACACCCCAAGGCTTTTGAAAGCATTGGTTGTATGATTCCGTGCACTCTGGGGGCTCCTTGGGGGACCCCCAGCATTGCCATTTCAGCTTTCTGAGTGTTTCCACCGAGCACAAGCTGCTGCCACCTCACAGACAGGTTTCTGCCCTCCTGTTGCTTGAGCAGCTCAAGCCCAGGAAGGCAGAACAAAGGATTTCCTTTGGGAGAGGGATGTTACACCCTGTCCCTTTGGAAATAGGTGTTACAGGCATGGGAAGGGTATCCTCTGAGAGCCTCTGAAAATGCTTTGAAGGACACATATGGTGCCCTTTTTGCATAACCCAGTCCACACCCTTTCAGGGACCCCCAGTCCCTGTTCTGGCATGAAGCTGTACAAAGGAAAGGGGAGTGACCACTCCCCTGTCCATCACCACCCCAGGGGTGATGACCAGAGCTCCTCCAGAGTGTCCTTGGGTTTTGCCATCTTGGATTCCAAGGTGGTAGGACACTCTGGGAGCATCTGAGTGGCCAGTGCCAGCAGGTGACATTAGAGACCCCCTCTTTATAGCTGCATCCCTGGTTATGTAACCAACCCCGCTCTCAGGGCTATTTAGGGTCTCTCCTCTGGATGTTTCTTCAGATTCGGATTGCAAGACTTGATCAGCAATCCTCTTCATCCTTCGCTTCATCTTCTACCGACGGATCAACCACTGACTGCTCCAGGAACTCTACAAAACTGCAACAAAGAAGCAAAGACGACTTCTGCAACATTGCAATTTCAGATCCTGTCAGCAACTGCAACATTTTCCAGGTCATGCATCCTTCGATGAGTGCCTGTCTTCAGCCTGCACCAGAAGAACCAAAGGAATCTCACATGAAGTGATGGAGTCACTTCCCTGCTTCAGCAGGCACCTTCCTGCAGCGATGACCGGTGGCTTGGGTCCACTCTCTAGATCACAGGCATGGATCCAGCAACACAGGTGGTAGATTAAAGTGACCCTAAAAGTCACAACTCTATCCTGTGATGCACAGCACCCTGAGTGGTTCTCATGTGGTGTGGAAATCCTTTGTGTCATGCTTTGTGGGCCTACATTTGCACCTTCTTTGTTGCCGTGCTGTGGGACTCATATGGAAGCTGCCTGATCTTCTGAGAGCTGTCTGAGTTGCCGAGAGCCACCTCTGTCTTATCCTCCTGGGTAGAAGCCACCAGGTCCCTCGGGTCCCGAACAGCACCATTTTCCGCTAACTGCAAACTTTGCATGTGCCATTGATTGTTGGCAGAATCCAGAAATGCAAACCAGTCTACATTCATCCATCCAGCGTGGGACATCTTCTGCACCAACCAAGAACCTGCATCTATCTTCTTTGGTGCAATACTGACTTTCTCTTCTCACCGATGGTTCTTCTTTTGCACCTTCATCCGGGTTAGCAGGGGCTCCTGTTCTCCCTGGACTCTTCAGTGGTTCTTGGACTTGGTCCCCTTCTTCCTCAGGTCTTCAGGTCCAGGAATCCATTGTTGGCTTCTTTCTTTCTCTTCTTGTTCTTGCATTATCTTCCAGCACGGCTTCTAGTGTGTTTTAGGAAACTTGCTGTGTTTTCCTCCTGCTTTCCTGGGCTCTGGGGTGGGTCGTATTACTTACCTTTGGTGTTTTCTTACACTCCCAGCACCCCTCTACACACTACACTTTCCTAGGTGGGAAACCGACGTTCGCATTCCACTATTCTCGCATATGTTTTGTGTTCCCCTAAGCCCATTGCAACCTATTGTGATTTTCACTATTTGCTCTGTTTTCTTACTGTGTACTTACCTGTTTGTGGTTACTAGTATATTGTGTAATTTACTTACTTCCTAAGGGAGTATAGTCTCCAAAGTATTTTTGGCCTTGTGTCACTAAAATAAAGTACCTTTATTTTTGTAACACTGAGTATTGTCTTTCATGTGTGTGAGTACTGTGTGGATGCAGTGGTATTGCAAGAGCTTTGCATGTCTCCTAGTTCAGCATTGGCTGCTCTGCCTACAGCTACCTCTAGACAGCCTGGCTTCTAGACACTGACTACATTTCACTTATAAGGGATAACTGGACCTGGTCTAAGGTGTAAGTACCTTTGTTACCCACTACAAACCAGTCCAGCCTTGCTTGTGTGTTCAGTTTGCAATGCATCAAAAACATTGCAAATGCCACATTACCTGAAGCAGACACACATTGCACAGCCAACACTTGAGGCACAAATTAAACCATACTGTGCTGCTTTGGTCATGAGTGGCAAAATGCCATGGTGAGGGAGGGTGTGGATTAATGATGATGATGGATGAGATACATATCTGCCTCGTTTAACAAATACAGTGATTCAAGAGATTAGAATACAAATGAAAATACTCCCCACCTTGAACCATAGCTTTAATAATCATGAAACACAAAGTAAGCGAAGTAGGTGAGCAGCATGCCCCACCACAAAAAAGCTCCCTTGTTTATTCATCCAAGCAAATATTCTATCATCGTGTCATTCTTCCTCCTGTATTCATCCATTGCCACCATGATTTAAACTTTACTTTCTCTCATCCAGTCTTTCACCAAAATTCACATTCTATTATCCGTCTAATCAGTATCCACTATCCACTCTTTCTTTCAATCGTCCTTTCACCCATTCATCCATTTATCCACTACAACACATTCTTTCACCCACCGATGCATCCTTTCCTTTCACTCATTTCACTCATCCTTTCTTTTAACCTTCCATTCTTTCCCTTTTCCATCGAGCCATCATTTTTAGCTTACATTAAGTGTGCTTTTGCTGAGATGCAGATAGAAGAGACCATAAGTAATCCAACCACCACTGTAACTGGTAATTTGGGGGGCTCAAAATCACGATGATGCCCTTATAGCTAGTGAGTAATAGCAATTGTCAATAAGCAGGCACTGTGACTTACCACCTCCCCTCCCTGCCACTGCTTCTCCCCCTGCTCCATCTGCTCCTGCAGCGGAACTTGAGCCGGCTTCACTGGTAATCCTGTGTCTCAAAAAACATACAGTTTTTAGATGCTGGGTATACTTCCCCTTAATTTTGTTAATCAAAACAACACAACTACAATTACTTACCTTTTGGTTATCATTGTAGTATCTTCAATCAAAAATCTCACTCTGGGCATTTTGTTAGTTCACAATGTTAGAAAAGCCAGGTAGTTAATCCAATCAAAAACATTTCGTAATAGAGGGGATTAAAGAGAAATTAAGGGGTGGAACAAAAATGATCAGTAAAAGACAGAAAAAAGATAATGCAGGGATAACAGGAAACAAACAAAAATTGGATAGGGAAGTGAGGCAAATAAAAGTAGTATAATAATGGGCAGAGGTAAAATAATATTAGGGAAATAATATTAATATTAAATAATAGGACTTACTGGGATGAGCAGAGCCCTCAGCAATGGTGCTGATGGCTGGCGTCTGCCCAGCTCCTGCGGGTCCAGCCTCTGTGGTGCCCCTCTTCTTGCCCTTGATGTAAGAAATATAGAAGCTAAAAAAAATAGATTAGTGGTACAGTTGATCCACATCCACAAAATTATTATATAACTATTGTTGAGTTGGTTGTACTCCTAAAATACCTAATTCAAATTTCCTTAACAAAAACTACATTTTGAACTAATACATTGCAATGAATGATATTTGATTATATTCTCATTTCTCAACCCCCTTGATGGACCAACTTAGGCCCTCGTTATGACTTTGGCAGTCTTTTTGAAAGACCGCCAAAGCTACAGGCACCAGAAGACCGCCAGTACTGGCGGTCTTCTGCTCACCATATTATGAATACTGCTGGATTTCTACCACATTTGGGGCCATATGTACAAACACATTTTCCCATAGACACAGAATGGATAAAATCCTTTGATACATCTGGCAGGTGGAGGTGGATTGGCAGTTCCGCCACTGGCCCCACCCCTCCAGAAGCACTCCAACAGCCACCAGCCGTATTACAACATGTAATATGGCCTGGCGGTGTACTGATGGCAGAGAGCTCCTCGCCATATAAGGTAAGTCGGGCATCCGACAGGGGAGGGGGTGGGATGGTGGGGGGTGTTGTGTGTGCCAGTGTGAGTGGGTGTATGTCTGCGTGTGTGTAACGGTGTTTGTATGCATGTACGTTCGCATGTTTGTATGGTTGTTTGTATGCTTGTATGTCTGCATGTGTGTATGCCTGTTTGTATGGGTGTGTGCATGCGTGGTTGAATGTGAGCATGGATGTTGAAGTGAATGCGTATATGAGTGCTGAGGTGAATGTGTGTATGACTGCTGAGGCGAATCTGTGTATGAGTGTTGCAGTGAATGTGTATACAGATGCGCGTGAGTGAATGCGTGTATGTAAATGTAGGTAGATGAGTGTATGCGGGATCCGTGTGGGTGTCTGTGTGCATGTGCATTTATGCTTGGGTGGGGGGCACTGTACCTGAAGGGAGGAGGAGGTTGGGGTGGGGAGAAGGAGGCACTGGACCTGAAGAGGAGTGGGGGGTTCTGGTATGGAAGGGGTAGGGGGGATTTTGTGCTTGTTGGGGATGGTCAGGGAGTCATCTGCTAGTGACAGGGAAAAAATTCCCAGGGTTTTCGTGGCGGTGCTACCGCCAGGGAAACCCTGGTGGAAAACTGGCTCATCATAACGCCGGCAGTCTTCTGTGGGCTGCCGGGTCAGAGATGCTCATCTCTGGACAGTGGGTCCAAGGGCCCTCGCGGTATTAGTGGGGATGTGGCCGGTTGGCAAAGGCCAACCCACCACACTCGTAATGTGGCAGTCTTCACCGCCAGCATGGCCCAGGCAATCAAAAAAATGCCAGGGTCATAATGATGGACCAAGTCTCCATTTTTTGCAATGTATAGATGCATACTAGTACTACACATCACTGTGAAATTGCTTGGGACTGTATGAGCTACATAGAGAAAGTCATATAGAATGCTAAATCACTGATATCAATAATTCACTCTGGTGACAGGAGGACAGAAAAGTGTGCATTGCAATGGCTTCTTAAATAAGCAGCTAAAGTGAGCGCCTGCAAGTACAATGATGGTACACCTAGCATCTGCTTAGCTGTAACTAGATCACATAATAATATTTTTGACGTAAACTTAATGTAACTTAGCTTTGAGTGTGAGCAGCATGCTATTCGGAAAAAAAGGCAGCATTGTAGAACACAAGCACAATATTATAAATAATACTCACCTCACCCCAGAATCACCATGCCTAGCAGGTCAAGCAGGTCCTTCCTGTGGTCGATGATATCCACCCAGCAGTGAGTCAACTGCTGGGTGATGTACTGGACTTGGTTGGAGCCCCAACAACACTTCCACACACTAGCCCAACACAGCTGACGCTCCCGCAGAGGGTAACTGCTTCCAGGTCTGCAACCTGCTGCCATTATGGAAGGGAGGTGGTGCTGCACATAAAAAACAGTGCTGCCACCTCCTTACAAAAGATGGGTTGGGCTACATCCCTTGTCGGCACCACCACCCACAAGGTAGACAGCTGCTGCTGGCTGTCCAGGGAAGACTGGCGCTGTCGCTCCCCAGTTTGCCAGCGTCACGTAGCTCTGTCTTGCTATTGAGTGGTGAGCTGAAGGAAACAAACAGGAGGAGAAGGAAGGAAGGAAGAAATAACTAAGAAAGTAAAGAGAAAAGTAAATAAAAATACAAAAATTCACAAAAAGCATAAAAATATGAAAAAACACAAAAGAAAAACAAAACGGACACAAAAAACACACTAACCCAATAAATAAAAATGGGGGGTAGATTAATTAGGAGGGTGGAGGATTGAAATAATTATTAAGGGATGAAAAACAGACCCACCACCATAAACAGAGCAAAAATCAAGATGGCTACGCCCATGTGAACTGTGTGGTGCCATTTGCATGCAATTTGTAATGTGAGAACGTTTTTTGCGGTGCATTTGATTTAGAAAAGCAATATGAACGAGTGTGACATGGAACTCTGCCCGCCAGCAGAAGCTTAGTGTGATGGAATTTTTTTGCCACATCCCGGAGTTCCGCAAAGCACGACTACGTGCACTCCGGGAATCCAAGATGAATCGGAAGATCTTCTGGCTCAGGTAGTCAATCCTTCCAAAAATTGTAGTAAACTGTAAACTTCACACTTGTATAGCACACTACTCACCCGTTAGGGTCTCAAGGTGCTGTACGCATACCATTGTAGAACCCCTTCTGGCTTTTCCTTGTGAGGCACCCACTCATGGGCACCCCTAGGGTGAAGCCAGGCATCCAAGCACTGTCAGGGCCATTGTGGAGATTAAGCAAGCTATTGCCCACAGTTACAGTATGGGATCCATTAATTAGATTAGGCACCAAGGTGAGAATTATCTGGTCCAACAGGAATTGAGCCCAAGACCTACCAAGGCAAAAATTGAACCCTGGTCCCAGGCCAGATCTCTGCATCTGGGTCTGCAGCTCTAACCATTGTGCCACACTTCTCCACAGTAAGTTAGTAGATCTGGTAGTTAAGTTAGACCACTGCTAAACTGAACATAGATGTGATAGAGGACGGACAGACAGAGGCTTGTGATATAGAAGGAGATAAAGGCTGACCCTGAGAAGACAGATGAACTGGAAGCATTGCAGATCAGGAGTTTGAGGTGTCCTTTGAGTGAGCTCTGGCTCTACTGTAGTAATGAGCGACACTTCCTACATGATTGTAGACAACAGGCTTATTCTTGTATTAAATACAAAACAGTATGTCCAAAGATACTGTATTAGTGCACAAAGCAAAAATGTACTCCAGGCACCCACAGGGATATTGACTCCACTTCCCAACCCATCAGTTCATTTGCACACTCTTTCCCTGGATTTTATTGTAGATCTTCCTAAAACTGAGTAGGGTCACACTACAATACTAGTTATAGTAAATTTGTTATCCAAGATGGCTCACTTTCTTCCCATACGGAGACTGCCTAACTCTAGTGGCCTTACATATATCTTTTTACAGAAAATTGTACGTTTATATGGCTTTCCATCTGAAATTGTATCTGATCATGTCCCACAATTTACTTCATGGTTTTGGAAAGCCTTGTGTGGGGTGCCGCAAATTGATGTGTGCCTGTCCTCTGAATATCATCCCCAAATAGACAGCCAAACAGAAAGAGTAAATCAGTGCTTGGAACAATATATCCAATGTCAGGTACTGAACATTGCTGCAGATTGTGACAAATTCATTTGAGCAGCCAAATTTGCCTAAAAAACTCACAACATTGTTCCACAAAACTTTTCCCTTTTCAATGTTGCTATGGTTTTCACCCCCGATTTGTATTATGTCCCTCTTCCCCTACTTCTGATGTACCAGACGTTCAAAACTATCAAGAGCACATAAAGGACTTATGACAAACTGCACAAAGTAATGTCAAACAGGCAAAAATTATGTGCAAAATGAATGCGGATCAACATACCAAACCAGCTCTGGACCATCAGGTGAGGGACCAAGTATGGCTATCTACACAACATATCACTTTGAAGGGGCTGCATACATTTCTAATCATGCTACATAGGCCCTTTCTCCATATTTAGGATAATCAACGATCTTGCCATGAAACTGGAATTGTCTCTCAAGTTGAAAATTCATCCCCTGTTTCATGTTTCCTCAATGAATCCAGTGACTCCGGGTGGTGGACAAGTTGAAGTAGAAGCAATATTGGACTCAAATGTATAAAACACAAGTTATCATATTGGATTCCCTGGAAATGATACGTTCCTGAAGATCATACTGAGGTACCAGCTGGTCCTGTGCAGGCCCCGACTATTGCATACATTCCATCATAGATACACAAGTAAGTCCAAGCCTGTAGGGTGGGACCATAGGGGGGTGTATTATCAGTACTACCCAAACTCCTACTGGACTGTGCAGTACCTTTAAATTTGTGGAGCATGTAGCCTTTAAGACTACATGCTCCACCACAGGAATTTGTTCATCATCTGCCCTTCTTGCTGGTTACTTTTGGAAAGTGAATTATTGATAAGGGCAGGTAAGTACTCACACTTAGCAATGGGCCACTAACCCCACTAGGTCCAGTTAGGTCTCAATAAAATAATCCCAGCTCAACCCTTGGTAGCTTGGCAACTAGCAACAAGGCCTAACTTAGCAGACAAAGGACCTGATTATGACTTTGGTGGACGGTTTTACCCATCCACCGAACCTCTGACGGGGAGGTTGCTTCCATTTTGGCTACCTCTCGGCCAGGCCAATTACGAGTTACCTGCTAGGTCAACGGGCAGAAACCTGAGTTTCTACCCACCAGACTAGCGGGAAACAGCTTAACATTGTCTCTGGCTCGTAATTGAGCTGGCGGCAATGCTGTAGGATGGATGATGCATCAACACCCTCACAATGTTCACTGTCTGCAAAGCAGACAGTGAACATTGCAATGGTGCTGGCCAGTGGGGCTATCCCTTGGGGCCTCCTGCACCCATACTCTACCAGCGTATTCATGGCAGTGTTACCACCATAAAATCGCTAGCAGAGAACAGAATCGTAATCCCCAGGGCAGTGCTGCTTAGGACTGCTACGACCACGAGATCGCCAGAACAACTAATCCTGACAGTGCTGGTGGTCCGACCGCAGTACGGCTGCCATAGTCATAATGTGACACTCGGACCACTGCATTGGCAGCTGTCCGACCGCCATCCATGAGTCTGGCAGTCAGTAGATCACCAGACTCGTAATGACTCCCAAAGTGTGTAAAGCATTCAAATATCACAAAACAGTAATAAAATAAAACAATGGAAACAGATTAAAAATCCAAAACCAATTCATTAAAATAGAAAATATTTTAATCTTTAATTTGACATAAAAACTAATAAATTAGGATACGCCTCTCCCGGGATATCTGGTTGCACCTCGACCGGGCAAAGCAAAAGTTTAAGGCCGACCGCAATGGAATCCTGCTAGGCTACAGCACACCAGAGGTCTCTATCAAAAGTTTACCTGTGGACTTAGGGGGTCATTAAGAGTCTGGCAGTCCACATTGTGACCATGGCGATAGTGGCGTGGTTGAACCACCAGCACCGCTAGGATTAGTTGCCCTAGCAGTCTTGCAATTGTGGCGACCTAATCCAGCGGTGGAAGTAGGGCTGCCGTGGGGATTATGACTTTGTTCTCCTCCAGTGATTTCATGGGGGTAACACTGCCATGAATAGGCTGGCAGAGAACAGGTGCAGGGGTGCTAAGAAAAAAACTTAGCACCTGAGTATGAGTTTCCCACTAGGTCGTTGGGTGGAAACCTCTTAGCACCTGAATATGAGTTTTCTGCTAGATCAGTGGGTGGAAACTCAGGATTCCACCCACGGACCTAGCGGGAAACTCATATTCAGGTGCTACATATTTTTCTTGAAGATTTTCTTCAGAGGGTGAAGTCACCAACCCGATCTTTCCTCCCGGGGAGCCCTTTTCGGAGATGCATTGCAGGAGACCTCAGTGAAGAATTCTACCTACGGACTTAGATGATTTTTCAGGACGTAAATCTTCATATGGGCCAAAGCTGAATCTTGATCCGACGTCCCTGGAGCCCTCCTCGGATACACTGCACAGGAAGTCCAGTCAATATTTTACATTCAGACTTTGTCACTTTTTTGGAGCTTTTTCCTTCCGATGGCTGACAACCCTCCACAGCAAGTCGATTTCGATGCAAAGTCATAAGATTGCCTTTCCAGGAGTCCCTAGTGAAATCCTGAGTACAATCTTCAGCTCTAGGTATGGGGTGAACATCAGTCTTGATGACTGCATTTAGACCTCTGCAGTCTACAAAAAACCTTGGCTCTTTTTTCCCACCTTGGGGATTGGGTTTGGGTACTTGTACCACTGGACTGGCCCAATGATTGTCAGAGGGTTCAGTTACTTTTATCTCCAGCATCTTAGTCACCTCAGCTTTGATGTTGGCCTTGACCTGGTCAGACCACCTGTACAACTTATTCTTGATAGGTAAGCTGTACCAGTGTCAATGTCATGGGCACACCAATTGGTGAGTTCAGCCGTCAGGGAGAACAGTCCAGCAAACTGCTCCAAAATGTGTCTGCCGTCCTTCCGCTTCTGGCCTTTCAATTTGGGAGAGTACCACGCTCTCCACTGACCCATCTTGTGCATTGTTGGATAGGAGGTCTGATAGATGTTCACTCTCTTCCCCCTTTCCCTCCTCTGTGACCACAAGCATGAGCATGTATACCCTGTCCTGGTGAGGTTTCAGTCTGTTCACATGCAGGTTCCTATGAGCATTCCTGGGGGTGCCAAGGTCCACCATGTGGGTAACCTCACCCTTATTTTCCAAAATTGGATAGAGCTGATATACATTTGACCTGTAGTGCCCTAGAAGCAAAAGGCTCCAAAACCCATACAGGCTGACCTGGGTCATACTCAGGCATGGTGGCCTTCTGTTCATTCCAGAGCTCCATGAGCTCTTAGCTGGCCTCCATGTTGCTGCTTGCATTCTTCAAGACTCAGCCATGCATGAACGCAGGCCCAGCACATAATCAAGCAAATTCTGCTCAGAGTCTTAGAAAGGCTTCTCCCATGACTCTCTCACGAAAAGCAATGGACCTCTTACAGGGTGCCCAAAGAGTCAGTCAAAGGGGCTGAATCAAACTCCCTCTTGTGGTGTATTCAAATAGCAGGCATGGGAGGAGAATGTCCCATCTCCTCCTGAGTTTGTCAGACAAACATATTATCATGTCCTTCAGGGTCCTGTTAAATCTCTTCACCAGACCATTGGTCTGGGGATGATAGGGGGTTGTGAACGTATAGCTAATACCACACTCATCCCACATTGCTTTCAGATAGGCTGATATAACGTTTGTGCCCCTATCTGAGATCACCTCCTTTGGGAATCCTACTCTGGTGAACACACCAAGCAGGGCAATAGCCACTGTGGGAGCAGTGACTGTCCTGAGGGGTATTGCCTCTGGGTACCTAGTCGCATGGTCCACAACCACCAAAACGTACCTGTAACCTGTGGCAGTTGGCGAGTGTAGGGGACCAACAATGTGAATCCCGAACTACTCAAAGGAGTTCCCAAATACTGGTAGTGGTATCAATGGAGCTTTTGGCTTGATCCCTATCTTGCCACTGGTCTGACAGGTGACACAGGAGCTGCAAAACCCCATGACTTTTTCTGACACATGGGGCCAATAGAACTGTTTGTCCAGCCTGTTTCAGGTCTTGCTCTGCCCCAAATGTCCAGCTAAGGGAATGTCATGGCTTAGAGTTAGGAAGACTTCTCTATACTTTTGGGGGACCTCCACTCAACTGGTTGCCCCTGGTTTGGCGTCCCCTGCATCAGTGTAGAGAACTCCATCCTGTCAATTAATCTTGTGGAACCCACTAATATCCCATTGTTCTTGCCTGGAGGCAGTCTGCCTCAGTACCTTAAGAGCGGGACACTCGCTGTGTCCCTGGCACAATTCATCTCTGATGGGCCTACCTGCCCTTTGCAATTCTGCCAAGTCAGGCAGAGCTTGCAGGGGAGGAATCACTCCCTCAGAGGTCAGATCATCCCCCTCAGGACTGGATTCCTCCTGAACCTCTGTACTTGGTGGGGCTGGCAAGTCACACCCAGTGCCCTATCTCTTTTTTTTGGAGCCTTGGCCCATTGTTCCAGGGTCCAATTATTCAGCACATCCGTTTTGTGCTGCCTTTGAATTGGTCACAGCACACACCCATTGAGGGAGGTCCAGCATCTGCGCATGGACCCTTCTTTCCAACTCTGATAATTCAGATGGCTCCAGATCATTTCACAGCAAACACTCTACTGGGATGGCAGGAACTATCACTGCCGTCTTAGGGAGAGTCACTGCTCCCCATTCCAGGCTCACCATGGCCATGGGATGGAGTTAGGTTCTGCTGCCTGCATAGGTCACTTGGTGGAATACACCAGGTAAGACCTACTCTGGAGAAACCATCTTTTCTGTGACCATTGTCACACTGGCTCTTGTATCTCTCAGAGCCTCCATCTCAGTCCCATTGACTTTAGGCCTCTGCTTATACATCTCCATGCTGGGAGGTAAGATGGCCATGGCTGCAATGTCCAACCCACCCATGGACACCAAGGTGACATCTGTGTACCCTGATCCCAACCCTGCCCTGGGCCAACTTCGACCCCCATCCCTACATTAGCAGTCCCATGGGTCTGCCCACTGGTGGGCGTATTCTTGGAGCAGACAACACCCCCTTTTTTGTGTTGAGGCTGGTGACACTCAAAGATTTTGCCAGCCCTAGCAAGCTCCTGAAACTTTCCTAACTTAACAGGATCATGGTGCTTCCCCTGATACCCTTTCCTCTTAGAAGTGTCATGGCTCAGGGCTCCCCCACCCTGAGAAGGTTTTGAGGACTCTAGTGAGTACTCCTTGGACTTTTTATCCTCTTTCCCTTGATGTTACCCTACCTTTTTCTGATCATCCCCTATGGGTTTCTGGTTAACTCTGGGTCTTAATCAGTCATCTGTGCCCTCTCCCATTTCTCTGGGGTTGGTCAAATTAGAGTCAGCTAGATACTGGTGGGCTTCTCTTGGGCACAATTAGTTAGAAGGTGCTGCCTCATAATCAAATTGTAAAGCCCCTCAAAGGTAATTACCTTGATGTAATTAATCCAGTCCTCTAGTGCCTTAACTAAGATGTCCACAAAAGCAATCTAGGACTTGGTAGCTGTCTTCTCTGTGTTCATAAACTTGAGCCTGTACTGCTCTGGGGTCAGACCAAACTTCTTGGATAAATACCTCTTCCTACTAGGGTAGGAGTCTGTTTCCTCTCCATTTAGGGTAAGGAACCTATCCCTCCCAGATGTGTCCAACTCTTGTAGTGAACCCCAGTATTGGGGCTTAATCCTTCTCATCTGGCGAGCCTTTTTTTTTTTATTTTTATTTTTTTATTTCTTGAAAGATTAGAGAAACATCCTACATAGTAATGCAATGGAGTGAGCAATCTCACTGAAACACAAATATAAAAAAACAAATCCATATGTCGATACATTGCCATGGATTACCATAACTGCAAGGTCAAGACCTTGTGACAATGCTGATCCAGGCAGAGAATGTCCTTGTTTAACCCTAAGTTCGGCCACTGGGGGATAGCAATAATGAGGGTCACTGAGAGGGGAAGGTCTCCTAGGAAGCTTGGAAGATCCTTGTATTTGCTGATCTGTCAGGGGCCTTAGCCTATATTAGGACAGTAGGGGATAACATGAAGAGGAGGGAAGAATGCTGCAGGGGGGGTGTGTTATAGGGCATGGTCAACCAGATTAGAAAGTGAGAGAGGGTATGTGAAGGAGGTGGATATTGGGGGAAAGGGCAGAGTGAGTAGGAAGGAGGGAGGGATAAAAAAACTAAAAAAGGGGGAGGAAAGGATCGAATAAGAGAGCAGAAGGTAAAGAGTGGGAAAGAGAAGAGGTATTAGAGAAGAAGGAGAGAGAAGAAGGAGGGAGAGGAGCGAGGGGGGAAAGGAGAAGAGGAAAGGAAAAAGGAGTGGCAAAAGAAGATGGGGAAGATGATGAAGAAGAACAAGAAGAAGAAGAAGATGAGGAAGAGGCGGGCACAGGTGGGAGAAGGTGGGTGGTTAGCTAGGGGATCATGGTTGTGAGGGAAAGTCGCACAGAGGGGAGGCAGGGGAGGGAGGAGGAAGGAAGGTGAGTACAGCGAAGGAGTATCACTTTTGGCCCAGGCGTGAGTGTGTTGTGGGTTGAGAGGACATTCTAGCGGTAAAGGAGGTGTAGATGTATTCATATTTCATATTTGTAATTGTTATCGGGAAGTATTGCAGGCAGTCAGTGGTTCATGGTATGGCGGAAAGGGGCCCCAGTGGGGAGGAATACCTCTGTTCTATCCTGCAGGCTGTAAATAAGTAATTCGAGGGAGGCTTTTTGGTACATTGCTGAGAGCCACTCATCATGGGTGGGGGAGCTGTTGCACGACAGTGTCTGTGGATACAGAGTTTGGCCGTCGTCAATGCTGTGTGCAATAGGTAACGTTATGGGCAAGAGAGACCTTGAATGTCTCCCGTGTTATGCAGGAGGAGAAGGGGTCGGGTGAGAGAGGGCGGGAGTGGCAGAGCTTCCTGTAGCGTGTCCCCCACTGCCTTCTAATAAGGTTGGATATTCGGATAATCAGAGTATATGAAGTAGCTCACAGCAGTTTGCATGGGGCAGGAGTCCCGCAGCCCTAAGTTTCTGTGGCGTTCAGTACCATTCATGCAGGGTTTTGAAAAGGCAGAATTTCATTTGAGCCTCACATGCCCCCCCCGGTCTCTCGACTCTAATAGGCCAGTCCAGTCATTCATCTCATATTCCACCTGTAAGCACGCCTGCCATTTAGCTTTGAGAGCAGTTCGGAGGGGTAGGGAGAATAAATATTGGTTCAACAAGTTATGCATGGCCAACACAACTCCAGAGGTTTCCAGATAGTTGAGCACTGGGAGCGCTGTAGCATCCATGGATGGGACCCCATGCGGCGGTAAAGGCAGTGCTGAAAATGAAGGTGATGCCACGAGTGATGTCCAGGTAGGTCAAATTCTTCCCGGCGGGCCGTAAACAACTACGGATTACCGTTATCTAGAAGCTGATCAATATGTAAGAGGCCCTTGACCACCATTTCTTCCAGTCAGCCATCTTCCCCCTGATTAACAAACCCGCATTTCCCCAAATGGGTGATTCAGTATGGATCCGTATGTCTACACCTAATAAGCGATGTGCCTGTCACCAGGAATTCAACATTGCTTGTATCATTGGGTTGGCGGATCAAGGTAGGGTGACTCCTGTTCAATGGAGCATACTGAGTCCTGGTGGAGATTGCAATAATGTGTGTTCAGGCTCTACCCACAGAGGTGGACCTGGCACACCCTGGAGCATAAAGGTAAGTTGAGAGAGGTGTAGTGCCAAAGCATAGTGTTCCACAGAGGGTAATCCCAACCCACTGCATTCACAATGAGCTATGAGTGTGGCCTTGGATAACCTGCGACAAATTGACCCCCATGCAAAGGCACAAATGCATCTATCCACCGCTCTAAGCCTAGGTAGAGGGACCTGTAGGTGTAGCTTCCCTAGGATATATGTAAACTGTGCTAAAGTCAACATGCAAACCGCCGGTACCCTCCCCCAGAGGGAAAGACCTAGATGGGATCATTTATCGAAATCCCTCTTAGTGTGGACAAGCAGAAGGTCTAGGTTGTCTGTCACCATTTGTTCCAGGCCTCTATTAATGTAGATACCCAGGTATTTAAGACGTGACTGCTTCCACTGAATTGGAAAGTCCAGAAGACACGAGCATGTAGTCTCAGGGGATAGAGGAAGTGCCTCACTTTTATCACAATTTATTCTATAACCCGAAAGTGCTTCAAATTCAGCCAAGACCGACTGCAGTGCTGGGTGCGAATGGGTGAGATCTGTAAGAGTGAGCAGTATGTTGTCGGCATAGACGTAGATAGTAGAGCTGCCACCAGGGATGGGAACACCAATAATGAGGGGTGACCTTCAGATGAGAGCTGCCAATGGTTCTAGAACTAGGAAGAATAACAATGGTGACAATGGGCAGCCTTGCCAGGTTCCTCATCTAATGGGGAAGACATCAGAAAGTAATCCCCCATAGTTGACTTGTGCTGTGGACGAGTCATACAAAAAGCGGACTTTGTTAATGAATCCATCCCCAAAACCAAAATGTTTTAGGGTTTCAGGGTTTCAAAATATACTACCCTTATATCCTGTCGAATGCTTTCTGAGCATCTAGGGAGAGGGCCAGGGCCTCGTCCCGGAAGTCCCGGGCGGTCCAGAGAGCATGTGACAAGGTACGGAGGTGGTTCCTGGAGGATCAGCCAGGTTCAAATTACACTTGAGTGTGATGGATAAGGGATGGTATAACTTTCTTAAGCGGGCCGCCAGAACTCCTGTCAGTATCTTGATATCCCTGTTAAGGAGGGAGATGGGGCAGTAGCTGCCACATAGGAGAGGGTCCTTCCCTGGTTTAGGTAAAACTGCTATGGATGTCCTGTTAGAGACAGGGCTCAAAGAACCTGTGTTTTCCACCCCACGGAAGGCCTCATACAAGGAGTCCACCCTCTCCTCTCTCGTCCATTTATAGAATTCTGCCAAGAATCCATCTTCCCTCCGTACCTTATGGTAAGGGAATTTAGATATTGACTGCATTATCTCTTCCTTACTTATCTCCCCCTCTAGCAGTGTTCTACCTTCATCTGTGAGGCTAGGTATATGTGCCTTCTTGAAAAAAAGGGTCAGTATAGCGTGATCCTCTTCTGTTTTGGGGGTGTAGAGGGTCTGGTAAAAGTGCCCAAACGTGCTAGCTATTGCCTGGTGGTGGCTGAGAATCGTGGCATCTATTTACTGTATGGCTGGTATGGCTAGTGCCACTTCTCACCGATGGAGCTGGTCAACCAAGAGGCGCCCACCTTTTCACCGTGCTCCTAGTGCTGTCCCTTCATCTGCTCCAACGCATATTCCGCCTGGGAAGTACATAGGGCGTTCAGTTCCATCTAAGCCTTTTTAAGGTGGCGGCGTGTGATGGGGAGGAAGTAACCTGTATATTCGTGGGTTCAAGTCGCTATACTTTCCCCCATGGCTTGCTGTCAGGAACATCTCTGAGCATTAGTGATGGCAGTGTCTTTAATGTGCTGGCCCCTTAATGTCACCTTTACCGCCACCCACATGAGTGCATGGCAGGAGACTGAACCTTTATTGTTGATCAGGTAGGTAGAGACCTGGAGAGCCCTTTCAAGGCCCCTAACCATTCATCTATGTCATCCCCCTGTACATAAGCAGGACCAACCCCCTTAGGCAGTCTCGGCCAAAGCCCCCTACCCATGGACATCTCAGATTCTCTGTTGATGCCACCATCTTTTTTCTCCTCCCATGTCCACTTTTTCTTCTCCAGGGCCAGCTTCCCTGCCTCCAAAGCTTTGTATGCCAGCTGGGCTTCCAGCTCTTTCTCTCTAAGGTACATGTTCTCTCCTTCTGAAGGGACTCCCTTCCCCCTACTAGCTTTGGGCATGTCCCTGGTGACTATGGGGGTCATTCTGACCTCGGCGGTAAAATGCCCTTACCGCCGGTCATAAGACCGCCATAACACCGCCGCGGCCGCGGTCAACCGCCACGGTCATTCTGACCCACAACGGCCAAACCTCCAAAAATCCGTCCTCCACTGCAGCCCGCCACATCGGCGGGCAGCGATAAACTGGAGATGACCAAACCTCCACCGTCACGCCAACAGAAATATGCCCATGCCATTACGACCCACGAATCCACACGGCGGTCATTCAAACGCGGTATTCCATTGGCGGTACACACCGCCGCGGTCAGAATACACACACATCACCAAAACACAGCCACATTGGACAATTTGAAATACACACAACTGATACACATACACACACCACTCCCACACAATCAACCAACTATAAAACACACACCCACATCACCCACAAACCCCTGCGACCCTAATTACTGAGAGAAGGAGAGAGAGACACAGCAGACAATCCATAGCAAGACACACTGAGGCACACTACACCATCACACACACCACATAGTAGCACAAAGCACCACTCACCAACACACTCCTCATCACATACACCACCCCACACCTCACCCACACCACCCCATGGCACCCCAAAGGCACCCACGCTTTTCAGACCAAGAACTCCGGGTCATGGTGGAGGAAATCCTAAGAGTGGAACCCCAGCTCTTCGGCTCGCAGGTGCAGCACACCAGTATAGCCAGGAAGGCGGAGCTATGGCAGCGGATCGTGGACAGGGTCAACGCGGTGGGACAGCATCCCAGGAATAGGGAGGACATCCGCAAAAGATGGAACGACCTACGGGGGAAGGTCCGATCGATGGTCTCCAGGCACAACATCGCGGTCCAGAAGACTGGCGGCGGACCCCCACCCACCCCTCCCGAATTTACATCGTGGGAGCAAGAGGTCTTGACCATCCTGCATCCTCAGGGCCTCGCTGGAGTAGCAGGAGGAATGGACTCTGGTAAGTCCCATCTCAACTACTATATCCCCCCCACCCCACCAGCATGCCAACCCACACCCCTACCCTCACCCCCAACCCCCCAGCACACATCCTCCCTGACAATGTCTCACCAGCACAACCCACCCATCCCAACACCAACTCCTGCATGCCAACACAAATCATGGGCACCCATCACCTAAGCATGACCACTGCACTAACCCCCCCCCCCACTAAATACCCTCACAACACCTCCCTCCAGGGAATGCCTGCACTGGGGGACAAGGGCACCCATAACACGCATGCTATTGCACACACAGAAACAATAACCAAACTCTCTTACCCCATGCAGGACCCGAACGACAACACACCAGCCAGGAGGGTCCAGAAGTGTCCATCCCACCACCGGAACAGGCCCACACTGAGGATAGCAGCTCTGTCGACAGTGAACCTGATGACCAGCCCGGACCATCGGGGACCTCTGGGCAGTCGGTTCCCCTCAGGCAGCCACAGGCCACCCCAGACCCGACCCCCTCTGCCGACACCAGCACAGCTCCCACCCAGCGGGCCCATGCCTCTGTCTCTAGGACAGCTCAATCAGCGGTGTGTCTGCCGCTACAGGGCACCCAGGCTAACCCAACACCCCAACAACAACAGGGACCTGGGGGCAGGTGTAGCGGGCACACCGTCCAGGGGACAGAGGCCGGGGGAAACCGGGCAGCTCGGAGGGCTGCTGTGCGACGGGGGGGAGGAGAGGCCCAGGGAACCCACTCTCCAAGAGGCCCTCACCACCATCATGGGGGCATACCACCACTCCCAAGAGATGATGACGACGGTACTGGCCAGGTTCACGGAGATCCAGGCACAGCAGGAGGAACGCTACATGGGGTTCAGGGAGGAGCTGAGAATCATCGGGACCGCAATGGGGACCATCGTCCTGGCCTTCAACAGGATAGAAGAGGCGTTGCAGGACCATGTGGCACCACACAGGGCCCCTGTCACTAGCCCGGACCAGGAACAGCCTACCACCTCCTCCGGCGCTAGTGGACAGGAGGCCCCAACACCACGGCAGGCCACCAGAACCCCACCTCCTGCTGAAGAACAACCACCCCGTAAGAGGAGCCTGAGATCCAAAAAAAAGACAGAGTAGGATGTCAAGACCCCCGCCAGCAGGACATACCCCCTGAACTCTTCCCACTCTTCCACATTGCCACCCTGTCCAACCATGAACTGCCTCTGCTCCATCCTTCCACAGGCAAAAGGACAATGCACCTGTGAGACTGAGAACTGGACTCTGCCATGGACATTACTCCACCCCCACCCATCACCCTTATAATCACATGTACCAAGATCTAGCCCTGTAAATAAATCACATATTGCACACAAATCAGTTTGGAGTCATGCTGTATTATTAGCTAATGTATTACATATTACTGTTCAATATCTGTTCTGTCAATTAGTGATGACAACATACCAATGTCAATACGCTGTAGTTCATGGGCAAACCAAGCAGAAGTCAGGCACTGCGTCATACAGCACTGAGAAGGGAAGGGAAAATCAAAAATTACCCAAAAATATCTGGTGGGAACTACAGAAAGTACAGATGCAGGAGGCTAGAAGCAATTGGGAAATGGCGTGGGTGATTCTTACCTGGGTGTTACTGGAAATACTGTTGTATCACTCTGTCCCTATTGTCTGTGTCGTCCTCTGAGTCTTCCTCCTCTTCACTCTCCACAGGCTCCACGGCTTCTACAACACCACCATCTGGACCATCCTCCTGCAGGAAAGGCACCTGGCGTCGCAAAGCCAGGTTGTGAAGCATACAGCACGCCACAATGATGTGGCAGACCTTCTTTGGTGAGTACATTAGGGATCCACCTGTCATATGCAGGCACCTAAACCTGGCCTTCAGGAGGCCAAAGGTTCGCTCAATCACCCTCCTAGTACGCCCATGGGCCTCATTGTAGCGTTCCTCTGCCCTTGTCCGGGGATTCCTTACTGGGGTCAGTAGCCACGGCAGGTTGGGGTAACCAGAGTCACCTATAAGCCATACACGTTGTCTCTGTAGCTGCTCCATCACATAGGGGATGCTGCTATTTCGCATCACATACGCGTCATGCACTGACCATGGGAACTTGGCATTTACATGGGAGATGTACTGGTCAGCCAAACAGACCACCTGGACATTCATCGAATGATAATTCTTTCTGTTTCGGTACACCTGCTCATCGTCTTTTGGGGGTACCAAAGCCACATGGGTCCCATCAATGGCACCAATGATGTTGGGGATATGTCCAAGGGCATAGAAATCACCCTTCACTGTAGGCAAGTCACCCTCCTCGGGGAAAATGATGTAGCTCCGCATGAGTTTCATCAGGGCAGACAACACTCTGCTCAAAATCTTAGAAAACATAGGCTGAGACATTCCAGATGACATGGCCACTGTGGTCTGGAATGACCCACTGGCCAAAAAATGGAGGACTGACAAAACCTGCACCAGAGGGGGAATCCCTGTGGGTTGGCGGATGGGGGACATCAGGGCTGGCACCAGCTGGGCACACAGTTCATGGATAGTGGCACGGTCAAGTCTGTATCGAAGTATTATATGGCGTTCTTCCATTGTCGACAGGTCCACCAGCGGTCGGTACACGCGAGGATTCCTCCTTCTCATCGCAAGTCCCAGCGGACGGTGCCTAGGAAGGACAACATGGAGCACAGAGTCAGCCAAACCACAGGTACGTACAGACAGCTTGCACAGTTAAAGAATGGCAATGGGTTGAAAGGCGTGTATGTGTGGCAATGCAAGGCCTAGGCCTGTGTGTCGCAGTCAAAATTAAGCCATGTAGGCCCTTGAAATGGCAGCTGCCTGACCTGTGAAGTGGGACAATGGGATGTGAGGTCAATGCGCTGGCGGGGCACACCGTGGCGGTAGGCGGTCGAAGACCGCGGCGCAAAGCCGCATTGGTTAACATTGAACCCTATGGGTTTCAGGAGCCAATAACGAAGTGCGCCGGCGGTCGCGGTACGCACCACCGCGGTACGCACCGCCGCGGGCGTGACCGCCATTTTCTATCTGCTTAATCACTCGAGACCTGATCATCCACAGGAGAGGACCTATACTGCAAGTGCTGCTGTGACCTCGGTCTGGAAGATACAATGGCTGCTGCGACTGGGGAAAGGGCCCCTGCCTTCACGTCTGAAGAGTTGGAGAAGCTCGTGGATGGGGTCCTCCCCCAGTATGCGCTACTCTACGGTCCTCCAGACCAACAAGTGAGTACACCGGGTGCTAATGGAATGGGCTATGCCTGTGTGGATTGGGGTGGATGTAAGTTGGTGGGGTGGGGGGCGAATGAGGAGTGCAACGCCCGACAGATGAGAGCATGTGCCATATGGCAAAGTGGGTGGGGGGGGCCAATTACATCTAACATGCAGGTCATTGATGATTTCCTCCTTTCCACCCTGTACATGTCTAATAGGTCAGCGCCCATCAGAAGATCGAGATTTGGCGTGCCATCGCCAAGGAAGTCCGGACCTTGGGGGTCCACAACAGACGGGGCACCCACTGCCGCAACAGGTGGGAGGACATCCGCCGCGGAACAAGGAAGACCGCAGAAACACTGCTGGGGATGGCCTCCCAACCTAGGAGGGGTGCCAGTCGCACCATGACCCCCCTGATGTCCCGGATCCTGGCGGTGGCCTACCCTGAATTGGATGGGCGCTTTAAGACATCACAGCAGACACAAGGGGGTGAGTATCAGCACATTCTCCTATCTTTCTGCGCAGTGGAGGCGTCTGGGTGGGGGAGGAGGGCTGTGGGTGACATTAGGCCAGGGCGCTTTCTGTAGTGTAGTCCTCTCCCTTAGGCATGGCCCTGTGCCCCCGGCCCCCACCTCTGTAGGGTGACAAGTACAGCCATTGAAGGTCCAGCATCTCCCATGTGCGCGTTTGACGTCTCCTGGCCTGTTGTCTTAGTCAGTAGTACTGAGTAGTGTACCCCGAATGCGCGGCTTAGTGCATTAGGCACCTGTGTCTGTCCTCTCCGCCAACGGTGTTGACATTGCATGCACTCAACCTGGTCCTCTTTTTTCTCCCCCCACCCTTTCTCTTCATCTTCCTGTGCATGTGTGCATTAGCATCATCAGGCGGAGGAAATATGGCATCGGAGCACGAGGGAGCTGCAGGACACAAGGCCCCGGTGGGCCCAGGAACAGACACCGAGGGCACCAGTGATCCGGAGGGCGAGGGGAGCACCACGACGGGGACCGCTGGTGAGAGCAGCGAAAGCGACACGTCCTCGGATGGGAGCTCCCTAGGGGTGGCGGCAACATCCGTGCCCCCCGCCTCTACAGGTACAGCCGCCACCCAGCGCACCAGCCCCGCCCTCCCAGCAGCCCCTCAGTCTTCGCTCCGTGCCGGTTCGCCCAGGAAGGCGCGCGTCTCCTTCGCCCCAGGCACCTCAGCCCCTGCCCCTGTTGCCCCTGCTGCCCTCAGTGCGGAGCTCATTGACCTGGTAAGGACGCTCATTGTTGGGCAGACGACCCTTTTGAATGCCATCCAGGGTGTGCAAAGGGAGGTGCAACAGAGCAATGCGTACCTGGAGGGCATTCATTCGGGTCAGGCTGCCCATCAACGAGCGTTCACTGCTCTGGCCTCAGCACTGACGGCAGCCATTGTCCCTGTTTCCAGCCTCCCTCTTCTGACTGCCTCCAGCCTGTCTCTGTCTCCTGTTCCTCAGCCTATCCCATCCACACCATCAGACCAGCCTGCACACACCTCAACACCCAAGAGCAGCTCATCCAAACACAAGCACCACAGATCCCGCAAACACTCACCCGAGCAACATCCAGATGCAGACATGCCAACAGCCACTGCCACCCCTGTGTCCCCCTCCTCCTCGTCTCCCTCCTCCCTCCCTGTGACGTCTACACTCACACCTGCATGCACCCCAACATCAGCCAGTGCTTCCATCACCACCTCACCCTCCAGTACAGTCCACACTCGTGCAGTCACCACCCCCACTGCCATGTACACGTCCCCTGTGTCCTCTCCCACTGTGTCTGTCACCCCCTCTTCCAAGACACACAAACGCAGGCAGCCACCCACCCAACAGCCATCCACCTCACGACAGCCTACAGCACCAGCACCTTCACCCAATGACAGCACACCTGACTCTCCTACAACCACCTCCTCTACCTCCACTTCCATCTCCACTTCTCCTACCCTTTACCTTGGCCCTAAAAAACTTTTCCTGGCTAACCTTAACCTCTTTCCCCCCGATGAGCTCCCCCATCCATCTTCAAAGAGTCCCAAGAGCACCGCAGCCACCACCAGCCCAGCTTCGGGTGTCACTGTTGTGCCTGGGTTCTGGAGCCCACCCTTTGCCAGCAGTGACACATCGATCAGCAGCAAGGACACGTCCAGCCCCCCCCCCGGCAAGAGGACCCGCAAAAACAAGGACCGCCGTGCGAGGACCGACAGGGCTGCCCCCAAGGAGCAAAGTGCGGCCACTTCACCACCCACACCATCTAGGGGAGGCAAGGGCCCGAGAGCCCCATCAAAGGAGCGGAAGGGCAGCAGGAGCGTGGAGAAGGTGGACCCCACATGCCACATCCCAGCTGGGAAGGAGGACACTAAGGAGGCCAGGAGTCCGTCCCCGAAGGGTCCAGAAACGTCACGGTCCGAGGGCGACTGAGCAGGGAGTCGAGGCCAGGTCTGGCTCCCTTGACCTGCTAGATGAGCACCGCTGAACAGGGCCCGCGGTGCAGAAGAGCACCGCTGAACAGGGCCCCGCCGTGGAGAAAGGCACCGCTGAACAGGGCCCCGCCGTGGAGAAGAGCACCGCTGAACAGGGCCCGCGGTGCAGAAGAGCACCGCTGAACAGGGCCCCGCCGTGGAGATAGGCACCGCTGAACAGGGCCCCGCCGTGGAGAAGAGCACCGCTGAACAGGGCCCGCGGTGCAGAAGAGCACCGCTGAACAGGGCCCGCGGTGCAGAAGAGCACCGCTGAACAGGGCCCCGCCGTGGAGATAGGCACCGCTGAACAGGGCCCCGCCGTGGAGATGAGCACCGCTGAACAGGGCCCGCGGTGCAGAAGAGCACCGCTGAACAGGGCCCCGCCGTGGAGAAGAGCACCGCTGAACAGGGCCCGCGGTGCAGAAGAGCACCGCTGAACAGGGCCCCGCCGTGGAGATAGGCACCGCTGAACCGGGCCCCGCCGTGGAGAAGAGCACCGCTGAACAGGGCCCCGCCGTCTCAAGCACCGCTCCGCTGGGCCCTTCCTCTGAGGCACCGCTCCGCTGGGCCCTTCCTCTCAAGCACCGCTCCGCTGGGCCCTTCCTCTCAAGCAAAGCTCCACTGGGCCCTTCCTCTCAAGCACCGCTCCGCTGGGCCCCGCCGTCTCAAGCACCGCTCCGCTGGGCACCGCCGTCTCAAGCACCGCTCCGCTGGGCACCGCCGTCTCAAGCACCGCTCCGCTGGGCACCGCCGTCTCAAGCACCGCTCCGCTGGGCCCTTCCTCTCAAGCACCGCTCCGCTGGGCCCTTCCTCTCAAGCACCGCTCCGCTGGGCCCCGCCGTCTCAAGCACCGCTCCGCTGGGCACCGCCGTCTCAAGCACCGCTCCGCTGGGCACCGCCGTCTCAAGCACCGCTCCGCTGGGCCCTTCCTCTCAAGCACCGCTCCGCTGGGCACCGCCGTCTCAAGCACCGCTCCGCTGGGCCCTTCCTCTCAAGCACCGCTCCGCTGGGCCCTTCCTCTCAAGCACCGCTCCGCTGGGCCCTTCCTCTCAAGCACCGCTCCGCTGGGCCCTTCCTCTCAAGCACCGCTCCGCTGGGCACCGCCGTCTCAAGCACCGCTTATGGTTCACTGTGCCCACCATGCCTCCTCCTTGACCAGTGGAGACTGTCATCCACCTGATGGACTGTGGCTTTGCACTCCCCAGGATGGTCCAGTGGGCAGCCCACCCACTGCAGTGACTTGAGAGACTGTGGCTTTGCACTCCCCAGGATGGTCCAGTGGGCAGCCCACCCACTGTAGAGACATTGAGAGACTGTGGCTTTGCACTCCCCAGGATGGTCCAGTGGGCAATCCACCCACTGCAGTGACTTGAGAGACTGTGGCTTTGCACTCCCCAGGATGGTCCAGTGGGCAGCCCACCCACTGTAGAGACATTGAGAGACTGTGGCTTTGCACTCCCCAGGATGGTCCAGTGGGCAGCCCACCCACTGTAGAGACATTGAGAGACTGTGGCTTTGCACTCCCCAGGATGGTCCAGTGGGCAATCCACCCACTGCAGAGACTTGAGAGACTGTGGCTTTGCACTCCCCAGGATGGTCCAGTGGGCAGCCCACCCACTGTAGAGACATTGAGAGACTGTGGCTTTGCACTCCCCAGGATGGTCCAGTGGGCAGCCCACCCACTGTAGAGACATTGAGAGACTGTGGCTTTGCACTCCCCAGGATGGTCCAGTGGGCAATCCACCCACTGCAGAGACTTGAGAGACTGTGGCTTTGCACTCACCAGGATGGTCCAGTGGGCAGCCCACCCACTGTAGAGACATTGAGAGACTGTGGCTTTGCACTCCCCAGGATGGTCCAGTGGGTGGGGCATGGTGGCTCCTCGTGGATCTGGCGTCGTGGACTCATGTGGCTGTGGTGCCCCCCCCTTCCCTTCCCCCTGAGGTGCCTGTAGTTTTTACATCTGATGCCCCTGCAGTGTTCTCTCCAAAGGACTCAGGTCTCCTGTGTGGGCTTTGCCCTTGTTTCTCAAAACTTTGGCCCACGGACATGCTGAATTCGTAGGATGTGCAGGACTTGGTACTTCAGTTATACACTGATGTGTATGTCATTAGTTTTGTTGTGAATATCTTTCATGGTTGTACGCTAATTTTCTGGAGCTTTTTGGTACATAAATATTTATTCCAAATATGATTATGTCTTAGCATTTTTCAGGGGTGTTTGGGTGGTGTCACTGTGACTTGGTGCTCTGCATTGGTGAGTACATAGTTGGGGGGGGGGGTCGCATATGTGTGTGCCCGTAACCTTTCGTCCTCCCCCTCCCGTGTGTCGTAGGTGCAGTACTCACCATTGTCGTCTGCGCCGGACTTCGTACTCGTGGTAGATGAGAAGGTAGACGAGAGCAGGTAGGATGTTTAATTCGGGTTCCATGCTGTCCTCCTTCCTCCTGGAGTGCGTAGTGGTGAGCGTTTTCCCGTCCGTAGTCTGTTTCCGCCGTGTTTTTATCGGCGGTGCTCCCGCCCCGGAAAAGGTGGCGTATTGGTGAGTTGGAATAGTGTGGGCGGTACATTGTCTGCCGCCTGTCTGTTGGCGGTGACCGCCGCTGTTTGTTTGTACCGCCGTGGCGGTCGGAGTGTTAAGGTGCCTGTCTGTGTTGGCGGTTCCCGCCAGGCTCAGAATCCCATTTTTTTTACCGCCAGCCTGTTGGCGGGTTGGCCGCCGCTTTAACACCGACCGCCAGGGTTAGAATCACCCCCTATGTGTAGGGAGTACCGGTATTCCTCCTCTTCACTAAGGTTCAGATACCCTCCCTCCCCTGAGTGGTTGGAGTGGCATCTTCCCCTACTTCTTCCTCCCCTGGATCTTCCTATGTGCCTACATCTTGGGCCACAGCCCAGGCTGTTAGGGATATAATCAAGACATTGTTCATGAGGATAGTGGCTGCAGGAAACCCCCTCTCAGTATACAACCCTCTTAGCTGGACTACTGTCATTGTGGGTAGGCTAGCCAGATCAAGCGCCATGGTCCCCTGGTTTTGCTTCACACAAAAACCTTTTGCAAAAATTGGAATCAAGAATTTGAAAAAAAATCATGAATATGTAATAATTGAAATTAGTCCAAATTAAAAATCAAAACAATTTTTGCACTAGGACAATTTAAATGTAAATGATTTTTTTTTTTTTTTTACTTAAACTGTAGTGCGATACTGAAAACAAGTACTGGATCCCACAACTGCGCACCAAAAATGTTGGAAAGTGGAATATTGGTAAGGGCAGGTAAGTACCTTCACTTAGCAATAGGCCACTAACAACTACTAGGTCCAGTTAGGTCTCAATAAATTAATCCCAGCTCATCCCTTCGTAGCTTGGCAGAGAGTAGCAAAGCTTAACTTAGGAGACAAAGGCCCATATTTAAGTAAAATGACACACAATTGAGCTAGCGCAGCTGTGCATCATTTTTCTTAAAAAGAGCTAACACCATTCCCTATCGCCCTCCGTGCACCATTTTTAAGAAATTGCGCACAATGGCGCATAAGAATGGCTAACGTCTCAAAAAAAAGAAGCTTGCTGTTAATGGATGGCATGAGGGGAAATGGCGCTAGTTGGTCAATGACTGTTATAGCAGCCAAATATCTGCCGCACGTCAGCCTAGCAATTTTTTTTGACGCACAAGGAGCCAAAAAATTAATCCTGTCTATGTATAGACAGGAGTCATTGCCACTACCCAATACCCACCACAGGGGACCAGTGTCCCCAGGGCAAGCCCAACATACCCAGTACCAGGCAGGGGCCCCCATGTAAGGTGCCCCCGTGGTATACCACACACATACACTCAGCTTTGATTGGCTCCACCCTCCAGTAGTGTCCCTGTGGTGAAGGTGGTGGTGATACTGAGTGGTGGATGTGCCCAATCCATGGTGTTTTCCCATAGAAATCAGCCTACCTGTGCTTTAACCCCTGATCTGGCCAGGAGTTAAATAATGACACTAATCAGGCTTAGCGCCCTTCTTTAGGTCCGCCTCCTAGTTGCGCATTGTTTCAGCATTGGGAGTTAAATATGGCACTGGGGGCTAGTGTCATTTTTAGGAAGGGAACACCTACCTTGTATCTCATGGATGCAAGGTGGGCTGGTGCTTCCTAGAAATGGTGCTAACTCCAATATTTTGACACTAGACGGGTCATGGGCAGTGCAGGGGCCCCCACGGGACTCTCTGCACACCGTCTCTGCCAGCCTTTGCATGGCAGTAGAACCGCCATTCAAAAGCAAGCAGTGAGGGGGCTTGTAATCCATAGGGCAGCACTGCTTGTAGCACTGCTTGTAGTGCTGCCCTTGTGGATTAAGACCGCCAGTACTGCCAGGCTGTCGACCGGTGGCAACCTGACAGTGCCGGCGGTTAGACTGTGGCGGCTCCACCTCGGTCATAATGTGGAGGACAGACCATCGCTTTGGTGGTGGCCCGACCACCACTGCGAGTCTGGTGGTACCAGGACCACCAGACTCATAATGAGCAACTTAGGCCCCCATTATGAGTTTCGCGGGTGGCAGAGGCTGCCCACCAAACTCATCACACCATCAGGCCGCCTGTGCGGCCAGAACCCCGACAACCCTAATTTAAGTTCCCTAGTGTGCTGGTGGGCAGAATCGGTGTTTTCGCCTGCCGGGCCAGCGGGGAACAGAACCTTAACATTGCAGCCATCTTCTAATGGCAATGTGGCGGTGCAGCGGGTGAAGCAGCACTCATACCGCATTCCACTTCCCGTAATTTGGGCAGTGGAATGCGCAACAGGGCTGTGCATGGGGTCCCCTGTACTGCCCATGCCAAGTGCATGGGCAGAGCAGGGGCCCCCAGGGGCCCCTCAAAACCCTCATTCCACCAGCCTTTCCATGGCGGTGTAAATCGACATGGACAGGCTGGCAGGTGGGGACTCATAATCCCACCACCGGGACTGCCAGGCTGCAGGCTGGAGGCACCCTTACGGTGTCAGTGGTAAAACTGTGGTGGCTCTGCCACGGTCATAATGTGGACACCACAACCACTACAGCCCGACCGCCTCCATGACCCTGGTGGTCTGGTGAGCGCTAAGGTCATAATCAGGCCCTTTGAGCCATATTTATACTTTTTGATGCAAAACTGCGCTAACGCAGTTTTGCGTCAAAAAAATTCGCACCGGCTAACGCCATTCTGAAGCGCCATGCGGGCGCCGTATTTAATCAATGACGTTAGCCGGCGTTAGCCGCCGGCACTGCCTGGTGTGCGTGAAAAAAAATGACGTACACCAGGCAGCGCCGGCGTAGGGGAATATGGAGCTTGGGCGCCAAAAAATGGGGCAAGTCAGGCTGAGGCAAATTTTTCGCCTCAACCCGATTTGCGCCATTTTTTCCGACTCCCAACCCCCATTGAAATGACTCCTGTCTTAGCAAAGACAGGAGTCATGCCCCCTTGCCCAATGGCCATGCCCAGGGGACTTCTGTCCCCTGGGCATGGTCATTGGGTATAGTGGCATGTAGGGGGGCACAAATCAGGCCCCTCTATGCCACAAAAAAACAAAAAAAAAATACTTACCTGAACTTACCTTAATGTCCTGGGGATGGGTCCCTCCAGCCTTGGGTGTCCTCCTGGGGTGGGCAAGGGTGACAGGGGGTGTCCCTGGGGGCATGGGAGGGCACCTCTGGGCTCCTTCCGAGCCCCAAAAAAAAAAACGACGCAATTCCGGCGCAAACAGAGTATAAATATGCCCCTTTGTCTTTTTCTTGAAGATTTTCTTCAGGATGAAGTCACCAACCTGATCCGACCTCCCTGGATCCCTCTTCGGATACACGTCACAGTAGACCTCAGTGAAGAAATCTACCTTTGGACTTAGATGACTTTGCAGGAGGGAAATCTTTGTCCGGGCCAAAGCTGAATCTTGATCCGACGTCCCTAGAACTCTCCTCAGATACACTGCAGGGGAAGACCCAGTCAACTTTTTACATTTAGACTTTGTCACTTTTTTGGAACATTTTGCTTCCAAAGGCTGCCAACCCTCCACAGCAAGCCAATTTTGATGCAAGGACATTGGATTGCCTTTCTAGGAGCCCCTGGTGAAATCCTGGAAGTCTGGGGCTCTAGAGCTTTTCAGCAGGATGAACCTGCAAGTCAGGCCGGGTCACAGTTGAAGTAAGTCGGCTTGACGCACCATGGCGGGTCGGTCCCTTTATTGAACTTTATATTCTCCAATCTTCTCCAAATGTCTGTTCTTCTTCCAGAAGGTCTTGGAAGATTCTTCAGGAGCCCACAACTCACCCCAAAGTTCCAGAAGCTCTAAGTTGTTCCTTGAGGGTTAGGACTCCCACTTCCATAATGCACCTGGTTCAAATCCAAAAATGACCACAAGCCACTGGTTCCTTCAGGTTTTGATGCAGGGGACTCTGGCTGGCTAATTCTTACCTGTAATAAACAGGGAGTCCCTTCTTGAGCCAGTTGAAGCCAGGCAAAGTCCTTTTAGTGGTGAAGGCCAAGTGTGCAGCTTGTGCAGTCCTTCAGAGTACAGTGTTCTTCTTCTTCTTGTCTTGTTCCTGGTAGGGATCTGAGGTGTGGGTGCAGCTCTGTCAAATGAATCCTTGCTCCTGGGGGTAAAAGCAAGGAGGAGCACTGTCCAATCACATGCTGTCCACCCCTCTTGGATGACCACTTCCTGGGAAGTGTGGAAAAAAATCAATCCTAGGCAGCAACATTCCTTGAAAATCCTAATTGGCAGAAACTGCATTTTGGAGGATAGGTCCGGCTGAGTCCTCCCACTGGTGTGGCTAAAATTTGTGAAACTGTCCCTTTCCTGCCCTCTCCTAAACTAATCAAAGGTACACCTGGTTGTCTGGGTTTGCAGGAAATGAGGGAGGTCCTGAGCTGCTCCAAATGTCCTTCCCTCTTGAGAAGACCAGTTTGGCTGCTCTTCCCCCATCCTGTTTCACCGTCTGCTGAGGCACATCTCCTCCCCCAGGTACTTATTTTTTTCTTCAGCCCAGGCCACTTCACACCTCATCAAGGCAGCCTGTCCAGGTTGCCAGAGGCTGGCCAATCAGAGACGGTCACTACAGAGCTGAAGTTAGTAACTTTCAGGTAGAAATCTAAAACTCTCTCCTTGAACTAGTTATATTAAATCTAAGAATGGCAAGTTGTTAGACACATTAAAACAATAAGTTTGATACCAAATGTAATTTATCTCTATTTGGGACTTTATTAATTAAAATAAAGTTGCCCCATTTTAGCCTATGGAGCCCATTCACTACTGTGAGGAAAAAACACGTTTGGCTATTTATCCTTACCAGGGTTTATAGTGCAATTTTAAGTCCCTGCTTATAGTTACATGGCACCTAAAGGCAGCCAGCAAGATAGACCTCCCTTTAAAATGACAATAGGCACCTCAGCAGTGCACCTCCTATTATCTCCTCTTGCCCTTCATTGTCCAATTCTATGGCCATCATAGCACTCCATATTAACCTCTGTGCTTAGCTTGCTGTCCCTACCCTCGTTCCCCCACCCTCCAATGTCAGTGTGCTTGTTCCTGCTCCCTCCTTTTTGCTCACTATGTTCCTTGGTTCTGCCACTGCCCCTCTTATCTACTAGGAGTGTTTTGATGAGATGCCACAGTCCCTGCCACCTCGAGCCTGCCTATCTGAGTATCATGCCCTTATCCTCTCCCTCCAGTCTTCCATGGACCATTTTGCTGCCACCCCCTTCTGCCTTCCATGCTCTGTTGTGCTACAACTGCTTCTCCTGCCTACCCTGCGTGGTCTGTTGTGAAGCTCCTTCCTCGCCGTCTCTTGCCTGTGCATAGCCCTTACCCATCCCTTCTGTCCTCCATGGTCCTTTGTGCATGCCCCTCCCTTTGCCCATCATGGCCGCTGTGTTGTTGCTAACCCTCCCGCTTGCCATGTATTGCCTTCTCTACTGCCACAGCCACTCCCACCTGCCCTGTGTGGTCAGCTTGCTGCCCATGACCCCCTCCCACCTTTCATCGGTGTGTATGCCATAACAGTCTCAATATTACCCTCCATAGTATGTTTTGCTTCCAGTGCCCATCCCATCTGCTCTCCATGGTCAGCTTGCTGCTCCAGACCTAACCCCTTGCCCCTGCCCTCTTTTAACTGTGTTCAGGCCCCTATCCCCTGCCTCCTGGTGTGTCCATAGTTGTGTCTCTGCCCCTCTCTCTTGATTAAATGGTCTGTTATGCTGCACCTGGCTCTCTTGTCTGTCTGGTATGGTTAGCTTGCTGTCCTTCCCTCTTCCCCTCTGCTCGTTGTTGCCATGTGATTGGCCCTTTCCCCTCCCTATTGTTTTCCATACTCTGTTGTGGTGCATTGTCGTCCGGCTTGCCTTGTGTGGTGTATTGTACTGCTGCAACCCTTGACGTCTCATCTGTAAGGTCACGTTGTTGCCCCTGCCATTCTTCCTCCTGTCCTCTGTTATCCAAATCCATGTCCCTACCCCATTCCTCCTGCCCTCAATGTTCTAATGTACGATACTCACCAACATTTTCAACTTAGTAATAGAGAGATTTTGAAAAAAAAACCTACGGAATTGATTTTCTCCATTGAAAACAAGAGATAATAGGCAGGAGACAGAGAAAATTTACCCCTTTTGGGCTTAAATACATTGGGAGTCTCCTGGCTGAATCAGGTCTGTTGGCATGCATTGTTGTACTGCCACTGCCTCTTCTTTCTGCCCTCGATGGTCTGTTATATTACTACAGCCTCTTTTGCCTGTCATGCATGGTTGGTTTGTTGCCCCTGCTCGCCTTTCCCCTGCCCTCCATTGTCCCTTGTGCTGCCACTGCCCCTCACCTGCTCAGTGTGGACAACTTGTTGCCTCTGCACCCTCCTCTCTGCCCTCAATTATCCAAGTCTGTGCCATCGACATCTGCCTCTGCACAGTATCCTAATGAACAAGTAGATTGCTAGCATTTTATATTCATATATATCATCTTGATGCAATCAAAACTGTAATATCTAATGTATTTCCTTAGAAATCATAAAGTGAGAGGGTGTTATTCTCATAGAAATAATGGTTAGTGCTCTAAAAAACAAAAGGGCAGATTTATGGAAATTGGCACTGCACCGAGTGCAGCACCACTTTTCCTGCCCCCCCTTAACGCCCCCCTACCACCACCATGTGTTAGCCGTATTTAAAATATGGTACACCATGACACAGGGCAGGGAGCAATAGCATCATTCAATGTGACGCTATTGATGTACTCTGCAGGAGTAGTGCCGAAATGTAGGTGCTACTCCTGTAGAGTACATAGGGTCCCATTCTAAATAATGGAAGCCCCCTTTATTTTTAACGCCTGCTCTTAGCAGGTGTTAAAAGTGCTGTAAAAGAAGGCGCAAGGAAATCTCATTGTTTTGCTTCCTCCATTTCTTTGGACCCCCTTAAGGGGGAATGCCCCCTTTGCATACATTATGCCTGGCGCAGGCATGGTGTAGCGCAAAGGGCTACAGAGTGGCGCAATGCATGCAAGGTTGAGATTTCCACCTCGTTGGGCCACATTAACATAAAAAGTAATGACGCTAATGTGGCAAAAGGTGGCCATAGCGGATTACAAATATACCCCTAAATGAAGGCATATTTTTTGAGTTCTCAAATAGCGACAACATACTTTTTAAATTATTTGCTATCTTGATTTTTTTATCCAGTTGATCACTTGATTTTATGTTGCACTTAGGGGATGGAATGAGTTGTTACAGTCAGAGATGCAGACTATGCAATTGGGGAACCTGTTATGAGTTTTAGCACCAGCTCGACATCCTGTGATTCTAGGAAAATCACTTAATATCCCCATGCTAAAGCCTAAAAGGAGTGTGTTCTTGTGTAACTTAACGGATGCCCATGTAAAGCACTCCAATACCTTCGGGTCAAGTCTGTGCTATATAAAACTGCAAAAAAGCCACGGAAATTAAGGGCCTCATTTACAAGGAAATGTCAGAATGCAGAGCTGCACCAAATTTCGAGGTGCTGTGCTCCAGCATTTCAAAAATGCAGTGATGAGCCATATTTACAACAGTACAGTGCACCCCTGTATATTTTCTATTGCTTGTGCTAAACTTAGCTGCTTAGCGCAACACAGGCAACCTTTCACCATAGTGCACGGGTGCGTGCTTGGCAGGGAATTATTGTTATGTGCAGAAAGAAGTCACTTCCTGCACATAAACAATTAATAATGTTGATTTGTTACTTCTATGTGTGCTGCAGAATGCAAATCATCATCATTAAAAGATTGTTTATGTGCAGTATGGGACACCTTCCTGCACATACACAATCATTAATGGTGTTTTGCTCTTTCTAATTGTGCTGGAGAATGCAGCACACATAGAAAAAGAAAAACGCCAGGAGATTGGGACCCCTTTATGACCCCACCATCAGAAGTAAGATGTCAGGATGTTCGTGCCCTGGGCCCTTTTCTTCATGATTTACTGTTTTTTGGGGTCTTGGCTCAGGAGAAATGATAAATATGGCAGAGCTGCTCCACAATTCAGATCCCTGCTGAAAGAAGATAATGGAAGAAGATGGACTGTCCTGCTGGACTCCTGGCCTGCACCTGGACCCTGCACTCAGAAGGACTGCACCAGCTGCACACTTTAGGCTTCAGCAAGAAAATTAATTTGTCTTGCTTCTGCAACTCCAGGGGTGGATTCCCTGTAAACTACAGGTACAAAGGAGCTGACCAGATTCCCCTGTATCAAGTCCTGCAAGAATAGTCCAGCTGACCAGTGACCAGTGGCCATTTAAGGTTTCTGACCATGAGCATTCAGGGAACCAAAATCCCAACTTCCAAGAATCAACTCAGAGGTTCTGGAACCTTGGAGCAAGTTTGTGGATACTTTCAGGACCCAAAAGGTACTTCAGGAAGAAGATCCAGAAGTTTGGAGCAACTTTGGAAAGAAACGCTGGAGAAATTCCCCATTGACAAGATTTCCAGGAGTTGACCCCACACTGAAGCAAGCCACCACCATTGCATCACAGCCTGGCGTGAAGAAGAGCCTCGTCTGAAGATGAGAGAAAAAACTCCAAATAGTGACAAAGTTCGAAGGTAACATTTTGACCAAAGCCTCCCACTCAGAGTAGCTGAGCAGCTCTTCATCAAGGCCAGTCTCAAACGTTGACTTTCCCCTTGTCGAGTATGACCAGATGTTCCTGGGGTGGCACTTTTGGTTTTTAATTGCTAGAAAGCATTTTTTTACATTTAATATTTAAAAATTCATGTCTCCTGTTTCCTACATTCGATTTTTGTTGTTTTGGTGTCATTTTAAAGCTAAACATATTTTCTATTTTTCTCAATTGGTGTTGGATTTTTATTTTGTGTTTTATTGTGTGTTGTGTTTTACTTATTAACTGCTTTGCTGATATTATTTGCTTTACACACCGGTCTCTTAAGTAAAGCCTAACTCTGCTAGTGGACAAAGCTACTAAGGGTTGGGCAAGGGTAAATTTACTGAGACCTTGACTGGACCTACTGGGTGTTTGTGGACCATGGCTAATGGTAGGAACCACTATAAATAATATATATATATTTATATATATATAAATCCACATACATATACATACATACATACACACACACACATATATATATATATGTATATTACAGCAGTTCCTCCGAATACTATTTAGAAGAATGCTCGGACAGCCAATTGAAGTCCAAAAATACTTTAATACCAAATGCCTCCTCACACACAACGCGATTCAGCCGTAGCTTTGTTCACGTATGGTAGTTCGCTAAACATATTAAATACCAATACTAAAGATAAAACACAAACAAAGGACTACACAAGACAAATGCTTGCAATCCACAGGAAACACGGGCGCCATTTTTAAATGTCCAGGTATGCATATTGTATTATATGCACCTTGTATAGATACATACGTCATGATATTATTTATATTTATATTTGGAGATGCAATTAATACAATTCATAATACTAATCAAATAGTATAAATTAAATCATGACCTCAATACTATACTTGCTACCTGGAAAATACCAATAAATCTATCACTCAACAACAACATTATTATGACATACACCTTATTTCATGCTAACATGTGAGCAAATCCAACACATCTACATATAAAATTACATAACCCATAAAGTGCAAAAATTACTTAAAAATATTACATACAAATTATAGCCAGCAACTCATTTCAACCCAAATGTACATTCATTTCCTCACTTGAGTTGAGACCCACAGGGCTCAGGGTGTTGAGCCTAATTATCTTCTTGGATTCTAAGATCCTCATTTTTCTCTCTCTATTGCCACCCCGAGCGGAAGACTTAATCTGATCAATGGCCATAAAACTAAGCAGCCGTTCATCACCATTATGTTTCTCTTGGAAATGGCTTGCTATCGGATAGTTCAGATCACAATTGTGAATGGCTCTAATATGCTCCAAAACACTTTTCTTAGCTTTGTGTATTGTACTGCCCACATATAGGGGGTCATTACAACCCTGGCGGATGGCGGAGAACCGGCGGTAAGACCGCCAACAGGCTGGCAGTCTTACCTGTTCTCCGCCTGCCCCGCGTCAGGGCGGAAACGACCGCTGGGCTGGAGACCTGGGTCTCCAGCCCTGCGGCCGTCAGTATACCGCCGGCGGTATTTGGACCCGGCTTACCGCCGTGGATTTCCAGCGGTTTCAACCGCCATGAAATCCATGGCGGTAAGCACTATCAGTGCCAGGGAATTCCTTCCCTGGCACTGATAGGGGTCTCCCCCACCCCCCACCCCGACTCCCTCCCCTACACCCCCCACCACCCCTGCCACCCCCCAAAGGTGGCAGGGCCCCCCTCCCCACCCCGACCCCCAACATAACATTACTCACACACTCCCGACACGCATGCAGGCACCACCAACACACACATGCACACACCCCGACATACATGCCCACAGCCACACACACAGTCAGGCACGCACACCCACATTCAAACATACACGCACACATCCATACAGACATACCCACAGGCATACACGCACTCACACTCCCCCTCTACATACACACACGCACACCCACATGCACACACACAACACACAACACCCCCCACCTACCTCCCCTAACGGACGATCGACTTACCTGTTCCGTCGATCCTCCGGGAGGGGAGGGGACGGGAGCCATGGGGGCAGCTCCGCCGACACCGCCACGCCAACACAACACCGCCACAGCGAATCACAGGACGTGATTCGCTGGGCGGTGTTCTGTTGGCGTGGCGGTGGAGGTGGAGCAACCTCCACTTCCCCGCCGCCCGCAAGTATGGCTGTTGGCGGCTCTCCGTCGGAATAACGACGGAGAGCAGCCAACAGTCATAATACACTGAGCGGCAAACCGCCTGCACAGGCGGTCTTCCGCACGGCAAACCCTCAGCGGTCTTGCAAAAAGACCACAGAGGTCGTAATGACCCCCATAATTTCTCACACGGGCATTTCAAACAATTTATACAAAAAGCTGTGTTGCAATTGTAATGACCTCGAATTTGTTACGTCCAATATCCATTATCACCAATTACTTCAAAGCAATTATCACTATACCTACAAGCCTTACAGTGTTTACAACAGAAAAACCCAGCCGGGTTATCTGATGCTAGTACACTCTCATGACCACTTGTGACCGTATTATGACTTAAATCTTCACTTAGTGATCTACTCTTACGAAAAGTGACCAGGGGCATATTGGATATAAAATTACTTAAGAGAGAATCTGTGTGTAAAATGTCCAAACTCTTAAAAATCTGTCTGATAATCTGAGATTGCTTAGAATATGTAGTAATAAATCTCACATTTTGCTCAGTTCTGTCTGTTTCCAACCTCGGGTATAACAGGTCCTCCCTCTTTATGTTATCTACCTTTTTTTGTAGGTTAATCTTGCTATTATACCATCTCTCTTGAAATCTCCTACACATGCTCTCACTTTCTTTCTGATAATCTTCCCATGTATTGCAAATCCTGCGAGCTCTCAAAAATTTGCCAAAAGTTATACTAGCAATAAGCTTGGGTGGATGCGCACTATAAGTGTTTAATAAGCTGTTCCCAGCAGTTGCTTTTCTATGTAATTTAGTCCTCAATGATTCCTCATGGACCATCACTTCAACATCCAAAAATTGAATTTGTTTCTTGCTACATTGTTCACTCAAGTGCAAATTATAATCATTCATATTCAAAGCTGCCACAAAGCTCACAGCAGACTCCTTGTCTCCTTTCCAGATCACAAAGATGTCGTCTATATACCGACACCATAAGACAACATTCTTATCGTAATCTGGTATGTTGGTGGATACCTGTTCTTCCCACCAACCCATAAACAAATTCGCATAACTGGGTGTGCAACATGTCCTCATCGCTGTACCCTGGATCTGTCTCTACAGCTTATCATCAAATAGAAGAAAAATGTTGTTAAGACAATAGCTGATCATATCACAAATCATCTCTGTGTGCATTAGATAAGAGAGTAATCTCGCCCTTAGAAAATGTCTGATCGATGGTAAACCTAGATCATGTTGAATACAAGTATATAGGCTAGTGACATCCACAGTTAGAAGAAGGTAGTCATCTTCCCATTGGATACCATAAATCATTTTAAAAAACTGTGTTGTGTCCTTTATATATGATGGAAGGCTCTCTACAAATGGTCTACAAAAATAGTCTATGTATCTCGAAGTGTTTTCCAACAAAGACCCCATAGCTGATATTATAGTTCTACCTGGTGGGGTATCTCTGTTTTTGTGCAGCTTCGGTAAAAGATGTAATATAGGTATCACAGGAGAGTCACATTTCAAGAATTGGAATTCCTCCCAATTCAACAAATCTCTATCCCTTCAATCAGTCAGCATTTCATAGTACCTGGTATTGGATGCTTTAACATCAATCAGTTTCACTGGCGTGTAACATGTACAATCATTCACTTGTCTCCATCCTTCTGCTAAATAAACATCTTTGTCTAAGACAACAACGTTGCCTCCTTTGTCTGACTGCCTGATTACAATATTCCGATCATTCTTTAGCCCTTGTAATGCCTTTCTTTGTGAATCAGTCAAGTTATATTGTTTCCTGTATCTCACTTGGTATCTAATTGTCTTAAATTGTTTGATAACATTCCTTTCAAAAACATCTATAGCCTCACATTGAATAGCAGATAAAAAAACCTAACCAAGTGAAAAAGATAAATTCTTGTTTGTACATAATCAAAATCACTCATAGGACAAAAAGACAAACCCAGTGCCAAGAGACTCGATTCTTGCTCAATTAGTGCTCTCGAGGACAAATTAACCACAGTCTTCATATCCCTTTCTGAGCTCTTGTTGTAACACCTGTTTGTCTGGATTCCTCTTTTCCTTGCTCGTATCTTCGCTGCCCGATTACTCTTCCTCTGCCTCTTGTTCCCCGACCACTGCCTCTTTGGGGAAATGCTTCTTTCCTTTGGTCTGTCCTTCCTTGATTTAGAAGGCAAAATTGTTTTAAAAGATTTGACCTATTCAAACTCTTTTCCGAACAAGATCCTTTATCTAAGAGGGAGTCCGGCACATCAGACTGGTTACCATCCGATACATCTCTCTCTCCCACTTTTGACGTAAGTTCCCAGCTGTTATTCTCAACCAGTAGTTCTTTGTCATTCTCCACATACATATAATCGTACTTATGATGAAACGTTAGAATCCTGCCTGACTGATCACGGATGAACTTGCGTAGTTTTTTGGACATGATATCTTCTTCAAATCTGCTCAATTTCTTCTCCAAATTTTTCTTAAATTCTTCCATAGTATCTTCCGATGTCAAAGATAAAATCTCAGTAGACACTTTCTCAATCTCATCCAAAACCTTTTTTCTATCTTTGGATGCATATTTAATCAGGATCTTCATCATATTAAATGAACTGACTTTAGAGTTCTCTGCCCATTCCTCCAACATGTCCGGATCTGGGTCTTCATAGGTAGGTATAGTATAGATCCTCAGACCCCTAGCACTCTTTCTACATCGATATACCTCTGTAGAGACTCAGGGCCATATTTATACTTTTCGACGCACAACTGCGCCAACGCAGTTGTGCGTCAAAAAATCTAACGCCATTCTGAAGCGCCATGCGGGCGCCGTATTTATTCAATGACGTTAGCCGGCGTTAGCCGGCGGAGCTGCCTGGTGTGCGTAAAAAAAAATTACATACACCAGGCAGCGCCGGCGTAGGGGAATATGGAGCTTGGGCGCCAAAAAATGGGGCAAGTCAGGCTGAGGCAAAATTTTCACCTCAACCCGATTTGCGCCATTTTTTTAGACTCCCAACCCCCATTTAAATGACTCCTGTCTTAGCAAAGACAGGAGTCATGCCCCCTTGCCCAATGGCCATGCCCAGGGGACTTCTGTCCCCTGGGCATGGTCATTGGGCATAGTGGCATGTAGGGGGGCACAAACCAGGCCCCCAAAGCCACAAAAAAAAAAAAAAAAATTACTTACCTGAACTTACCTTATGTTCCCTGGGATGGGTCCCTCCATCCTTAGGCGTCCTCTTGGGGTGGGCAAGGGTGACGGGGGGGGTCCCTGGGGGCATGGGAGGGCACCTCTGGGCTCCTTCCGAGCCCACAGGTCCCTTAACGCCTGCCCTGACCAGGCGCTAAAAAACGACGCAAAAGCGGCTGGACGTCATTTTTTTTGACCCGCCCACTCCCGGGCGTCATTTTTGCCCAGGAGTGTAAATACGGCGCACATGCCTCGGAGTCACTTTTTTAGACGGGAACGCCTACCTTGCATATCATTAACGCAAAGTAGGTGTCCACGCTAAAAAATGACGCAAACTCCATGGACTTTGGCGCTAGACGCGTCTAACGCCAGAGTATAAATATGGAGTTCGTTTTGCGTCGAATTTGCGTCAAAAAAACGACGCAAATCCGGCACAAACGGAGTATAAATATGCCCCTCAATCTCCCACCATTTGGAAAGCTCTTTTCTAGATAAGTTCTCCATCTTCTCATAAAGTAATTGCAACTTATGTTCTAAACCAACATTCGCTTGACCTTCAATTCCTCCCTTAGGGTCTGCAATATGAGCAAAAAAGAGTTTGCTGGATTTCTCTTTACGATGAACCTCAAGAGAGGAGGACTTCTTGATATTGATATATTAATACTAATGGACCACCAAATGTGGGCATCGTATCACTATGGCCCACTCCACCTCCTCAAGTTTTCCTCTATTCCACCAATCACATCACAAGAGATCCAAAAATATATACTGTCATTAGAACGGGTACTCGGAACTGACTGTTCAATTGGTTTGATATGCCTTATTAAACAATACCAGTCCAATGGACCTACTT
The DNA here is from genome assembly GCF_031143425.1 of Pleurodeles waltl. Lineage (NCBI taxonomy): Eukaryota > Metazoa > Chordata > Amphibia > Caudata > Salamandridae > Pleurodeles > Pleurodeles waltl. The sequence continues at coordinate 1,225,952,916 of NC_090444.1, forward strand.
AATCAACAAGTTGTTGCATCGTATTGTTCTGCAAAATGCTCCTGCCATGTACAGTTCTCTCCAAGCTGCATATAACTACATTGTTCCAACAATAGTTGTAATATAGTTGGTTATGCACGCTGAAACACACCTGTGTAAAATTTCACTTAATGGGTGCAATCATTAATACCCCTACTTCAGTGGGTCAGAATCCCGGGGAGTTAAACACATTGCGTTCTGGTAATATATTTATTATTTTTTTATTCTCTATATTTTGTCTGGCATTCGGGAGTGTTATATATATGTATTATATATGTGTTTTATATATATATATATATATATATATATATATATATATATATATATATATATATATATATATATGTATATATATATATATATATATATTTATATATGTGTGTGTGTCTTAGAACTAACAGCCTTAGGGTGGTCTTTCTCCAACATTTTGACTGCCTTCCTCCATTTTTGGGAACAAATTTGTGCTGGTTTTTAGGACTATGCACACTTTACCACTGCTGTCTCCTAGCAGACAAGGCTGGGTTGAAAAGGGGACTGGTGCCCTACCACCTGCTGACCCCTGACTGCTGGAAGGATCTGCCTTCCTCAACAAGTGCTCTCCTAGGGCTTGGATTGAGCTTGCCTCCTTTTCTGAGGTCTCAGGGCTATCAAAGACTTCACCGAAGAGAAGAAAATCCAGTGCATTGGAAAATTGATGCAACACCTGCAAAATTCGATGCAACGCCTGCTGGATCTCTGCAGTGCCTGTTGCCTCTTCTCGACCAGCTCTGGATTTTCCATGTATCGTCCCTGCATGTCAAAATATCCCCGCATCACAGTGAGGAGCCAAGGCTGTCCATTGCATGCTTTGCCTTGCAGCATGGAAAAAAATGATGCATGAGCTTTTTCGTGCTGGAAAAGTCGATGAATCACTTTACTTTTCAACACAGCTCCACCTCTGTGGCCCTCTGCATTGTTATTTGTGATGCATCTCAGATACTGTGTCTTAAAAACATACCTCCAGTAATTCTTTAGGATTGAGACTCATCTAAACCTTTAAAAAGTGGCATCTTGACTTGTTCATAGTGGATTTTTATAATTTGTACTTTTTGTGTTTTTTTCACTGTGGTATTGTATGAGTTACTGCACAACTACTTCACACATTGCCTTCTAAGTTGAGCCTGCCTGCTCTGTACTGCACAGGATAATTTAGGTTGTGCTGTGTCCTACTCTGACTAGAATGTTGGTCTCTACTTGGAGAAGGTGCATACCTAACTAAAGACCCAATTTTTAATATTATATATATATATATATATATATATATATATATATATATATATATATATATATATATACATATATATATATATATGTATATATATGTATATATATATATATATATATATATATATCCAAGCCCTTTGCCGTGCACAGTGAAGGTTTGCCATAGGGCCTGTCTTTGTCAGTGGATCTGCCAAATGACTTTTGTAAATCTGTGATAATTAATACACTTCCAAATGGCCAACATATTAGCTTACAATCAAACACTAGTTTGGATGGATTGGTCTGTCATTTGTGTCTGTTATTTGAATTTAGATGTACACTAGATGTTTTCATTTTTACCGTGAACAAGGCTACTCCTGCAGCGCTTTGATGTGGATGCTTGTAATTCTATTTTTGTAAAATACAAGCGCAGGAGCCCGCTCTTTTATTCGGGAGGCGAGAAATTTACCCTGGATTTGTGGATCAGCCACAAATCAAGGTGAAAATTAAAAACATCAATGTTTTTGTTCTGGGATGGTCCCTCTGAGCTAAGGTGTCAGGGTGTGTCAGCCCTGGCCCTCTTTCATTTTTTAACTCTTTTTTTTGGAGGGACTGTGCTGAAGCGGAGTCCCAAGATGGCTGCCGACACTTCTTGGGGGAAGTGTTGACAGCCAATCAGAGTTGTGCAGCTCCATGCATGAGCTCTTACTCTCCATGAAGTCATAACGAACAGTTTGCGACCGCAGATATACAAATTTGTTTTCTCTTTAATTTCTCAAAAACCACTGAACGGATTTTCACCAAATGAGAGAAAGCACAATTTGAGTGCTGGAATATAGCTTTCTGCCAAATTTGGTGTAATTCCATCCAGTGGTTCAGGGTTTAGTCTTATTTAAACGTCCTAAGGGAATTTATGTGGGAAACACATCTTTTTTGACCCTCCACCACTTTTCTTAGCCCCCGATTGCCAGAGCATGCTGAAACTTTCCCTGCAAAATAAGAATCACTGGCACACTTTTTTGGGAACATTTTGTGAATATTCGTCAAAGACATAGGCAAGTTAAAAAAATAACTTTTCAATGGAAACATGGTCCTAACTATAACTACCTACTGGTGACCGTCAGTAGGTAAGATATATATCTATTGTCACTAAGTAGTTATATTAAGGTCATCTTTTCCATTGACGGAGCACTTTATGGTTTGGTAATGTTGCTAAGTGTCGATTTTTCACCAGTAGCAAGCAGGGAGTCCCTTCTTGAACCCGTTGAAGCCAGATAAAGTCCTTTTTGTGGTGAAGATCAAGTGTGCAGTCCTTCAGAGTGCAGTGTCCAGGTGCAGGTCAGGGGTCCAGCAAGGCAGTCCTTCTTATTCTGTCATTGTTTCTTGTGGGGATCTGAGGTGTGGGAGTAGCTCCGCCATATTTATCCTTACTCTTCGGGTGGAAAGCGGGGGGGGCAATTGTCCAATCACAAGCAGGCCACCACCCTCTTGGGAAGTGTGACAAAAATCAATCCTAGGGCACAACATTCCTTAAAAACTCAAAATGGTAGAAACTGAATTTTAGTGCTTAGGTCTGGCTGAGTCCACCCACTGGTGTGACGAAAATTCCTTAACCTACCCCTTTCCTGCCCTCTCCTAATCTAATCAAGGGGGCATGGTTGTCTGGGTTTGCAGGAAATGAGGGAGGTCCTCAGTTGCTCAAATGTCCTTCCCTCTGTTGAAGACCAGTTTGGCTGTTCTCTCCCCATCCCGTTTCACAGTCTGCTGAGGGAGATCCTCTCCCCAGGCACTTTCTTTTTCCTTCAGCCCACGCCACTTCACATATCATTAATGCAACCTGGCCAGGTTGCGAGAGGCTGGCCAATCAGAGAAGGGCACTACAGAGCAGAAGTTGGCAACTTGCAGGTAGAGTTTTGAAATTATTTCCCTGAACTAGTTATATTTAACTCAACAATGGCAAGTTGTTGGATTTATTATAACAATCAGTAACCTTGGTTTCTGCCGGTTAGCCCAGCTGGAAAGTCTTAACAGGGCAAGTGGGAAGGTAGCCAGCATGGTGGCAGCCACTCTGCTGGGAGTTTGGGGACTGGTATTCCCATTAGCCAAACTTATAATCATCTCCAAGTCTGCTTTTCACAGGCAGCAGCTTTAACAATGAACACTCCAGCTGGGAGCAGACTTTTCAGTTTCCCTGCCCATATTGAAGCAGGCACAGAAATAGATGAAAATATTGCTCCTGTCCACAGGGAGTAGCATCAGAAGCAGTGACACTATGGTGGGTACCCTGGGTGGGCATTAGGGTACCCACCTTTTATTGCACCTGGTCCCAGGAGATTGGGTCCCGGGGACACAAATCAGCCCAGAGAGGGGGGTTGTGTACCACCTTTTGCCATAAAACATACACCAGGGCTTGGGGGATGGGGTCCCCAGGGCCAAGATGTACCAAGGGAGGGGGGACATGAGTGACCGCTAACCTTTTTTTGAAAGAGTGAGTCTGAGGAATGGGGTCCAGGGCCTAACAAGGCTTTGGGAGTGGCCACACAGCCCCCTCCCCTTTTTTTTTAAAGAAGTGACCCTGGGGGTTGCCCCTTCCCCTTTATTTCGAAAAAAACAGGTTTGGAAGATGTGGCTTATATTAAAATCAAATGCTGGAAATTCATTGAAAAAAACAAAGGTTAGAGTAGCGTTACAGTTAGATGCGTTAAAAGGAGCAGTTTTTTAAATAAAAACCTTAGAAATTAACTGAAAAAAAAAAAAATTGGAAAGTAACATTATAGTTAGGTGAATGTGTCATTGATAATATCATTGTTTTGAACCAAAAAAATGTACAGAAAATCACCAGTTATAGTTAGCGATGCTAACTATAACTTGCTCCCATGGCATGCACTCTGACCTCACAAATGACATTACTCTATGACATCATTTATGTCATCACTAATGACATCTCAAGCAACCTAATCAATTACATCATTGATGACTTCACTGAGGACATCACTGATGACATCTTCCAAAAAGTGTGGTAATTTGTTTCATAGTTGACATAGTCGCGGGTAAGTGCGATATTACTTGTCTATCTAATTTTGTACAGAATGGGTCCAGCTAATGTATGTAAGTGTTAACAAAACACATCTTCTCCTAATGCACTGTAGGTGTGTAGAGGTATTGAAAATGTTCAGTCAGTCCGTCAAATAATCTCTATTCAAAATGTCAAAGACATCCATAAAAGATAAGCACATAAAATCCTAGATACAAGAACAAGAGACAAAAAACAAGAATAAAATAAATGGTTTAAACATCAATAACATGTTTCAATAGAGTATATGATTAAAGAATTTTCCGATAGAGCACACCTGCATTAAGGAAACTTCTCCCTCTGAAACAGAAATCTTTGCTAGTCAACATCTGTAAAAAACCTAAGAGCAACTCTGCATTGTTTAAAATCATTGAGTTTGAAATGAGGTAATAGATAATGTATCGTAAAAGGTTTTTACAATATTCAAAATAACATAAGGTGCAATAAGAACTGAGTAGAGATATTGTCACAACACATTTCTTGTTGTTTAAAATGCCAAAATGACCTTGCGGAAAACACAACATGTGGAATATGGTTCCCACCCTAAATTTATCAGACAAGCTCTTTCCTAGTTTTTTGTCACAAAGGATAAATAAGGCTCTAGACCAACAGTGGTCTTCAAGAAGGAATAGTTCCACAGAAGTGGTTTGTTCAATATTAGACACTCTCTTTCCACACACTGTTGTTTCACAATGGCTTTATCAGCCCTGCATACAGATGCAGGGTTGTCGAACAAATTAGTTTTGTCCAGGGTAGCAAAAATATGTTTTTACATAAGCAAGCCATGGTATAACCAGACTTCGTGCACAACAAATGCATTCAGAAATAATATTATGGGTAACGGAGGCATTGTGATTGTTCCAGACTGAGAGCCATTATACAATTGGCCCCAGTTTGATAAGGTCCTCAACATATGGTAGATCCATTTCTTCCTGACAAATAAAGTGAGACATCGAATAAGGATGCCTATAGAAATGATTCTCTTTGGATTGAATCAAACTAGTATCACTAAAGCCCCAGATACATATCCATAAAAGGCAACAGGTACACATTGCTTGAAATATACATCACGGATAGATAAGATGAGCTTGCTTCATACCAATTTCCAAATATTAAAAACGGAGAAGATGGCTTGCTTAAATTTAGAATTTCTCAAGTGGACATTCTCCATCCATGAACCATTAGAGTTGAAGACAAGTTCCAGGTAAGGACATTTAAAAACACTCTCCATACAATTTTCATTTACCTGTAATATATGCATCATGTAACGTTTAGAGCTACACGCCATGATCTGCAATTTAGTGTAGTTAGTAAGCGGGTCAAGATTTGACACAAAATCTGTAAAGGCATGCACCAACCTCCTCAAGGCTTTAGTTGTCCGTGCTATAAGCACGACATTGTCCACATACAGCAGTAGAGGAATGGAAACAGAGTTAATACCTGGAACATTAGGAGTGACAGTGCATTGAGCTTATTAATATAAAGTATAAGTGGGAGAGGGGCTAAACCACATCCTTGCCTGACTCCACATTCTAATTTAATGGGTCAGATAATTCTCTTTTAGGACCAAATCTCACCTTAGCATTTAAATCACAGTGTAGCTAAGAGAAAAAGTGCACTATTGCAGCTTCTACACCCACCTCTAGCATACCCATCCATAGTTTCCTATGGTTTACCTTAACAAAGGAGGGAGATCAGTCCATAAAAGCAGGGTGTTTTCTTAGCTATAGTGTACTTCTCTAACAGCAAAATATTAAGATTTAGACATTGTGCCTAAATTTTGCCTAAGTTCATATTGGCGAGGATACAGAATTCCATTGTCATCCCACCACTCCCACAATCTATTAAATAACATTCTGACCATTACATTGACTGGAAGTTGATGTGAGATATAGGTCTGTAGCATTTCAGGTCCATCCTGTTCTCTATTTAAAAACAGGAACTATGACAGAACAACACCAAGAAGATGGAAGGGTGTTCAAGTCTAAATTGTTAAAAACATTGACCAAAAACATGGCCCAGAGATCAACTCTGTACTTAAAAATGTCAATGGGCACTCCATCTGGTCCCAAAGCTTTATAGAGGGGCTGCAAATTAAGAGAATCAGTCACCTCCTCCACTGAAAACTCAGGGCTAGCAGCATTACAAGTAACATCAAGCAAAAATAGATCAGAATAGGTAGAGCTATCTGAAATGCTGCAACAAATAGTGTTAAATTGAACCACCCATTGATCCCCATAATATGGCTTCTCAATAAGGATGGAGATTTCTCCTGTGTTTGTAAATCCATGACCACTCTCCAGAATTCCTGTACATTTTTAAGGGATGCAGCACAGGTTAGGTGATCCCAACTGACTTGTTGGATTTCTCATTTTCTAACATTCAGTACTTCTTTTTATCTAGACCTGGCCTGGACAATCACATCATGTTTTCTGGGTATGGTTGTTAGGGAAAGTCACAGTTCCCTGTTCACATGAGCACAAGATTTTTCAAACTAGTGCACAGGAGGATAGACTGGTCAGTGATAAGGCTTGAGTAGCTGATCTTTTATTATATTACACAGGGCCCTAAAATCAGTATATACACTTTCCTGCAGGGGAAGGCAAGCGTCAAGCGAGCTTGAGGTCATTGTGCAAAGGAGATAATTGCAAAGCTGCTTCCTTGGACCCTACAACATGGTATATTGGTAAAGATAAATTAGCAGTCAGGGTATTATGATGACTTTATATTGAATGTAATATCCTGCTGCTTAGCAAACATTGTGAGAAGCCTCAGCTTATAAAATAAAAATCAATGGTAGATTCACAGCCCCATCCGTGTGTGCATTATCGTAGATAGACGTGTGCATTTTAACAAGATTGCGTTCCAAAACATAGGCCCAAATTTATGGAAAAGACACACAACTGCACTAGCACAATTGTGCGTCAAAATATTTAATGAGAGCTGCCGTCATACCCTAGCGCAATTTGTGTGCCATATGTAAAAAGTAAAGCACAATGGAGTGAAGAAATGGTTAGTGTAAAAAAAATGACACTAACCATTGCAACATGCCATAGGGAAAAATTATGCTAATGCTCAAAATTGGTGCTACACCATTTTGCAGCGCGTATTTATGATGCAAAACGGGTTAGCACCATAAAACAAAAACGCACAAGCAAGAAAAAAAAACAATGTGAAATACAAGATGGAGATTGCAGACCAGGAGAGACTCCAGGGAGATCCCAATTACCCAAGTACCATCCAGGAGGGTCCAGCAAAGTCCCAGGAGAAGAAGAAGAGGAAGCACAACTATCACTTTAGTGAGGAGGAGCATGACATCCTGGTCAGAGAGGTGATGGGGCACCAACACCAGCTCTTCTTCACCTCCAAATTGCCAGTTGGTAGGAGAGACGCAATATGGCAAGCAATAGGAGACAAAGTCAAGGGGTGATGAGGACTGTCACCGATTACATGAAGTGCTGGCACGATTGCAAGCTCAGGACTAAGGAGAAGCTGGCCAGGGACCCAATGGCAGCACTGCAGACTGGAGGTGGAAGTCCTGCACCACAGGAGGACTTGGATGAGCTGGAGGAGATAGTCACAGCGGCCATCCCAGAGGAGCTGGTCACTGAAATCGCTGGATAGGACACCGCAGACTATTAAGAACAAACAAAAATGCAGGGTAAGTTACAGGGGGGGATATGTGCAATCTCACAAATGGCAGAAGGGAGAGGCACAAAGGACACACTCAAAGCATGCTTAAGGATAGCATCGGGACATATAGGCCCTGAATCAAAATGCTCAATCACCACCCAAGCCACACTTGTACTGATACTTTGGTTGTGCAATGAACTCCAACGTATACACAACATGGACATAAGCCACTCACTATGTCTACACGCCACCATTAAATATGTAGCACATTGACTAGAAGTGATGTGCAATTAGTGTGGCAGTGGCTGTGCCACAACAACACCCATTGCATATTGTCACAGCCCCTGATACAACACAACTTGTACAATAGAGACTAGGACCGAAAGTCAATACCACCGCAGGGGTGGTGTCAGGATGGTGTAACAGGCCAAAATGCTTCCCTTCCTCCTTGTCTCATTGCCCTTCTCATGTGTGATGCATCTTGCAGCACATATTGAAATGCCACCTTAGCAAAAGTAGCTTGTACATGTGCAGAAAGGGACACCTCCCTGCACATAAACAATGCATCCCCTCAAGGCAGGCACCCCATCATCATGCTGCAACAATGCCTGCCTTAGTGAAGGGAGAACACATCTGCGCAGGTGCAGCGGGAATTGCAGGGGTGTACCATATTTCAGTAAATATGGCACATCCCTGCATTTTCTAAACTGGATTAGTGACATATTACTGCTGCACTGAGTTGTGTCATTGAGAAGAAAAAAAACAGGCCTAAAGTGTGCCACCTGTGGAACACAAATCACACAGGGTGAACCCACAACAACTCTCACACACTACTCCATGCTCCCTATGGGAATGGCCACAAAAGTAAACACATACAACACCTGGGGCATGTCTGTGAACATCACGTGTGCAGCTGTACAAGTAGCTGCAATTTCACTATCTGCCAAGATGTATTGTCTTTTGTGAAAGATTAGTCCACTGCTTAGTGGTGCAATCAACACACGTGAGAACTGGCACAAGTGGCATCAATGTTGCACTCCCAGCACAATGTCACTAGCCCAGAAAGCAACTGTATCAACATTCTAGTAATAGCCCATTTGGAAACAAGCTGCACATTTCCCTTGCGCCACATCTACAAAGTCACAAAACGCATGCATTTATCAACATTTAACATCCTTACACCAACACTTCTGTTGCTGATATCTTTTGTGCAAGGATATGTTCCTAATTTAGGAAGGGACAATCTAATGGTACAAACAACCCATAATAGTTGCACTGTCCCTTCCAATTAGTACATGTGTGGGGCCTGCTACCTGCAGATGAGAATGTAACAAATGCATAGTAGGCAATGGACCTACCTGTGCTATGCTGCACTAGTCCCATCATTCATGGTGCCAATACATCATTGCACCAAAGGAGTGATAGCACACATTACACTACTGTGGCAATGCCCACCATATGAATATCAAGGCTAATTAGATGCCACCATAGTGTCAGTGCAGAGACAAGGAGCCTGCAAGGAAGTAGATGGTATGGGCAAAGGGCTAGATGTAATAGTAAATGATGGTGTGTCATGCTTCCCCAATTTTGGCAGTGTTGTGCATCGTCATTTTCAAAATGTATTGAGGGGCAGTATTTACTTGAATACAGGGCACCCCTGTGTCATTCCCTGTGCCGGGGCTAGATTACCTAACGTGGGCAAACGCACCAAGCTTTGCACTATAGTGCAAGGATTGCTTCGTTGAGGGGGAGATAGATGTTGTGCTGGAAGGCACAACTTTCTCCTCAAAAACATTCTTAAAATGCCATTAGTTCTGTCTTTTTGAGCTGCAAAATACAGCACACAAGGAACAAATTCACAATGAGGAGAAAAGATGGCATGTAACTTCATTGCTTCATGCCAATGGCACCCTTGGCAAGGACAAAAACTTGTAAATCTGCGGCACTGTCAAAATGCAATGGGTGTTTCTGTGGCATGCCCACAGCAAGACCCATTGCATGCCCCTACCACGCAAAGTACTGTGCGTGAAGGGGCCCTTTTTACAAGATGTCCCTAAGCCACAATGAGTCGCTTAGCGTAACCTTGAAAAACCATCACAGGGCATTGTGCCACCCGAGCTTCATGAAAAGTAATGCTCAGGTGGCACTAGGAGCACCTAAATATGCCCCAAAATACCTTGTGAGCTTGACCCTACAATGCTATACATAATATACAACTACAACCTTGGGTCTGTAACATGTCACTGAGCCTCCAATAGCAAGTAAATGATGTGCCATGTCAACAGCCACCACAATCCAAGATTGACATTTGACTATTTTATTGCAGAGGATGATGCCTTACTTCCTGCCAACCTGCCTGTCCTGGATGTTACAGATGATCTCCTGCAGACCATCAATGAAGAGACTCGCTAGGATGTCCTAAGTTTCCACCAGACACCACCTCCAGTTGCAGGGGGGACACACAGTGTTGCGAGGTCTCCACAAGAACCACCCAGCTACCAGCTCACAGCACCAGCCAGTACTTACACAGCCCTGGACCCTGAAGACCTAGACATCACGATCCAGAGGGCAATGGTAGGACTCCAGGCCAAATAGGTGGGGATGGGCATGGAGACCCTGGCAGGCAGCCTAGGGGAGTGCAGAGGTGCTTCAGTCCAATTAAGGATAATTTAGCTGTCATCAGAGGCACCCACTCCCCACTACATAGACTCAGGCAGTCCCTGGCTGACATCTCTGCTGTCATGAGGCAGAGGCTTCAAAAATTGCCCTCACAAAGTGGCAGGAGCATGATAGACAACAGGCTGGGGGTTGTACAGAATACCCTGGAGTCCATACAGAGGGAAGTGGCCTCCTGCAGGGAAAACATGGCTGCTTTTGCTGCGGTGTTGAGAAATCAGCAGTTCCTCCTTACTGCAGTGATGACTTATGTGTTACCACAAATGGCAGCTGCTGGGACCTTTGACTATCCCCTGTGTGTGTGTGTCTGGCCCCCTCAACCTCAGCAACGGCACCACCCTTGGCACAGGAGGCACAACACACATCAGAGGATGAAAATATGGAAGGCACAACATTCACAGGGAAACCCCCCCACTATCATCAGTCTGTGCCACTTGGACAGTATCTCCTTAGTTCTGGACTTAAGATCATGCCAGTGTTGTGACAGCAGGAAATGTGCCCTCTTCACGCTTGTCTGTTATGTACTGCCATTGTCTCAATTCTTACCTATTAGCAATTTTGACACCTCCTCACTAATGCACACTCCTCCTAACCAAGGGGGTTATTACAACTTTGGAGGAGGTGTTAATCCGTCCCAAATGTGACAGATATACCACCAGCCGTATTACGAGTTCCATAGGATATAATGGACTCGTAATACGGCTGGTGGTATATCCGTCACTTTACCGTCACTTTTGGGACGGATTAACACCTCCTCCAAAGTTGTAATAACCCCCATGTCTCATTACATGTCCCTTACCCCTGTACTCTGATTGTACTACAAATGGTTAAGGTTCTCTCATGGGGTCTGTGAACTGGACATTTTATAGAATTTGAAATTACACTTGAATCTGTAAATAAAGCAGCTTCTTCCCATGTAACATTCCTACTTTTACTGTGATCCATCAATTAAGCAAAATGTTTGCATTGTGTGAATCCACGTCAATGAGTACAGAACACCATTACACAAGTGCATTACTGTCAGACACAAAGCGCACACTAGGATCCTAACATGAGAAAGGTGAATGATGGAGTTGTGGGCTACAACCAACTTACAGAGTATTCAATACATGCATTGAACAGAAATCCTTGGAAGTTGACACACGCCATGTATGGCTCAGAACCAAGTCAATGGTAATTTACCCAGATGGGAGTACCGGTACAACTAATATATGTGGTAGAGAAGAGGCTAACCTAATCACTGATGGGCGCCTGTCAGTGTTGCAGGATACAGTCCAAAATGTGTCTGCCATATGTGTCACACTTGCCAACAATGATCCTGTAAGACCACACTAATAGTCCAAGATAACGTATACATACAAAATATGAATGGCTTGAACAGTGGATGACAAATGTATGGACTAGTTGATGTCATTTAGCAGCCAATCTGACAGCTCCTTGGTGACAGGGGATACACATGGTAATCCATGGAAATGAAGACAGTAAGCATACCCAAAGCCATTCCACCTACTTGGCCAATGCCCACATGAGAACACCCAGGCACTCAATCAACAAGGAGAAAAAATAGTCTAATACAAACAGGATTTCTTTAAAATTATTTAAAACATCATACCTAAACCTATCCTAAAAACTACCCTACACTAAACAAACCTTAACTAACTTAACTTACAACTACACCTATCTAGCCTATTCTAAACTAATCTTCCACATGTAAAGCCATGCTCTAAATATTGTCCCCCACCCCTCTTAAGAGACAAGATACAAGTAGGACAACATAAACTAAGGCTACACATGTACTTACTTAACCTATGGTCTAAGTAAAAATATATTTTTTGTAATTTTTATTTTTTATTTTAATATTTTAAAAATGTTATACAGATAGGGGGTCATTACAACATTGGCGGTAAAAGCCGCTTACCACCGTGCAGAAGACCGCCAATACACCGCCACGGCCGCAGAATTCCGCCACAGCTATTATGACCCACAGCACGGAATCCGCCGAAATTCAGACACCCACACAACTCCGCAACAACAAAGGACAGTGATAAACTGGCGAAAACAAAACCTCCACCGTCACGCCAACAGAAACATGCCCATGCTATCACGACCCACGAATCCATGTGACGGTCTTTCAACCGCGGTATTCCATTGGCGGTACACACGGCCGTGCTCAAAATATACACACATCTCCAAAACACCGCCACATTGGACAATTCAAAATACACACACCTGATACACATACAAACACCACTCCCACACACCTAACACAATATAAAACACACACCCACATCACCCACAAACCCCTACGACCAAAAACTATGGACGAAGGCGACAGACAGAGACCACAGCAATAGACAGCCCCACCACACAGAGGCACACAACACCATCACCCATACAACTGGAGTGGTCTCTAGGCACAACATCGCGATTCAGTGGACTGGCGGCGGACCCCCACCTCCTCCCCCACAACTAACAACATGGGAGGAGCAGGTCTTGACCATCATGCATCCAGAGGGCCTCGGAGGAGTCGGTGGAGGAATGGACACTGGTAAGTCAAATCTTAACTATCATATCCCCCACCCTACCTGCATGCTATCACACACCCCCACCCTCATCCCCTCCCCTATCACTCCAACTCCTCACTAATCTACTAATAACACAAACCACACATCCCAACACCAAGCCCTGCATGACACAACTAAGCATGGACACCCATCACTAAAGCATGCCAACTGCACATACCCATAACACCCCCCAAACCATCATCACACAAGCCCCCACACAGGAATGCTTGCACTGGGGTACACGCACACCCACCCATTGCACACCATGACACACACACATGCAATAATCATGCTTTTCTACCCCTGCAGGACCACTATGTAACGTCACCACACAGGAGGGTCCAGACATCTCCACTCCACCCACAGAAGAGGCATACAGTGACAACAGCAGCTCTGGCCAACTGGATCCAGATGACCAGCCCGGACCATCGTGGGCCTCGGGACAGTCGGTTCCCCTTGCACAGGCACAGCCCAACACTGACCTTCCACCCTCTGGTAACACCAGCACAGCACCCAACCAGCAGGCCCATACCTCCGTCCCTAGGACACGTCAATCAGCTGGGTGTCCACCACTAGAGGGAACCCAGAATAACCCACCACCCCAACAACAACAGGGACCTGGGGTCAGTGGTAGTGGGCACACAGTCCAGGGGACGGAGGCACAGGAACAGAGGGGAACTGGGAGGGCTGCTGTGCGACAGGGGGCGGACAGGCCAAGGGAACCCACTCTCCACAAGGCCCTCTCCTCCATCATGGGAGCATACCACCACTCCCAGGAGACGATGGCTACGGTCCTGGCCAAGTTTCAGGAGACCCAGCGCATGCAGTAGGAACAGTATTTGGGGTTCAGGGAGGAACTCAGAACCATCAGCTCCGCCCTGGGCACCATCGTAGGGGAGCTGAAGGACATAGAAAAGACCATGAGGGACACCGTGGCACTCCAAGGGGCCCCTGACACTAGCCTGGACGATGAACTGCCCACCACCTCCGCCGGCGCTAGTGGACAGGACGCCCCGCCACAGGACCACCACACCAGCACCCCACCCCCTGCAGACGGACATCCACCCCGCAAGCAGTCCCTGAGATCCAGGAACAGGACAGAGCAAGATGGCAAGACCCCCGCCAGGAAATTAGACCACCCTGATTGTCATCCCACTGTCCCACTTTGTTACCCTGTCCAGATTGGAACTGCCCCAGCTCCACTTCCTATGCCCATATGGGCAGTGCACCTGGGAGACTAATAGACTGGACTCTGCCATGGACATTCCTCCACCATCACCCATCACCATTTTGCCACCCCCTCCAATAATTAGCACTTCAATAAACACCCTTGAACCACAAAACAATCTGGAGTCAGTCTGTGATTTTGAAAATGTGTATTAGCAATGACAGTGACAAAATGCGTTTTCAAATGTAATGCCAACATACCTATGTAACACATCACAAGTCCATGAAGGATGCAAGCAGATGACACACGTTGTTAACCACACCTGTGAAACCGTAATGGAAATGTACAACTCAGTTACCAAATACTGCTTCTAATTGACAGACAGGATAGAGGTAAAAGTGTGAAAGTGAATGTAATAGTAAAAAAAAAAATTCTCACCTGTGTGTCACTGGAAATATTGCTGTATGACTGACTCCCTGTTGTGTATGTCTTCTTCCTCAGCTTCCTCCTCATCACCGTCCACAGGCTCCACAGCTGCTACAACACCGTCATCTGGACCATTCTCCTGCAGAAAAGGCACCTGGGGTCGCAAAGCAAGATTGTGAAGCATCGAGCAGGCGATGATGATCTGGCACACCTTCCTTGGTGAGTAGAATAGGGAACCACCTGTCATATGGAGGCACCTGAACCTGGCCTTCAGGAGGCCGAAGGTGCGTTCGATCACCCTCCTAGTCCACCCATGGGCCTCATTGTAGGGTTCCTCTGCCCTGGTCCTGGGATTCCTCACTGGGGTCAATAGCCATGACAGGTTGGGGTAACCAGAGTCCCCTTATTGGCACACCCAGTGCCTCTGGAGTTGACCCATCACATAAGGGATGCTGCTATTCCACAGGATGTAGGCGTCATGCACTGAGCCACGGAACATAGCATTTACCTGCGAGATGTACTGGTCTGCCAAACATACCATCTGTACATTCATTGAATGATAACTCTTCCAATTCCTGTACACCTGTTCACTCCTGCAGGGGGGACCAGAGCTACATGGGTGCCATCAATAGCACCTATGATGTTGGGGATATGTCCCAGGGCATAGAAGTCACCTTTAACTGTAGCCAAATCCTCCACCTGAGGGAAAACGATGTAGCTCCTCACGTGTTTCAGCAGGGCAGACAACACTCTGGACAACACGTTGGAAAACATAGGCTGGGACATCCCTGATGCCAAGGCCACTGTTGTTTGAAATGATCCACTTGCAAGGAAATGGAGCACTGATAGCACCTGCACTTCAGGGGGTATTCCTGTGGGATGGCGGATTGGTGAGATCAGGTCTGGCTCCAACTGGGTACACAGTTCCTGGACTGTGGCACGGTCAAACCTGTAGGTGATGATCAAATGTCACTCCTCCATTGTTAACAGGTCCACCAGCGGTAGGTACACCGGAGGATTCCGCCATCTCCTCAAATGTCCCAGCTGACGGTGCCTAAGAAGGACAACAGCGACCACAGAGTCAACAAATTCTCAGGTATGTACCCACAGCTACACAGAACACGACACCAATTACAAAACTCTTCCTGTATGTGTGTTAAGTGTAGGCCAAGGTATGTGTGACGCAGTAGTAAATGAAGCCATGTGGGCCCCTGAAATGGCGGCTGCCTGACCTCTAAACTGGGACAATGGGATGTGAGGTAACTGCGCTGGCGTTGTACACCGTCGCGGTAGGCAGTCGTAGACCGCGGCTCAATGCTGCATTGGTTAACATTGGACCCTATGGGTCCCAGGAGCCAATGGTAAAGTGCTCCGGCGGTGATGATACGCACCGCCGCGGACGTGACCGCCATTTTCTATCTGTTCAATCACTCGATACCTGATCTTCGACAGGAGAGGACCTACACTGCAAGTGCTGCTGTGACCTCGGTCTGGAAGACACAATGGCAGTTGCGTCTGGGGAAAGGGCCCCTGCCTTCACTGCTCAGGAGTTGGAGAAGCTCGTGGACGGGGTCCTCCCCCAGTACACGCTACTCTACGGTCCTCCAGACCAACAGGTAAGTACACAGGGAGCACGTTGAATGGGCTATGCTGGGTGGAGAGGGCTGGATGTCAGTAGGAAGGGGGCAGAGTTCTGCGACCATGAAGGAGTGTGAATGCATGTGCCACATGGCAAGGGTAGGGATAGGGGCCACTCACTTCGACGGTGCAGTTGGTAATGACTTCTCTTCTTCCCATGTACATGTCATGTAGGTCAGCGCACACCAGAAGAAGGACATTTGGCGTGCCATCGCCAAGGACGTACGGACCCTGGGGGTCCACCAGAGACGGGGCACCCACTGCCGTAAAAGATGGGAGGACATTCGCCGCTGGAGCAAGAAGACGGCGGAGGCTCAGCTGGGGATGGCCTCCCAATGTGGGAGGGGTGCCCGTCGCACCATGACCCCCCTAATGTTACGGATCCTGGCGGTGGCCTACCCTGAGTTGGATGGGCACTCAAGGGCATCACAGCAGACACAAGGGGGTGAGTACACTCTCATTCTGCGGACTTTGCGCGCAGTGGAGGGGTCTGGGTGGGGGAGGAGGGCTGTGGGTTTCCCTAGGCCAGGGCGAGTAACGTAGGCTAGGCCCCTTCGTAAGGCATGGCCCTGTGGCCCCCCACCCCACCTCTGTAGAGTGCCAAGTACAGGTATACATGCCCCTGTGTCATCTATGTGGACAGATGACACTCATAGCCATGTAGGCCATATCCCAGGAATTGCATCTGTAGAGGCCAACAGCACGCGTAGTGCAGGGGACTGCTGTGTCTGTATTGTCCGCCAACAGTAGCGGTAAGCCATGCACTCAACCTGTCTTTCTTCTGTCGTCTCCCCCTTTTTGTGCTCTCCCTGTTCTTTTGTGCATCAGCATCATCAGGCGGAGGTACAGTGGCACCAGAGCACGAGGGAGCTGCATCCCACATGGCCATTGAGGGCCACACCACAGACTCTGAATACACCAGTGGGACGGAGGGCGAGGGGAGCTTCACGTCGGTCACCGGATCACCAAACAGCGACACGGACTCATCCGCCGATGGGAGCTCCTTGTGGTGGCGGCACCATATGTGCCCCCCCACTTCTACAGGTACAGCCGCCACCCCCCCCCACCAGCACCGCCCTCCCAGCAGCCCCTCAGCCTTCGCTCCGTGCCCGCTCACCCAGGAGGGTGGGCATCACCTTCGCCCCAGGCACCTTAGCCCCTGCCCCTGTCACCCCTGCTGCCCTCAGTGAGGAGGCCATTGACCTCCTCAGGTCACTCACTGTTGTGCAGTATACCATTGTGAATGCCATCCAGGGTGTAGAAAGTGAGTTGCAACACACTAATGCATTCCTGGAGGGCATTCATTCTGGTCAGACTGCCCATCATCGAACCCTGCAATCTCTGGCCTCAGCACTGATGGCAGCCATTGTCCCTGTCTCTAGCCTCCCCCCTCCAACTTCCTCCACCCAGACCCAATCCCCTGTACCCCAGCCTATCCCAACCACACCATCAGACAAGGATGCACACACCTCAACACACAAAAGTAGCTCAGGCAAACATAGGCACCACACATCCCACAGGCACTCACACAAGCATCACCCACATACAGACACAGCAACATCCACTGCCTCCACTGTGTCCCCCTCGTCGTCGTCTCCCTCCTCCCTTCCAGTGTCGTCTACACTCTCACCTGCATGCATTACATCTACAGGCACTAGGACTCGCACCAGAACACCCAGCACCACACCCCACTCACCTGCACTCACCACCCCCACTACCATTTACACGTCCCCTGTGTCCACTCCCAGTGTGTCTGTGACGCTCCCTCCCAAAGTACACAAAGGCGGGCACCCACACACCCAACATCCATCCACCTCACGACAGCCTCCAGTACCTGCACCTGCACCCAAATTACCTAAAGTTACACCTCCTACAACCACCTCCTCTTCCTCCACTCCCAGACCCCCCACCAGCTACCCATCCCATTGTTCGTCAGAAACTCTTCCTCAGCAACGTTGACCTCTTTCCCACCACCCCCACCCCTCCAATTCATAGGTCCCGTAGTAGCACCTCAGCCAAAAAAAGTCCGGTACCAGTGGTGCGTGTTAAAGGTGTGTGGAGTGCACCGGCCACCAGGGCAGCCAGTGTGACACAGAGCCAAAGCACTGCCAGTCCACCCCCTGTAAAGCACCTTAAGTTGGAAAGTGCCCGACGGGAGAGGGTGAAGACTCCTGCGGGCAAAACAGCTCACAAGGGTCCCAGGGGGAGTGCCGAGTCAGCTTTGACTCCTCCCAAGGTGGTGAAGGGGCAGAAGAAGTCTCCAAAGTCTGGTAAGAGCAGCACGGCGGAGAAGGCCGCCATCCTCCCCGCCAGCCAGCGGTGTGTGGCATGACGGTCCCTCAGTGCCCAGCAGGGCTGTGGCTGCCGGGGCCCTCCTGGGCACTGACCCTGGCGGTGGTCTCCGGACCAGTGACGATGCTGCTGCCCTCCAAGGCACTGACTCTGGCGGTGGTCTCCGGACCAGTGACGATACTGCTGCCCTCCAGGGCACTGACTCTGGCGGTGGTCTCCTGACCAGTGACGATACTTGGGCCCTCCTGGGCTGTGACTCTGGCAGTGGTCTCCTGACCAGTGACGATACTTGGGCCCTCATGGGCAATGACACTGGCGGTGGTCTCTGGACCAGTGATGATACTTGGGCCCTCCTGGGCAATGACTCTGGCGGTGGTCTCTGGACCAGTGACGATACTTGGGCCCTCCTGGGCACTGACTCCGGCGGTGGTCTCCTGACCAGTAACAAGACTTGGGCCCTCCTGGGCACTGACTCCGGCGGTGGTCTCCTGACCAGTAACGACGGTGCTGGCGGTTGTGCCTGGACCGCCGGAAATGATGGCGCACTTCTCCGCCGTGACACTCACAACAGGCTGGGCAGACTTCCTCGGGACCTTCCCCACCTTCTTTGGAGTTACAGCTGACTCACCAATCGCCTTCGATCCCATTTCAGTTGTTGTCCCACCAGGAGTCTTGACACGGTCCTGTCGTCCACTCTCCAATTTCAGAGCCTTTACAGGGGGTGGGCTGCCAGTGCCTTGGCTCTGGGTCCTACTGCCTGCCCTGGTGGACGGTGCACTCCAAAAACCTGGAACACGCACCACTGGCACTGGAGGCTTTTTGGCTGAGGCGCTACGATGGGACTGATGAACTGGAGGGGGGGGGCAAACAGGTCAATTTGACAGAGGGACAGTTTCTGACGGACACTGGGATGGGTAGCTGGAGGGGGTCTGGGAGTGGAGGTAGAGGAGGTGGTTGTAGGAGGTGTCACTTTAGCTGTTTTGGGTGCAGGTGCAGGTACTGGAGGCTGTTGTGAGCTGGATGGATGTTGGGTGAGTGATTGCCGGCGTTTGGATACTTTGGGAGGGGGCGTCACAGACACATTGGGAGAGGACACAGGGGACAGGTAAATGGCAGTGGAGGTGGTGAGTGCAGGTGAGCGGCTTGTGGTGCTGGGTGTCCTGGTGCGAGTCCTAGTGCCTGTAGATGTGGTGCATGCAGGTGTGTGTGTAGACGACACTGGGAGGGAGGAGGGAGAAGAGGAGGAGGGGGACACAGTGGAGACAGTGGATGTTGCTGTGTCTGTATGGGTGTGGTGCTTGTGTGAGTGCCTGTGGTGTGTGTGGTGCCTATATTTGCTTGAGCTACTTTTGGGTGTTGACTTGTGTGCCTGCTGGTCTGTAGGTATGCTTGGGATGGGCTGGGGTAAAGGGGATTGGGTCTGGGTGGAGGAAGTTGGAGGGGGGAGGCTGGACACAGGGACAATGGCTGCCATCAGTGCTGAGGCCAGAGATTGCAGGGTTCGCTGAAGGACAGCCTGACCAGAATGAATGCCTTCCAGGAATGCATTACTGTGTTTCAACTCTCGTTCTACACCCTGGATGGCATTCACAATGGTAGACTGCCCAACAGTGAGTGACCTGAGGAGGTCAATGGCCTCCTCACTGAGGGCAGCAGGGGTGACTGGGGCAGGGCCTGAGGTGCCTGGGGCGAAGGTGATGCCCACCCTCCTGGGTGAGCGGGCACGGGACACATGCTGAGGGGCTGCTGGGAGGGCGGTGCTGGTAGGGGAGGTGGCGGCTGTACCTGTAGAAGTGGGGTGCACAGATGGTGCCGCCACCACAGGGGAGCTCACAGGGAGACAGAAGAAAGAGAGTTTTACTGCATGGCATACCACTACTGTTGGCGGACAAGACAGACGCAGCAGCCCCATGCATTACGCCGTGCTCCTGCCCTCTGCACATGCAATTTCTGGGATATGGCCTACATGGCAATGGTAGAAATCTGCGCACATGGATGGCAAAGGGGCAACTATACATCAACTTGCCTCTGTTCTGAGCTGGAGTAGAGTGCCACATGGCCTACATTACGGAGGGGCCTTGCCTACCTAACTCGCCCTGGCCTAGGGACACCCACAGCCCACCTACCCCACCCAGACACCTCCACTGCACGCAAAGTACCCAGAATGAGGTTGTACTCACGCCCTTGTGTCTGCTGTGATGTCCTTAAGCGCCCATCCAACTCCGGGTAGGCCACCGCCAGGATCCAGAACATCAGGGGGGGTCATGGTGCGACGGGCACCCCTACCACATTGGGAGGCCATCCCAAGCTGAGCCTCCACCGTCTGCTTGCTGCAGCGGCGAATGTCCTCCCATCTCTTACGGCAGTGGGTGCCCCATCTCTGGTGGGCTCCCAGGGTCCGGACCTCCTTGGCGATGGCATGCCAAATGTCCCTCTTCTGGTGGGCGATGACCTACATGACATGCACAAGGAAAGAGGAACAGTCATTACCTACTGCACCGTCAATGTGAGTGGCCCCCTCCCAACTCTGTCCATGTGGCCCATTCATCCCCATGCATAACTGTTCTATGTACTCTGCCCCCTTCCCTCTTCCACCCAGCCCTCTCCACCCAGGCCTAGCCCATACAACCTGCTCCCTGTGTACTAACCTGTTGGTCTGGAGGACCGTAGAGTAGCGTGTACTGGGGGAGGACCCCATCCACAAGTTTCTCCAACTCCTGTGCAGTGAAGGCAGGGGCCCTTTCCCCAGACGCAGCAGCCAACGTCGCTTCCAGGCCGAGGTCACAGCAGCACCAGCAGTGTAGGTCCTCTCCTGTCGAAGGTCAGGTATCTAGTGATTCAACAGATAGAAAATGGCGGTGACGTCCGCGGTGGTGACGTCCGCGGCGGGGCGCATCATCACCGCCAGTGCTCCTGTTCATTGGCTCCTGGGACCCATAGGGTCCAATGTTAACCAATGCAGCATTGCGCCGCGCTCTACGACCGCCTACCGCGACGGTGTCCAACACCAGCGCAGTTACCCCACAATTCCATTGTCCCAGTTTAGAGGTCAGGCAGCCGCCATTTCAGGGGCCCACATGGATTCATTTACTACTGCGTCACACATACCGAGGCCTACACTCAAAACATTTCCCGGATGGGTTAATTGTCTGTTGTAGTCTTGTGTGTGACTGTGGGTATATACCTGGAGGAATGGTGACAGTTTCTTCGCTGCTGTCCTTCTTAGGCACCGTCAGTTGGGACATATTGGAAGATGGCGGAATCCGCCGGTGTACCGACCGCTGGTGGACCTGTTGACAATGGAAGAGAGACATTTGATTGTGACCTACCGGTTCGACCGTTCCACAATCCAGGAACTATGTACCCAATTGGAGCCAGACCTGATGTCACCAATCCGCCATCCGACTGGAATCCCCCCTGACGTGCAGGTGCTGTCAGTGCTCCATTTCCTTGCAAGTGACTCTTTTCAGACAACAGTGGCCATGGCATCAGGGATGTCCCAGCCTATGTTTTCAAACGTGTTGTCCAGAGTGTTGTCTGCCCTGCTGAAACACGTAAGGAGAAACATCATTTTCCCTGAGGTGGAGGATTTGCCTTCAGTGAAAGGTGACTTCTATGCCCTTGGACATATCCCCAACGTCATAGGTGCCATTGATGGGACCCATGTAGCTCTGGTCCCCCCGCAGGAGTGAAAAGGTGTACAGGAACAGGAAGAATTATCATTCTATGAATGTCCAGATGGTCTGTTTGGCAGACCAGTACATCTCGCAGGTAAATGCTATGTTCCCTGGCTCAGTGCATGACGCCTACATCCTGCGAAATAGCAGCATTCCTGATATGATGGGTCAACTCCAGAGGCACCGTGTATGGCTATTGGGAGACTCTGGTTACCCCACCCTGTCTTGGCTATTGACCCCAGTGAGGAATCCCAGGACCAGGGCAGAGGAACGGTACAATGAGGCCCATGGGCGGACTAGGAGGTTGATCGAACGCACCTTCGGCCTCCTGAAGGCCAGGTTCAGGTGCCTCCATATGACAGGTTGGTCCCTATTCTACTCACCGAAGAAGGTGTGCGACATCATTATCGCCTGCTCCATGCTCCATAATTTGGCATTGCGACGCCAGGTGCCTTTTCTGCAGGAGGATGATCCAGATGACGGTGTTGTAGCAGCGGTGGAGCCTGTGGAGCCTGTGGACAGTGATGAGGATGAAGCTGATGAAGAAGAAAACGACAACAGGGAGTCAGTCATACAGCAATATTTTCAGTGAGACACAGGTGAGTACATTTTCAGGTTTAAAATAATATTAACTTTCACACGTCTACCTCTATCCTGTACCTACATTTCACTCACTATTTGTTAACTGAGTTGTCCCCTTCCATTTCAGTTTCACTAATGTGGTAACCTACGTGTCAACAGCTTGCACCCTTGAAAGGCATGTGATGTGTGACATTGGTATGTTGGCCTTCCAATGGGTAACCATTTTTGACACTGTAATTGACAATACAAAGTTCAAAATCATTGACTGACCAAAGTTTTATTAGTGTTTCAAGGGTGTTTATTTAAGTGCATAACAATGAAGGCGGGTTGTGAAATGGGGATGGGTTATGGTGGAAGAATGTCCATGGCAGAGTCCAGTCTATTAGTCTCACAGGTACATTGCACATCTGGCCATTGGAAGTGGAGCTGGGGCAGTTCCGATTTGGACAGGGTAACAAAGTGGTACAGTGGGGGGACAATCAGGATGGTCTTATTTCCTGGCGGGGGTCTTTCCATATTGCTCTGTCCTGTTCCTGGATCTCAGGGACCGCTTTCCTGGTGGTTGTCCGTCTGCAGGGGGTGGGGTGCTGGTGTGTTGGTCCTGTGGCGGGGCGTCCTGTCCACTAGCGCCGGCGGAGGTGGTGGGCATTTCATCGTCCTGGCTAGTGTCAGGGGCCCCTTGGAGTGCCACGGTGTCCCTGAAGGTCTTTTGAATGTCCGTCAGCAGCCCTACAATGGTGCCCAGGGCGGAGCCGATGGTCCTGAGCTCCTCCCTGAAACCCAAATACTGCTCCTCCTGCAGACGCAGGGTCTACTGCAACTTGCCCAGTACCGTTGCCATTGTCTCCTGGGAGTGGTGGTATGCTCCCATGATGGAGGAGAGGGCCTCGTGGAGAGTAGGTTCCCTTGGCCTGTCCTCCCTCTGTTGCAAAGCAGCCCTCCCAGTTCCCCTGTGTTCCTGTGCCTCCGTCCCCTGGACCGTGTGCCCACTACCACTGCCCCCAGGTCCCTGTTGTTGTTGGGGTGTTGGGTTAGCCTGGGTACCCTGTAGTGGTGGAAACACCGCTGATTGACCTGTCCTGGGTAGGGAGGTTTGGGCCAGCTGGGTGGGTGCTGTGCTGGTGTTCCCAGAGGGTGGAAGGTCGGTGTTGGACTGTGGCTGGGCAAGGGGAACCGACTGTCCTGAGGCCCACGATGGTCCGGCCTGGGCATCAGGATCCAGTAGGGCAGGTCTGCTGTCATCACTGTGGGCCTCTTCTGGGGGTGGAGTGGTGTTGTCTGGACCCTCTGGTGTGGTGACGTTCCTTCGGGTTCCTGCGGGGGTATGAGTACATGATTATTGCATGTGTGTGTTTCATGGTGTGCAATGGTTGGGTGTGCGTGTACACCAGTGCAGGCATTCCTGTGTGGGGGCTTGTGTGCTGATGGTTGGGGGTGTTGTGGGTCTGTGCAGTGGGCATGCTTTAGTGATGGGTATCCATGCTTAGTTATGTCATGCAGGTCTTGGGGTTGGGATGGGTGGTTGGCGTCATGGGTAGATTAGTGAGGCTTTGGGGTGATAGGGGAGGGTGTGAGGGTGTGGGTGTGTGATAGCATGCAGGTAGGGTGGGGGATATGATAGTTAAGATTTGACTTACCAGTGTCCGTTCCTCCACCAACTCCTGCGAGGCCCTCAGGATGCAAGATGGACAAGACTTGCTCCTCCCATGTTGTTAGTTGTGGGGGAGGAGGTGGGGGTCCACCGCCAGTCCGCTGTACCGCGATGTGGTGCCTGGATACCGTGGAACGCACCTTTCCCCGTAGATCGTTCCACCTCTTCCTGATGTCCTCCCTATTTCTTGGGCGCTGTCCCACAGCGTTGACCCTGTCGACTATTCTTTGCCATAACTCCACCTTCCTGGCTATGGATGTGTGCTGTACCTGTGAGCCAAATAGCTGTGGCTCTACCCGGATGATTTCCTCCACCATGACCCTGAGCTCCTCCTCGGAGAAGCGGGGGTGTCTTTGGCGTGACATGGGGTGGTGTGTGTGTGAGGTGTTGGATGGTGTATGTGTTGATGAGTGTGGTGAGTGTAGTGGTATGTGGTGTTTTGTGCGTGGGTGTTGTGTGGGTGATGGTGTAGTGTGCCTCTGTGTGATGGGGTTCTCTATTCTCTGGCCTTCTCTCAGAAATTGTGGTCGTAGGGGTTTGTGTGTGATGTGGGTGTGTGTTTTATATTGTGTTTGGTGTGTGGGAGTGTTGTTTGTATGTGTATCAGGTGTGTGTATTTGTAATTGTCCAATGTGGCGGTGTTTTGTAGAAGTGTGTGTATTTTGAGTGCGGCAGTGTGTACCGCCAATGGAATACCGCGGTTGAAAGACCGCCGTGTGGATTTGTGGGTCGTAATGGCATGGGCGTGTTTCTGTTGGCGTGGAGGTGGAGGATTTGTTTCCGCATGTTTATCGCTGAGCTTTGGTGTGGCGGTGTTGTGTGGGTGTCTGAATTTCGGCTGATTCCGTGATGTGTGTCATAATAGCTGTGGTGGAATTCCGCGGCCGCGGCGGTGTGTTGGCGGTCTTCTGCACAGTGGTAAGCGCCTTATACCGCCAATGTTGTAATGACCCCCTTAATACGGCTGGTGGTATATCCGTCACTTTACCGTCACTTTTGGGACAGATTAACACCTCCTCCAAAGTTGTAATAACCCCCATGATGTCACCATCCTAACTCCGATAATGTTATAGCATTGGTCAAGCAAAACTTTTATTCATTGCATTGCACACATCAGACTGTCTCACACAAAACCCTGGATCACCACTTGTGACGCACAAGGTGACACTTACTGGCAGCATTGGGGTCTTCAAATCTGGATTCCTCTCCACTGGTGTAGGGTGGAGGCCCACCTGTATTACATGAAATGAAAACATAGCTTTGTGATATTTGGACTCTTTTGTGCATGGACAACAGTTTTAAAAACAACTTGTTAGGCTGAGTAGGGAAGTCAACCTAGTGGTAGATCAGACCAACTGCCCAACATCTATAATCAGTCAGTCACACATAGTCTCAGATAATAAAGACCCTGGTACCTACAAACCATCACTTTCCCTGACACTCCTGTGGTGCATTTAACTGCACCATATGTACATGGAATTGTCATGCAGGTGTTTTGTTGCTATACACCTCTATGACCATATGGGACTGCATGACTCAGTATTCTGCATCTGATGAACATGCAATGGTTGTTACAGTTGCCACCCCATTGTGACACCCATAGCTTTTGAGCCTGCCCCTGATGTTGAAGACATCTAACTCATTGTCACCGCAAACAGATGGACAACTGCCCAGGGGTTGTGTGGGTATTCTAAAGTGTTGAGGAATGTTTTGATACATCCTTGTTTCTAGTTACTAACATGTGTGTGTCATTACAAAGCATAGATAAGAGCTATAATGCCATTGCAGTTTACTTATATTTATTTGTTTGCTCCTACCTGCACATTAACTGATTGGAATTATGGATGTCTTGCCAATAATGTGTGGCCGGCCATTGTTGCCATGATATTCCAATACGTCTCCATGAAGAGATACCAACATGCACATAGATGTGCCTCAGCACAGACACACTTGCTCTGTGGTCCAAGGATGCCTGAGTTGGTGCAGGTTTCTGAGTAATGTACTAGTGCTGGTGCAGATGCAGGCCTGCCCCATACTGTCAGTAAGACGCGGCAGGCCTGTGATATAAAATCAGCACATGTGTGTGAGGTAATAGACATATTTTGGGGTGTATGTGATACACAATGTACTGGACGAGGAAAGTGCCAGTAATATGGACGCAGTGCATTGTCAAGCTCCCTTGAATGGCATTGGTCAATGACAATAAGAGGCAGACTTAAGGAAAGTGGTGCTGCACCAAGTGCACCACTACAGTCCTTGTGGCCCTTAGTGCACCCTTTTCCCTCAGCATGTGTATGCTTTATGAGAAATATGACGCAGAATGGTGCAGGTAGGAGGCAACTGCCTCAATTTATATTGGCACAAATGATGTACTGAGCAGGAGTAGAGGCAAAAAGATTAGCATGACTTCTGCTGAGTGCATGAGGGCCCATCATATACAATTATATGCCCCCTTATAACACCTGCTCCGACCAGCCGTTTAAAGTGCAGGAAATATGGCAATAGGAAATGTCTTATATTTCCCAGAGCCATGTGCTTTAGCCCATCAAACCAGTGTAGTGCCCCCCTCCCATACATGATTCCTGGCACAGGAATCATGTTGTGGTGGCCTAAACTGAGTGGAGGCATGCATGCATCGCACCACTTTGTTATGATTGCGCAGGAAGAATGACCCTTCTGCCCGGGCTCCGCTTCATAAGTGTTACTTGCAATGGCAGCCCTAAGGTGGCGCTGGGGCTCTTAATACAGGCACAAAACTACATGTCCAGATCTTTTGACAAAATATGCTGCACTCAAGCTTATTATCACCTGTCATGCACATGCAAATAATGGTGTTGCTATGCAAATGGGATACTTACCAACTGCTCCACCAATCTCAATCACCAGGTGATCCAGTAGGTCTTGCTCTCTTGAGATCAGATCAGCCCAATGGTGTTTAAGTTGGTGGTCATTGCGTCCGGCTCTGAATATTCTTGGTTGGTGGTGGAGCACCTTGTCCCACCGCAGCTTCCTGGCCTCCGTGGGGTAGCCCTGGATAACGCGGCCACCCAATACCAGCGTCATTGGTTGGTAATGATGTACAAGCCATATAAAGGCCCCCATCTCATCAGCCATCATCTTAGACATCCTCCTTTTCCTAGACATCATGCAGTGTTTTATACTGCAAATGTAATTGAAGGAAAAAAATATAAAGATAAAACTACCCCAACTACCTCTAATACCCAACAAACTATTGCTACCCCCAGACAAACACCCCACAATACAGTGACAGAAAGACTGATTAAAAGACAAATAAGACACAACAGCACAAAAACACTCTAAAAACTCCAATCTACCAACAACACCAGCTCCACACACTCTAACAGACAATAAGTCTGTGAAGTGAAAGTGAACTCACTGTATCATGTATGCAGGCAGGATGTCCTGTTTCATCATTTTCTGGGACTTTGCATCATGTTTCAGTTATGGGTCTTTTCTTTGACGTATGACGGTCATGCGTCTATTTTTTCTCATGGTGCTGACAAGGCCTGTAGACTTGCAAATGATTCTCAGGGGCCAGGCATCTTTTTTCCTGCATAGGAAAGTCTGAAGTTTAAGTGTTTGAATTTTTGATGCATGATGGTCATGCGTGGTATTCCTTCCAATACAGGCTGACAAAGCATGTGGCCGTGCGTTTGATGTGCAGGGGCCAGGCGTCATTTTCCTGCAGAGCATGGAATTTAGCCATTTTCATCAAAAAATGTTGACACATGACGGAAATGTGTGGAAATGTATTAGGAAGTGTTGGACCTGGCCCTTTTGGCAGGTTCATCGCCTGACTTTTTTCATCCTTCCTCCTCTTTATTTTGAGCTCTTGCTGCTGGCTCTAGGCCAATTTATCACTGCTGATCAGTGCTAAAGCGCAGGTGCTCTTCCTTCTCAAGTTTGTTTGATTGGCCTATACCCAACTGGCATATTTAATTTGCCTGTAAGTCCGGTGTACAGTGGTATCCCTGTACCCAGGGCTTGTAAATGAAATGCTACTAGTGGGCCTGCAGCACTGCTTGCACCACCCACTGAAGTAGCCTTTTGCAGGTCCTTCATGCGCAGGGCTTCTATGCGCAGTTTTCTGCCACAGGGACTTGGCATCTAAATTTACTTGCCAGGCCCAGACCTTCCCTTTAACTACATGTACGTCACCCCTAAGATAGGCCCTAGATAGTCCTATGGGCTGGGTGCTATGTATGTAGAAGGCAGGACATGTTCCTAGTAGCGTGGCCTGTCCTAGTAGTGACAAACAGCCTATTTTGATCACGGGCCAAAAATCATGGGCCCCAGGAGAGGACCATTATACAAACCAGAGGGGGTGCGGGTCGCACCCCTCACCCCAAATGATCACAAGGCCCCTGTTTGGTGCAAAGGAGCGCCGGGCCCCTTTTTTGGTGCTTCGTGGCATAAGGACATATAATTTAAAATGTTCCTGGTATGGACATGGTATATTATTATGTTAACCTGTTTATTTTACGATGTGCTACATATATGTGCTGATGTTCCTTTTATGGGCATGACATGCTGATATGTTTTCTTGACTTGCCATATGTTTTATTATGTTCCTGATATGGGTGTTTATGATAATGCTATGACAAGTGCATTTATTTAGTAATGTGATTCCTGACTACTGCTTATGTCGAAGAATAATAAGTAACATGTGAAACTTGTGAATACTGCTGGTTCTGCAGAGTAATTATTATGTAATGTTCTGACAACTGCTTGAGTAGCAGGGTATTACTGACATGCTGTGTTTGGTCTAATAACTACATTGTGTAGAATACAGTTTATTTTTATATAACTTGATGTTGTGTTTCCTTGTGGTGGGGATACTGCATCAAATGCGTTGCACGTTGTCTCTAGGATAGGCCTAACTGCTCGTGCCAAGCTACCAAGGGGGTGAGCAGGGGTTATCTTTACGTGTAACTCCCTTGTCCTGACTGAAGATGGTGGGTTCTGCCTGGCTTAGGTGCATACCGTAGCCAACCAGAAACCCCATTTCTAACATGAAGACTTACAGTGCACCCAGATTTCCATAGCATGTCACAGAGGCCATGCAATTATGTTGTCAGTATGGAATGGCTACATGTGTGTGCATGTCCATTCACGTCTTGACGGTTACATTGGTATGTTTAACCTATATATTTGTTTATGTGTGTGATGCATGCGATGACTGATACTGTGTGCATATATGCACGTGTAGCTAGACTGTGTCCACATACATGTTAGCACATGTGTATGAGTGTGTATATGTGGTCTAACACATATTTGTGGGTATACCACATTGTTATGCCTGATATTCAAATGTACTCATACTAATAATACAATGGATATGATGGGCTATGTCCAATGCATGGTAAGGCATGTGACAGCCCTGCCAAATTGTACTAAGAGGATGCAGTGGACTATGGCCCTCATTACAACATTGGTGGTATAAGGCGCTTACCGCCGTGCAGAAGACCGTCAATACACGGTCGCCGCCACGGTAGACCGCCACAGCTATTATGACACACATCACGGAATCCGCCGAAATTCAGACACCCACACAATACCGCCACACCAAAGGTCAGCGATAAACTGGCAGAAACACATCCTCCACCTCCACGCCAACAGAAACACGCCCATGCTATTACGACCCACGAATCCACGCGCGGTCTTTCAACCGCGGTGTTCCATTGGCGGTACACACCGCCTCGCTCAAAATACACACACATCTACAAAACACCGCCACATTGGACTATTCAAAATACACACACCTGATACACATACAAACAACACTCCCACACACCCAACACAATATAAAACACACACCCACATCACCCACAAACCCCTACAACCAGAATTTCTGAGAGAAGACCAGAGAGACAGCACAGCTATTGACAACCCCATCACACAGAGGCACACAACACCATCACCCACACTACATCCATGCACTAAACACCACATACCACTACACTCACCACACTCATCACCACATACACCACCCCACACCTCACACACACCACCCCATGGCACGCCAAAGACACCTCCGCTTCTCCAAGGAGGAGCTCAGGGTCATGGTGGAGGAAATCGTACGGGTAGAGCCCCAGCTATTTGGCTCACAGGTACAGCACACATCAATAGCCAGGAAGATGGAGCTATGGCGAAGAATAGTGGACAGGGTCAATGCAGTGGGACAGCACCCAAGAAATAGGGAGGACATCAGGAAGAGGTGGAACGACCTAAGGGGGAAGGTGTGTTCCACGGTCTCCAGGCACAACATCGCAGTGCAGCGGACTGGCGGTGGACCCCCACCTCCTCCCCCACAACTAACAACATGGGAGGAGCAAGTCCTGACCATCTTGCATCCTGAGGGCCTCGGAGGAGTCGGTGGAGGATGGGACACTGGTAAGTCAAATCTTAACTATCACATCCCCCACCCTACCTGCATGCCATCACACACCCCCACCCTCACACCCTCCCCTATCACCCCAAATCCTCACTAATCTACCCATGACACCAACCACCCATCCCAACACCAAGCCCTGCATGACACAACTAAGCATGGGCACCCCTCACTAAAGCATGCCCACTTCACATACCCAGAACACCCCCCAACCATCACCACACAAGCACCCACACAGGAATGCTAGCACTGGGGTACACAAACACCCACCCATTGCACACCAGGACACACACACATGCAATAATCATGTTCTTATACCCCTGCAGGAACCCGAAGGAACGTCACCACACCAGAGGGTCCAGACAACACCACTCCACCCCCAGAAGAGGCCCACAGTGACGACAGCAGCTCTGCCCTACTGGATCCTGATGACCAGCCCGGACCATCGTGGGCCTCAGGACAGTCGGTTCCCCTTGCCCAGCCACAGCCCAACACCGAGCTGCCATCCTCTGGTAGCACCAGCACAGCACCCACCCAGCGGGCCCAAACCTCCCTACCCAGGACAGGTCAATCAGCGGTGTGTCCACCACTACAGGACACCCAGGCTAACCCACCACCCCAACAACAACAGGGACCTGGGGGCAGTGGTAGTGGGCACACGGTCCAGGGGATGGAGGCACGGGAACATAGGGGAACTGGGAGGGCTGCTGTGCGACAGAGGGAGGACAGGCCAAGGGAACCAACTCTCCACGAGGCCCTCTCCTCCATCATAGGAGCATACCACCACTCCCAGGAGACGATGGCGACGGTCCTGGACAAGTTGCAGGAGACCCTGCGTCTGCAGGACGAACTGTATTTGGGGTTCAGGGAGGAGCTCAGGACCATCAGCTCCGCCCTGGGCACCATCGTAGGGGTGCTGACAGACATTCAAAAGACCTTGAGGGACACCGTGGCACTCCAAGGGGCCCCTGACACTAGCCAGGACGACGAACTGCCCACCACCTCCGCCGGCGCTAGTGGACAGGACGCCCCGCCACAGGACCAACACACCAGCACCCCATCCCCTGCAGACGGACAACCACCATGCAAGCGGGCCCTGAGATCCAGGAACAGGACAGAGCAAGATGGCAAATCCACCGCCAGGAAATAAGACCACCCTGATTGTCCCCCCACTGTCCCACTTTGTCACCCTGTCCAGATTGGAACTGCCCCAGCTCCACTTCCAATGCCCAGATGGGCAGTGCACCTGTGAGACTAATAGACAGGACTCTGCCATGGACATTTCTCCACCATCACCCATCCCCATTTTACAACCTTCCTTGATTTTTTTATCACTTAAATAAACACCCTTGAAAGCCAAAAAAATCTGGAGTCAGTCTATGATTTGGAACTTTGTATTATCAATTACAGTGTCATAATGGGTTACCCATTGTAAGGCTAACATACCAGTGTCACACATCACAAGCCCTTCAAGGATGCAAGCAGTTGACACGTAGGTAACCACACCTGTGAAACTGAAATGGAAGGGTACAACTCAATTAACAAATACTGAGTGAAATGTAGGTACAGGATAGAGGTAGACGTGTGAAAGTTAATGTAATGTTAAACCTGAAAATGTTCTCACCTGTGTGTCACTTGAAATATTGCTGTATGACTGACTCTCTGTTGTCGTTTTCTTCATCCTCAGCTTCATCCTCATCACTGTCCACTCGCTCCACAGGCTTCACAGCTGCCACAACACCGTCATCTGGATCATCCTCCTGCAGAAAAGGCACCTGGCGTCGCAATGCTAAATTATGGAGCATGGAGCAGGCGATGATGATGTCGCACACCTTCTTCGGTGAGTAGAATAGGGATCCATCTGTCATGTGGAGGCACCTGAACCTGGCCTTAAGAAGGCCGAAGGTGCATTCGATAACCCTCCAAGTCCGCCCATGGGCCTCATTGTACCGTTCCTCTGCCCTGGTCCTGGGATTCCTCACTGGGGTCAATAGCCAAGACAGGGTGGGGTAACCAGAGTCTCCCAATAGCCATACACGGTGCCTCTGGAGTTGACCCATCATATCAGGAATGCTGCTATTCCGCAGGATGTAGGCGTCATGCACTGAGCCAGGGAACATAGCATTTACCTGCAAGATGTACTGGTCTGCCAAACAGACCATCTGGACATTCATAGAATGATAATTCTTCCTGTTCCTGTACACCTTTTCACTCCTGCGTGGGGGACCAGAGCTACATGGGTCCCATCAATGGCACCCATGACGTTGGGGATATGTCCAAGGGCATAGAAGTCACCTTTCACTGTAGGCAAATCCTCCACCTCAGGGAAAATGATGTATCTCCTTACGTGTTTCAGCAGGGCAGACAACACTCTGGACAACACGTTTGAAAACATAGGCTGGGACATCCCTGATGCCATGGCCACTGTTGTCTGAAAAGACCCACTTGCAAGGAAATGGAGCACTGACAGCACCTGCACGTCAGGGGGGATTCCAGTCGGATGGCGGATGTGTGACATCAGGTCTGGCTCCAACTGGGTACATAGTTCCTGGATTGTGGCACGGTCAAACCTGTAGGTGACGATGATATGTCTTTCTTCCATTGTCAACAGGTCCACCAGCGGTCGGTACACCGGAGGATTCCGCCATCTTCCTAATATGTCCCAGCTGACGGTGCCTAAGAAGGACAACAGCGAAGAACCAGTCACTATTCCTCCAGGTATGTACCCACAGTTACACACAAGACTACACCAGACAAAACCCCTTCCTGTATGTGTGTTGAGTATAGGCCTAGCTCTGTGTGACGCAGTAGTAAATGAAGCCATGTGGGCCCCTGAAATGGCGTCTGCCTGACCTCTAAACTGGGACAATGGGATTGTGGGTTAACTACGCTGGCGTTGCACACCGTCGCAGTAGGCGGTCGTAGACTGCGGCGCAATGCTGCATTGGTTAACATTGGACCCTATGGGTCCCAGGAGCCAATGAACAGGTGCGCTTGCGGTGATGATGCGCACCGCCGCGGACGTCACCGCCGCGGACGTCACTGCCATTTTCTATCCCTTCAATCACTAGATACCTGACCTTCGACAGGAGAGGACCTACACTGCTAGTGCTGCTGTGACCTCGGTCTGGAAGCGACGATGGCTGCTGCATCTGGGGAAAGGGCCCCTGCTTCACTGTACAGGAGTTGGAGAAACTTGTGGATGGGGTCCTCCCCCAGTACACGCTACTCTATGGTCCTCCAGACCAACAGGTTAGTACACAGGGAGCACGTTGTATGGGCTAGGCCTGGGTGGAGAGGGCTGGGTGGAAGAGGGAAGGGGGCAGAGGGAAGGGGGCAGAGTTCATAGAACATTAATGCATGGGAAAGAATGGGCCACATGGCCAGAGTAGGGAGGGGGCCACTCACATTGATGGTGCAGTTGGTAATGACTGTTCCTCTTTCCTTGTGCATGTCATGTAGGTCAGCGCCCACCAGAAGAGGGACATTTGGCGTGCCATCGCCAAGGAAGTCCGGACCCTGGGGGCCCACCAGAGATGGGGCACCCACTACCGTAAGAGATGGGAGGACATTCGCCGCTGCAGCAAGAAGACGGCGGAGGCTCAGCTGGGGATGGCCTCCCAACGTGGGAGGGGTGCCCGTCGCACCATGACCCCCCTGATGTTCCGGATGCTGGCGGTGGCCTACCCGGAGTTGGATGGGCGCTTGAGGACATCACAGCAGACAAAAGGTGGTGAGTACAACCTCATTCTGCGGACTTTGCGCGGATTAGAGGGGTCTGGGTGGGGGAGGAGGCCAGTGGGTGTAACTAGGCCAGGGCGAGTTTGGTAGGCAAGGCTCCTCCGTAATGTAGGCCATGTGGCACTCAACCCTACCTCAGCAGACTGCCAAGTTGAGATATAGTTGCCCCTGTGGCATCCATGTGCGCAAATTTCCATCATTGCCATGTAGGCCATGTCCCAGAAATTGCACGTGCAGAGGTCAGGAGCAAGGCGTAATGCAGGGGGCTGCTGCGTCTGTCTTGTCCGCCAACGGTAGCGGAATGCTATGCACTAAAACTCTCTTTCTTTCACATGGCCATGGAGGGCCACACCACAGACTCTGAATGCACCAGTGGGACGGAGGGTGAGGGGAGCTTCACGTCAGCCACCGGATCAGCAACCAGCGACACGGACTCATCCGCCGATGGGAGCTCCCCTGTGGTGCCGGCACCACCTGTGCACCCCACTTCTACAGGTACAGCCGCCACCCCCCCTACCAGCACCGCCCTCCCAGCAGCCCCTCAGCATTCACCCCGTGCCTGCTCACCCAGGAGGGTGGGCATCACCTTCGCCCCAGGCACCTCAGGCCCTGCCCCTGTCACCCCTGCTGCCCTCAGTGAGGAGGCCATTGACCTCCTCAGGTCACTCACTGTTGGGCAGTCTACCATTGTGAATGCCATCCAGGGTGTAGAAAGGGAGTTGCAACACGGTAATGCATTCCTGGAGGGCATTCATTCTGGTCAGGCTGTCCTTCAGCGAACCCTGCAATCTCTGGCCTCAGCACTGATGGCAGCCATTGTCCCTATGTCTATCCTCCCCCCTCCAACTTCCTCCACCCAGACCCAATCTCCTGTAACCCAGCCCATCCCAAGCACACCTACAGACCAGCATGCACACAAGTCAACACACAGAAGTAGCTCAGGCTAACATAGGCACCACACACACCACAGGCACTCACACAAGCCTCACCCACATACAGACACAGCAACATCCACTGCCTCCACTGTGTCCCCCTCCTCCTCTTCTCCCTCCTCCCTCCCAGTGTTGTCTACACACACACCTGCATGCACCACATCTACAGGCACTAAGACTCGCAGCAGGACACCCAGCACCACAAGCCGCTCACCTGCACTCACCACCTCCACTGCCATTTACACGTCCCTTGTGTCCTCTCCCAGTGTGTCTGTGACGCCCCCTCCCAAAGTACACAAACGCCAGCAATCACTCACCCAACATCCATCCACCTCACAACATCCTCCAGTACCTGCACCCAAAACAGCTAAAGTGACACCTCCTACAACCACCTCCACTCCCAGACCCCCTCCAGCTACCCATCCCAGTGTTCGTCAGAAACTGTCCCTCTGTCAAATTGACCTTTTTACCCCCATCCCCCCTCCAATTCATCAGTCCCGTCGTAGCGCCTCAGCCAAAAAGCCTCCAGTACCAGTGGTGCGTGTTCCAGGTTTTTGGAGTGCACCGTCCACCAGGGCAGGCAGTAGGACACGGAGCCAAGGCACTGGCAGCCCACCCCCTGTAAAGGCTCTTAAAGTGGAGAGTGGACGATGGGACCGTCTTAAGACCCCTGCTGGGACAACAAGTGACATGGGATCGAAGGGGATTGATGAGTCATCTGTAACTCCAACAAAGGTGGGGAAGGTCCAGAGGAAGTCTGCCCAGCCTGTTGTGAGTGTCACGGCGGAGAAGTGCGCCATCATGTCCGGCGGTCCAGACACAACCGCCAGTACCGTCGTCACTGGTCAGGAGACCACCGCCGGATTCACAGCCCAGGGGGGGGCACAAGTATCGTGACTGGTCCAGAAACCACCGCCAGAGTCACAGCCCAGGAGGGCCCAAGTATCGTCACTGGTCCAGAAACCACCGCCGGAGTCACAGCCCAGGAGGGCACAAGTATCGTCACTGGTCAGGAGACCACCGCCGGAGTCACAGCCCAGGAGGGCCCAAGTATCGTCACTGGTCCAGAAACCACCGCCGGAGTCACAGCCCAGGAGGGCACAAGTATTGTCACTGGTCCAGAAACCACCGCCAGAGTCACAGCCCAGGAGGGCACAAGTATTGTCACTGGTCCAGAAACCACCGCCGGAGTCACAGCCCAGGAGGGCACAAGTATCGTCACTGGTCAGGAGACCACCGCTGCAGTCACAGCCCAGGAGGGCACAAGTATCGTCACTGGTCCAGAAACCACCGCCGGAGTCACAGCCCAGGAGGGCACAAGTATCATCACTGGTCCAGAGACCACCGCCGGAGTCACAGCCCAGGAGGGCCCAAGTATCGTCACTGGTCCAGAAACCACCGCCGGAGTCACAGCCCAGGAGGGCACAAGTATCGTCACTGGTCAGGAGACCACCGCCGGAGTCACAGCCCAGGAGGGCACAAGTATCATCACTGGTCCAGAAACCACTGCCGGAGTCACAGCCCAGGAGGGCACAAGTATCGTCACTGGTCAGGAGACCACCGCCGGAGTCACAGCCCAGGAGGGCACAAGTATCGTCACTGGTCCAGAAACCACCGCCGGAGTCACAGCCCAGGAGGGGCCAGGATGCCACAGCCCCGCTGGGCAATGATGGAACGTCATGCCACACACCAATGCCCAGTGTAGAGATCGTCATGCCACCCACCAATGCCCAGTGTAGAGATCGTCATACCACACACCAATGTCCAGTGTGGAGATCATCATGCCACCCACCAATGCCCAGTGTAGAGATCGTCATGCCACACACCAATGCCCAGTGTAGAGATCATCATGCCACACACCAATGTCCAGTGTGGAGATCGTCATGCCACACACCAATGCCCAGTGTAGAGATCGTCATGCCACACACCAATGCCCAGTGTAGAGATCATCATGCCACACACCAATGTCCAGTGTGGAGATCGTCATGCCACACACCAATGTCCAGTGTGGAGATCGTCATGCCACACACCAATGTCCGTATCAGAACCGCCATGGCAAAGCACCGCTAAACAGTCCTGAACCGCCATGTCAAAGCACCGCTGAACTGTCCAGAACCGCCATGTCAAAGCACCACTGAACAGGGCATAGACCGCCATGGCAAAGCACCGCTGAACTGTCCAGAACCGCCATGTCAAAGCACCGCTGAACAGGGCAAAGACCGCATTGGCAAAGCACCGCTGAACAGGGCAAAGACCGCCATGGCAAAGCACCGCTGAACAGGGCATGCACCGTGTAGGAATGAATGGACCGCCACATCAGGCATCCTTATCCCATGTGCAGCTGGGACAGTGACAGGACAGGTACTTTCACGTGGAGACTCATCCAGTCTGGGCACCAGTCCCCCTCCAGAACCAGTGGAGACCTGCATGTACTTGAGAGAATGTGGCTTTGCACTCCCCAGGATTGAACAGTGGGCAAGCCACCCACTGTAGAGACTTGAGAGACTGTGGCTTTGCACTCCCCAGGATGGCACAGTGGGCAAGCCACCCACTGTAGAGACTTGAGAGACTGTGGCTTTGCACTTCCCAGGATGGTACAGTGGGCAAGCCACCCAGTGTATAGACTTGTGAGACTGTGGCTTTGCATTCCCCAGGATACATCAATGGGCATGGAGCCCCATCGTGGATCTGGCTTCGCATTCATCTGGCTGAGGTGCGCCCCCTTCCCTTCCCCTGAGGTGCCTGTTTTATTTCCATCTGATGCCCCGGCAGTGTTCTCTCCGATTTTGGTCAGGTATCTATTGTGGGCCTCGCCCATGCATTTTTGGACTGTTGGTGCACGGACATTGTTGTGTACATATCTGCACTACTTCTCGGATTGTATGTGTAAATAAGAGAGATTTTGAGATATATATATATCTGTATATTTTTATATGACATGGATATTGGCACATTACAATGTTCACCCGAATTTGGCTTTGTGTTTTCATTCTTCCGGGGGGATTGTGGGTTGTTACTGTTATTTTTTGTGACTGCATTGGTGTGTATGTTGTATAAGGCGAGGGTGGGGTTGTTTGGCTGGGTAACTTTTGCCCCCCCCTCCCCTGTGTCGTAGGTGCAGTACTCACCGGTATCTTCTGCGCCTACGTAGCTGTTGGTCGTAAAGGAGCAGAAAAACAAGCGCAGGGAGTATTTGGAGTTCGGGCTCCATGGTGTCCTCGTTCCTCATGGGATGTGTTCAGGTGAGCATTTTCCCATTGCAAAAGCTGTTTCTGCCGTGTTTTTATCCGCGGTGCATCCGCCCAGGAAAAGGTGGCGGATTGGTGGGTTGTAATAGTGTGGGCGGTACATTGTCTCCCGCCTGTCTGTTGGCGGTAACCGCCGCGCTGCTTGTCTGTACCGCCGTGGCGGGCGGTGTGTTAAAGTGGCTGTCTTTGTTGGCGGTTTCCGCCAGGGTCATGATTCCCTTTTTTTGTCCGCCGGCCTGTTTGCGGTATTACCACACCTTTAACACCGTCTGCCAGGGTTGTAATGACCCCCTATGTCTGGTTTGAAATCACTTTACCCCTGGCAATGTGTGTGCTTGTGTGTCCAGTCTGTTGTGTGTTGTTGGTTTAGCCTTCATAAAGCTCTGCTACTTGTGTGACATATACCTTCATGCATCTTAGTTGCAGAAGATGGTGTTCACACGTGTGCCAAAGAAGGATGCTATGTGCAGTGTGTGTGTGTAAAGATAAGTGTAGTGCCATTTCAGTAACATATGACCACAGCAGTGTCTTCGTGGGATATGAAACCTCACATATCTATCTTCCTGCTTGCACACATGTTGGATTTTGACAAATGCCTGTGTAGTCCTATCAGTGCCACCTAAGGTAATTTATTTCTGTCAATGATCTTGTGATACATATACACTTACATTTGTCGTAAGCTGCCTTTTGTTCAGATTCCAATACACATTTCCTGGCCTGTGCCATTTCAGTGGTACATGTGTGCTGCTGTATCTGGCATCAGTGTGCATGCCACCTACTTGGTACTCACAATCGACCACATCATGTTTGTTATGACTGTCACATACAATGTGTAGCAGTGTTGCGGTCTGGCAAAAATGGCAGCCTACTCTTCATTATTACTGTGGGAGTTGTTATGCTGACACAGATCCATGGTTGCATATGAAGGTGCAGGTATACGGAGCTCCAGAACATTCAGTCCACTGTGCACATGCATCAGGCCCCTGACAATGTCAATAGTCTATGTAGCCAGAGCACTGGTGTTAGGGCATTTTAGGCAGGAATCTAACCTCTTCATGATTGCTATCCAGCAGAGCAATGCATTGTCCCCTGCAGACAGACACATGCACAATTGTGATCAGACGGACTGGGATACACA
The DNA here is from genome assembly GCF_031143425.1 of Pleurodeles waltl. Lineage (NCBI taxonomy): Eukaryota > Metazoa > Chordata > Amphibia > Caudata > Salamandridae > Pleurodeles > Pleurodeles waltl. Next base: position 1,225,993,027 of record NC_090444.1, read on the forward strand.
TTTTTCTTCTGGGGTACTTGATGTCAGCCTTTCCCTATCATATTCTGAGTATTAGCTACTTGCACATGTAGGACATGCCTCATCATTTGGCATGGTCTGACAGACATAATTTGATGACCTTAGTAATTTCCATGGGCAGCTTGGTTAGGTGTTGTATCTCTGTTGTGACTTCTATTGTCGGGACGTGCCAGGGGACAGATGGTGTTATCTGTACCTGCCTCCTGCCATTTTGGTATGCGATGGGCAACTACCAGGTTATAGTAGTGCAAACATGAGTGGGTTATGTACTGACCTAGCCACCCTCTCTGTGCATATGTTGGGTGATCACGTGTAGACATAGATGTGTTGCACATTCAGTACTGGTCTATGTGTGTTCTTTCTCCACATTGTACTGCATTACTTGTTAGGAATATTTTGTGTCCTACATTGCTGCCAATCTTTAAGCTGCTTGCACTTTGTACACCTCTTCTACAGCAACATTGTCCGGTCATACATGGACAGGATGCAACATGTGACTTGTGTAAATTGTAGATGTACACATCTTCTATAACTGGCTACATGATAGTTACTGTCCGATTGCTAGGTCCCACATAGACATGACATTACACCTGCCACAGCACTTGTGTTGTCTCCAAGTGACCTCCCATGTTGTATTTCCAAGTATCTCCCGGTATCTCTCAGATGTCCATCAACATCTTTCATTGAACATGGGTATGCATTTATTCCTGCATTCCACAACCTATGTCACTCTTACCATAACTGTATGATATTGATGTGTGAAATAATTTCCGTGCTGCTTTTTTCATTATCCACATGCAACATATCTGTCTACTTCTACTCCCATTCATTTTTGAATGGGTCTCTGACACGTTTCAACATTACTGGACATACTTGCTCATCCCACACCCGATTTGCATGCTGGAGACCTAAATACATTAAGGGATTTTGTCACTGTTGGTACCTTGCTCTTCTTCTGGCATGTGAGTGACAATGAGTGGTGTGTATTGCTTTGTGCTGTGTGATGGTGTAATACAGACTGTACTTTACTACCTTGCTGACATATGTCAACTGTTGTTTGTACTTGCAAACCCTTTGCTACCTAGGCCATACACCCGTACATCAGGCTTCTGATGTACATCTGGATTTGCTGTAGGCATATGCCAAGACAGCAGATTTGTGTGGCAAGTCTGTATAGAATGTAAATAGGGAGTGGAACACACTCTGCCTACATTTTGCCCAGACAATAATTTAGTGGTACATTGTACCATTTTATTCTTAGATCGTGGCAATGGGCCATATGTTTGGATAGTGGTTCAGCACCCATTGCTGCTTCAAGTGTTTGGCAACCCATAGCACATTCCACAGCCAATGTGTTTGTGCCATAAATGAGGTACAGCACGCCATCTGTCAGGGTTGTGCCCAATGGCAGTGCCTGGACGTAAGCCTATGGATAAATAGTGCAGGCTCTGTCTCTAACATTGGTTACAAACCCTGTACAGTATCTGAAAGTCCATAGCTACCTATGATGTCTCCGCTTGTCACACATGCACACTGCTGGCAAAGCAGCAATCCACCTGAGATGTGACCCTGTTCAGTTCCTACATTACTGAAACACCACTTGATAACAGTCCCTATCTTATGTATGCCCCTTTGTATACATCCTGGCAAGCATGTTGATGATGTAGGAAAAGAGCTAGGAATTTGTACATTGCCCACTTAAAGGCACATTATATTTTGTGGTGCATGGATGAGGGCCCTCAAGAGCCACATCTCCGTGAGTTATGTGACACTGATGTGTGACATGGAGGCTCTAGATCATCCCACATCGCAAACTATGTTGCTACCGTAACTGTTGTGTTTCTTTCCGGCTCTTTGAGGTATGAGTTACATTCCAATGGTAAATATAGTGGTGAATGAGTAGGCCATGGAGATTCAGGTGCCAAGTGATTTATTGGAGATATTTACAAAGTGATTAAATTTGTACATTGACTATGTGTAGAAGTTCTACACAATTTGTAGTCTCTGCAAGCTCCTGCAGCAGTGTTTTGACATTCCCTCTCCAAATGTGCTGCATCATTGTCATCCTCCTCCTTGTTGATGACATCTACCTGTTCATTCCAGGAAACATTGTTCTGTATACATATTTTATGCAGGATTGCATGTACCAGTATCATCTTACATAACAGTGGTGGAGCATACAGCAGGCTTCCTCCTGTCAGGGCCAGGCACCTGAACCTTGACTTCAGAAGCCCAAATGTCCCCTCCACCACATTGTGTGTTCTTCTGTGCCCTTCATCATATTCACACTCTTCCACCAATGTGAGATTGTAAAATGGAGTCATGACCCATGGCTGTATACCGTAACCTTGGTTGGCTGCAAAGGAATGAGAGAAGATGTGTTGGTAATGCTTGATAGTGGTTTGATATGTACCTTGGCAGTTGTTTGTTTTAGGTGGAGTGGTGATTCAGACTTCCTTCTGGTATAGTGTATGTTCCTGTTTTGTGAAATGGTTTCATAGGACTGTGTTTATGGACAAGACAATCTTGGGTTGTGGCTCAGGGACCTGGGGATTGTAATATTCAATCCAAGCAGATGAAAACATGTGTTGTGTTGTTCATATTTGTGCCAGTGTCCTATTATTGGTGGAACCTAACACCTCCTTGCACCACAGTGATTTCATATGTAGAGACACCATGGGATCCCTACAAAGCTGTACTCTGTCCTCAATGTTACCATGTGGCACTATGCATGCAGTGCAACACATAACGACCCTTTGTGGCAGGTGATGGCTGTGCCAGACATGAAGTTTACTAGGGTGTGAATCACACATTTGTAGGATGATCAAAAGTTTGTACAGTGGAATCTCTAAAGTTCCTATTTATCACAGACACTTTCAAAACATGCACAGTACTGGCGTTGGAAGGGGGCGCACCATTCATTTACACGTGTCCCTATGCACGGTGCATGAAAGGTCAGGTATGTCCTCTGTACTCCTATAGAGCTCTACAATGGCATTCATGATCTTTACAGTATTGCACACACTCTGCTCCATGGTGGACCATTTATTGTATACAGCACAAATATGGTGACGTTCGGGGTGCTAAGGGGTGCATGAGAGGTGGCACTGGATTAGGTGCTGCACAACTTCTTGTTATTCTGCCCCATGGTCGTTCATGGCAGGTAATGTTGTATTCCTATGTGTGCAACATAATGGAGCAGACAGGTGAATGTGCACAATATGGGTTTGTCAGGTATGTGTAGGTGATGTTTAGTTGGCCATGACAGCACTTGGGTGACCTTTGGTATTGGTAGTTCCAGCTGCTTGAATACCATGACTGATGTGGGGCTGTGTCTATGTGTGACTTTCTTTACATCAACATGGCCTATGCCTTTCACATTGCTGAGCTATATATTATTAGGTGTAATGTGTGTGTGGTCTATATTTAGTTGTCAACCAGTGGACACTTGTAGTGGTTTGTGCCCAGCTTCTCCATGCAGAGGGGACATAGCTCCACCAGTCCTCATTTGGTGTGCCAGTCAGGTTGTGGCTGTATTATGTACGTGTGGGTGTGTATGTGTTTGTGATGTGCAATGACTTCGGTGTAGTGTGGCATGTGGCATATGTGTGGTTGCCTGTGCATCTATGTTCTCATGCCTATGTGTCTTTAGCGTGGTGCATGTCTTGTTTGTCCTACATGCTAGTTTTGTTATCTGTGTACTGTTTGGTATGGTGCTTACCTAGGCCGTTGCCATATTGGTCATCTTGGAACCGCTCGTTGATGGTGGAATACCGGAATATGTAGGTATCATGAATGCTGCCGGAGTATTTGGCAAGGATGTTTGAGAAGAGCCCACATTGGTCCACAATGACCTGCACATTTATGAAATGGGTGTGCTTGCAGTTCCTGTATTGGTGTTCCGTTGCTGCAGGTGGTACCAGTTGGACATGGGTGCCGTCCATTGCACCCAGCACATGCAGAAACCCAGCAATTAGATAGACTCCTTGCTTGGTCTCCTGCCGCATTTGCTGGATGTTTGGGAAGCAGATGTGGTGGGGTGTGAGGTGTACAATTGCGTCCAGTTCCTTTGGAAGGAAGACCAAGAAGGATGGCTGGGAGATACCAGCCACTTGTGCACCCATTGTCTGAAAAGATCCTGACACCAGCATATGGAGTTCAGCAAGGAGTTTGCTCTTGGGTGGTGTGTCTGTTGGAGTTGCCACCAGTGATGATTGGTACAATACAGTGCAACAGATATACAATTGACTCCCAGTTTAGATGATAGTTTCTGATGACATCTTGTTCCCTGAGCCCTAGGATGGTTATATGCTATTGAATGATGCTCTCCAGCCTTCTGCGCTGTCTTTGTGGATGCTGTGGTGGTGTTTTGTGTTACTGCGCTGGTAGTGGAGGACCCTGTTATCGTTGCTAACATCTGCGGCGTGTGCCAAGCAGGATCACTAACACTTCCATGTTATCCAAGAGGTTGCCAATGCTCCTTCTGTGTGTTTTCCTTAAGTGGTGGTGTGTGGGCCTCTTTTTAATGTCTGGTCTGACCAGGCATTAAAATGTAACGCAAATCGGCCTTTGTGTAATTTTTTTATGTCTGTTCTCTTAGTGTGCATTGTTTTTGCATCAGGAGGTAAATATGGCGCTGGAGGGCCAGCATCATTTTTTGGAAGGGAACACCTACCTTGCATACCAATGTCACAATACAAAGTAAGGTGGGTTAGCGCTTCCAAAAAATGATGCTAACTTGGTTATTTTGACGCTAAATGGGTCTAGAATCAAAATATAAATATGGCATTAGGTTTGCACCGCTTTTACGTAAAATAAATGGCGTAAAGGCGATGCATACGTTTCATAAATATGGGCCATAGTGACTTAGCTCTTCACCTCTCGAGTCACGCAAGCTCACGACTACAACTCCATCATCCCAGTACCTGCCACTAATATTCAAGAAAGGATAACCAGGTTTAGCAGTAAAGTCTCCACAAATCATTTTACTGCAAGAGGCAGCTGAATTAGAACTACACCTAAGTTTGTCAACAATGCAGAATAAAATCCTAAAATTCCAGTTCACACTATTGGAAAAATCAATATTATATACGTTAATAATATGATTTAAAACTGTGAGAACCAATAAGTTCAAACACTTGTGCATCTGGGTAGCTAGAATTAATTTTTGTATTTTAACCTTGATTTCAAGTTTAATCCATGTTGTTAACCCTCCATTAGGACATCCAGCAATAGATGGGGCAGCATGAATGGAAAAACAGGAATAGACATTAAGGGCTACCGGAGATATTGCCCAAGTTTCCTGCAAAATAATAAAATCATGTTGTTCTATCAGGGAGAACCAATCACAGTTACCCAGTTTACTATTAATCCCAGCAAGGTTCCATGACAAGAAAGAAAACTCTTGAAAGGTATCCTTAAAATTCTTATGGAGGTGCTGACCTTGGGACCAATAGAGCAGGCCACAGTTTTAATGGAGCATTGAGGATTTATGAGATGGCTGTCCCAAGTAATGGCCTATGTTGCTTGGGAGAAAATATCCTCCCTATCACCTATCACCACATTACAGTGCATATTAATCATACAGGGGCTCATTCCGACCCCGGAGGTCAAGGACCGCCGGGGCCGGGGATGCGGGAGCACCGCCAACAGGCTGGCGGTGCCCCGCAGGGCATTCTGACCGCGGCGGTTTGGCCGCGGTCAGACCAGGAAAACCGGCGGTCTCCCGCCGGTTTTCCGCTGCCCTGGGAATCCCCCATGGCGGCGCAGCTTGCTGCGCCGCCATGGGGGATTCCGACCCCCTCACCGCCATCCTGTTCCTGGCGGTTCCGACCGCCAGGAACAGGATGGCGGTGAGGGGTGTCGTGGGGCCCCTGGGGGCACCTGCAGTGCCCATGCCAATGGCATGGGCACTGCAGGGGCCCCCGTAAGAGGGCCCCACTTTGAATTCCAGTGTCTGCTCAGCAGACACTGGAATTCGCGATGGGTGCAACTGCACCCGTCGCACCTTCCCACTCCGCCGGCTCCATTCGGAGCCGGCTTCCTCGTGGGAAGGGGTTTCCCGCTGGGCTGGCGGGCGGTCTGCTGGCGGTCGCCCGCCAGCCCAGCGGGAAAGCCAGAATGGCCTCCGCGGTCTTTCGACCGCGAAGCGGCCATATGGCTGTTCCCTCCAGGCGGGCGGCTCCCGCCGCTCGCCGGGGTCTGAATGACCCCCACAGTCTCTAGACATAGGATCAATCATAACTACCAGTCAATCACACCCCTGCAGCGCTTCAAGGGGCACAAATGAATTACATAGATCAAAGCTCGGGAAACCGGGGATACAATGCACAGGATTATAGCCCCTAGTGGGAGCAGGGCCCAGGAATGATCCGGTCAGTGCTAGCACAATGGATGGCTTATAGAAATAACCCAAGCGAGGGGCAAAAGTCTGAGAAGGCTAAAGGAAAGCAAAAGATAAGAGATTGCAAACAACATTCAATTCTCTAAAGTTCTCTACTAGACAGTCAACCGGGAATGCTTTAGGAGCTGACCCAATCCGCTCCACCCTTCTTGCTATTAGTATGCGGTTGGAGAACGAGAGATCCAGCCCCATATACTTAGTAAACAAGTGAAGCACCTCAAAAATCAACTGTTCAGTGGTCTCTGACTGGGTCTGCTTCAGCCTAGGTATGTGTGCCAATATTACAACATATAGAAACGCTATGGGAGGTAGATTCAATACCTGATCTCTCCTGCTGAAATAGCCCTTATTCCTACCTGATTGCTCAGAGAGAAGTGAGGTTGAACTAGACAGGTCAGGAGCAGATAATAATTGGCTATTCAGGGACATGGTAGACGGAATAGAAGTGTCCAGTGTATCAGAGCCACTTCGCTTGTTATGAAGGGAATTACTAGCCACACTACCCCAATACCTTCACTAGAGGCAATCTTGGTATCATCCCCTGTTAAAGACCCATTCAGTGGGCCACCAGTAGTGAGACTACCATTTTCAGGTGTAGATAATATCGACAGTCTAGCCTCTATTTTGTCCAAACGGTCTTGCAGGAATATAAAATATGTTTTTAGTAATGTTTTGAACCTAACAGATTTCATCAGAATTGGATACTACAGGAGTGACCACTCCTGCATCCTGCTTTATTTTATACCCCTTTTCCCTCACATAGCCCCCTTTCTTATTTTCTTCTTTTTTACCGGTGGTTCCTTGACTGAGGGAATTTTGGGCCTGTTTGAACAAGCAATAGCCACTGGTACGGGCTGGTCAGGCAGGCAGTTAGAGACATTAGAAACCATGGATCTCAATGAATTATCAATATCAATGGTTTCATGTGTGTCACTCTTACCCACCCACAAAGAGAGCGTTCTTTCAGTAAGTTCTATATCCTTTGAAAGGTCCCCAGCTGCACGAACCAGAAAAGGGTAAATTGTGGTGATCGTGTTATCCACTGACAAGCTGACTACAGTTTTCCTTTTGTACAGTTTCATGAAATAATGACAATGCCTATGAAAGTAACAAGGAAATAACAAATGAGGGATGAAAATAAGCATGGTTGGCTTACAAATACAATAACACCTCCCACAGCCGGGTGTTTAGAAAACTAGAGTACACTAAACACAAGCAGAAACTGCAGGAATACTAAGTGGCAAACACTATAATCATTAAAACCAAAGCGAGTGACTGTCTCATCTGCCAGAGTGGTGCTGTCCAGTATTTTCTTCCCAGCTTCACGTTGAACCACCATTCTAATGAGAGAGAACAGGCAGATATAAATAGCTACACATTACTTCAGAAGAAGTTCATAGCATCCAAGCAGCAAATCAGACAGACAACTATGCAGAGGTGGTCAAAAGATCTGAGGGGCCAAGAGGGGTGGCCTTGCCCTGCACTTCTTGCTTCTGTCATGCACAGGACATGCCTGCCCTTGGCTTCACCCAGGTGCAGCCTGCTCATGTCCTGCATAGCAGGAAGTCACAATGCACCATATGGCGTTCAGCTGTTGGTGATGCGGATGGTGGTAAGGACGGCCTCCTGGGACTCCTGTGAAAGCTGGGACATGCAGTCCCTAGACACAATGCCTCTGTAATGCATTGAAAATGTTATACATCCTTGTATTCAAGAGTCACTCTGTGTGCATGTGACATTTGATGACTTTTGTTCATTATGTTACACACACGTTTTGTACTACTCCAGAAAAAGATTTCAACAAGAGTGAGATTTTATGTAGTGGATACAATAGTGTTGAGTGGAGTGACATAGGGTGGAGTGGCCTACATTGGAGTTGAATAGAGTAGAATAGCATAGAGTGGCATATGTTAGAATAGCATAGAGTGTAGTAACGTAGAGTGGAGTAGCGTTCATTGGAGTGGCTTTGACTGGAGTGACGTGGAGTGTATTGCCATAGAGTGGAAGAGCGTAGAGTGGAGTGGAATCTACTGTTGTAAAGTAGAGTACATGTTGTGCAGTGTTGTGGCATAGAGTGGAGTGGCTTGTGGTACAATGCTGTGGAGTGACATGTCATTCATAGCTCGTGGTCCAGTATCTTAAGTGGAGTGTCATACAGTGGAGTGGAGAAGAAAGGATAAGGTTTTATTGTTGTTCCCTACCTCTGACCCCTTAATTAAAGTTGTCCTTTATATTAATATTTTTCTGTATATTTTTTAAAAGTTTAGGGAGTGTCACTCTAGTATCTAGAAAGTACCACAGTAGTTATAGACTTTGAACAATGCTGTAGTATATTATAGCAGTGAAACATAGTGTAGTACAGTGTGTTTTAAATTTTTAACAAATTAATATTTTATTTTAATTACCACAGTTATTTGTAGATATTACCACAGTAACTATAATATTTCTTTAATGCAGAAAAACATATAAATAATTTTCCATCCCTATTATTATTTCAATAAAGTAGTAATAGGTAGGGAAAACATAAAATCTACTATTTACCTATATCTGAGGCCTTAGCTCCGAACACAGGCAAAGTGTAGGTAAGACAACATGACTGCCTTTTACTTTTAAAAAGATGGCTATTAACCCAGTAATACACTGTCTTGTCATTGACATGTACTGCAAAATACTCCTGTACTTTTTACAGTATGTTGCAAACTTTCATGCTATTTCCCAGCCTCAGTTGTCACTACATTTATATCTGACTACCACCACTCTGTAAAATGTGTAACATATGTATGATATGTAATATGTTAGAAATAGTATCACCCATTACTAGTACAATTTAAAATATGCAGTAGACTAGTATATAGCTATAAGTCTCAGAAAGGTTCACAGAACATTGACAATCAGTGGATAATTTCATAAGTGATGTAATTTAAGATGTCATAAATGATGTTTTCAGTGATATCACTGACCATGTCATTAGTGATGTAATATGTGAGGTCATAAGCAGTGCAGCGAGGTGGCCTAAGTTATAGTTAGCCTAGATAACTTTAACAGCAGAATATCTATGGCTTTGTGAGTGTAAATTCTGAACCTAACTATAAGATAAGTTTAATCTTTGTCTTTTTCAGTGAATTTCTAAGGCTTTTTTATTTTATTTTATTTCCTAAGTATAATGTCTCTGTAACCTTTGTTTTTTTAGTGAATTTGGAAGGTGGTTTTAAATTGTAGTGCCTAATTATAAGGTCCCTGTATATATATATATATATCACCTCATATATATATATATAGACACAAATATGTGTGTCTACTTATATACAGTATATATATATATATATATATATATATATATATATATATATACAAATATATATATATATATATATATTTATAGGTCCATGCACACACATATATACATACACACACACACCTATATATATTAACTGAACAAACCAAAGGTTACAGAGATGTTATAGTTAGATTCTGAATTAACTCATACAAACCCATATAAATGTAGCCGTTATAGTTAGAGTTCTTTCATGTAACTATAATTTGCGCCCTAAGGTAACTATAACTCTAGCCCTCGGCATGCACAATTTTCTCATCAATAATTTATTTCAAATGTTGCAGTAATAATATGAAAGATGGGATTGAAGATGTCATCAATGATATAATAAATGCAGTATTTAGCTATGCATGGCGAAGGTGCACGGCCATCAGTGGCTCCACGAGGGGTCCGCGTTTCCTCCCTCCAATGTAAAGATTGCTCTTGAGAGGAGGTGGTCCTCGGGGTTAATGGGGGTCCAAAACCCACATGTCCAGTAATGAACCCTCAATGAGAACATCAACAGATCAGTATCCAAAGAAAGCAAGCGCTGTGTAGAAAGACAAACTGTCAATGCATGTTCGAATGAGCACCAGAGGCATTGAAACACGGGCTGCACACAATGCAAAACCGGTCTGAATAACAGAGACCAGTCACACTCCAATTGCTCCAGGAGTGTTGCTCCAAAGTATTGCATCGTGCATTCACAACACAGCTGCGCTGGTGGGGGCGCTTTCATTCCAGCTTGTTGCAGTGGGAGAGCCATTGCGCAGAAAAAGTAGCAATAGCAAAATGCCACCTATTATAGCCAAAGGTATTGGAACTACCCCGAAAATACTGGAGAATATTTAGTGGATGGCTGATGGTATTAAACCAAATATACAGGAGAAGGTGTGAACGATACCAGAACCAACAGCCTTTAAGACATTTGCGATTCCAGTAGTACTGGATGCATTAAATATCCGTCCCACGAGTTCACCGAAGTGTCTCGGAAAGTTAGTACTAAGAAGGGACTGTTTCTCTGCTGATGACCTTGCCAGCTGAAGTGCGAGGGTCTCGGGTGCAGATGTGAGCGCCACATGTTTTTGGAAGTATAAAGCCTTGAGTATGCTCAACTTGTCAAAATTCACATTTGAAGAAACAATATGGGGCCAAATGCCAGCTACTTCTCTTTGTTTTGTGGGAGGAAAAAGTACGTTCCTGCAGCATGTAACAATCTTAGAGACGAAAACAAAATAAACTACTCCAGCTCGCATCCCACAACTGTTTTCACTATTGAGGAGAACATAGCTGCCATTTGAAAGCACCTGGAACGCAGGTCTAATTAAGGGGACTGGATCTCCCTTCAGATAACAAGCCAAGTTCGGTGCCGAAGCATTACACGCCCCGTGTAAGGGCAGCTGTTTACAAACCATTGAATGGCTGACAGAAGTCTTGCATTCACTACCATTGAGAAAGACCTCTTATATGCCACTGAGACATTTGTACGAGAAGGGCCGCTCCCACACCTCATGGATCTAACTGTCTCTCAGCCTTTCATATCTGCCTACTGGAATGTGTTTTAAACAGGACCTGAATTGGGGTGTTGAAATAGGCAGATTAATGACCCCGTGTATTAACCACTCAGCAGATGGTATTTCAGCCACAGTAAAAGGCAACTTTTCAAACCTTTTGATATTTAACATGACATAAGTCACTTCTTTCTTAGCCACTAGTTGGTGTTGTCATGTTAAATGAAATGTGTTAAATATGTCCCTTGCACTAACGTGTTGCCAGGGAACGCGACCTGCCTTCAGTGTTTGAAGCGTCCAACCAACTGCATAATGGACCTTAGTTGACTTTGTCCATGATGTAACGAAGATATTTGTATTATGTCTATTGCAGAAGAAACAATGTTGTTTAAGGTGTATATCTGGTCAGACAGGGTATTAACCCCATTTTCTATGACAGCTAATGCCTGCTGTAAGTTTTCCTCGTCTATTTGCCTTAACCGAGCAGCAGCTTTTTGTTGGGAAAGCTTCCAAATGTATTTATATACTGCATATAAGAAGCGCTTTCTGCGTTGTTTTCTGGGGCCTAATAGGAAGTCATGTAAGTCAGTGTTATTAGACAGGAGACTGAGGTGTTCCCTTACAACATCTAGTGAGGAACTCTTCAACCATTGCTGGCATAGTTTCCCTACACTGTATGTTGTTACTATACCTGCATGTTCGGATGACACATAGCAAGGGTACGGCCTACTAATTCTAAACCCCCTGTGGAGTTTATAAAACATTTATGACACCCATTGGTATCTATTGGCAACAATAACACCCGCCAGGATGTGACAGTGAAGCATTAAACGTACCACTCTGGACCAATTTATCGATCTGATCTGTTACATTTATATACTTTTGCCATTTGTAACATTTTGCAGGTGTAGGAATGTTGGGAGCATTCAAATCCTTAATCTTTGCTAAGCCTAAACAACTAGTTTGTTGTACAGTTTCATTTAAAAACATAATTTAAACAGGTATTGGGCATACTCTGAATAAAGCTTCCTTCCCCCTTATTTGCCAATTTCTAGTTCCTCACACACTTTTAAGTCAATCGACTTCAGCCAATATTCATAGCCTTCTATAGCCAACCGTGAAATAAAGGAATCCAAATAAATGAAATTCGTATCTGTCAATAATAAGTGTACATTTTCCACTGATGGCAATTTAAAATAATATGACTCAGCATTTTTAACATTGTGCCCCGAAAAAAAAATGCAAACTTTTCTGAATATCTTTTAGAACTCCCCTGTGGTGGAGTTGGGCAATGTTTCCATTATGTGTAATTAAAGATAGTCTTTAGGGTACTTGCTCTGCGAATGAAATGGTGTCCATAATAATTATAGAAAAACATAACACCATAGTTCTCTTTAGATTGATAAACATCTTCACTTTCAAATACAGTATAATACTGCAATTCCGTCATCACAGAATCAACTGTTTTCACATCCCAATCATCAGACACAACTCCGGGTATTATTACATCGTTCACTGAAAGTTTAAACATATGGGGCCATATTTATACTTTTTGACGCAAAACTGCGCTAATGCAGTTTTGCGTCAAAATAATTAGCACCGGCTAACGCCATTCTGAAGCGCCATGCGGGCGCCGTATTTATTCAATGACGTTAGCCGGCGTTAGCCGCCGGCGCTGCCTGGTGTGCGTGAAAAAAAAACAACGTACACCAGGCAGCGCCGGCGTAGGGGGATATGGAGCTTGGGCACCAAAAAATGGGGCAAGTCAGGCTGAGGCAAATTTTTCGCCTCAACCCGATTTGCGCCATTTTTTTCGACTCCCAACCCCCATTGAAATGACTCCTGTCTTAGCAAAGACAGGAGTCATGCCCCCTTGCCCAATGGCCATGCCCAGGGGACTTATGTCCCCTGGGCATGGTCATTGAGCATAGTGGCATGTAGGGGGCACAAATCAGGCCCCCCTATGCCACAAAAAAATTAAAAATAAAAACTTACCTGAACTTACCTTAATGTCCCTGCGATGGGTCCCTCCAGCCTTGGGTGTCCTCCTGGGGTGGGCAAGGGTGGCAGGGGGTGTCCCTGGGGGCTTGGGAGGGCACCTCTGGGCTCCTTCCCAGCCCACAGGTCCCTTAAAGCCTGCCCTGACCAGGCGCTAAAAAACGGCGCAAAAGCGGGCGGACGTCATTTTCTTTGACCCGCCCACTCCCGGGCGTGAATTTTGCCCGGGAGTGTAAATACGACGCACATGCCTCAGAGTAAATTTTTTAGACGGGAACGCCTACCTTGCATATCATTAACGCAAATTAGGTGTCCACGCTAAGAAATGACGCAAACTCCATGGACTTTGGCGCTAGACGCGTCTAACGCCATAAGTATAAATATGGAGTTAGTTTTGCGTCGGAATTGCGTAAAAAAAAACAACGCAATTCCGGCGCAAACAGAGTATAAATATGCCCCCTGGTATTTGAATGATCTCAGTTGGGCCGTATATATCAAATGTTACTTTATCCCAAACAATCCCATCAGGAATTGATATAGCGGAAATGTTCATGAAAGACAAGTTTCTGCAGACCTTGTGAGAAGAAAAATTGGGTTTTAGGACCTCATCTACCAGTCCAACTGTTGATCTTTCAGGAAGAAAATGACTATGTATTAATAGAAAGAACGTTGTAACAAAGCCTATCCTAAGGAGGAAAGCTAATACAGTCAAGGAAAGCCACAGATAGTTCCACGGGCAAATGAGTCTGAAAAAGTGTCATTGACATCGGCCAAGCATCCAGAAGCAGTTCATGCAAAAGCTGGAGCCGTATTTGTAGGAAGAGAACTGGTAGGGGTCTCCCTCAGTGGTTCATAGTAAATGTCACCATCCGTCTGTGTTGAAGGTCTGTCAAATCGATCAGTACTTTCAGTATTGTTTGTTGTAACATATGTAAGTCGAACTAATGCAAGATCATTTTCCACCCTCCCTAAGCTCGGAGAGGCATCAGCGTCGCTGCTTAAAACTTGTAGAAGGACTTCTTGACCAGTAGTGAGAGGGATTCGGGAACTGCTGGCTGTTCCTCTTGGTCTGCTGTGCAGGATCAGCCACATGGTGGAACTTCATATTGTTGATAAATACGAAGTGGTTTTCTTTAGCACTAGCCAACGGTGGTGCGTTGACAGTTCTGGTACTGTGTATTCCCAAGACTGGAACCAGTGCACAATGAGAAGGACCAAACTCCTTTTTCACAGCAACCTTTTCACGTACTAGATCCCCAACCTTAGGAATACAGCTGGTGTGTGTTATTGGAACATCCTTAATTCCTGGGGGGACAGCATTGGCAGAAACATTGTCATCATGGAACTGTTGTAATTCCTGCAAGACAGTGACGTGTTCATTTATGTCAAAAGGTGGTTCTGCCGCCTCCATGCCAGGACCATCAAGATCTAGAACACACATTTGAGTTCCGAACAGGCAATTACATGAAGTACGGCCCCCAGGGACCTTCTAGGCAGATTGTTAAGTGCTCTCTGGACTCACGGTTTCGTCACTTCAGGACACTATTTCCCTCGGGATGAAATGGAGACAAGTAATGGAGTTGGACCCCTAACAAAGCCATGGCATCACTGAATGCCCTTGAGGTGAAAGCAGGGTCGTGGTCCGAGTGAAAAGCTGCAACTGCATATGTACCGAAAAAGACTTGAAAATCTTTAATAACAGCCTGAGCATCAGCCGAGCGTTGTGATCCATACAAATCTGGAGCAGGAGTCAACACTGACTGTATTTGTATGCATTATTCAATGTTAGGGGACCACAATGGTCCAAGTACACACAGTGTAATTTTTTGTTGAAAATTAGGAGGGGTGTCTGCAGTGGGCTTTTGACAGTGGAACCCTTAATTTGTTGGCAGATGTCACAACAAATGACATACTGCTTGGCCTGTTTGTATAGACCTGGCCACCAATAATGTGCTTGCAACAATGACATTGTAGCCGCCACACCAGCATGGGCAAATGCTACACCCTCATGTGCTGCTTTAATCAATTCTGATCTTATGTCTTTGTTGGGAATTACTCAAACCCCCATGCATGGTATCTTTACTTTGGCATTTAGGCAGCCTCCCATTCAGTAGGAATACTTAGCAGAAAATGCTTTTGGATAGGACGTGCCTTTAGCCGTGGCTTTCACAGCAGCCCATGTGATATCTTCTGGTTTAGTTCTAGAATGGGTTACTGCAGCAACAGCAGCCGTAGCTACTGCTGATTTGGCAGTTTCATCAGCCACTGTATTTCCAGCATGGTTCCAACACAGTGGTGTCCAAGTGTATGTACAACATGGACATTTGGTAGCGTTTCCTTCAGATCCGCTACTTTCCTCCACAGAAGTCTGTGTTTAATGGTGTTGCCTTTAGAATCTCTGAACCCATTCTGGCGCCAGTAATGCAGGTATTCATTGAAGGACTGGACACAGTAGCATGAATAACAAACAATCAGTGTTAGCTGTGCAGGGTCCGTATGTTCAAGTGCCATCACCAGAGCCTTTAGATCTGCTAATTGTGCTGTGCAATCTCCTAGGGTTTGTATGTATGTATGTTGGGGACAAAATGTATTATCCCCCATATAGCCACTTACAACTGCGCAAGCAGCAGAATATTGATGTTGTGTGCCAATTGCAGGTTGAGATGAGCCATCAGTGTACATGACTCTTTGATATTGATCAATAGGCAGTGTATTTGCTGGAACTGGATATTCTGGTTCATATTGCAAAAATTCTTGAGTTTGTAATTTTGGATCAAAAATGCAGTCTACATCAGTGGCTGTCAAAGACATTGC
The DNA here is from genome assembly GCF_031143425.1 of Pleurodeles waltl. NCBI lineage: Eukaryota > Metazoa > Chordata > Amphibia > Caudata > Salamandridae > Pleurodeles > Pleurodeles waltl. The sequence goes on from NC_090444.1 coordinate 1,226,009,084, forward strand.
CCATTGAATCCAATGTGGATGTAATGCTTTAGCATTGGGAACACTGGCTTTGGTAACAGCCTCAAGGGTTGGGATTTGGGGGATGACAATAATGCTTTTGCCTTGGGCTAGTGGTCTTTCTTTAATAACAGCCATCTGAACAACAGTGAGAATATTCTCAGTGGGAGAAAAGCGTTGTTCTGCTGCTGAATACAAATGTGATTTGTATGCAATCGGGACTGTCTCACCTTCATTGAAAGTTACATAGGTGAAACCAATGGCACCAGCAATTACTCTATGTTAGAAATGGGGTCTTTGGTTGGTAGTCAGGTTACCCCTTGTCTAAGCAAGGACCCTCACTCTAGTCAGGGTAAGTCACACACAATCTAAATTATCCTGGCTGGTAAGGCTTAACTTAGAAGGCAAAGAGTAAAGTTTTTGTGCAATAAATCATACAATAACACCATATAGCACCACAAAAATACACCACACAATGTTTAGAAAAATATATAATATTTATCTGATAAGATGCAGGTCAAAACAATTAAAATGAAATAAGTAAGTGTTGAGATATCACTGTAAAAGTGATATAAAGTGTCTTAAGTCTTTGAAAAACAAATAATTGTCTCTTAAAAACAATAAAGGTCTCATGCAAGCACAAAGTACATGGTTTGCATTCAAAATCTCCACAAGGGACCGCAGAAGAGGTGATGCTTGGAAAATGGGGAGGTGTGCATCTGTTTCTCCCCTTCACACACTGACTTGCATCATTTCTTCCCACGAATGGAAAGACTTTGCAATGATTTCCGGCGCATGGACTTGGTTCCTCTTCCGTCGGGGGGGTTTCTGGTGCCCCGGGGATGGTGCATGGAATCCTGGGCTTGCGGAGCAAAGTCACAAGTGCTGCGTTGATCCAGTGGGTGTTGCGTGGAAATTTCTCCTGCACAGCCGGTGCTGCATCGATTCCTCTCTGGGAGTCGGGCTGTGTCATCCAGGGTCGGCTGTGCGTCGATCCGGTGGGCCGTGCATCGAAGTTCTGGTTGCAACACAGGTGCTGCGTCGATCTTCTCCTTGCGAAGTCGGGCTGTGTCTTTTTGGTCCTGAGACTTCAGGGAACAGGAGGCAAGCTCTATCCAAGCCCTTGGAGAGCACTTCCCAGCACAGCCAGAGAGCAGCAAGGCAGCAGGGCAACAGCAAGGCAGCAGTCCTTCTCAGAAAAGCAGTCCCAGTGAGTCCTTTGGGCAGCCAGGCAGTTCCTCTTGGCAGGTCTGTTTCAGGGATTCTTCGCCGGCAGGTTTCTTGTCCAGAAGTGTCTGTGAGGTAGAGTGTCTACCCCAAGAAGTGTCCAAAGTCTGTGGTTTTGGGTCCTCTTCTTATACCCATTTTGGCCATTGAAGTCGGCTTACTTCAAAGAAAAGTCTCACTTGTTTGTGAAATCCTGCCTTGCCCAGGCAAGGCCTCAGACACACACCAGGGGGTTGGAGTCTGCATTGTGTGAGGGCAGACACAGCCCTTTCATGTGCGAGTGACCACTCCACCCATCCCTCCGAGCGCAGATGGCTCATCAGAATATGTAGGCTACACCCCAGCCCCCTCTACGTCACTGTTCGGATAGAGGTGCAAACAGCCCAAATGTCAAACTAACCCAGACAGGGAATCCACAAACATGCAGAGTCACAAAAATGGTTTAAGCAACAAAATGTCCACTTTCTAGATGTGGAATTTTCAACACACAATCTTAAAATCAACTTTACTAAAATATGTATTTTTAAATTGTGACTTCAGAGGTCCCAAACTCCACATTTCTATCTGCTCCCAAAGTGAATCAAAGCTTTAATCATGTTTAAAGGCAGCCCAGAGGTTAACCTATGAGAGAGATAGGCCTTGCAACAGTGAAAACCGAATTTGACAGTATTTCACTGTCAGGACATATAAAACACATTAGAATATGTCCTACCTTAACCGCACGCTGCACTCTGCCCATGGGCTACCTAGGGCCTACCTTAGGGGTGTCTTATATTTAGGAAAAGGGAAAGGTTAGGCCTGGTAAGTGGGCACACTTGCCAAGTCGAATTTACAGTTTAAAAACTACACACACAGACACTGCAGTGGCAGGTCTGAGACATGATTACAAGGCTACTGTCAGTGTCCTTTCCTCAGGACCTACACATTGCTGAACAAAAGGCCCACCTTCTTGCGACACCAACTCAGAAAGCTATTATAGCACAGTTATGAGGAAGCCAGTCGTGGGGAAGGGAATTAGAGTAGGGAATAGCAGGGAGAGAGATCTGAAAAGAAAAGGTTAGAACAAATATGCATTTGCTCATTCATAGAAATATAACTCATCAATAGACTCTTAACTCAAATGCGTCTCCGATATCTGATGGAGACCCCTTTTGAAATGAGTGCAAAGCCCCTTCTTTGAATCATGGAACAAGAATAAACAACGACCTCAGAACCAAGAGATGACAAGAGCTTTGGACTATGATTATACTCAGAATATCAATCCTGTAACATCTATGCATTCATAACATAAACCTTTGATCATGACCTCGAAAATCTCAAAGAATGAAATATGCTTTTCACATATTATGCTTTCTAAAAAAAACAAATGAAAATTATGATTTGCTTATCTCCAGAAATACTTTCACATTCACAACGGCCTAAATGTTTTTACTCATTGAACTTGAAGCGCTTTTCTTATGTGGCCTGAATCACTTTGATTGTTGCACCAAGAACCTTTTACTCCTGTGGATTGAAGCACTTTGCCGTGCTAAGAGTGCTTTTCCTCTGTGTACTGAAGTGCTTGAATTGTCGTGCCAAGAGAGCTTTACACCTATGGACTGAAGCGCTTGAATTGCCGTGTCAAGAGCACTTTACGTCTGTGGACTGAAGCGATTGAATTTCCGTTCCAAGAGCGCTTTACATCTGTGGACAGGAGCGCCTGAATTGTCGTGCCAAGAGTGCTTTACATCTGTGGACTGAAGCGCTTGAATTGCCGGGCCAAGAGCGCTTTACATCTGTGGACTGAAGAGCCTGAATTGTCATGCCAAGAGCGATTTACACCTGTCGACTGAAGCGCCTGAACTGCCGTGCCAAGAGCGCTTTACATCTGTGGACTGAAGCGCCTGAATTGTCGCGCCAAGAGCGCTTTACACCTGTGGACTGAAGCACTTGAATTGTCGTGCCAAGAGCGCTTTACATCTGTGGCGCTCTTGGCACGACAATTCAGCGCTTTACATCTGTGGACTGAAACGCCTTTGATCATCGCACCTAGGCCGCTGTAACCTGGAAACTGAAAACGCTTTGCTCGTTGTGCAAAGGGGTGCTTTACTTCTGGAAGTAATGACTTACTGCTACTCGTTTTTGAATTCACTACGGAAACAAGGATATTTCGATCGGATGCCACTTTGCCATGCAGGAACTCTGCTCTTCTTCAGAGAATCCCCCACGAGGTCTGACTGCATCTAAGTCTTCAAAATAGTGAGCAACGTGCTTGGGTGTTGCTGGGCTTTATAGGCCTGCCACACCCCAATATGGCTGCTGCCTCTAAAAACATGGGAATTGTAGTTCCTTCATGGAATAGCACTGATAAGTGCATCTTGTCCACCAATGTCCTGAACCTGCAGCTCTATGAGCTTTGCCACAGGGCAGATGACACTGATGGCCCATTACAACCCTGGTGGTAAATGCTGTCTTCCACCGCGCTGACGGCCGCCAATTTAGGATATTATGACCCACACAGAGAAATCCGCCACTATACAGACATCCACACAAGTCTGCCAGACCAAAGGTCAGTGATAAATTGGTGGTACCAAAACCCACACTGTTACGCCAACAGGAATACCTCCACAGTATCATGACCCACGAATCACCGCAGCAGTCTATCAACCGCGGTAAACTATTGGCGGTACACACCGCCGAGCTCAAAATACACACACATTAACAAAACTACACCACATTGGACTATTCAAACTATACACACCTGACACACGTACACACACCACACCCACACACTCAGACCACTATAAAGCACACACCCACACTACCCACAACCCTTTCAACGAAAAAAAAGATTGCAATAGAGAGAGACACAAGCCAGGAGCACCCACATAATCTGAGCCACAGAACACCTTCACCCATACACCATACACGCACCTCACAGTACACACCACAAGACATCACCCCACACATCACCCCACACATCTTCACACATATCACTCACACCACATCCATGGCACCCCAAAGACACCACTGGTTCTCAGAGGAGGAACTAAGGGTCATGGTGGAGGAAATCATCCAGGTAGAGCCACAGCTATTCGGATCACAGGTGCAGCAGACGTCCATTGCAAGAAAGATGGAGCTATGGCAGAGAATCAGGGAGAGGGTCAACGCCGTGCGACAGCACCCCTGAGGGCCTCGCAGGACTAGCAGGAGGACTGGACTCTGGTAAGTCAAAGCTTAACTATTATATCCCCCACCCTACCTGCATGCCATCACAAACTCCTACTCCTACCCTCACCCCATCACTCCACCATCTCAAATATTCCCCACTATCACAACCCACCCATCCCAAGACTAAGCCCTGCATGCCACACCAATCCATGGACCCCCATCACAGACCTGCATGGACACCCATCACCACAGCATGTCCATTAGAGAGAATCACCTAGCCCACAAAATCACCACTCACAAAAGGCAAAGCTGACAGGGCAATCACAACCATACAGGGAAACATACCCATGCACAAGATGGCACAAGCAGACACAACAGCTCTGCATTTGCATTCCCACAGGACCCCTACTCAATGTCACCGGAGAGGAGTTGCCACAGTCCCATACCACCACAGAGCCTCCTCCCTCAGGAAACACCAGCACAGTCACTACCCATCGGGCCCATGCCACTGTCCCCAGGACACGTCAATCAGCAGTGTGTCCACGACTACAGGGACCACAGGCAACCCCACAAACCCAAGAAAATGAGGGACCTGGGGTCAGTGGCAGTGGGCAAACGGTTCAGGGGACAGAGGCACAAGACAACAGGGAAACTGTGAGGACTGCTGTGCGACAGGGGGGGGACAGGCCCAGGGAACCGAATCTCCATGTGGCACTCACAAACATCCTGGGAGCATGCCACCATTCCCAGGAGACCATGGGCCAGATACTGGCCAAGTTTCAGGAGACCCGGCGGCTGCAGGAGGGACAGTACCTGGGGATCAGGGAGGACCTCAAACACACCATCCTGGTCACCATTGCAGGGGGGCTGGCTGACATGACCAACCCCATGAGGGCGGCAGTAGCACACCAACGGGCCCCTGACACTTGCCACACCGATGAACAGCCCTCCACCACTCCCGGCGCTAATGGACAGGAGGCCCCGCTACAGGGCCAACAGGCCACCAGCACCCCACCCCCTTCAGAAGGAGAACCTCCCCGCAAACGGTCCCAGCAATCCAGGCAGACGCCAGAGAACATTGCCAAGACCCCCACCAGGAAATAAGACTCTCCTGATTGTCACCCTTCTGTCCCACTCTGTCACCCTGTCCACCTTGAACTGCAATTACTCCCCTTCCTATGCTCCACTGGACAATGCCCCTGTGATGCCAAGAGACTGGACTCTGACTGGACATTCCTCCACCATCACCCCAGGCCATTGCACATCCCACCTCTACTTATTAGCACTTAAATAAACACCCTTGGAACAAATACAAATCTGGAGTCTGTAAATTGATTGAAATATGTATTAGTACAACATTCTAAAAACATTGCAATTCATATGTACAGTAAGTAATACATTGGTATCACCTTTAGAGGGCAGCCGTAAACTAATCAGGAGCCAGAGTGGGCCATAGAGATCTGAAAATAGAGATACCAAAGGGTACAGTAAGTGGCCAAAGACATAGAGAAATCAGGCTGCCATGTACAATGTCCAACAGAAAACTGAAAAGTAAAGTGAAGTTAGAGTGTCTTACTTGTGTGTCACTGGAAGTACTGCTGCATGATATTACTTCTGTTGTCCACATAATATTCCTCTGCCTCCTCTTCCTCACTGTCCACAGGCTTCACCGCTGCCACATGACCATCTCCAGGCTCATCCTCCTTCAGAAAAGGCACCTTGCGTCTCAAGGCCTTGTTGTGCAACATGCAATATGCAAAGATGATCTGGCACACGTTCTTGGGTGAGTAGTACAGGGATCCACCTGTCAGATGGAGGCACCCGAACCTGGCTTTCAGGTGGCCGAAGTCCGCTCAATAATCCTCCTTGTTTGCCCATGTGACTCATTGTAACATTCCTCTGCCCTTGTCCTAGCATTTCTCACTGGGTTCAGTAGCCATGAGAGGTTGGGGTAACCAGAGTCACCTGAAAACATCGAGGGACAACTGTTAGAAACACACTAACCCTTAGGGACAACCCCATACCCAGACACCAACATATACTGGGTGGGGACCATGGGCTCACCTATTAGCCACACCCGGTGCATCTGGAGTAGAGCCATCCCATATGGGATGCTGCTATTCCTCAAGATAAAGGTGTCATGCACAGAGCCAGGATACTTGACATTCACATGGGAGATTAACTGGTCAGCCAAACACACCATCTGCACATTCATAGAATGATAGCTTTTTCTATTCCTCAACACCTGTTCATTTCTCCGGGTCGGGGGTAACAAATGCTACATGTGTACCATCAGTGGCACCAATAATGTTGGCGATATGTCTCAGGACATAAAAGTAAGCTTTCACTATGGCCAAATCCTCCTCCTGGGGGAATACGATGTAGCTGCGCATGTGTTTCAGCAGGGCAGACAACACTCTGGTCAACACGTTTCAGAACATTGGCTGATACATCCCTAATTCCATGGCCACTGTTATTTGGAAGGAACCACTTGCCAGGAAATGGAGCACTGACAGTACCTGCACTAGAGGGGGGATACCTGTGGGCTGGCGGCTAGCTGACATCAGTTCTGGCTCCAATTGGGCACACTGTTCTTGGATTGTGGCCCGATCAAGTCTGTAGGTTAGGGTAATGTGTCTGTCCTCCATTGTCGCAAGGTCCACCAGGGATCTGTACACTGGAGGATGTCTCCATCTCATATTCATCCTCAGCGGTCAAAGCCAAGGGAGCGAAACGGTGAGCAGAGGGTCATATTCACACAACTATTGCAAAAATGATGCATCTCTTCATTTACAGAACCAGTATGTGAATCCGAGAGTCAGTTGATGTGCCAATGTCTGCTGTGATGCAGTTAGGTGCCATGGCCTGTGCTCCCCTGAAATGGCGGCTGCCTGACCTGTGTGGAGGGACAAATGGAAATGAGGTAAGTCCGCTTGCATTGTGCGCCATTGCGGTAGGCGGTCGATGATCGCCACGCAACTTTGCATTGGTTATCATTGGGCCCTATGGGTTCCAGGAGCCAATGGCAATGTACGCCAGCGGTGACGGTACGCACCACTGCGGATGTAACCGCCATTTTCTATCTATTCACTGACTTGCTACATGACCTTCAACAGGAGAGGACCTACACTGCAAGTGCTGCTGTGACCTGTGTCTGGAAGCAACAATGGCTCATGTGTCTGGGGAAAGGGCCCCTGCCTTCACTGCAGAGAAGTTGGAGAGAGTTGTGGATGGGGTCCTACCCCAGTACACTTTAGTCTATGGTCCTCCAGACAAACAGGAGAGTACACTGTGAGCATGATGCGTGGGCCATGAATGTATGAATTTCTGTGTGTGTAAGACCCGTGTAGGGGTGGGTCTCAGAGGTCCTGGCCAGAGTGCTGCATGTATGGTGGTCAATGTATATGTGATAGTGGATAAGTGATATGGTGGGACACGAGTGTGAGGTTCCGGATGGTATTACTAATCCCTTTTCTGCTTTATTTTTCCTGCAGGTCAGCACCCATCAGAAAAAGGGTATTTGGTGTGCCATCGCCAAGGACATGTCGACCATGGGGGTCTTTGACAGGCGGAGCACACACTGCTGCAAATGGTGGGAGTACCTGTGCCACTGGGCAAGGAAGATGGCGGAGGTCCAACTGGGGCTGGACTCCCAACGAGGAAGGGGTTCCCGTCATACCCTGACCCCCCTGATGTTCCGCATCCTGGGTGTGGCCTGTCCAGAGTTGGATGGGTGCTTGGGGGCATCACAGCACCCACAGGGGGGTGAGTACAAATTCAGATTCATGATTTGGCGCACGTTAAGGTTTTACCTGGGTGGGGGATGTGGACTGTGGGTGCACCTAGGCCAGGGCGAACATGGCATGGTAGGTCCCTTGTTGGGCAGGCTCTGAAGCACTCCAAACCCAATGGTTTTAGTAGGCATCTACTACTCGGCAGGGTCCTGTGGGTTTCAGGTGTGCAGCTGATGACGTTATGCCATGTCCCCCATGGGCTGGTGACTAGCATTGCAACTGGTAGTACATGGCCTAGTGCATAGGGCAGCTCCCTGTGTGTTGTGTATGCCAACAGTAGTGGTGTCGCTGGCATTGGCCAAATGTATCCTCTGTCTCTCCCCCCCTTTTTGTTTTGTCTCCCTGTCCTTGTGTGCATTAGCATCATCTGGCAGAAGAGCCGAGTCACCGGTGATGGAGGGAGCTGCATCCCACATGGGCCTGGAGGCCGAAATCACCAAGGGTGAGGGCACCAGTGGGACGGAGGGCGAGAAGAGCACCACAATGGAGACAGGAGAGGACAATACAGACAGCGACTCCTCTTCCAATGGAAGTTCCCTGCGGTTGCAGGCACCTCTGTGCCCACCCGAACAACAGGTACAGCTGCCATCCCCCTACCAGCACCGCTCTCCCAGCAGCCCCTCAGCGTGTTTCCCGTGCCTGCTCACCCAGGAGGGTGGGCATCTCCTTAGCCGCAGTCATCTCAGGCCCTGCCCCAGTCAGCCCTGCTGCCCTAAGTGAGGAGGCAATTGACCTCCTGAGATCCCACACTGTTGGGCAGTCAACCATACTGAATGCCATCCATGGTGTCGAGAGGCATTTGCAACAAAGAAATGCACACCTGGAGGGCATTCACTCTGGTGTGGCGGCCTAACAGAGAGCATTTCAGGCTCTGGCCTCTGCACTGATGGCAGCCATTGTCCCTGTCTCTAGCCTCCCCCCTCCAACTTCCTCTACCCAGTCTCAATACCCTCATCCCCAACCTATCCCAAGCACACCTTCAGACCAGCATTCACTCAAATCAACACACAAAAGTGGCTCAGGTAAACAAATCTCACAGGCACTTACACAAGCACCTTCCCCATGCAGACACACCAACATCCACTTCCTCCACTGTGTCCCCCACCTCCTCGTCTTCCACCTCCCTCCCAGTAGTGTCTCCACTCACACCTGCATGCACTGCATCCTCATCCACTACCTCCATCACCAGCACACCCATCACTACACACAACTCACTGGCAGTCACCACCCCCACATCCATGCACACGTCCCCTGTGTCCTCTCCTACTGGGTCCGCGACCCCTCCTCCCAAATTACACAAACGCAAGCACACACCCACCCAACAGCCATCCACCACACAACAGCATCCAGCTTATGCACCCAAACACAGCAGATGGACACCTCCTACAACCACTCCCTCTCCCTCCACTCCCAAACCTTCACCTTCTTCCCACCCCAATGTCCCTAAGAAGTTTTTCCTAGCCAACATTGACCTGTTCCCTACCCATCCCCCCATCCTTCCCCTCAGGCCAGGGTGGCCAAAACCCATCCCAGCACCTCAGCCACCAAGTCCACATCCGCTGTGGTTCCTGCAGCTGTCATACGCTCAAAGGGGGCCCCCATCAGGCTAGCCCATGTTCCGCCAACCCCTGACAAGGCAAAGAACATTCCACCACCTGGCAAGATGAAGAAGGGGACAGCATCCAGTAAGGGGAAGGAGCCACAACCACCCAGCAAGGCTGCGTCAAACACTCCAGCTGCCAGACCCAAGGTGACACCACCATCTGCCAAGGGCCGTTAAGGGGCAGAAAACACCAGCCAAGGCACTTCAGCCATCCAAGCCTGCAGGTGAAGGCCTGGTGGCTACCAGCACAACAGCCAGCACCGCCACCTGCACTGCCACAAGCACCGCCACCTACACTGCTACAAGCACCGCCGCAAGCACTGCCACCTGCACTGCTACCTGCACCACCACAAGCATCACTACTGTCATCAGCAGCAGCCCCTGTGGGCAGCCGTCCGAGGCTGCAGGGGAAAGGCTGGAGCCTCCCCCCACCACTAGCAGCACCGACACCTCCACCGCGGAAGCATCACGACCTGCACTGCCGCAAGCAGTGCCTCAACCACCGCCACCTGCACTGCTAACAGTAGCACCACTGGTAGCAGCAGCAGCCCCAGTGGGCAGCCATCCGAGGCCGCAGGAGAAGGGCTGCCGCCACCACTGGCAGCACCCCCACCACCACCGGCAGTACAAACACTGGGCAGTGGTAGCCGCTGGCGGATCGACTGTAGGCCTGCCTCCATGGACTATCAGGCATCCTGACCACTGCAAATCATGTTGCTCTGACACCCAGGTGAGGGACTGTGACCTGACACCCCCCAATTGCTGCATCACTGGCAGGACGAAGCACACTGGGCACAAAGCCTCCTCCAGAACCAGTGGAGAAAGTCATCCACTCACCCTATCCTTGGCAGGATGAAGCACACTGGGCACAAAGCCCCCTCTAGGACCAGTAGAAGAAGCCATCCACTTGAGGGACTGTGACCTTGCACTCCCCAGGACCAATCAGTGGGCAACCCAGCCACTGCAGAGACTTGAGAGACTGTGGCTTTGCACTCTCCAGGACCACGCAGTTGGCAGCCCACCCACTGGAGAGACTGTGGCCTTGCACTCCCCAGGACCAGGCAGTGGACAAACCACCCTCTTGAGAGACTGTGGCCTTGCACTCCCCAGGACCAGGTAGTGGGCAAACCACCCACTTGAGAGACTGTGGCCTTGCATTCCCCAGGACCAAGCAGTGGGCAACCCACCCACTGGAGAGACTTGAGAGACTGTGGCTTTGCACTCCCCAGGACATCGCTGTGGGCATGATCCCTTCTCCAGGAGCCGTGGCATAGTACAATCTTCCGCCTGAGGTGCCCCCCCCTTCACTGTCCCCCTGAGGGGCCTGTGTGTTTTCGTCCTGATGCCCCTGCAGTGTTCTCTCCATTTTGAGGCAGGGGTCAAGTGTGGGCTTGGTCTATGTGTTTTGGCCCAGTGGGCCACGGACTAGTTTTGTGTGGACATTGTCCCTCATTTTGTATATATTGTAAATTTTGTACATACTGTTTATTTATTTATGAATGTATTTCTCTTAAATTCTAATATTACGCTAATTTGACTCAATTCCTTTTGTCCTTTCATTATTTAAGAGGGTTACGGGGTGTATATGTAATGTTGCATGTGTTTGTGTGTATGGTGTTGGGGGTGAGGGTGAGGGTGGGGGTGGGGATGTTGCATGTTGCGTGTGTGTGTCACTCTCTTTTTCGTCCCCCCCCTGTTTACTAGATGCTGTACTTACCGTGGTCATCGCGGCCGTTGGTACTCCTGATGTATGAGTAGATGGACCAGCATGGGCAGGACCTGCAGCTCGGGCTCCATGGCGTCCTGGTTCTTCCTTGAGTGTTGAGAGGTGAGTGGTTTCCCTTCCAAGTACTGTTTCCGCCGTGCTTTTGATGGCATTGGTACCGCCCCGGAAAAGCTGGCAGATGTGCGGGTTGTAATGGGGTGGGCGGTACATTGTCTTCCGCCTGTCTGTTGGCGGTTACCGCCGCAGTGTTTATTGCTAACGCCATGGCGGTCGGAGTGTTAAAGTGGCTGTATGTGTTGCCGGTTTTCGCCGTGGTCGTGATTCTATTTTTTTTTACCACTGGCCTGTTGACGGTATTACCGCCGCTTTAACACCGACCACCAGGATTGTAATGAGGGCCAAAGTGTCTTAAGTCTTTGAAAAACAAATAAATGTCTCTTAAAAACAATAAAGGTCTCTTGCAAGCACAAAGTACCTGGTTTGCGTTCAGAATCTCTGCAAGGGACCGCAGAGGAGGTGATGCGTGGAAAACGGGGAGGTGTGCATCGGTTTCACCCCTTCACACACTGAATTGTGTCGTTATTTTCCACGAATGGGAAGACTTTACATCGATTTCGGGCGCAGACTTCTTTCCTCTTCGGGTTGCGCAGTTTTCTGGCACCCCGGGGACGGTGTGTAGAATCCTGGGCTTGCGGAGCAAAGTCACAAGCGCTGCATCGATCCAGTGGGCATTGAGTTCCTCTCTGGGAGTTGGGCTGCGTTGTCCTGGGTCGGCTGTGCGTCAATCCGGTGGGCCTTGTATCGAAGTTCCAGTTGCTATTCAGGCACTGCATCGATCTTCTCCTTGCAAAGTCGGGCTGCGTTATTCCGGTTCAGCATGCGGTGAATTTATAACCGCGGGGCAGGCTGTGCATTGTTTTTAGCAGGCTGTGCATTGAATTTTCGCCACACAAGGAGTCCAGTTGCAGGAGTGAAGTCTTTTTGGTCCTGAGACTTCAGGGAACAGGAGGCAAGCTCTATCCATGCCCTTGAAGAGCACTTCTCAGCACAGCCAGAGAACAGCAAGGCAGCAGGGCAACAGCAAGGCAGCAGTCCTTCTCAGAAAACAGTCCCAGTGAGTCCTTTGGGCAGCCAGGCAGTTCCTCTTGGCAGGTCTGGTTCAGGGATTCTTCACCAGCAGGTTTCTTGTCCAGAAGTGTCTGTGAGGTAGAGTGTCTACCCTAAGAGGTGTCTAAAGTCTGTGGTTTTAGGTCCTCTTGTTATACCCATTTTGGCCTTTGAAGTCGGCTTACTTCAAAGAAAAATCTCACTTGTTTGTGAAATCCTACCTTGCCCAGGCAAGGCCTCAGACACACACCAGTGGGTTGGAGTCTGCATGTGTGAGGGCAGGCACAGCCCTTTCAGGTGCGAGTGACCACTCCTCCCCTCCCTCCTAGCAGAGATGGCTCATCAGAATATGCAGGCTACATCCCAGCCCACCTTTGTGTCACTGTCTGGAGAGAGATGCAAACAGCCCAACTGTCAAACTAACTGAGACAGGGAATCCACAAACAGGCAGAGTCACAAAAACGGTTTAAGGAAAAAAATGCCCAATTTCTAAAAGTGGCATTTTCAAACACACAATCTTAAAATCAACTTTACTAAAAGATGTATTTTTAAATTGTAAGTTCAGAGGTCCCAAACTCCACATGTCTATCTGCTCCCAAAGGGAATCTACACTGTACTCATGTTTAAAGGCAGCCCCCAGGTTAAGGTATGAGAGAGATGGGACTTGCAACAATGAAAACCGAATTTGGCTGTATTTTACTGTCAGGACATACATAACACATTAGTATATGTCCTACATTAATGACACACTGCACCCTGCCCATAGGGATACCTAGGGCCAACCTTAGGGGTGTAATTTATGTAGGAAAAGGGAAGGGTTATGTCTGGCAAGTGGGGACACTTGCCAAGTCAAATTTACAGTTTAAAAACTGCACACACAGACACTGCAGTGGCAGGTTTGAGACATGATTACAGGGCTACGTATGTGGGTGGCACAGCCAGTGCTGCAGGCCCACTAGTAGCCTTGGATTTACAGGCCCTGGGGACCTCTAGTGCACTTTACTAGGGACATACTAGTAAATCAAAGATGCCAATCATGGATAAAGCAATCAACAGTACAATTTACACAGAGAGCATATGCACTTTAGCACTGGTTAGCAGTGGTAAAGTGCTCAGAGTGCTAAAGCCAACAAACACAGGTCAGGAAAAAATAGGAGGAAGGAGGCAAAACGTTTGGGGATGACCCCGCAAAAAAGGGCCTGGTCCAACACTCTGATGACCAGATGTTTTTTGTTGTCCCTTGTGTGTAGGCATTGTGCTGCAAGCATGTCTGTTTGCAAAGCTCTGAGAATACCCATGTGTTCGACTGTCCAAAATTTGCTTGAAAAGTCTGTATTAAGTCATATAAAGGTTTTATACGTGATGCATAATCAGGAATGTAAGTTCTGCCAAAATTTAGGAAACCCAGTAGGGATTGGAGTTTTTAAATTGCATTTGGAGGTTGTAACTGTGCACATTTTTCCAAGAATTGTGGCGCTAGGCTCTTTCCTTCACTTGATAGCTCATATCCCAGAAAAAGGAAGCTAAGGAAGGCTATTTTAATTTTTTTTTAATTGAATTTGTAACCAAATTCAGCAAATCCCACAACAATGCGGCTACCCGTCTTAAATGTTGCAGCAACTCATCATTCGTGAGATAAATGTCATCTACATGGGACAACGCTTCAGGGTCTATGTCCTGTTATTGAAGTTACACGAGCTGCGAACAGTCCTGGACTGTTCTTGTATGCTTTGGGTAAATGACAGAATTTTTCTGGGAGCCTAATGCACTGAAACTGATTAAGTCTCTACTCTCAGTTGCTATATTTTGGCAGAAGAATCCATTAGAAATGTCCATTGTTGTTTTGTATTTTTTACGCACTATGTTGTTCATAAGTGCTGTGCTATGTGAGTTTTGTATAGCGTATGTATGAGTATGACTGTCCAAATGTCTGTAGCCTAAGACTTTTCTGTATGAATGGTCCGGTTTAGCTACTGGGAATAATGTATTGTTCAAGGGTGAGACACAGGGTTCTATTACGCCCTGGTACTCCAGTTGTGTGAGGATTTCCCTCACAGATGGTTTTGCAACATGTTTTATTGTATATTGGGGTTGAGGTTGGGGTTGATTTTTAATAGAGATTACATGATAGGGGGAATCTTTGTCCCATCCTTCGTGGTTGCAATATAACACGGGTGCCTGCGCCAATGCCCAATCAATGGCATAGGATTCTGCGAGCTCCTCAGGAACAAGGGGTGAGAAAGAAATTTTTATAACGTCTTCCCCATATGGGTAGCTAAGGACAAATTCTGGTGGCCAATCCCTTTCGGCCAATAGTATATCATATATGCTTACAAAGCAGTCCTAAAAGATTGTACTGATTGTGCGCTCAATGTCTTCTTCTACCTGCAGCGTTACTTTGTACACCCTATCAGGCGTAGAGACACGCAAGCCTTCAGTCTCTACTTGTAGGAAGTCATTGGTTGCTTTCACCTCTAGATGCTCTAGAAGATTCCGGCGAACTATTGTAACCTCTGCCGCGTTGTCTCATAGCTCTAATGCCCACTTCTTATTCTTCAATAGAGCCCTCTTCTTGAGTGGCAAGTCAGACTGCAACTGCTGCCACCTTTTTCTTTTTGAATTGGGGTTTTTGTTAGGGACGTTTCTCTTCTTTTTTAACAGAAACCTCTGTTGAGCGTTGTGATTCCTGTCTCGGTTTCACATACTCAGTTCTTTGCTCTGACCGCCCACCTCTCTCACTGCACTTTTCCTGTGAATCCCGAAAGGAATGAGATTGGCGTGTATCAGTATACTGATATCTGTCAGGCATTTTTATATTATTATTTCTGAGATTATATCTATTCTATGCAGAGAGTCTCCCCTTTCTTTTTTAGGTGTGTGTTGTTTTTTTGTCCCAGCATTTCTTAGTACCCTCAGGAGCTTGCTTGGTAGAATCTTTATTAGATTTACCTTGGAATTGTGGTTTTGCTGGTCTGGCCCCCAGACAATCTCGACCAATACTAGAGTAGGTCTCTGCGATAATCTTTGGCAGCTCACGTTCTTGATCCTCTAGAGGAACATCCTCGAGCCGCATGCGCACTGCTAGTGTGACCGGTTCTCTTTTAAGGTTACTTAATATAATTGAGGATACTGTGGCAAAGTTGCCCATTAGTTGCATCCCCAGTCCGTGGCCAGGGCAGCCCCGTTTTCATCTTGAATTTGTTTAACCCTATTAGTGCCCATTGAAAATCCTTCAGTGCCAAGCAATTTATTGACCTTTCAAGTGCTTTGCTTTAACATGCTGTAGTTTGTAAAATTATATTATAATATTAGGAAACTATATATTTTTGGTTTCAGTTCTTCTTGTACTATCAATTTATATATAAAACATACATTTATAAAACACCCTGAAGTCACATGACACAATTCAAGATGGCCGACAGATAACTGTGGAAATGATAAGAGTAAGGGCCATATTTATACTTTTTGACGCAAAACTGCGCTAACGCAGTTTTGCGTCAAAAAAATTAGCGCCGGCTAAAATCAGGCCCCCCATGCCACAAAAAAAAAAAAATAATACTTACCTGAACTTACCTTAATGTCCCTGGGATGGGTCCCTCCATCCTTGGGTGTCCTTTTGGGGTGGGCAAGGGTGGCAGGGGGTGTCCCTGGGGGCATGGGAGGGCACCTCTGGGCTCCTTCCGAGCCCACAGGTCCCTTAACGCCTGCCTTGTCCAGGCGCTAAAAAACGGCGCAAAAGTGGCTGGACGTCATTTTTTTTGACCCGCCCACTCCCGGTGTGAATTTTGCCCGGGAGTGTAAATACGGCGCACATGCCTCGGAGTCACTTTTTTAGACGGGAACGCCTACCTTGCATCTCATTAACGCAAAGTAGGTGTCCACGCTAAAAAATTACGCAAACTCCATGGACTTTGGCGCTAGACGCGTCTAACGCCAAAGTATAAATATGGAGTTAGTTTTGCGTCGGAATTGCGTCAAAAAAAACAACGCAATTCCGGCGCAAACAGAGTATAAATATGCCCCTAAATGACCGCGCTGGTAGGGTAATAAAAAATAGTATTTTCCAAAAGCAGATGCACAGAAATATTTATTATTCTGTTTGCTTGCTGGGTGAATAGGCAGATTTTTATTTTATTTTTATTTTTTATGTTTTTCGGTGGCTAATTCTCATACTATGACACAGATGTAAGACACACACATTTTATATGTCTTTCTATTGTTGTACAAAATCTAAAGTTATAAGCCTAGCAGAATTGGTTCACAGTAGTAAAATGGATGTTTCAGAGAGTACTGTTAGCTAAGATATGAAAATACATATTTTTGCTGCTTTTGATCGGACTTTACGTGCTACAAGTGGCCGACATGCTATCTTGTCCATTGATGTTTTTCATCTAAAGTGTTCTAAGTCTTGTTACTGGAGATATGTTCAACATCTCAAAATGTATTTTCTGACTTTTATGTACAGTAGTAATGCATATTATGTGAAAAGGTGACATATGATTTCATGCATAGTCTCTTGAAGGTCACAGCTCTCGACCTTTAACCCTAAATTGTAGCTCTTGGAAATGTGCAAAGGATGTATTGTATCTTTGTAACAGTGAACTTGTTTTGACAAAATGAGGTATGACTGGAAAGGTCATTGTCTGAACTCACAAGTCAACTAGTCAAATTGTGTGAGAAGTCAAAAAACTTGACCTTTGACCCCCAAATACACATTTTAAAAATGTTTTTAGCTTGTATTCTACTACCCTTGGATCAATTTCTCCAAGTGTGGTATTTTTGGACTTGGACATAAAAAGCCCTTTCTTTTTCCTTGTTCAAATTGTTGGAGAGGTCATAACATTTGACCTTTGACCACTAATTACACGTATTGTAAGTGTTTCAAGGTGATAATTCCTTTATGGTTAGATCACTTTTTACAAGTGGTGCATGTTTGAATAGTCATGATAAGTACTTAAATTTTTCTTAGTTAAATTGGTGGGGGGCCATGAGGTTTGACCCTTGACCTCTATTTTCACTGTTCTACGTTTTTCATGGTCATTAATCCATTACTGTTAGATTATTTGTTACAGGTGAGGCATTATTGGAATCGTCTTGATAAGTACTTACATTATACTTGGTTTCTGTGCTGGAAGGGGTAATGATTTTTTAACTTTGGCAACGTCGAACTGTCTTGCCAGCGGGGTAACATGATTGTTCATATTCTTCTTCTTCTCCATCAACATCATCATCAAAGTGTTCTCACATGTATGGTTTCCACCATGTCAAGAAATAATATAATTTAATGATTAAATATTAATAGTCACACATTCCCAAATCAGACCCATCCATTTCTTTCACACTCACCCTCCTGCCACGCAGAATTGGATATTAAGGAGCACTTTCAGAAGCAAAGCATCCCATCAGAAACTCTCATGCAGGACATGCTTGGTGTAGCTTCCTCAGTGGCCTGGGCCCACGGAAATGACTACGCCACATACTGAGCTTAGTATTATACATCTTTATTTATCAGTGTGTAACCGCAAATTCAACATTCTAAACCTGCCTTCAATTCACTGCGCTGTAATACCTACATCACCGGACAAAAAGACTCCATCAGGATCCAAAAGGGTTCCGTCATTACTAACTCACACAACAAACACTACAGTTGGTATTAGTGAAACCATATAGTGCTAAACTAAGGGCAAACAAATCACTGACAAAAAGAAATAGATCGACCTGGTTCTCTCTCACTTCCACATCAACCGTGACTGAATTACCACTGCTTTCTATCCACCCACTTGTCAGTCAAAATGGTATGCTTCTATGGATCATTTTCTACTAAGTTAGACTGCTATTTCTTATGCTAGGTAGAGCAGTGCTATTGACTCTGCACTGTCCACAAGGGCATGCAAGGCAAAGTCCATGGCTTATACAAGCTAAGTGCCAAAGATATTCTCAGAACAAGACCCTGCCTTCCAAACTAACAACCTATCTGACTACCCCCTTACAGCAAGATACAAATGTGTGGAACCTCATTCTCCCCGCAAGCTGTACCACTATGGAACTCCCTCCCAGCAAAGAAAGGAGATACAAAAGATCACACAAAATTCATGGAGGAAATGCAGACCTTGTTTGTCCTAAGCGATTGATATTGAAAACTTCACCCAAAGGAAATATTCCATCAACCACAAGGATCCTGCAACCCTAATGCAGACACACACCATCAGAACTTATCTTCACATTCACATACAACCCAAAAAACTATACACATCAGGAACCTAATAAATGTTAGCACACCGACAGTGTTAAAAAAACGGATGCACTGCACTCACACAGAACTGCCAGTGACAGAGACACAGCACAGTACTGATAATGGCTAGCTTGGTGAGAGGTAATCACAAAAGTTGGCAGTCAGGAACTTTGATTGGTTGGTCCTGTGTATGGGTCTCACAAAAACAATAAGTGTTGGCTCCGGCCATTGTAAAAATGTGATATGCATAGTGGAGGTGAGCTTTGAAGAAGGTAAAAACACTGGTTGATAAATGTACGCACACTGACACACACTTAAACACATGCACTGACAAAAATGTAGCCAAATCATCAGCCCAAGGCACAGACACAGGGACACATCCTCCCATTCATGTAATTACCATCCTCATGTAAAAGATACGCAAGCATGTTGCTAGACAGCCACACACACCCTAAAACACTTATACAGACCCCACACACAATCAGGCAACCCTACATCATACACACCTCAATCACTCTCTATCTCTTCAACAGATTTTCACCTCATCAATCCACCAGATCCTTCATAGACTATACACACACCCTTCAGACACCTAGACACATTCCCTTAGTCACAATCAATCAATCAATCAACATTTATAGAGCCACCAACAGTTGGCTCTCATCCATTTGAGGACGTCCAGCATGCAGGTGTGGAAGTTGGCTCTGACTGTAGAAGTGTGGTCAGTCAGTGAGATGATGAGCTCTGTGTCGTTAACATATGAGATGATGTTGAGGTTGTGTGATCTGACGGTGTGTGCCAGAGGAGTCATGTAGGTGTTGAAGAGGGTCGGGCTGAGTGACAAATCTTGGGGCACGTCACAGATGATCTTCTTGGTCTTTAATCTGAACGGTGGGAGACGGATCCTCTGGGTTCTTCTGGAAAGGAAATAAAGCAGTCCATTTGAGGGCATGTCCCTGGATATCATCGTGGTGGAGTCTGTTGATCAGTGTGTGATGCGAGATGGTGTCAAAACCGGCTGATAGGTCCAGGAGGATGAGGGCCGCCATTTCACCGCAGTCCAGGAGAGCCCTGATGTAATCAGTGGCTGCTATCAGGGCCGTCATCCTCTATAAATATTCACGACTCAGTTTTCTGAGACAGAAGGCTGTCATATAGACATATAGATTGCCGACCTGAACACTGTTGCCACACACATCAACATCCACACCAAACATCATAAGACACACATTCACTCTCAAATAACCCACATGCACTCATAGAGTCTAAATGATCAGAATACACCTGAAACTGGCATACACATCCAAACACCAACACAATACACTCCATACACTCTCATAAATCCTCTGATACCCCTCACACACCATCCCTACAAATGAACAGAGCATTAGGGTGCAAGTTTGCTTATTGTAATTCAGTGGAAACATGTTCTGAAGCAAATATGGCTGCTTAGGCCACTATGTGGAGGCAGGAGGTAGTGACAGGAACTAGGTAGGACTAGATGAAACTCAACACAATAGTAGTCATATGGGCTAAAGCAGGGAAAGTGTAGTGAGTTACTTACCTTGAGACTCCCAAGATGACAGTTCATCACAAAACTTTTACTGTTTAGAAAATCTCTAAATTTTCAAAATATCTCCAGACACCCTCTAAATTTTCCCCAGATGCCTAACCAACTCCCCCAGATGGTTCCTAAATGCATCATTAACACTGCCACAATGCAACCAAAATGTTCTCACAATGCTCCTATACACTTTAAAATTCCCCAGACTTCCTTCTCCCAATCCAAATAGATGTTCTTACAGTATGGAAACACTAAATAATTACCACAGACACCTTGGACAGCAACATAATGCTCCCAAAAACCATAAATCTCCAATCCACACGCCCACAACACCCTCTATTACAAGGTTAAATAGCCTCTTGGGGACCCTTAATATTCTCAGAGATTATAGTACCAGCCCCCAGACATGTATGCAATATGCCTGATACCATCACAATACCACCCACTCACTCTTACATTGCTGTACAACCTCAAAATGCTAGACATCATCTAGGCTCCTCGACCATACACAACAACACATTCTTACAAAGTTCTAAAAGTCCCTCACAACTCCTGCAGGGACCTCAAATATATTTAAACTCATTTGTAAATCCCGCAGGTACCCATACAAAATCACCAGGTACTCAGCCAAAACCTCCAGAGATGCTCAGACATTCACAGTCCAACCAACCACCCTCATAATACTCCAGATATGCTTGTAAATCCCCTTGGAGATGCACACAACACTTTTCAGACCACAGATGCTCAATAGATAGTCACACATCACTGTCAGCTAACCACGTTATGTCCCCAAAACCATCCAACATCCTTCAAAACCCCTACCACAGACCAGACACTCCTTAACTCTGACAATGAACCCATACAGATTTGCAACATTCCTCAGGCACAGTCTTCACTTGACAAGATACCATCAGCACTCTCAGACCTCCTCACAACGCCAAACACTCCCAAAGTATGCCAAAACATTCTCAGGACACCCAAAGACACCCTCCCAGCAATCCAAGAACAATCAATGTGAACTCATACACCATTAAACAGTCAGGCCCTCTCCATAAACCTGCAAGGCATCTCTCCCATCACTAAACAATCCAAAATGGAACACCTTAAAAAGACCCACTACATACCCTAGAGAGCTGCATAAAGCTTCCCCATGACCACCACAACACTCCAAACAACCCTAACCTTCATAATCCACCATACACTTTTAAAATGTCGGTGGACCCTGAATCCTCCACAAGACACCACCACGCCTCACACATGATCAAAATACTCTCAGGCAGCAGCACAATGTTATCCATGGAATCTCACTATGTACCTTTAGACACTCACGACCCAAGAAATCCCCAAAGCTCCACACTAAGACTATCACAACACATCCAGACACCCTCATAAGCATCTCAGTGGTTGTCACAGGTCCTACAGGAACACTTACAACCTACTCACACATTCAAAATACCCTCTGACTCCCTCTATCCCCCAAAGACTCTCTGAAGGCCTTTCAAAAAGACACATCCTAATACTCTGCACAGGCATATGTTCATTCCACCCCTTGAACTGCATCCACCTCCATTCAGTCACTATATATAAATTAAACAGGCATAAAACACCCTTG
This sequence comes from Pleurodeles waltl, assembly GCF_031143425.1. Classification (NCBI taxonomy): domain Eukaryota; kingdom Metazoa; phylum Chordata; class Amphibia; order Caudata; family Salamandridae; genus Pleurodeles; species Pleurodeles waltl. Next base: position 1,226,031,096 of record NC_090444.1, read on the forward strand.
AAAGTTACATAACACATACCAGGCAGCCCCATAATGCCCCAGAAGCTCAACCAAATAACCCTTGTAAGCCAACTCTCCAGATGCCCTCAAAACCCCAACACTCAAAATGCATCAAAGGCACTATAAGCACTTCCCTGAACACACCCAGAGCTCCCTACACACCCTCATAACGTACCCAGACAGCCTACTAACACCAATCAGGAACTCAAAATGAGCCTACACTGCCTGAAAGCACCCCAGAGACCTTCAATATGCACCCAATCACTCTCAAAATGTCCACAGGCACTCTACCAACACAAACAAAAATCCTCAAAACTCCACCAAACATTCAATCTGCTCCGGCTCACAACATTCCAGAGACTCTTATAATTCCCTCCAAATACCAACAATCACACACACCAGCCAGGTAAAAACATTCACATCACACACCCTAAACAGAAAAATGGCACCCCAATTGCCCTGAAAACACTAACGGTCTGATTTAGATACTGGCGTCACAACGGTGACGATATCCTGTCCGTGGAAATCTGAATCACAGAGCACATAATGGGATTTAAATTTTGGCGGTTGGGATATCCGTCACCGTTGTGAGGAAGTACCCTGTCTACCATTATCTAAATCAGGCCCTAAGATCTCAGGCCTCTCCTCATCCTCGATACAGTGTGCTACTTCCTCTTCAGAATCAATACTGACACACAGCCACAGTCACAGTTACCTATCCTGTTTCAGGTCCTGAGCTCGCCCCCCACGACCGCAGCACCAACCTGCTGCCTTCTGCCTCTGTCCCACGAGCACGCTGCCGTTTGCGTGTTCGAGGCCCTCCTCCACCCGCAGGCATCCTCCTGCGCCTCATCCCTGGTGGCTAGTGGGCTCACTTGACCCGTGTGCCGCTTCCGCCGTCCTGTAAGTGTTTTTTGGCTTTTTCGTTTTTTCAGCGCCTCGCCGCCGGCGCTTCTGCCCCCTTTGTGCCCCCCTGATTGCTGTCTCCCTGATTGTGTATTGTGCCATTATTGTATTTCTGATTGTATTTCTCATTGTATTTCTCATTGTAACTGCTTGTAGTTTTGCTCGTTTTCAGTGTTTTTTGCCCCTTGTGCGCTCCCCGTTCCCTGCCGCTGCCTCCCTGCGGCCCCGCCCCCCTCGCGCCCCCATTTGCCGCTCCCTCCCACCTCCCGCCTCCCGCCTCCCGCCTCCCAGCTGCTCCTCCCTCCCCCCTCCCTTCTTAATGGCTGGCGCTGCCCATCCGCGCTCAGCGGGTGTGCCGCTAGCGCGCCAGAGGCGCGCCAGAGGCAAGCCCGTCTGCGCCCGTCCGCGCCTGGACCGCGCCCAGCGCCACACCCCCTGGCCCTCGCGCCCCCCGCATCCGCTACTCGATCAACGAACTCCGCGCCTTCAACCCCGGCCCCTCCACTTAATGCTGCCGGGCATCCCCGAAGCACACTAAAGGACCTTTTTCCTGCCGTACCTGCAACTTCTCCTGCATCAGAACGACCAATCCAACTACTGAAACATTCAACCCCAACCACCTGAACTGCATCCTCATCAACACCCGCTCCGCACGAAAACACGCCATCGAGCTCTGGGATTTGCTCGACACCACTGATCCTGACGTGGCTTTCCTGACCGAAACCTGGTGGAACGACTCCTCGTCTCCGGACATCGCCATACCGGACGGCTACAAAATCACCAGAAGAGATCGAACCAACGGAATCGGCGGCGGAATAGCCATCGCTCACAAAGCTACCCTCAAAATCCACACCCACTCGGACGACACCCTCAGGACAGCCGAACACCTCCACTTCCAGATCCACACGGACCCCAACACGACCCTCAGAGGAACCCTCATATACCGCCCTCCAGGACCAAGAGCCCCCTTCAGCGACACCATCGCCGACCTTGCAAGCACCCACGCCCTCGCTTCCCCGGATTACATCCTCCTGGGAGATCTGAACTACCATCTGGAAAATGCCAACGACGTCAACACCGCATCACTGACCTCCAACCTCCTCAACCTCGGACTCCGCCAGCTAGTCAACACGCCCACCCACATCGCCAGACACACCCTTGACCCCCTCTTCACCTCAAGCAACCACGTTTCCTTCAGCCACACCTCCGAACTCCACTGGACCGACCATCACTGCGTCCATTTCACCTATAAGAAATCCACAGAGCAACACCGCATCCAGCTACCTCCCCACTGCCGCTGGGGCAAAGTCACCCAAGACCAACTGACCAGCACCCTCATTAACAACCTTCCACCCGACGCAACCGACCCGAGCACAGCCGCCATCAACCTCCATCAATGGATCCTCGACTGCGCCAACACCCTTGCCCCTCTCAAGAAACCCACCGCCACCCAAGGAAAGAAAAAACCAGCCTGGTTCACAGACGATCTAACCACCTCCAAAAGCATCTGCCAGAAGCTCAAAAAGAAATGGATCCAAGAACGCACACCCGACAACCTCGTCGCCCTCAAAAACGCCAACCGCGAACACCACCAACGGATCCGCATCGCCAAGCGCGCCCACTTCACCGAACGCATCAACAACAACGCCCACGACTGCAAAGAACTCTTCGGCATCGTGAAGGAACTCTCCAATCCAAAAGCCAACTCCAACGACATCCCGCCCTCCCAGAAACTCTGCGACGACCTCTCCACCTTCTTCCACCAGAAAATCGCTACCATCCACGACAGCTTCAACACCGGTCCACCGCCAGACCCCACCCCGACGTCTCCTCCCGCGACTGCCGCCTCACCGCCTGGACCCACGTGGACGAGGCAGAAACCATAACAACCATGAACACCATCCACTCAGGATCCCCCACGGACCCCTGCCCCCATCATGTTTTCAACTCAGCCAACGCCACCATCGCCCCCGAACTCCGCAAGATCATCAACCTCTCCTTCACTTCTGCCACCTTCCCGGACAGCTGGAAACACGCAGAAATCCAACCCCTCCTCAAAAAACCCAAGGCCGACCCCAACAATCTCAAAAACTTCCGTCCGATCTCTCTCCTCCCTTTTCCAGCGAAAGTCATCGAGAAGATCGTCAACACTCAGCTCACCCACTTCCTCGAAGACAATTCCATCCTGGACCCCTCACAATCCGGATTCAGACAAAACCACAGCACTGAGACTGCTCTCCTCGCCGCCACAGATGACATCAGACATCAAATGGACAACGGCGAAACCTCAGCCCTCATCCTCCTCGACCTATCAGCCGCCTTTGACACCGTCTGCCACCGCACCCTACTGACCCGCCTCCAGGAAGCCGGCATCCAAGACAAAGCCCTCCACTGGATCTCATCCTTCCTCTCCGACAGAACGCAGAGAGTCCGTCTCTCCCCTTTCCGCTCCAAAGCCACCAACCTCATCTGCGGCGTCCCCCAAGGATCCTTCCTCAGCCCTACGTTGTTCAACGTCTACATGGCCCCCCTCGCTCAACTGGCCCGCCAACATCATCTCAGCATCATCTCCTACGCCGACGACACCCAGCTCGTCCTCTCCCTGACCAAAGACCCGCTCACCGCCAAAACAAACCTCCACGAGGGACTAAAATCCATCGCCGATTGGATGAACAACAGTCGCCTGAAACTCAACTCCGACAAGACGGAAGTCCTCATCCTCGGGCGCACTCCCTCGGCCTGGAATGACTCATGGTGGCCCTCCGTCCTCGGACCCCCGCCCACCCCTGCCAGCCACGCAAGAAACCTCGGCTTCATCCTGGACTCCGCCCTCACCATGTTCAAACAGGTCAGCGCCGTCTCCTCCTCCTGTTTCAACACCCTTCGAATGCTCCGCAGAATCTTCAAGTGGATCCCAACAGAAACCAGAAAGACGGTGACCCAGGCCCTCGTCAGCAGCAGACTTGACTACGGCAACGCACTCTACACAGGCATCCCAACCAAAGACATCAAACGACTCCAACGCATCCAAAATGCCTCCGCCCGACTGATCCTCGACATACCCCGCCGAAGTCACATCTCCCCTCACCTAAAGGAACTCCACTGGCTCCCGGTAGACAAGAGGATCACCTTTAAACTCCTGACCCACGCTCACAAGGCACTTCACAACACCGGACCCTCCTACCTCAACACCAGACTTAACTTCTACACTCCAACACCTCAACTCCGATCCGCCAACCTCGCCCTCGCCATCGTACCCCGAATCCAGCGCAAGACATCCGGCGGCAGATCCTTCTCCTTCCTCGCCGCCAAGACCTGGAACTCTCTCCCCACATCTCTTCGCCAGACCCAGGACCTCCTCGCATTCAGAAGGCTCCTCAAGACCTGGCTCTTTGACCGCTAAATCAGCAGCGCTCCCCCCCCCCCTCTCAGCGCCTCGAAACCCTGACGGGTACATAGCGCGCTTTATAAATACTATGATTGATTGATTGATTGATCCATACACCCAGCAACACTCTCATACATCCAAAAGCACAAAAACCACGACCTCAGACATAACCAACATGACAGACATCTGATATCCATATACATAGCCACACAGAGCAACACACAATCTAACACATCACAAGCCAGTACATATAAAGCAACTGTTATGAATACTCAAATACTCTCTCAATATATATACCATGGTGCTTGTAATGGGAATCACCTCTCTCTCTCTGCTTGTGTCAGCATAAGGGGAGGAAGAGGTTGATGGTGTGAGGCACAAGATCACAAAAACTCAACAGATTGATAAAACCTGCTGCCTTTTCACCAGAGTCTCCTCGCACAGCATGGCCTTATGATTACACAGCCCCCTCCAACAAAGAGGCCTGCAAATTTTAGTCCGTGGGGTGGTAGTTTCAGATGTTTCATTTTTGTAAAATGCTTGCCTCCTTCAATCATTCATTTCCGTAGCCTGGGGAAAGGGAAGGTCCAGTCTGATCCTTTAGTTTTAAGTAAAAACATAATACTGCAAAGTGTACCTTGAAAATATGGTGCAGGAGATTCTGGCTGTCCTTTTGCGTTCTGCTAATTTTAAAAAGGCATTAGTGCATTAAAAATTTGCATGTATCTATTTTTGCAAATGGGTAGAAAATCAAGGTTCTCAAGAGTAAACAGAGGCTGATTGCTTTTGTGGTCTTCAGTTGGGCCTCAGTTTGTAAATACTAGTGTGTCACTTTGCATGCTTCAGATGTCCAGTCAGCAAAAGAATTCAACTTGAGTGATTGGAAAATCAAAAAATAACATCTAACAGAAAAAGAAAATACTCACATAAACCTACCTATGCCCATATTCAACTGATAGGTGGTAGGTAAAAAGAGTTAAGGTGTCTGTAGCCGCAATGGTCTTGTCATGATGTTTTGTATGAGCACATTCTTTGGAGCCTTTAAATAGTAAGAGCTTTTAACAACAGAGAGATATACATGTAAAACACTATCTCAGAAACTGTGCCTTTTTTGTCCCTCAATCGCTACTAGGGACATCCCATTGCTGCTTTTGACTTGGTGCAAGACTCTTTAACAGTCCGGCGAATATTTCATTACTACTGATAATTGCTCAGCCCACCTCCCTCTCCCAACCCTCACCCAGCTTGTAACTGTGCCCGCCCCCTTCCATCCCACAGCAATTCACAAAAAACGTAAAAGTCTTTCTGACAAATGTTGTCTGGAGTTTATCAACAGGCCACAAAATTGAAAATGTTTGCATTTGTTCTTTCATCCATCCTACATGAAATAATCAAAGGTGTTGCCTTCCCATGCAGTGTTTATGTCGCATACAGTTAGAGGCTGAAGAAACATGTACATGCTAACACTTGGAAAAGTGCGCTGCCTCAACATTTTGTTTTTAAATATAGGCCTGCATGGTTCAAGGTAACGGAAATATGATGAGGCCTGCTCCGTTTGTGTTGCAACCCTTGATTAGCTAGTTTATCTTTGTACTGCCCCATAAGCACATTGCTACGTCCACCCCTCCAGCACATGTATGAAGCTTCAACCCAACCCTGGAATTTGCCTACTCACGTTATTTTAATTGTGGCCATACATCCAAGGCCTGCTTCCACTGCTGGGAGACGAAAGCCCGACCGTCCTGTTGGGATGGACTATACTATAACAGTAACCGCCCCCTCTCTGATGCACGTGGAAATAAGAGTGAGAGTATTTAGAGGTTGGGGCTAAAGAGAGAAATGACATTTAAAGAATACCAAAAACAAAACAAGACACAGTCTGACTCGAGATTGAAGTGGCGTGCAATTTTAACTAATTGATTAGTACTGCTTGATGAACCCTACCTGCTCAGGGTTTTTTATGCTTTCAGCTGGCCAGAAGCATCTGTAGTGCAAACCCACAGCAAGGTCACGTTTCAGTCATGTCGAGCAGGCACACTTCTTGCATTGTCTCTGGGCTGACGGCAGATTAGCATGCGCCTTCTAGTTGTGAACAATACCTGTGCAGCTTCTATCAGACCCTGGTTTCCATTCCGTGAGCAACATTTCTCGGCTACTTTTAAAAGATGATATGTAATGTAATGTAATGTAATGTAATTCAAGATTTATAAAGCGCGTTCCTACTCAAAGAGCTTCGAAGCGCTGGGAAGAAAGCACGTAGTAAAAAATAGACAGAGGATAAGAAAAATAACAGAAATAATGAAGATAGAAAAACATTCAATAGAATAGAATGTCTGCAAATGGGTCGGAATATTGGCAACTGCAGCTACGTAAACAAAGAGGGAGGTGTTCCAGATGGGCATTATAGGCCAGTTTTGTTTATCAAGACGCACAGCAGGGAAGAAACTCATCTCATGTGAGTGTCAGCTCTTGGGCCAATCAGATCAGCCTGAGCACTTTCATTTTTAACACAGGGCCGATTAGGTCGGCCCGTGGCACTTCTTAGGTTAAACACTTCCAGTAAATTAGCAAGTGCCGGCGTACCATGTGCGGTAGTGTAGTGAATCCTAGTTTGTTTTAACGGGATAACAGGAGTTAGCTTAGCCGTAGGCTTGTAAACTCGTGCCCCCGTCACCTAGTGACTTTGAACCTATTTAGCTTGCTCTGTCTTAGTTCATTTAATTATTCATTTCCTTTAAGATGGCGGCCTCGTTTATAGTTAGGCCACTTGTTATGAGTTTTATTATCAGTGTCATTGCGCCAAGGCGTCAAGATCAAGCACGAAAGACAAACAAACAGTAGGTGTTCACACTTAGGGATTTTCCCTCTCTATACTTTCGAGGGATTGTTGATATTAATTGCCGTCCCAAGCATGCCTGTTATCTATTGTTTTGAATTACACCTACGTCAGGGGACCTTGTAGATCTGTATAAATACATCACACTTTAGACAGATAATCAGAGGGATTCCGACCAGAGGGCATCACCACCATCGCTGATACCGATGCTGCAGTCGTCTTGACGCTGACCCAGTCTTCGTGTCCCTACGGAGTCTGAGATAGAGACCTCATTACAAGGTAACGAGGGTTGGGGGCTCCTCTCATGGACACGGCTTCGGCAGATTAGGTTTAGCAAACCCAGCTCTCCTTTAGGTAGGAGGTTAGGCCTATTCTCAATAGGGTATTAGGGCATATTCCATCTCATACATACGTATATATATATTTCTTTCATATATTGCAAAAATGGTGGGGGTCTTTATAACCATGACTCTCTTCTTCACAATACTGTTGCTTGGTATATTCATTATCCTAATCATTGCAGTTCATGCAACTTATCGCAAATTACAGTTATGTTAAATAAAAAACTAATATAAATTTACTGCATCTGTGTCATTGCCTTTGTTTGTATGAGACATAACCCTGAGATATCTTACTTTGGGTCCATGCGTAAGCGACTGCCACAAATCACCTTTTACTATTGTGTTTCTGGTGAGGTACTGCTAGTGAGCCGGTAAGGTTTGGACAATAGTCGCAACTAGTTGTGGGAAAGGACTTAAGGGGTTATTCCAACTTTGGAGGAAGTGGTAATCCGTCCCAAAAGTGACGGTAAAGTGACGGATATACCACCAGCCGTATTACGAGTCCAATATATCCTATGGAACTCGTAATACGGCTGGTGATAAATCCATCACATTTGGGATGGATTACCACCTCCTCCAAAGTTGGAATAACCCCCTTAGTCACCTACAAACGAAAGTACTGTCATCCTGAGACCAGCAGTCTTGCTCAGAGCAAGAGTCCAAACTACGACAGTAGTATGGGGTGTGGCAAATACTGTGCCCTATTTATTACAATTATCTATAGTGGGAACCATCCCAAATGGCATGCACATAGTTAATATTCTGTGTTTATCCTGAGATCCCATATGAGGAAATACTGCTTCCAACACGTTTCGTTTTTGAGCTAACCAAAATTGAATTTCTTCTCGTTTGGCGGGTACCTTACCCATGATCGAATGTACAGTCGCAGGATTAATGCCTGGTGTTACTGCATGTGGTTGCACTGGTGCAGCACGTGCTGGGTTCGTATTTAATGCCTGCATTACAAACTGTACTAATCATCTGTATATTGCGTCAGATCAGCATATAAGTGACGGACTTCAGCTACCGTCAAGTTTGCTTCAGCAGGGTGAGATGTATAAGTGGGCAATAAAGGCCAGATAGGACCATCATTACTTAGAGGACCTAACCTAACGGGTAGAATTGTGTGGGGTAGGGAGCCATCAAGCCAATTACTATGTTCTTGATAAGATAGAGGTATTTCTAGATATACATATGCTCTGTATTGTGTGGGCACGTTTGCAGGTGTATAGTGATGAAATGTATTGGTGTTCCCATCAACTGCTGGAAATGTGACCCAGGAATAAAAAAGTTCTGTTCCATAGGCTGGGTGAGCCTCAACAACAAATGTGACTGGACCCCCGTGCTAGGAAATGTGCAGTAAGGGGTGGTCGCATATTGACTGCAATTGCTATCCTTTTGTGGATTTGTCATAATAAATGGTAAATTCGTTCAGAGATAAGCACACCAAATGGGGATTATCCTTTTTAATGGTTCATGCTCGAACAACCTACAGTGTTAGTTAGATACTCCCTACTTAGCTGATATTTCTATTAATACCAGAGACAAAGCATTACCACGTTTACCGACAACCTGTCTTACTGAAGCCTCGAGAGAAGCACGGAGTGAATGAAATGTCTTGTTTAAGAACGCAGTGATGGCCTAGGCAAGGAACAGCTAGATAGAGAGAATTAAAACAAGACCGCAAATGTGGCTATTGTTAAAATAATAAACAAAGCTGAATAAAATATATCTCGGTTAAAGTGCACAGTGGCAGGCTAGTGTGCTAAAATATCATGCATTGAGCTACAACTAAAATGGTTACAAAACATCCCTTCACTATTTTTACACTTTGCCCCTGCGGGTGGTGGTTCCCAGGGAGTGGGGGGGCTGCTGGCCCCCGGCATATATTTAAATCAGAGCCCCAAGAAGGTGCTGGTCCTCAGGGCACGGGGGTGGTAGGCCCCCTGGATATATTTAAATGGAAGCCCAGGGGAAGTGAGAGTCCCTGGGGTGCAGGAGGCCATGGGCTTCCAGCATATATTTAAATCAAGGCCCAGGGGACCTGGTGGTCCCCAGTGTTTGGGGGGCCCAGCCCTCCCCGCATATATTAGATTGAAAGCCTCAGGAGGTGGTGGTCTCTCAGGATGTGGGGGGCCATGAGTCCCCCCCAGAAAATTAGCAATGCCCTTGGGACTTGGCCAACCTGGGGGCTTATCAAAAAACAAGCACAGGAGTCCCCGCTTTTTTTTTTCTTTTTTTTTTTTGCCACAAATTCATGAGTATCGTGAATTTGTTGCATAAAAACTGTTAAAATGCTTTTTTGCTCTTAGGGGTCCTTATTTACACCAAATAAGCAAAAGCATAATCTGTGTGCACAAGACTAGCTTTCTGCCAAATTTAGTGTAAGTCTAAGTCCATCCAGTGGTTTGATCTGTAGACGTGTCTAAAGGTCCTATGGGAATTATTATGAGAAATGCAAAGTTTTTTTTATTCCCCTTCTTTTTCTCAGACCCCACTTGATAGATCACCCTGAAACTTACCATGACCAGCAAGAATCACAGCAAGACTTTTTCTGAGAAAATTTCGTGAAGATTTGTTAAACTGTGCCAAAGATAAAGGCAATTCACATTAAGGTTTTTCTATGGAAACACGCTAGTTTTTATTTATATATATATATGTATATATATGCACACACACATACTTACAGGTGCACACACTTTCGTATGATCCTGCACTATATAAGTAACCTAAAAGGAAACAATATGGACAAAAGTTGTATGAAAGAAAGGATCGCTCTTCCTCCAGCCACTGAAAATTGGGGAATGTCCTGCTCAACGTCCTATTGCAAGTCGCAAAACGTGTCTTCCTAAAAGTTACAAAACAGGATTAGAAATTACCTTCTTATAAATGCAGGAATATAAATTATTATAGTGCCAAGTTTTAACTAAGTCTTGAGATTGTTTCTTGATAGTGAAAGTGTTGTTCGAGTGGCATCCTCAGACGTATCATTTTAAAAGGGTGAGGAAAGTGTTCCATGACCCATCCGTGACCCTGCACATTTACAACATATCACGCTGCAGTCTCTGCATTATAATAACACATTTAACAAAAAAAACAATAGCTTCTTTAGGATACATCAGCCACCCCATTTAAGTGAATATAATACATCCCAGGTACCAGCAACGATTGTAGGATTCCCATTCCTGCAACCGCAATTTATAAGATATGATGCTGTACGGTTAAATCACCTTCAACTTAAATTATTGATCAAGGTGTAAAATGGTCAGCTCGGTGTTGGTTAACTGCACTTTCCAGTACATCATTTACCTAATTTATAAAAACGTTTAGACAGCTTAATGTAAATTATGAACTTGCAATTAACGCCATATCAAATGGTATGACAGAACTGTACTGGTAGGCTTTTAAAAGAGACTTGAGGCGTCCTCTAGCCCTCCCCGTTCTCTCTCCCCTCACACGTGCCTAATAATATCTGTGTAATAAACTCAGTATAATAAAAACATGTACACCTATACCCATGCACATCTCCAAACCTCGGAAATACATCACTAGCGACAATAATTAGGAGCAAATCATCGTTCGATATCCGTAATTTTAATAGAAATCAGACTGAAAATTTGTTTACAACGAGAAATGAAAAGCAACCGATCTGAGGAGCTATTGTCTTTCAGGCTAAGGTCGCCATGAAGCTGTTATTGGTAGATGGGACACAGACAACGTGCGAGAAACACCGGGAAGCTTCATAGTCAGTCCTGGGGAAGAAGTCCTGTGCCGAGTGACGTAGTTTTTTTCAGGGCTGGCGGGACTAGTATAACTTCATCGGTCTGTGTACTTCTGCCATGAACGCAGCTCGGCTATTAGCCTCTTGTGTATTAGGATTGGCACTGAGAGACAGCACTCAACACTTTTATGTTTAGATCCAACCTTTTCTTTAAGTTCAACTCACATGTGGTATATGAGTTTAAATCTTGGCCTCTGCAATGGGATGAGATGCAGTCCTATAAAGAAAAGTAAATATATTTATATGCAAAAGCATCTTCAACGAAAAGGGCAACAAGGAGTCTGTCAAGGAATTCGCCGTTAGCCTAATAATCCATAAGAAATTACGTCACCTGCGAAGCATTTCCAGTAACCAGTCCTGCCTGTATGTTCACCTTGAGAAGGTTCTGTTCCAAGTATTTCTAGATCAATCATATGTCAATTCAACATTAAGCAGGGATTATCTCCCTTTAACGTTTGTACACATGATAAAATGTAATTTCCTGTCCATGTGTGTAGTGATGATGTTTAACGTTTCTTTTGGGGCAGTTTCCAAAATGTTCGACCCTCCCTCTTGTCCTATACTCGCCTCGTGTTGCTTTATTTATGTGTCCGAAATTTTGTTTGAAAGCAGGTCAAATGGAGCAGGCGAGGGCTGCAGGGCCAGAATGACCAAGTGACCTGCAGCTTGATTATGTGTCATTTTTTGACGATGTGCAGCGCCCAAATTACAGTGAGGACTGAACTCGCTCACGCCAATTACATTTATGAGCTTGACAAGGGGAGGGGATTCTACCGTGGGTTCAGCAACAATGTCATCTTTCCAAAATATGTACAATCAACAGAGCAGTGACAGGGTGCATTCCATGGATGTGACCAACCCTGGGTAACCTTGTGCAAGATTGTTTAGGGCCATGGACAGCATTGTGAGCATACTGAAGTCAAAGGGCCTCATTAAGAGCTTGGCGGGCGGACTGCAAGACCGCCATAGTGGCAGACTGTATTACGAGTTACACAGGAAGGGCCGCCAAAATCCAGCTAAAAATGCCAGCCCACCAGTACCATTGAGGGTGTGAAATAGGCGGTCTGACCACCAGCACTGAAGGCCTGTCGACCAACCAGTGACTCTATTACAAGTCAGAAGTCACAGTAGCGGTCAGCCATGGCAGTCCGCCAATGTCAGGACAAATCAGGGAGGTTTGTGGCCACCAAAGTAATACACAACACCACATTGGATGGATTTGAAAACAACGCAGTTAACACACATTGCCACATTGTTGTATCCAAAAGAAGGGAAAAACGGAGAAGGAATATTCCTGAACACGAAGTTTATTTCCACATCAACACCAACGTCCTCACAGCTCCAAGTACAGCAACTGACTACGGGAGCCGATGAAGTCATCAGAACTCCACGCACCCAGCCTTCCATAAAAGTACATTGCCCACACCAAACAACGAATTACAATAGCACATTTTAAAACACAACACATCTTCCCCCTTAACAAACAGAACAAATACAAACACATATGCTACACATTCCCTACTATGCTTCAATAAAATATGCAAAAGATACATTGGAAATGAAAAATCCCAATAAACATTCTAAACATTCCATACATAGACTGAGAAATGAAAAACAAGTTGTACATAGACAATAAAGGCAAGTTCTACATAAGCAATAAAGGCAATATCCAACTGCCTCCCTAAATACCTAATACGTCACAAACTGATTTACATATTTGGGTCTAACAGCATTTCTTTTGGGCCTACCCATCACACCCTCCAGATTAACACCTTCCTCCAACCTTTCAACTTCACCTTCACCCATCACCCCAGCAGTATTTCCTATGCCAAAATTTCCACGACCGTCATGCATGTTATTTTCCCGTATGTCTTCTCCTGACCCTCTTCCTAGATCACTAAATTGCCCAGAAAACACACATCTCTTTCATGTGGAGAACTACCACACCCCACATTCTCACCTGATCCTCTACCTAAGGCACCGCCATCATAACCACTACCTTTCAACTCAACTTCAGCCTAAACACCTGAATGTTTTACCCCAGGGGCTACATCTGTCACTTTCGCCACATTCCTCTTATTCCACCATTTGCCACCCTAAACCATAACAGAATGTTTGAATACTCGGACCACCTTGGCAGTGGGAAAAAAACTCAACAATCCCTTTCCCTGAGGTTTTTTTACTCTAACTACATCACCCATACCAAATTGAACCTCCTTAACTCTTTTCAGATCGTCATATATCAATTTGCTCTTGACCTGTTGCTTAATCACATTGTCTTTCATCTGATTGATATCAGAAGCAACAACAACCCCTAAAGTTTCCTGTACAACCCACTCTGGAGACAGTTCATTGCAAGAATGTCTACCCTTCAAAAGTACAAAAGGAGCAACACCAGTAGAAGAATGTGGCATGTTGTGATAACACCATATCCTTTCTGCCACCATCTCCTGTACACTCTTCCCTGACCTGATGGCCAATTGAATAGTTTCCTTTAATAATCTATTTACTCTCTCAACAAGCCCATTACCCTGCGGACTATACAATGCAGTAGTAAGATGCTTAATATTAAGTCTTCTCAGAAATTCAACCATCTGGTGCGATACAAATTGCACCCCGTTATCTGTGACCAAAAACCTGGGAATACCCTCCCGATGAAAGATCTCTTTTAAAAATCCAATCACATTGGTGGTATTAGGTTCTCTTAAAAAGTTGTACGAAACCCATTTGGAATGATAATCTACTGCAACCAACACATATTTCTTTTCGTCATTGTAACCCCCAACTGGACCAATGAAATCCAATCCCAATTTCTGCCAAGGTTTATCAGGAAATGGTACAGGACACAAAGGCACTTCTCTAGTATGCAAACCTTCATCTGCCCCCTTGCAAATGCCACAATTCTTAACTGCAAATTCCACCTCTGTGTCCATACCCGGCCACCAATAATATAAATGCAACCTCTTCCTTGTGCCAGTGATTCCAACATGCCCATCATGAGCCAGCTGTATCAACTTGTGCCTTAATTTTTAGGAGCTACCAAACGTTCCCCCCTCATGACAAGGTCGTCCTCCACGTTCAATTCCTCTCTAACCTTACAAAAAGGTTTTATTAGTTCTAAAACACCATTCCCTGCCGGCCAACCCTCACAAATATATTTTTTAAGAAGCAATAGAGAATTGTTCTCGTTCATAGCTTCCACCCAAACCTGCCTGGAAATGACTTCCCCAGAAACAAACACTCCGTCTATCATTCCCACCATGACATCCTAATCCTCCATTTGCTTCCCCTAAATTGGATTGTGAACCGGACACCTGGAAAGAAAATCTGATCTACCATTGTTCTCCCCAGGAATATGTTTCATTTTCATATTAAACTCGTACAGTTTAGCCAATAACCTGGTAAATCTAGGACTAGTCTTATTGAAAATGTTGTCATTCCATAGATAAACCAATGGCTTGTGATCTGTAACCAAAGTAAATTCTCTCCCCCAAACATACATTGAAAAATGGTTGACACCCCAAACACAAGCTAGTGCCTCCCTCTCAATTGTGCTATAATTCATCTCGGCCTCAGAAAGTCGTCTGGACGCAAAAGCAATGGTAAATTCCTTGCCTCCTATCATTTGACTTAAAACAGCTCCTAGGCCAATCCCACTCGCATCCACAGTAATGACAGAAGGTACGTCTTCATTGAAAGGATGAAGAGCAGGAGCCTCAATTATGAGAGTCTTAAGAGTTAAGAAGGCTTGAGCCTGCTCATCCTGCCACTGAAATTTCTCACCCTTCCTCAACAACTTCCTTAATGGCTCTGTCAGATAAGCAAAATTGTGAACAAATCGCGAGTAGTACTCACAAAGACCCAAAAAGGATCTCAACTGGTCTTTATCATTAGGAGATGGAGCATTTCCAATAGCCCCTAATAAGTCCTTCTTGGGTAGGATTCCCTGTGCACAAATTGTGTGACCTAAATATTCAACCGTCTCAACCATGAATTTACATTTCTCTTTTCTCACCGTAATCCCGTGATCTTCCAGAATTTCTAGGACTTTATCAAGTTTGTGTATGTGTTCCTGAATAGACTCTGAGCCTATCAGAATATCGTCCTGATATGCCAACGCTCCGTGTACTTCCCCAAACAGTTGATACATTAGCTTCTGAAACACAGATGCTGCAGAAGCTAAACCGAAAGGCATCCGCAAAAATCTGTAAGCCCCAAATGGAGTGACAAATGTTGTAAGAGAACGAGACTCCCTACTCAACTCAACTTGATGATAGGCGGACTTGAGGTCAATAGTGGAGAACACTTTGATACCCCCCAATCGTGCCAATAACTCCTGTATTTTGGGCAACGGGAAACAATCAACTAGAATATTTTTGTTCAAAGATCTCAAGTCCACACATAATTGCAAATCCCCTGTTTTCTTAAATGCAACCACAATCGGAGAAACCCATTGGGACAAATTAGTCGATTCAATGACTCCATCAGCACATAGCTCACTTTGGTGCTCCTTTAACTTCCCTCTGATGCTCAAAGGCACATTACGCACCTTGTGTACCACAGGTATCGCATCAGGTTTGAGAATTATTTTATGCTCATAACCTTTTACAGAGCCTAGCTTATCCCTGAAAATCACAGTATGCTTGTCTAGGACATCTTTAAGAGTATCAAGTTTTATGTCCACTTTCTCAATCAAGGTGATAGGTTGTTTAGTACCCGGGCTCAGAACCATCCCAAATTGTCCTTGATCTTTCCACCCCAGAATATTGTACCCTCTCTTGGCTACATATATTTTTGTACTAATAGTCTTCTGCTGATAACAAATCCTTTCTAAGAAATACCTCATCATATCAATTTCTTGACCATCAAAAGCTACTGTTTTTATGTCAGGAGCTGACAAGGGAAGGTTACTCCAATGTGAATGATAATTTGTATCAGATACAATTGATATAGGTGAGCCTGAATCCACAGTGACACTTAGCTTGACTTCCCCAATTTTAACTTCACATACTGGATCCTTAGAAAATTTGCAATCAGAATTAATATCATCAACAATCAAAACACATCTTTTTGAAAAGTCCACCTCCCCTCCATCTGTCAGCTTGTCAATGGCTTGCTGATGCTCAACTAACATTACTTTTTGCGATTGCTTGCATACACGAGCAAAATGACCAGACTTCCTGCATTTCATGCACACTTTCCCCAGTGCAGGACAATTTGAGGAATTGGCAACATGTGACTTAGAACCACATCTGAAGCATAGTGAACTTTTAGTATTATTTCTTTTTCAATCTGGAGTGCCCGACATAACTGTCTTAGACTTCTGTAAAACTATGTTCACATTTTCTGCCTGACTTACTTTCATTTTGCTTAACTCTCTGGAAGTTGTTACTGAACGCTTGATGCCTCTAGCAATTTCTAGTGTTTCACACAAAGTTGGATTTCTACAACATAATTTTTTTTCTTGGATTCTAGAATCATAACAGTTCACCACTAACTGATCTCTTAGGTACTGATCGAGGGGTCCTAAAAATTCACAAGTGGCTGCTAATACCTTAAGCTCAGCTACAAAATTATCAATTGATTGATGTTGGAATTGTTTTCGAGTAAAATATTTGTGTCTTTCAACTATTATACTAAGGTCATCCTTGAAGTGATTTTCTAACCTCTTTAAAGCTTCAGTAAAAACATCCCAACCATCACTGGATGAAGGTTGCACTTGGGGTTGATGATCAAAAATTCTCTGACCTTCTGTACCAAGGCAATTATACAAAATCGCCTTCTTTCGACCTGCAGAAAAATTCACCCCATCTATCGCCACTAAGTAACTTTCAAAAGACTTGAACCAGTGTTGCCATTTTATCGTGGGAATACCGGGTTCAGGCAAAAATGCAGTGACAAATTTGCTGTTTGCATAACGAGGAATAGACACTGTATGAACATGTATATGACTAATAAGACACCACTAAAGATAAAAATTGAATAAGTGTGCGAATCACTGTACAAATCTGCAACCGCCTTCAATGTAGAGTAGTCGTGATACGTGCGTGAAATATTGCAAACAGATTCACAGGTCTGCAGATCCAGAAAAGCAGATGAATGTGCGAATCACTGTGCGCATAACATTTTAGGTCCACATGTCCATACAATTTGTACTTTCACTGTAAATTCGCAGTCAGAATAGAAGTGTGCGAATCACTGAACAGATCCGCAATTGCGTAGAAATATCCTCCATTCAATAGCAACAGTGAGATAAATACCAGAATATGTACGAATCCGCAAGGTGCACTTAAAATGAAGAGTGCGCGAATTACTGTGCACCTGTCCGCGTGATAGTGGATTCTTATTTTCTGGTGCAGAAAGTCCAGCACAGGTTCTCTTTGTTTATGTGTATAGACACAGTAGAGGCACACAGAATTCCTCCATCGATTTGCGGATTTATATATCACTGTTTGTAAACCAAAACCTAGAACGTGCCCGGAACATAAACTACAAGAACCAGAATTTGCTCCACGTTGTTTAAAAATATGTAGATTTCAATCTCTGTAAAGAAAATATTCTTGCATGTCTTAACCCAATGTCGCATTAACCACAGCAACAAAGAAGAGTTAAACCGGTTCCTCTGAGTAGAATGTTTGTTGATCAGGCGTAACTAGGCAACAGGAACTGAAACCAGAGGACTTTGCCGGGCGCAAGCAGGCAAATGCCCTTAACAAAATACCTGAATGAAGAAGAATGAGGAACACAAACAGATTGTAATCTGCTTCAAAATAGATTTAAAAACACCGGCATACTCTGTCAGCTGAAAGATTTCCGATTAATATAACAACGAAGTAAACGAGTGTGAGGACAAGAAATGAATATCATAACAGTTACGTGGGTCCGGATGGTGTTGATAGAAGCTCGTCGCCAATTTATGTTGTATCCAAAAGAAGGGAAAAACGGAGAAGGAATATTCCTGAACACAAAGTCTATTTCCACATCAACACCAACGTCCTCACAGCTCCAAGTACAGCAACTGACTACGGGAGCCGATGAAGTCATCAGAACTCCACGCACCCAGCCTTCCATAGAGGTACACTGCCCACACCAAACAACGAATTACAATAGCACATTTTAAAACACAACACACATTCAACATACCTGAAAAGCAGACGATAAATCACACCTCTTCATACACCACAATCCTTTGCATCTTCAACTCCAAACACAGAAGTCAGAGAGCAACCAAACAATACTAAACTGCAGAAGAGGCACCCCTCCAACTTTCCCTAAGCACATATCCCACACCCTCAACACTCTTCTGTTTTCTATCACAACCATTTTCACTTCCCAAATCCATAAACCCACTGTCACCTGTGAACTTTCTCCTTATGTTTTATCACCACCATGTCACCCAAAAAAAAAAATGTTTTTATTGTTGATAACTAAGTGCCATGGAGGGAACATTTATTCAGAGCCTGAGTCCAAAACACTACTATCGCCAGGAAA
Source organism: Pleurodeles waltl (assembly GCF_031143425.1). Taxonomy (NCBI): domain Eukaryota; kingdom Metazoa; phylum Chordata; class Amphibia; order Caudata; family Salamandridae; genus Pleurodeles; species Pleurodeles waltl. Next base: position 1,226,049,839 of record NC_090444.1, read on the forward strand.
ATGGCAATGTGGCAAAGCATAGTCACTAGAGTGAATTTTGTAGGCCCCACCTTGTGCACAAGGGATGAAAAAAGGAAGAGGTGGAGCAACCTCAGGGGGAAGGTCCATTCCATGGCATCTAGACACCACCTGCAGGTCAAGAAGACTGGTGGTATCCCCCACCCTTACAGCTCACTTCCTGGGAGGAGAAGGACTTGGCCATCCTGCATCCTGAGGGCTTGACAGGAATAGCTGGGGGAGTGGAGTCTGGTAAGTCACAACACAGAAATAGGTCACCAAAATGTAATGTCATCATGCATGCCCACTGCTCATCTTATGTCACCTTCACTGTCACCCCACTTACCAGCCCAGTGTCCACCTTTCTATAGAGTCCTGTCTGACATCTCACATGTGAAGAAATCACACCTGGGGGAACAACATGTGTATATAGTGTGTGTAGTTCAGGAACAGACAGCACTACAGTTCCCAGCAGACACTGTTTTACAATGACAAACACCAGAGCAGTGTATCCTTCTATAAATTAACTTGTTTGTCACTCCCCACCTGGGAGGATGAATTTTGTATAGTCTGTGTGTGTAAAATACAGGCACTGACATGACTACAATTCCCAGCAGGCACTGTTATTGTCACTCCACTTAGCCAGCCCAGTGACCCCTGCACCAAAGACCCTTGTCACTCAACTTCCAATTGAAGTGTCCTCACCGTGGTGGATAACAGTTGTATACTGTGTATAGTGCAGGTATTGACAGGACTGCTAAGGCCAGAAGGCTCTATCATTGTTACTCCACTCTGCCGCTCCAGTGTCCCCTGCAACAAAGATACCTGTGCCACAAACGTCTGTTAAAGTCTACTCATCTGGGAGGATACCATGGGGCATATTTATACTCCGTTTACGCCAAAATTGCGTCGTTTTTTTGACTCAATTTCGACGCAAAACTAACTCCATATTTATACTTTGGCGTTAGACGCGTCTAGCGCCAATGTCCATGGAGTTAGCGTCATTTTTTAGCGTGGACACCTACTTTGCGTTAATTATATGCACGGTAGGTGTTCCCGTCTAAAAAATCGACTCTGAGGCATGTGCGTGGGATTTATACTCCCGGGCAAAAATCACGCCCGGGAGTGGGCAGGTCAAAAAAACCCGCATTAGCGCCGGATTTTAGCGCCTGGGTCAGGGCAGGCGTTAAGGGACCTGTGGGCTCAGAATGAGCCCAGAGGTGCCCTCCCCTGCCCCCAGGGACACCCCCTGTCACCCTTGCCCACCCCAGGAGGACACCCAAGGATGGAGGGACCCACCCCAGGGACATTAAGGTAAGTTCAGGTAAGTATTTATTTTGAATTTTTTTTGTGGCATAGGGGGGCCTGATTTATGCCCCCCTACATGCCACTATGCCCAATGACCATGCCCAGGGGACAGAAGTCCCCTCGGCATGGCCATTGGGCAAGGGGGCATGACTCCTGTCTTTGCTAAGACAGGAGTCATTTCAATGGGGGTTGGGCGTCGTAAAAAAATGGCGAAAATCGGGTTGAGGCGATTTTTTTGCCTCAGCCTGACTTGCCCATACGCCATTTTCCCCCTACGCCGGCGCTGCCTGGTGTACGTTGTTTTTTTTAACGCACACCAGACAGCGCCGGCGGCTAACGCCGGCTAACGTCATTCAATAAATACGGCGCCCGCATGGCGCTTCAGAATGGCGTTAGCCGGCGCTAATTTTTTTGGCGCAAAACTTCGTTAGCGCAGTTTTGCTTCAAAAGGTATAAATATGGCCCCATGTGTGCAGTGGGTGTAGTACAGTGTAGTCCAAAGAAGAAGACCCCCCTCCCAAGCCCAACCCCTCTCCCAAATCTAATCTCCAAATCCCCCCACCCCTGAATAATCCCTGAGGTTCCTGCCTGTCCCCTTGATGCCTATTCCTGTGGATGTTCCCTGGCAGTTAGGAGTTAAGTTTTGGCATAATACTGTGCTGCCTTTGGGACCACATATGTACTGGCCAATGACCTTTGGGCGTATATATTTTTCTAATAAATACATTTCAAACTGTTGGTTATTTTGGGTATACATTTGTTGTGCAATTCCTTTTCTACCTTGATGTTGTACCTGATTGACTTGTGTTGTATGCCCCCAGCTGGTGAGTTTGAGCCTACTTGTTGCTCCATGTGCTGCTGTTAGCAGCATGTGAGTTTGTGGGCAGTGCCAGTGTCCCCCAATAAGTAAGTGTGTGTAAATGCAATGGGAGTGTAATGGTGTTGTGTCGTGATTGGTATGGTAAGTATTTATTTTTGTGTTGTCAAATGTGGGAATGTATGGTGTTAGACGTGTCTTACTGATATGGCTTATGTATTAATGTGATGTGCGTCAGCTGGATTTTTGTTTATACAGACATGGAGTGTGTTAAGTTGTCCTAGCTGTGTTTGCATTTTCCTGTGCATGTGTCCATTTCGGTGTTCGTTCCTTGCAGCTAGTGCCTGTAGAAGTTTGTCCCATGCAGTAGGAGTTGGATGTGCTCTGTTGACTTACCCTTTCCCCTTTTGCAGATGTGCATGACATTTGGGTTTAGCATTGTTTGTCCCAGAGACCAATGTAGCACCCTCTCCCAATTGTGCTTGTATAGTTGGCCTGTTGTTGTCTTTTTGTGTCTATGTTTTTTGCATGCCACTGTGCTTCCATTGTGTTGTGTGTGTGTGTGAAGTGCGTGTCCATTGCAGGGTTGTTTAATGGTGGTGTTGTATGTGTTGCATGCCACATCGATACATATGTGTGCTGTATGTGAGGATGGACCCTGTACCGTGGTGGAAGTGTGGTTGATGTGTATTACAATGTTGTGTAGCCGTTAGTTTCCCTGTGCTTGAGCTGTGTGGCCATTTGTAATTGTGTAGTGTTGCAGAGCAGTGTTAATGTGCTGCCCAAAGGGGGCTTATTCTGTCTGTGTGCTGGTTGGGGTTGATGTATGTTTGTGAGTATGTGTAGATTAAGACATGTACCTGCTGCCGATGGCATGACCCTCCCATGATAGGTGATCTGACACAACAGACAGTTTTTAAGGATTAGGATACGGGTAGATGTGTGTACTTAAACAGCTGTTGGCGTCCATGGCAGCGTTGGTTTCATTGGGTTATAATGAGCGTCAGCAGCGGCATGACGTTTGTGAAGGGCTCCATGGCGACACCAGATTTGTAAGGCTTCCTTCAGGTGAGTGTCTACCTTTTTACTGTCCATTTCAGCCAGCTTGCACTTGGTGGTTGGACCGTCAGGGTCACAATAGTGGTGTGCAACCTCGTAATGGGTCAGGCAGAAACATGGACTCCACCAGCCTGTATGTGCTTCCTTGTGACTGTGGCAGTCTGTGGTACCTGGCAGTGCAGACAAGCTTTTGTTGGTTTGACCACAAAACTCATACTACAGCAGTCTAGCTGGCAAACCGACAGTGGTTGGACTGCCACCACCACTAAGGCTCCCCACGGACCACCAAACTCATAATCATCCCCATAGTAAGGGTCCGTTTTGTGTACAACTCCACTTTCTTGAAGGATTTCTATCATGCACCTTTTGACCAAAACATAAGTTGAAGAATATAATGAGACTCAATAAAAAGTTGTCATGAACAGAGCCTCAAAAATGAGGAGGAAAGAAATATGATGGGAGTTTTAGATATAAAGCAAAGTGTTCAAGTTCAGGAACAAGCAAAAAGTAATTTCTTCCACGAAATGTACTTCTCACCTTAAAAAAGTGAATACTAAAATAAAATTCATGACCAGGTAGAAAAGTGTTGGTGATTTCAAACTAAAAGTTTTAAAACAAGAATATATACATTTTCTCTTTGTTCTTTTGTTTCTGCTGTCCACAGAGAAGGCCCTGCCAGTGGACTTTAGAAAAAAACAAACATAGAAATCTTTGCTTGTTTATGCATTTAAATTTGCAGTGAATTTGCAGATCCACAGTAATTTTGTGGCAAAATCGAAAAAAATATTTTTGGCCCTCTGTGGCATCCCTAGGGGAACCCAGCACTAAGCCAAGGGGCTCTGGGTATTCCTACCTTGCCCCCTTTTCTTTATTTTCAGCTTTTTTGGGGGACTCAACGGATGTTATAAATGTAGTTAATGGATATGTCATAAATGTTTTACTATGCAGGGGGAGAAGAAGTGCAAAACCTCCCAATCGCCAGTTATAGTTGTTACAGTTAGCCGTGCTAACTATAACTTACACCCTGCCATGCACTGCTTAGCACCTCACATATTACATCACTCATTACATCTTCTATGACATCATTTATGACATCACTAATAACATTGCAAATTGCATCATTGATGAAATCACTGAGGGCACCTTCCAATGTGGTAAATCCCACACTGGCAGCCAACCCCACCCTGCGCATGGCCTTTTGTCGCGCACATCATGGGGTTGGCTGCAGGGCCTGGCTTACAGCCAGGCCCTGCCTCCATCTCCTCAAAGGCAGCCACCAGGACTCAGCTAATCCCATGCGCACAGTGTTTGCCATGCAGATCATAGGATTGGATTCGGGCCCTAGGGACCACATACCCTTGGATCAATTATAATAAAAGAGGGGAGGGGCCGGGTGACTTCCCTCTCCAAGCCTTATTAAGCCCTGGAGACCAAATCCCCTGGTGCCATGCCACTCAAAAAAAAAGAAAGAGGTTCATGCAGCCCCCCTTCCTGAAAATGATTAGGCCCTAGCGACCTAAACCCCCAGGGGTCAGGAATCCCCAAGGTGCCTCCTGCGTTATCTGTCAGCATCCCCAGGGATTAGGGTTAAATCATATCTCTGTTCTTGGATAAACCTTCATGTTTCTAAGTAAACATAAAGTGTTGTGTTAAACAATTGGTTTTATCAGTGCTTGTTTTACCAATGCTTCTTTGCTAATGTAAGCAGGTGTAGACATGTGCTCCTAATTGGGCGTGGTGACTCATCTCAACTGCTTTCCTGATTGGCTATAAATAGCAGAGTGAAGCATGCCTCCCTGCTTGTCTTCGTTTTGATTCCTGATCTCAGCATCTGACTTGGTAGTCCAGCCCCTGCTGTCATCCTCGTATTCAGGACTTTTGAGGAAATTATTTTCTTTGTTCCTACTACAGCTAAGTGACTAGTAATCTCCAGGGAGTTTGTTCTTTAAGCGCCACACTTTCCTAGAACAGCTGGTGTATTTCAGACCTCGTATTTTGGTGCTTATCTTGAACAGACAAATGCATTTCTGAACATTCTACATTATTATTGTAGTTACTTGCCTAAATGTGCTTCAGGAAATCTGCTTGAGCTCAAGTACTACCAAAAGTGACAGTGCAATTTTAAAAGAGCATTTACGTGACTTTTGTTTCTCTAATAGCAAAACTTTTGGATTTAAACTGTGTCATTCATGCCTGTGTTTCAGGTTTGAGGAATTTGCTTTTTGAAGGGTTTTTCACACATGGAGTAAAACCAAACCAAACCAAACTGTGCCACCCTAAGTGTTTGAACCCAGAGTGGACATTTGTGTTTATTGGATTGTTTTTGATCCTTTTAGTTTAACCCTATGCATGCGGGAAAGTTATATCTGATATAATTAATGCCCTTGTTAGTCTTTCTTCTGCATGATAAGTGCAACCACAGTTCTAATTGTAGTGTGGAACAGTGAATATCTGTGAAGTCAGCCCTGGTGTTGCAGTACTTATTGTTATGGTACTCAGTTCGGGTTTTTGATAATGCAGTGTTAGTAATTGTGCGAACAGTTATTATTATCCAAGAAAAGTGCTGGAGCACCCTGGTGTTCTTCTACCGCTCCCGTGCAAATATCAGAAAGAGAGGTTCAGGTTCATGGAAGTTGAGTGCACTAACTCTACTATTACTCTGTCAACAGTGACCTAGCCCCCAAAGATACAGGGTGCCTTTCTGGACCGGCATGACGTGGTAGTGTTTTGTCTCTTTCTGTTCCACTCCCCATTTCCTTTTGGGACACCTGCCGGGGTTTATGTGTCCACCAGTAAGTGGCGAGAGGTGTTCTAGGAGGTCGGGGGCATACCATCGCTCCTGCAGACATCCTGCTTTTCAGGTGAGTGGCCCCATCTCGACATCAAGCCAAGCCACAACATACAGGGCTGCCTGGGCGATGGATTCCTCAATGGGTACTTTCAAAAGTTTAGCACAGGCTTTACCAGCTGCTCAGGATGCTCCATCTTTATTAGATTTAACTAGGGCACTAGCGGGATTACAGAAAGAAGTTATTTCCTTAAAGCAAGAGAACCTGGAGTTGCATACTGAAATACAGCGGTATAAACCACAAGACACCCCCTGGGTAGGAGTCAAACTAAAACAAAGATCTCCAGTACTACAGGCCCCTCGGTTTGACCTGTCTAATCATGTTCCTAGACCCGATTCAGGCCCAAGGGCTACCACCACATAACCCATGCAGGTAATGGTCACAACACCAACCCCTGTGTCCTTAGCTCCTACAGAAAGGTTTTTTGGAGATAGTGCCAAGTTCAAAATTTTTCTTAACCAGTGCCAGCTACAGTTTTTAGGTCGGGCATCTGCATTCCCCATCGATGCTGCAAAGGTAGCTTTTATTATCTCTTATTTAGGAGGCAATGCAGCTAATTGGTCTATTCTGCTGGTGGAGCGCAATGACCCTATACTGTATGATTTCAACCGGTTCAAGGAAGCCTTGCGGAAACTGTTCGCCAAACACTTCTTCATGCAAGTCAGTGACAATGAGTTGCTGAATTTGCGCCAGGGAAACAAGGAGCTACTGTCCTATATCACCTCTTTCAATCGGTTGGTGGCAGAGACTGAGTGGTCCGAGGAGAATATGAACTCCCTCTTCTATTGTGGCCTTCGGGTCGATCTCAAGGATGTTCTAGCCCAAGTGGTGGAACCTCCTACGGAATGTTCCGAGTTCATTGACCTGGTGGTACGACTGGATCATCGCTTGAGTGAACGTAAGGGAGAAAAATTCTGGGGTGACACACGCTTAGTGGTGTTCAAAACTGAGAAAAAGGAGTCCACCATTCCCACTCATGATACACCTGAGCCCATGCAAATTGGCAGTTTGCGGGGCCCAATATCTAAGGAAGAGAAAGAACATAGGGAAAAATAGAAACTGTGTTTATACTGCGGTAAGGCATGTCATTTTGTTCGGGAATGTCCTCACAAGCCTACTGCTCCAAAGAAAGCCATCGGAGCAGTAACAGGGACTGAATTCTCTCTTCCTGACCAGGCGGAAAAATAACTGGCTCGATAACTTCTGAGACCATTTTATCAAGCGCTTCTTTCAATATGGTCTCACATCTTCTGGCTAATACCACCAGTCCAGTACCTCTACATCTAACTCTTATTGCGACGTTAGTTTTGTCTCCTCAGGTTCGTAAGGTCATTCCCATATTGCTTGACTCTGGGGCTACCGGAAACTCTTTTAGACTTGGGTTTGGCTAAAACCCTAAATATTACGACTATCAGAAAATACATCCCTGAACCAGATGGAGCTATGGATGGCTCAAAATTTTCCTCCGGGTTTATCGTTAATCAAATAACACCCTTGTCCATGCTTTGTGCAAACAACCATACAGAACAAATTAAGTCTGACCTTATAGATACCCCAGTATTTGGAGCCATTTTGGGGATACCGTGGCTTCAGTTACACAATCCCAAAATTGACTGGGCAGCAAGGACAGTGACATTAGACTCTAAACATTGCTGGCACTCCTGTTACCAAGACAAGACATTATTAGTGACACCCTTACATTGTGGGTTCACACATAGTACGGTTATCAAGCCGTATGACACACTGGCATTGTCTGTACTGTATAAAGACTTCCATGATGTCTTTAGTGAACAGAAGGCCACCCAGCTGCCACCACATAGGTCATACGATTGTCGTATAGACTTGATTCCATGGGCAACGCTACCCTGTAGTAAGGTTTATGCTCTTTCTGAGCCTGAGAATCGAAACCTGCGAGTCTACCTGGATGATCTATTGGCTAAGGTTTTTATTCATCATTCAATGTCACCAGTATCGTTGTCTTTGTTGTTTGTGCCCAAGAAGAATCAGGAGCTGGGCCCCTATATAGATTATCGTGTAGTGAACAAAGTGACCATAAAAAATCGGTATCCTGTTCCATTGATCTTGGTACTTTTAAATCAGGTACGTCAGTCGACCATTTATACTAATCTCGACCTCCGGGGTGCCTACCACTTGATCCGAATAATGAAGGGGGATGAGTGGAAGATGGCATTCTGAACTAAAGTCAGACTTTTCAAGTACACAGTGATGCCCTTCGGGTTGTGTAATCCTCCTGCAGCGTTTCAATTTTTCATCAGTGAAGTGCTGCAGGAGTTTCTGGATATCTGTTTAGTGGTATACATAGACGACATTTTGATTTTTAGCGGAGATTTACACCCCACCCTTCTACCGTGGTAGCTCCTATAACTCGTCTCCTATGAAATGGGGTTAAGTTCCTCTGGGATGCAGAAGCTGAGAAAGCCATCCAACATCTTAAAAACACATTCACGGAAGCACCCATTCTCCCTCATCCTGACCCGGCTCAGCTATTTTTCATGGAAGCAGACGCTTCCCAAATGGCAGTGGTTGGTGTCTTGTCCCAATGAGATCCTGAGTCTGGGCATTTCCATCCAGTAGCTTACTTCTCAAAGAAATTGCTCCCTGCAGAGCAAAATACACGGTGGCAGAGCGGGAACTTCTGGCCATCAAGCTTGCCTTCCAGGAATGGCGTCACCACCTACTAGGAGCTAGACTATTTACACAGATCACCGTAATTTACAGTTTTTTCAAGCGACCAAGGCCCTGACGCCTCTTCAATTACGCCGGCTTTCATTCTTTAAAGGGTTTGACTTCGTAATCACCTATAGGCCTGGTACTACACAACAAAAGGTAGACACGTTGTCTAGGATGGGTTTCTCCTCTGATGTTGCTCTAGAACTGGTCTTGTTTGTCTTGCTTATGCATCATAAGTACAGCCTCAGTTCTAATTATAGTGTGCAACAGTGAATCTCTGTGAAGCCAGTCCTGGTGTTGCAGTAATGATTGTTATGGTACTCAGTTTGGGATTTTGGTAATGCAGTGTTAGTAATTGTGCCAACAGTTATTATTATCCAAGAAAAGTGCTGGAGCACCCCGGTGTTCTTCTACCGTTCCTGTGCCCATATCAGAAAGAGAGATTCAGTTTCAAGGAAGTTGAGTGCACTAACTGTACTATCACTCTGTCAACAGCGACCTGCCCCCGAAGATACAGGGTGCCTGGCTGGACAGGCAAGACGTGGCAGTGTTTTTTCTCTTTCTCTTCCACTCCCCCTTTCCTTTTGGGACACCTGCCGGGGTTTCTGTGCCCACCAGTAAGTGGTGAGAGGTTTTCCAGGAGGTCGGGGCATACCGTCGCCCCTGCAGACATCCTGCTTTTCATGGGGAGTGGCCCTGTCCCTGATGTAAGAAAAGTGACGCTGGACCCAGTGCAATGTCACTTTTCTTGCACACCTTAACACCCCTTAACACCACCATGTGTGCACCATATCTAAGATACCTTAGATACAGCGCACTATGGCAGTAGTTAAGGGAAGTAGCATCAACATTTGTGATGCTAATTTAGAACTTTGCATGATCATAGTCCAGAATTTTGACACTAACCCTTCGAAGACCTTTGAAACCCATTGACAACAATGACATGCCTCCTTTTAATGCCTGCTCTGAGCAAGCGTTAAGTGTGCCAAAGTAAATGTCACAAAATAAATTGCACCATTTTCGGCCACCCTAATGGGGGAATGCTCCCTTTGCATACCTTATGCCTGGCGTAGACATAATTTAGCAAAAGGGTTACAAAGTGGTGCAATGCATGCAATTTTGGCCCGGTTGGGCCTCATTAGTGTAAAAAAAAAAAAAAAACATTATGCTATTTTGGTGCAAGGCGGTGCTAGAGGCTCTTAAATCAGCCACTTCGTGTTTTAACCCCTTGGGTGCCCTGATGTAATGGTTCCCTCCTGGGCAGCACCGCTCGGGTGCCCAGGACATAACCGTTACATCCAGATAGGGGCCCTCGGGGGAAGCCCGAGAGCTCCCCCCAGGGGCCTCACTCCCCCCCCCCCGGGACAGGGATGAAAGTGGAATTGCTTCCCCTTCCACCCTTGCCCCCGACCCCCCTGTGGTGTCTGATGACATCAGTGCACGATTGTGCGCTGACCTCATCAGAGTCCTACCCATCTACACTGGAGGCTCAGCTTCCAGCGTGGATCCGAGGAGATATGCAAAAGCATTTCTCTGATCACGTGGAGGGGCCGAGAGAGGAATCAAAGGAAAGGAAAGGCCTTTCCTGTCCATTGATGTCTCTCTCTGCATTTCTGCTGCCCGATCGAGATGCAATTGGACAGCAGAAATGGCCACTAGACACCAGGGAGTTTTTTGTTTTTGTTTTATATCTATCAGGGGAGTGGCTCCTTGGGGAAGGGCCACTCCTTTTGGAGAAGATATGCTAATATGAGAATATTCTAATGATTTGTGTATACATACTAATGAGAAATAATGACAAACAAAACTAATAATTGAAAATAACGTGTAGTGAGTAAAAGGTGCCCACGGGGAGTGGACACCATGAATTTTAATTCGTACTAAAATAATGTTAAATATAAAAATTATGTATTAATATGCCATAATGATGAAATAAACTATGTTTTATGATGCTTCATATCCTTAACTTAGCCGAACTAGAGGCAAGGTAGACGCTGGGCCTTGCTTGCTTAACCGTGGAGACACGATGAGCTGCCGAGGACTGGAACTGGAGAAAAGGACTTTGAATTGTACAGAGTTCAATTTTCTGCAATGTATCAGCGGACAGGAGACCATCAGAACAAATTGGTACAATTATGTGTAGAGTAGGCTAAATGTACTTTCCCAGGACTTGAACAATCGAAGCACTGACTAAAGGACTGTGGGCAACAATTTCGTTACATGAAGAGCTGGATGATGTTCTCATCGACAGAAGGACCAATCATATTAATGGAACTTGATGCTTAAACCGACGCAAACAAGTGGTAAACAATATTATAGGTTAGAATCATAACCCCTGATGAGGTTGACCATTTAGCAATTTGTGGGATGGACTGAGAGACCCTAATAAAAAGTAATGACAGAAGAAGAGCAGTAGAGCGGAGAGGTGAAAGTTGATGACGTCAGGAGACGCTGTCCGAAGTACTGAAAATTGGGCTTGCTCTCTGTGAGCCTGCTCCTTGCCCATGACTGATGACCTGGAGACGAAGACTGACTCGTTGCTGATCTATCTTGGATAGGTATCTATAAAATACTGACTGACTAATGTATGCTTTTCCTTCTAGGTACCAACTGCGCTGTTTAAGATGTTTTTCTCTCTTAGGTAGATTTTTCCAATTTAATGATTTTTTGCTAAATTGTTTTGCATGAAGACCCACATGCTGGTCCTAATTTGAGATAGGTAGGCTGACAAGGGTGACTTAATGGTGACGGTGGACTGACTGACTTGCATTGCTGAATTATTTAATGTTAAAGGATTCGTTGATATATTGGTGCCCGTTTTTCGCTTATCAAGAACTAAATGGTGAAATGCTGCTCATGATACTAATAAAGTTTGATTAACCATTGATGTTCGAACAAAAGTTTTTTGACTAGATTTGTAACTAATAGGGAATAAAAAGGATTAACCTTGTTGAGAATGATGGTATTTTCTTATTAGAAAAACGTTTTATATGGTGCTACATGTTGATTATGATGTTTATTGACGTTCCAATGGTTACCGCTTAACTAGGATACTCTATGCGATCCAAAAGATTCATCGAACTATACGCGTCCCCTTGTAAGTTTACCCCTTGGGGCAGATTGGCCTATTTTTATTAGGTCAGTCTGCCCCCAAGGAGGGCAGAAACCACTAGACACCAGGGATTTTTATTTTTTTACATCAGTTTTATGCAAGGGAAGCAACCCCTTAGACAAGGGTCGTTGCCAGGCAGGGGGAAAATATTTTAGGCCATTTCTGTTCCCCTTGGGGGCAGATCAGCCTATTTCTATTAGGCGGATCTGTCCCCAGGGGGGACAGAAACCACTTAGGCACCAGGGTTTGGTGTGTGTTTATGTATATGTTTCGTTTGGGGGGACAGCCCCTTGGGAAAGGGTCGCTCCCCAAGGGGGGCACATTACTGTTGGCCATATTGGCCTATTTTTGGAAAGCTTACCTGCCCACAAGGCGGGCAGAAATCCCACCAGAGACCAGGGAAGTTTTTTTTTCAAAATAAGAGGGTGGGGTATAGCCATACCCCCACCCCAAATAAATAGGGCCAAAGTTGTTCTTCCCACCAGTGGCCAGATGTGGCAATTACCCTCGATCCACACCCCCGGGGGGCAGAAAGTCTACTAGATGCCAGGAAAAAAAATAGTGGGATAGGCTACCAACCAATATGCGCCTGTTTATGCCCCCACCGCAATTGAAGGGGGTAACAGTCTTTCAGCTCTCCCCCCGCACACTAAAACATCTTATCCCATGGCAAGCAAGAGGACAATTGGTTATTTTGGGTTTTGGTTTTAATTTTGGGCCATGAGAGCTTGACTAACTCTCAAAATCATCCCTCTTGGAATGGTGGGGGCTGCACTTTTTGGACTTCAGGACGCTGCCATTTAGAAAAATCCACAAGACCTAAACACATCTGAAAACTAAACACCTGGGTGATTCCTGGGTGGTGTGCTTCACATGCACCCCACACCATTTTCTTACCCACAATGCCATGCAAACCTCCAACTTTGCTGGATATCTCACATTTTTCCTACATATTTGTGATGGAACCTTCTGGAATCTGCAGAAATCCACAAAATTTCTACCACCCAGCATTGTCTCATCTATACCAATACAAATTCTGCTGCACTTATCAGACTAAAAATGTTTTTTTCAGACTGCCTTTTTGGACCCTCTTTGGTTCTCCCTCAATTTTGACATGTTTCTGACTCTTCCCTGTCACATGCACTTGGCCTACCTTCACAAGTGAGGTATCACTTTTACTGGGAGACTGAGGAGAACATTGGCTGGCAGGAAATTTGTCCCGGTGCAGTGATCCCACACAGAAATGTGGGAGAAATGTGATTTTTTAGCTAAATTTGAGGTTTGCTGAGGATTCTGGTTAAGAAAACATTGGGGGATCCATGCAAGTCACACCTACCTGGATTTCCTTGGGTATCTAGTTTTCAGGAATGTTTGGGTTTGGTAGGTTTCCCTATATGGCTGCTGAGCCCAGGACCAAAAATGCAGGTCCCTACCCCCGCAAAAACACGTAGTTTAGTATTTGATAATTTTTATGTCTCCACATAGTGTTTTGGGGCATTTCCTTACAGGGGCACTAGGCCTACCCACACTAGTGAGGTACCATTTTCATCATGAGACTTGGGGGAACGCTGCGTGGAAGACGATTTATGGCTCCTCTCAGATTCCTGATTTTTCTGAGACCGAAATGGGGGGAAAAAGTGTTTTTTTGCCACATTTTGAGGTTTGCAAAGGATTCTGGGTAACAGAACCTGGTGAGAGCCCCACAAGTCACCCCATCCTGGATTCCCCTAGGTGTCTAGTTTTCATAAATACACAGGTATGGTAGGTTTCCTTAGATGCTGACAGAGCTAGAGGCCAAAATCCACAGCTAGGCACTTTGCAAAAAACTGCTTTGTTTTCTTTAGGAAAATGTGATGTGTCCATGTTGTGTTTTGGGGCATTTCTAGGCCAACCCACACAAGTGAGGTACCATTTTTATCGGGAGACTTCGAGGAACACTGGGTGGAAATAAATTTGTGGCTCTTTTCAGATTCAGAACTTTCTGTCAATGAAATGTGAGGAAAAAGTGAGGTTTGCTAAGGATACTGGGAAGCAGAACCTGTGATGTGTCCATGTTGCTTTTCCTGCTGTGGGAATTAGGCCTAACCACACAAGTGTGGTACCATTTTTATCGGCAGACTTGAGGACACACAAAATAGCAGAACAAGTGTTATTGTCCCCTGTGTTTCTCTACATTTTTTTCCTTCCAAATGTAAGACAGTGTGTAAAAAAGTTGTCTATTTGAGAAATGCCCTGTAATTCACATGCTACTATGTGGAGCCCAGAATTCAAAAATGTGCAAATAAGCACTGCTTCTCAACACCTTATCTGGTGCCCCTTTGGAAACACAAAAGTTATCTTGATACCGTTTTTCACTCTTTATATTTCACCAAATGAATTGCTGTGTACCCGGCATTGAATGAAAACCCATTGCAAGGTACAGATCCTTTATAGGCTCTGGGTACTTAGGTTCTTAATGAACCTACAAGCCCTATACATCCCCGCAACCAGAAGTGTCCAGCAGACATAACAGTGTATTGCTTTAAAACATTTGACATCGCAAGAAAAAGTTACAGAGTAAAACGTGGAGAAAAATTGCAGTTTTTTCACCTCAATTTCAATATTTTTTTATTTAAGCTTTTATTTTCTGTAGGAAAACCTTGTAGGATCTACACAAATTACCCCTTGCTGAATTCGGAATTCTGTCGACTTTTCAGAAATGTTTAGCTTTCTGGGATCCAGCATTGGTTTCACACCCATTTCTGTCACTAACTTTAAGTAGGCTGAAAGCACAAAAAATAGTAAAAATGGAGTATGTCCCAGTAAAATGCCAAAATTATGTTGAAAAATTGTGTTTTCGGATTCAAGTCTGTCTGCTCCTTAATGCTGGGAAGATGGTGATTTTAGCACCTTTGTAGATGCCATTTTCAGGGACAAAACCACAAGCCTTCTTCTGCTGCCCCTTTTTTCCCATCTAAAAAAATGAAATTGCTGTATTTTGGCTAATTTCTTGGTCTCCTTCAGGGGAACCCACAAACTCTGGTAACTCTAGAATTCCTAGGATGTTGGAAAATAGGGATGCAAATTTGGTGTGGGTAACTTATGTGGACAAAAAGTTATGAGGGCCTATGTGCAAACTGCCCCAAATAGCCAAAAAAAGGCCTGGCACCTGAGGGGGAAAAGCCTGGCACAGAAAGGGTTAAAGGGCAGGGCGTCCATGTTGCTCTGCTCCTTGAGCCTTAATTGGCTGTCTGGACCCAATCCCCGAGGGCCCTTTTTTTAAAAAGGGAGAGAGACTACATGGAATGCACCCCTCCACGAGCCATCCCCAAGGAAGTTTTAGTTTTTAGAGGGGTGTGGGCTAAGTGTCCCTTCTCAGCACACATTATTGGTCCCTCACGACCCCAACCCTTAGCCATTATTTTTAAGGGGAGGGAGGCCATGCTCCCCCTTCCAGATGCCTATTCTTGCCCCAGGGATTTGCATTTGATATAAATGGGTGCCTTGTTGCCCACCCAGGGCACCCACCATACAAAACGATGGGGGCTGCAGAGGCCCTGGAACAATTTTATGCATTCTGATTTTCAATAATTAGTCGCCATAATTAAGACACACATGCTGGCAGTGTTAAGAATACTTTCATGAAGTTTTATTGCTTGCTAAAATAAAACAGTTGAATTTCCACTGTGGTTCGAATTCTATTTACATTCACAGCAGCCGTCACGTCGAAAGCATACGATACAGCACAAATCCTATTTGCTCTCAAAGGAAATACGCAACTCTTATCCCACTCTGTTGTGGCAGCTGTTGTTAATACATAGAGTCTAAGCACAGTAAAGCCGGGATCACATTTTAAGTTTGTTATCCACTAGTTAGGCCGAGGGGAAGCAGATAAATTGTTAGTGGGAACGTGAGTTGGAAACTCCATTTAGAGAAAAATGTATTTCAACTGCTTTTGAAGTCATTGTCCGTATTTTGCTTGTATGTATCAGCCACTATGCACTGCAAGAACCAATGCTGCATTCTACTTCCACCCGAAGGTGTATATTGTGGATATATTCACTGCAGCACTATAAGCTTTGCACCAGGCATCGGTTTTGCATTTTCAGTCTGATTTAAACTAATGCTATAAAATGGGCTGTAACATGTCCAAATAGGTTTTGTTCAGGGATGGGGAAAAATTGCCTAATATTATCCTTGTGAAATACGCATTGGCTTTACAAGAATTACATATATATTAGGATGTAATGCTGAATGGTCATTTGCATGAAAATGTTATGCACATTGTGTCCTTGTGAATTTTCCAAGTAGTTTCTAAAGCCACGCTTTAAATGTTGCAGTTACAGTGCTCGCCATTTCACGTTGCCAAGTAATATTTTTAAAGTCACACAAAGTCTACCCTGTGTGAAAACTACATCAGAAAGAAGGAACGCTGACTACACGTTATTAGGCTACAGATCGATGAGTTACAGATTTGAACAGATATTACAGCAAGAGAGCTATGGAAGTAGGGCACAAGGGCACAGTATTTTTTTTTAAAGTTGTATATGATGCAAACTCGACTCGAAGTTATTACAGTGCGTTAAATGAGCACCAGTTACATTGCACTAGGTAACATTCCTTTTTTAGGCATGGGAAGATTAATGGCCTGATTTATTTGTTGGCGGGTGGCACATTTCTCTGTCAGGGAGATAGAGTAAATTACTCCCTCACCCTTATGGAGATGTAGTTCCCCAAGTTTAGAAATGAAGACCAAGGTGGCTGTCATTTCTGAAGTGTTAAAGGAATCGCCATCATGGCGATTCCTATTAATGATGTTTAGAATTTGGTGCCCAGCTCTGTCAACATGAGCAATGTACCAAACTGTTTCTTTTTTTTCAAAACCAGTGTACAGAATTGGAATTTTCTTTAAAAAAAATAAAAAGAAAATGCACTCCTCACCATGGAAGTCCTCTACCCTGGCAAGGGGGGCTAGTAACAATGTTTACTGCCCCTTACCGTCAGGTTTTTCCTGGCTGTGATAGACATTGAAAAATGACCTCTAATGCCACCCATCTAAATTAGATGGGAGGAATTAGAGGTGTGCCTCTGATGGCCATTATGCGGTAGGACTGCTGATGGGCTTTAATCACAGCGGAGACGGAGTAGTCTCTGCCGCGATTAAACCTGAGGTCTGCCCACATATAAATTACGCGCACAGACCACATTCTTAGCAGTATAGACAATGTGTTGCAGTTGCGAAAGAGTATCTATTCCCCCAGTATTTAAATCAGATCCTAAGTTTTTTTCTCAGAATCAGGATGTTGAGCTAATGAAGATATTTGAACCTGGTTCCCCAGTTCGAAAGTCAGTAGCAATGGCCATAGAACCACATCTTCTCCCAGGAGAAGGTAGGGGAGAGGAAAAGGTGGGGAAGGGAAAGAGGGAGAGGAAGAGTAGGAGGAAGCGAAAGTGAAAGGAAAATAGAAAAATAAAGGAAAATGGAAAGAGAAAGACAAAGAAAGAAGAAGAGAAAAAGAAAAGAGAGAAAGAAAAAGAGAAAGAGAAAGAGCAGGAGGAAGAGGAAGGACGAGTGGGGGAGTGGTGGATTGTTCATGGGAGAAATAATTCAGACTAACAATTCAGACTACATTGCATAAGGATTTACTCTAAAAGGCAAAATACTCACTTTTTGTTGTTTGTCAAAACCTACCACAAACCACCTCTGTTTCAGCCAAGTGGTGTACTTATCCTAACTTCTTCTTTGGTCCCTTGGGTCTAAACATCATTTTAGAAACCTTTCACATTAGCTATTATTTGTGACATTCAGCTGTTTCTGCTACCTCCACTGGTTTCTTTCTCACTTTCATTCTGGCAGTTTAAAACCTATCATGTGCTCAATTAAGTCATTGATATAGTTATGCTAATTACACTCATGTGGAATTTTATGAAGAAAATAACCATAGTAGTTTACATGGCTTTCCATGATCAAAGCCCACAGTGTGTCTATCTGATAGAGACTTCTAGCTGCAGATTCCTTACCTTAGAATTCGCTGGCGTCAGCTTCGAACCTGGAATTTTTCTGCTAAGCACCCTGCGAGCGCTGTCAGGTGGCATCGTTCGGATCGGCGTGTGTCGGCCGGCTTCAAGTGGCGTCATCAGCATTGTTAGAGCCGTCTGTGATGTCAGGGTCTTCATAGGCACCACCCTGGCGCGCTTACGTCAGTTCTTTTCCTTCCGATCCGGAAAGAGCAACCTTTTTTCTTCGACGATTTTGTCGAGGTTTTTTGATTGTTTGAGATGTCTTCGCGAAAGACAGGATTCAAGCCGTGTGGTGCATGTCATCGCACCATGTCGGTCACAGATCCACACCGAGTGTGTGTCTGGAGAAGGACCACGATTTGATGTTGTGTTCCGACAGTCGGGTCATTGCTCCGAAGGCCTTGAGAGAGAGATCTCTCACGCTTCTAGTGGCCCGACAGCCGTCTTTAGTCAGTGCAACTCCAAGGAGGTCACGGTCCTGCAGTAGGAGGAGGTTGCGCCACCGCTCACGGAACCGCAAGTCCTCTTCCTCGCATTTGAGGTCATCAGGGCACTCAGGTAAGAGTCACAAAAAGAATAAGAATTCAAAGCAGATTTCGACTTCGTCACGCCCATTGAGGCATCTAGGGAATGTCGATGTTCCGAACGCAGCTCTGTGGAGCAATTTGCCAGGGCCGACTCCGTGTCTTCCCCCTTTTCCGGGGGCCATCAGCTTTGACATCGGCAGCTTTGGCCTCAGCACTGTTGGGGACCCCAGGATCCGTTAGTGGACCGGACCGCCACCGGTCTCTCACAGTCGATCTCCTCCAGTGCCAGGTCCAATATCGATGCTTCCTCTGCCACCAGCGCCCACCAGTGGTAGACCCATCCTCATTCCAGATGATCTGGAGCTGGAACGACATTGTACAATGCCGATTCCGACTTCAACAGCGCTGATTAGGTCCAGATCATTGCCTGAGCCTTGTTCTGAACAGCCAGGCACTGGAGAGGAGTGAGAGGGGTCTGAGGAACCTTCAGAGTGTGAACTGGAGCATGAACAGGACTGGTATGAGGATCCAGGGGAAGCCAGTGGACTGGATACTTCTCCAGATACTGGCATGCTCTCTCCTCCCAATGTGGTTATGGAGGAAGGGGCTTCTTATACCATGGTGGTGCGTACGGCAGCTGAGGTCTTAGACCTAGACTTGCCTATGGTGCCAGTCAGGACGAATCTCCTGACAGAGGTGCTTCAACCGGGGGTGACTACATCGGAGCCAATGTTCCCCTTCAATGAAGCCCTAACGGATGTCCTTCTGGGAACATGGTCCAAACCCAGCACAGGGGCTCCTGTGACTAGGACAGTTGGCCGCCACGACAAACCTGCTCCAAATGACCCTAATTTCTTCACCCAACACCCCACCCCAGAGAGCTTGGTGGTCCAAGCCTCCACTTCCCATGTTGCTTCCCTTCCGCCCCTCCGGATAGGGAATTCTAGAGGCTGGACCAACTTGGAAAGAAATTGTTTTCTTCCTCCAGCCTGGCATTGAGGTCAGTAAACACCTTTTGCCCATTGGGCTATTTTCCCCATACTTTATGGGATACGGTGGCACAGGTGCTGCTCTAGGTCCCGGAAGGGGAACAGGACACTCTCACCCAGGCTGTCAAGGATGGGAGAGATGCAGCCAAGTTTACTGTTAGGTGTGGATTTGACATGACTGACTCGCTGGGTAGAGCAATTGCATCATCAGTGGCCCTTCGTCGCCACACCTGGCTATGTTCTACTGGCTTTTCGGGTGATGTCTAGTCGAGTTTGATGAACATGCCTTTTGATGGCTCTCACCTTTTTGGTGAGAAGGCAGACTCTGCGCTTGAGAGGTTCAAGGATTCTTGAGCTACGGCCAGATCCGTTGGCCTCTCTGCGCCTGCTCATCAGGAGTCTGTCTTCGATCTCTTTCAAGGCTTCAGAAGGAGTGCAGTACCACACCAGCCACAAGTTAGCCACCGTCCTCCAGCTTCACAACATCCCATGTGAGGACGAGGTAATGGTACTGTCAGACCCAGAGGATCTGGCCAGAGGACAGCCACCACACAGCCCCCCTCCACAGTGTCCAAGCCCTCCTAGTGTGGTTCTGCAAGACCATGTCCGTCCAGTTGGAGGGAGGATTCTATTTTATCTCCCTCACTGACAATCCATCACTTTGGACAAATGGTCTTGCAGATCATACGGAAGGGCTATTCCCTCCACTTCCAGTATTTCTTTCCTTCTATCCCTCCGATAAAAGAATGGCTCCTGGGGGATCATTTGGTTTTGCTTCGTGAGGTAGTTACGGCTCTCTTGGCCAAGGGAACTATAGAAAGGGTCCCAATGTCAGAAGTAGGGAGTGGTTGTTATTCTCACTACTTTCTGATTCCCCCAAAAAACAAGGGCCTTCGCCCTATCCTGGATTTAAGGGACGTCAATCTCTTCTTCAAAAAGGAGAAATTCAAGATGCTCACTCTTGCTCAGGTCTTGTCTGCCTTAGACCAGGAAGACTGGATGGTAGCATTGGACTTGCAGGATGAGTATTTTCACACCCCCATCCTGCCTGCCCACAGGCGCTAAGGTGTGCCACAAGTATTTTCAGTTTACCTTGCTCCCTTTCGGTCTCACCATTGCCCCTCGGGTGTTCACGAAGGTGAGGGCAGTGGTGGCAGCTCATCTGCTCAGGTTAGGGATTTCAGTCTTCCTCTACCTAGACGATTGTCTGTTGAAGGCTCCGAAGCCCCAGGCTCTCATCAACCACCTCGAGACGACGGAGAACCTCCTGCATTTGCTGGGGTTCACTATAAATGTGCCAAAGTCACACCTGACTCCCTCTCAGAAGCTCACTTTCATTGGAGCTGTTCTGGACACAGTGTAGTATCGGGCCTATCCTCCCGAGCAGCGAGCCCAGGATGTTCAGGTTATGATACTGATGTTTCGGCCTCTATCCTGGATTTTGGTCAAACAGACTCTGAGCCTATTGGGACTCATCCTATTGGTCAAGCATGCCAGATGGCATATGAAGCCTCTGCAGTGGGACCTGAAGTTCCAATGGGCACAGCATCAGGGAAATCTTACTGACGTGGTTCAGATCTCAGAGGGAACTGCAAAGGATCTGAAGTGGTCGTTAGAGAACTGCGATTGGGTCAAAGGTTTCCCCAACCAGATCTCACAGTAGTGACAGATGCTTCATTTCTGGGATTGGTCAGCCATCTGGGAGAGGTGGAGATCAGGGGTCTCTGGTCTCCAGCGTAATCTGGGCTCCATATCAACTTGTTGGAGCTTTGGGCGATACGACTAACATTAAAGGCATTTGTTCCTGTTGTGAAAAGGAAGGTAGTGCAGGTGTTCACAGACAACACTACCGCAATGTGGTACTGCAACAAGCAGTGCGGTGTGGGGTCCTGGACTCTTTGTCAAGAGACTCTACGTCTCTGGACATGGCTGGAACATCAGGGCATAACCCTGGTGGTTCAACACCTGGCCGGTTCTCTGAACGCTATGGCGGACAAACTCAGCTGGCAATGCTTAGCGGATCACGAATGGTATCTCCATCCGGAGGTGATGCAAGGACTCTTTCAGCAGTGGGGAGAGCATTGGTTGGATCTGTTCACCTCCGCAGAGACCGCGCAATGTCAGCAGTATTGCACGTTGGAGTTTCCAAGGAGGCTATCGCTAGGCAAATCTTTTTTTTAGAGTTTAGGCCTCCTGTATGCATATCCGCCCATACCACTTCTGCCCAGAGTTCTCAAGAAAATCAAGAATGACCGGGCCTGGATTGGGCATGAAGAGACTGGTATCTAGAGCTTCTCAAAATGAGCATCAGCGCTACAATCAGGGTGCCTCTTCAGGTGGATCTTCTGTTGCAGCAGCAGGGGAAGGTTCTCCACCTGAACCTGTCAACTCTGAGGCTTCATGTGTGGAGACTGAGCGGAAACTATTTGATGCCTTATGACCTCCCTCCCGAGGTCTCTGATGTCATTCTGGCAGCCAGGCGTCCCTCTAATAAGTCGATTTACGCCTGCCATTGGAAACGTTTTGCATCATATTGTACAGAGAGGTCTATTGATCCTCTTTCTTTTTCTCTTTCTAATATCCTTCTGTTCATTCTGTCACTCGCCCAACAGTGTTCCTCCTTAGGGACTCTTAAGGGCTATCTTTCTGCCTTATTGCTTTTTCTTTGCTTGCCTGATCAACAATCTTTGCTTAAATCTCCCATTGTATAGAGATTCTTAAAAGGGCTTGTACATATGTTTCCAACTGCGCCTTTTGTTATCCCCAAGTGGGACCTTAAACTAGTGCTTACTTTTCTAATGTGTGCTCCTTTTGAGCCTTCACATAACTGTCCTCTCTGGCTGCTCACTATCAAAACAGCCTTCTTTAGCGGCTATAACATCTGCCAGGAGAGTGAGTCAGATGCAGGCTTTATCATCAAAACCACTGATATATCCTGATAAGGTAGTCCTCAGAACTTGTGCCTCTTTCCTCCCCAGGGTGGTGACCCCTTTACATCTGGGTCAAACTATCACCATGCCCATCTTCTTTGCTCAACCGCATCTCTCTAAAGAAGAGGAGCGTCTCCATCGGCTGGACCCAAAAAGAGCTGTATCGTTCTACCCTGACTGCACAAAAGAGTTTGGGTGGATGACCAATTCTTTGTTGGGTACGTTGGTGCAAAGAAGGGTCCGGCAGTCCAGAAACTAACCATTTTGTATTAAAATCTGCTATGCTTTGGCTAAGAAGCAGCCTCCTGAGGGCATGAGAGCTCACTTGACCAGAGGGAAAGCTGCTACCACTGCGTTAGCTTGAGGTGTGCCGGTACTTGATATTTGCCAAGCTGCAATGTGGGCTTCCTTGCACATGTTTGCAAGACACTACTGCCTGAATAGCCAGGTGAGGAGAGAGTGGCATTTTGCTTGCTCGCTCCTACAGGACTTCCTGGTGTGAAGTATATTTTCACAGCCCACCACCAAGAGTTATAGCTTGGGTATTTATTCTAAGGTGAGGAATCTGCAGCTAGAAGTCTCTATCAGATGAACAAGTTACTTACCTTCGGTAACAAATTATCTGGTAGAGACTCTATCTAGCTGCAGATTCCTTATGCCAAGCAAAGCTTCCCCACTCTGCGAATATATACATTATGTTTTTCATATTTTTTCCCTTTCTCAAGGGCAAGTCTTTTTACTCAAACAATCAAAAGAAAAGTAAATAATTGTTGGTTCTTCCATGACTCTGCGCTTCTGGCGTGGGAAGTTGTGGAAAAGAACTGACGTATGCATGCTGGGGTGGTGCCTATATCGAAGACCGTGACGTCACAGACAGCTCCAACGATGCATGTACAGGGTACTGGTCAGCAGAAAAATTCTGGATTTGAAGCTGAATTCTAAGGTAAGGAATCGGCAGCTAGACAGAGTCTCTACCAGACAATTCATTACAGAAGGTAAGTAAATTGTTCTTTAGCTTGTATGAACAATGTCCATGTTTTTTACATGATGTTTATGCTACTGGGCCTTGTGGATTCAAGCCATACTTACAGTCAGGCTAGCACAATTTAGACTTCATCCTTTACACATCATCATTGCTCAAAATGACGTATTTTCATTTGACATGATATTTATGGTGTGCCTTAACTAAATCAACGTGTGCATATTTACAGGTATTAATACAATGTATTCACAGAAAGACTGACGTTTTATAAACATGAATATAAATGTTCATATAAAGAGCTTACATGTTTTCATTATTGAGGCTTTGCATTTATTCCTTAAGTTGCATTTATTGAAGCAAAATATATTCCTCTTCTTCACGTTTATTTTAAATATGAAATTTAACGTGTGCATGTATACCCATGTATTTGAAATGCATAACAAATGTTTAGTTAAAGTCAAGCTAAATTAACTGTCTGAAAACCTTAATTTTAAAACTGTATTTTGCTTGGATAGGGTATTTTTTTACTTTGTAGGTGTATTTCAAAGCTTCATTGCCTAGTGAAAAAGAGTATTGTTGTATGTATCAGTTTTGCTGATTGTATGATCTGAGACAATAAATCTTTGCAAGTGAAGATTTGGTGAACGGCTGAAGCCTCCTATTCATTGTGTACTAGGAACGCAGTATGTCCAAGGTCACATTAACTGTCTGAGTTCTGGAGTTCTGTGGGATGAGAAATTCAGGTGGTGTTGCAAATGCAGATGATGGATCCAATGTCGATTGGAGGAAACCAATAACTTTCATGTTGAAGATTCTGTTTGTTTTAATTCATGCTTATGGTGTTAGAAGTTAAAGCAAACTTACCTTTGTCTTTGAGAGAATCAAACCTCTCTCCTTCTCTTATTCTTGTAAGTGTGACTCTTCATGCTAAACACATGAATTTTCTGTGAAGGACTACTATTGAAGTATTCACTATGCTGACACCTTCCTGCTTTCTGAATTTCCCTGAGATTGCATTCCAATCATCCTTATTCTTGACCTAGAATCCAGACTAGATGATTTTAGAATTAGTTCATGTTCACAAGAGAGGGCAGTGGTTTCTTTATGGAACACCTATTTCTAATTCTCAGATTCTGTATTGCTCTGTGTGTTATTATTTTGTATCTTAATTTACGGAGACTGATCCAATAGCACTATTTCAGCTTGCCAGCTGTAATTATGTATGTTTTCAACATTTGCATGACTTGCATATACAATGGATTGATCAGTGATTGGAAATACATCATTTAACTTTCATTTCTGATTTTGTACTCTTATTGTGTGACCAAATAGGCTTCACAGAAGTCTAAATAGTTTAATATTGTTCACTTGCTCACTATCTCCGTCAACGTAAAAAGATCCATATGGTGAGATTGTAAATTATGCTCCTTGCACACTCACAGATGGTAGCAGAGAACAAATCTGTTACTGAGACAGAGGGAGTTATTGTATTTGTAGGAGAGCTCAGTTTTCCAAAGCCCATTCCCAGTTCCAAAGCCCATGAACTGATTCGTAGGAGCAGCGGTATCCAGAAATTGGAATGAAGACTTGGTAGCAGAATATCAAAAGGATCGCGCATTGCAATTGCTTTTGTCCAACTTGCAATGTTTTGCTGAGAATATGTGGTATGAAGCAGTGATGTTTTAAGTTGTTGAGTGGTTGAACAGCACTTAAGGCAAAGAAGTAGAAGTGCCTATCCGGCTCAACACACCCTAAGATCCTGAGATAGTAATAAGTTGTCAGTATGTTGTAATTGTCTGCTAGGTTTTGTAGTGTTAGTTGTGGGGCACCACCAACTACACAATTGAGATAGTGACAAGTACCTTTGTGTGAGAGTATGTTGTGGTTGATGTGGTGGATTCCATTGCAAAGGGTTGAGGCTTCACTAATCTGGGTGATTCCTCGCTGGTTGTTTCTCTCGATAATGAGTCAATGTAGTCCAGAAAGTGTCGCTCTGGACAATTTCCTGTGTGACAAAATACTACTGATTCTTTAGTGGAGCACACAAAGTTGTTAAAGTATTGCTTGGCATTGTATTGTGCTTTTATTTGTGAAGTATTGTAAAGGAGGGTGAGTCGCTGCGAGGAGTGAGAAAGATGTCCCAGTGTGCCACGCTGAGATTGAATGGATGGAGTTGGTGCTATGCTGTTGTTGCTTGACTGCATCATAGAGTGCAGTGCTGTTAGTGGTTGTTAACATCAAACAAGAATTGTGGATGAAAATAAATTATTTTCATGTTGAAACTAAAATTCTATCTGTGATTGTCGTCGTTATTGATGGAATTTTTTTATTTTTTAAGGCTACATGATATTTGATTGGAGAATATGTGAGAATACCTGTTTGAGAGGGAGAGGAGGAACCTCCCAAATCTATGCCAGGACATTATATGGCTATAAATGTAGGACTTCACACATGTATTTGGCTGAGGCAGTGCCACAAGATCACAGAGAAGGAAGGTGCATCGATTTTTCAACTCTATGGTACATTAAATTTAAGAATAATTGAAAATTTGAGGAGGGTATTGTATGAAATGAAGCCACCATCTAGACCTGCACAGTTCAACACACTTAATGCCTGGGAGCCACAGCTCATTTTAAGGAAAATAAAATATCAAGAGAGAGTGTGAAGGGTAGGGCATAGTTGTGCTGATACTGTCCAGAGAGTTCAGGCTAAAACAGTGATAGTCATTCTAGCAATGATATACTAGTTGTTTTGTTATCAGCATGTCCACCTCTATATAATGTGACCCAACCTGAAGGAATTAGTGGCACAGTAGCCAGTGTGAGCGCTGGAATAGCTACAGCTGCTGTAAATACCAGTCAGAACTAGACAGGGGAGGTTTCAGGGATTAGTGCCCCTGGTAACTTCACAGTTCCCAATACCTCAGATGCAATTGTGGTTCCGGTTATTATTGGTTCCACAGTTCCTTTGTATAACCCCAATTTGTCAGGAACTATGATACATACCTTGACAGTCCCTACTGGAGGAGACATGCCAGCTAAAACTCCAGCAGTCCCAGGATTGGGAGGAATTCCTTTAGTCCAGGGACAATTGAATGCTACTTGTGTTGTCTCTCCAGCATCAGCCATGAATCAGGCGGGGCTTACTCCTGTAGTAGAATCTACTCCATAGTCTCAAAACCTTAACATGTCAATTTGGAATTCACTTCAATGTGTGATCAACAGAAGCCCCAGAGAAGGAATTCAGAATACTACATATTATCAAAACACTAGATAGTCTGATTGGATTTTTTAATGGGTCCCCAAGAAAAAATGAAGGTTGAGGATCAGGCAAAGAAATAATTCAGACCCAATGAGGGGAAATGTGGTGGATGTGGTGAAACTTTCTTCACTTGGACACTTATCAAGAGGATGAGCGTGTGTTTATGTGCAAGGATGTTACTAAGCGTGCAGGTCATCGTTGTGATAAATTGCATGTGTTAGCTCAAATATATGAGATAGATTTAAACAGAACAAAGTAATAACATAAAAGTTATTCTGTGTGTTTTGATGAGAGTGATATTTGCAGCGTGAGAACATCAGGAATAAAAATGCACATCAAAGAGTTAATTGGTAGCATGCGAAAATCGAATGGGGTGGATAAGTAGGAAAGCAGATGGAAGAAAAAGTTAGAACAAAGAAAGCCAAAGAAAGGAAAGCCTCCGCCTTTAAAGGATGGAGAGGGTGCTTCAAATTTCCCATTGAGGGAAGTGCTTGGAGGAGGTTATGTCCATGTGCCCTGTAGTAGAAGTGATTTTGCATCTTTCACTAATGATTTTCCAAATAGGGTGAAAAGTCATTGGAATGGTACAAAAAGATTGAGCGGTTTGTGAAGATTTCACAAGTTTTGTGGGTAGATTTGAACACCTTTCTTTGACATTGTGGTACGGGGTGACTTGTGGGTAGAATGTACGGTAGCTGAAGAGTGGCCAGAAACAGAGCCTCAAAGAAAAATCATAACAAATGTCCCCTCACCAGTTGATAACCTCTTTCAAAGGGAAAATGCCAGCAAAACATTTTGATTGGGTTAAAACTGTTAGGACGACCAAAAAGCCCAAAGAATTAGTGCATGTTCGTTATAAGAGATGGTTGGAGGTTTAAGTAGCACAGTGCAATGGAGACTCTTGAAGCTAAAGACATGGGACATTTTGTGTCCTGGTTTGTAACAGGATTGAGACCTGAGATTAGTTTAAGGATTCAGTAACATTTGATCTGTTGATAGAACAAGTCAGTTGATGAGATTCTTAGATATCTGAAATATTGTAGTGATGACCTGGAAATGAAGCAGAAACAACCGTTGAAGAAGAAGCTGATGGTGGCACAGATGAAAGAAGCACAGAGAGGAAGTCAGACTCAACCCTTTGTAGGGAATGTTATTTCTATGCAAGGAGTGAATCAGCAGGGAGTCTCTGAGATAAAAAATGGGAACAGGTTCCTGCAACAATGTAGAGCTTATGGTGGCAACTTTGAGAAGATCCAATCCCTTTTCATTATTGCAACAAGTTAGGCCATTGGAAGCGGGAAATCATCCTATTCCCAACAGAATGATGTATGAGAACCAGGTTCAGAATTCAGGGTTTGTGCAACCCCATACAGCTACAGAATTTATCAAGATCAAATATGCAAAGTCTTAATGTAGCCCAAGCTTCAGTGATACAGGTACCACAAGCCCCTAATGCCACAACAAAATAAAAATTGTCTCTGAATTATTGCAAATCCAGTCCCAAATTTAAAACAAAACACCTTCTAAAATCAGAATCCATTTCAGGCATTTCCTATATTTGATTCTTTTGAAGGCTACACCTCTGACAGTCACAGGAACAGTGCCCTGGGGGTGGGGGAGATTGCATACCCGTTACAGTCTTAGCGGTAGACCAGAGTGGTCCATTTGCAGACTGTGAGGTGAATGGCCACCCTGCATCATTCTTGATCGATACTGGTACCTCCCGCTCTACTATTAGAACAGTGGAGGATCCAAACATACCCCTCCCAGGAAAGAGAATCCAAGTTGTAGGAGTCGCAAATCAGCAAACGACAAACCTGTAGCAAAATAAGTGGCTTTTAAAATAGGCTCCTTTGAGGAGAATCACCAGTTTGTGGTATGTGATTCTAGTCCTGTGAGTTTACTAGGTCATGAATAGTTGTGCAAGTTAAATTGTACTATCTATTGCACAGTGAAGAGTGTTGAGTTCCAGATCCATGATGAGGATGTAGGATTTAAACTGATGAATCAAAGGTCAGAGGATGAGGTGTATCCTGTAATGACATCTGAGGATTTACCACCGGATCTTAGAAATACAGTGAAGCCTGAAGTATGGAGCTTCTCAGAAAGTCATTGATTTAACCAAAGGAGGTGAGCCTGTTCGCATAAAAGTAAAGCCTAGTTTGAATATCTAAGAACTCCACAGTATAATCTGCCCGCTGAAACAAGTGCTGGGGTTACTCTTTGTGGTATTTTGAAGGAGATAACAGGAGTTCTATGTAATTCACCCATTATGGACTTACAGAAGCCTAGCAGTAATTGCTGCACAGTGCAGGACCTGAGAAAGATTAACAACATTGTTATTCTCTGTTGTCTTGTGGTACTCAATCCAGCTGTGAGTTTGTTTGAATTCCATGTGAAGCTGAGTGGTTCATTGACATTGATTTGTGTAGGGCATTCCTTTCGGTT
Source organism: Pleurodeles waltl (assembly GCF_031143425.1). Taxonomy (NCBI): domain Eukaryota; kingdom Metazoa; phylum Chordata; class Amphibia; order Caudata; family Salamandridae; genus Pleurodeles; species Pleurodeles waltl. The sequence goes on from NC_090444.1 coordinate 1,226,078,809, forward strand.
CCCCCTGCCAGCAGCAGCGCCCGCCAGCGGAACACCACCAGGAAGTATCATGTGTCATGATACGGTTGGCAGCATTCTACTGACGTGGCGCCATGATGATAGCCGGAATTCTGACAGCCTTCTGGCGGAATTCTGGCTATGGTCATATTATGGTGGACGGTAGGTAGCCACATCGATGATCTTTTGGAGGCCGTTGCCGTGGCGGTAGGTGGGATTTACCGCCAATGTCATAATGAGTGCCAAAGTGTCCCTAAGCAAGCTGCAGTATTGCCAGAAAGAAGTTCTGTACCTCAGACATCACGTTGAGAAGGGAACGAGGAAGGTGTCATAAGAATGAATCTCAGAGACTCTTATAATGGAGCCTCCAACCACCCAGGGAGAAGTCATGATGTTTTTGGGAATGGTGGGCTATTGTTGCTAGTGGATATCCAACTTTTTCCCTGTGGCTAAGCTTTTAAAGAGGCTGACACACAAAGATGTGTCTGATCTAATACAACTGGATAAAGACTGACTGGTTGCCTTAATAGAGCTGATAGAAAGTCCTGGCACTGGGAATGCCTGATTACAATAAAGCTTTTACACTTTTCTGCTTACACAAATGCACGGAAATGCAAGACACCCTGTGGCCTACTTCTCTGCTACTCTTGACTCTGTGGCCACTGTCCGGCTGTCTTAAAGCTGTGACAGCCATAGGTGTTAGCATCGTACAATGCAAGGGTATTGTGATGAGACATTCCCTGACTGTTCCTGTGCAGCATTCATTTGAGATATTGTTGACACATATTCGCATTCAGCACCTTAAAAACAGCCGCTTGATAAAATATGAACTGATTATACTTGCGGCTGAAAATGTTACCCTTTAGAGATGAGCTACTTTGAATACTGCTACCCTCATGCCTCTCCCAGAGAGAGAAAATAATGCTGGAAATGTTGACTATGATTGCCTTGATGTTACTGATTTATGCATAAAGCCAATAGTGGATATACAGAATAAGCCACTGGTAGATTCTGACTACATACTGTTTGTGGATGTGCCTTGTCTAACAGATAATGAGAGGAACTTGAGAGCTGCTTCTGCAGTTTGTACAATCTCAGTAGTAGTCAAGCTTTCTGGCCCTGATGGGTGTTTTCTGGACAAGTGGCTAAACTGGTAGCTCTTATCGGAGCATGCTGTGTCTCTGACGAGTTGAGAGGGACAATATTTACAGATAAATGCAAAAATAACAGATGATGAATAGAATGCTGAACAAATAAATAACAAACAACCATAAACAAATAACTCCTGACCCTGCAGCCCAAGGGAACAGTCCAGTCCAAACTGCCAGGCCAGGTCCTCCCAGGACATGAAAACAAGCATTCTGGGACCAGATTGGATACCCCCGAATCAGTCCCAGGATGCTTGTTTCTGCTCCAGGAAGGCCTTTGTCTGGCAGTTCAGGCTAGATTGTTCCCATGGGGAGCAGGGTTAAGACTGATTTGCATATGGCTGTGTCAAAACTAGGGTGGTCTGGTGGGCAGAAAAACAATGGATTAGGATGCGGCCTGGGCAATTGCCAGTGGCTGGGATTCATTTAAGCATTCTATCCATCACTTTATTGTTTTCGTGCATTTTTACAGATAGTCTATACGTGAAGAGAGTGCAGGAGCAAATATCAGAAGAAGAGCAGCAGTGTTGGATCAGCGCAGGATGTGTGAAGAGAGACAGTGATATATGGGTTTCTATACATGGCAGACCGTTGTTTTCTAACAGTATGTTATCCCCAATGACAAGGAATTTCTATGGACCCACTGATATTGGGAGAGACACCTTGGTGAGATTGTTTAGACAACATTGGTGGAACCCACAATTCAGGTTGGTACCAGAAGAATTGTGCCACAGATGTGTTGTGTGTCAACAGATAAAAGTAGAGGAAATAACTCATAGGACACTGGGCCACATAAGAAGGTCAGGAGGTCCATTCAACAGAATGCAGATGGACATTGAAATGCCTATAAGCAATGGGCTGAGACATGTCCTGGTGGGCATCTTTTTGTGTTGGTTGAAGGCCACTGAACCAGGAGAAATGGCAGTCTCACAGTAGCCAAATTGTAGTTGAGGAAAATGATACCTAAGTTTGGTGTCCCATCTTCACTGGAGTCAGACCGAGGAACTCATTTTAATAATGAGCTCTTGAGAATGTTGTGTATAGATTTACAGGTGGAGCAAAGACTACATTGCAGTTATTGGCCAGAGGCTTCTGGCATTTTGGAGCAGGTAAATGGGATGCTGGATCCCAGATTGGCCAAGTTTGGTGCATCATAATCTCTGAAGTGGCCAGATACTTTGCCTCTCAAATTAATGAGCCTGTGCATTGCCACTGATGGAAAAACAGGATTGTCGCCCCATGAAATAATCGTGAGGAGAGCCATGTGATTTTTAAACATACCGGATGACATATGTTTCTTGACTATTCCAAGGGACTAGCTGATGTGGTCCGTTCTGTGTTGGGCCAGATTGAAGCTAGTACCGGCTCTCCAAGTCTGAAGTAGTGCCATGATCTCAGTCAAAGTGACTGGGTCCTGTTGAAGAAGCATGTTCTAAAATTATGTCTGGATCCTAGATGGCAGGGACCATACCACGTTGTTCTAGTGTCAAACACAGCTGTCAAGTGTGAAGGTCCTCCCAACTGGATTTATGCAGCCTACAATAGGAGAACAGAGTGTCCCCTTGATGGTGTGACTGTATCCCTTCCAGAAGTGCAATCCACAACTGAGACTGCAAGAGTCTGTGACAGAACATACTCAGCCTGAGGGGGATCTTGAGGAGCTCACATTTAAGGAGTCTTGCCCTGAACCGCTACCTGAGTCAGATTCATACCCTGAGGAAGGGCCTAGTACTGTGTCACACTAAGTAGAAACTGAGGAAAATTGGCCAAGGAGGCAGGTAAAAGAGACAGTGCAATTGTCTCCAGAAAGAGGGCTGAACACTGTCCAGGAGGATAGTGAGGAGTTTGACCTGAGTGGCAGCAAAAGTGAGCAACCAGGACTCAGAAGATCAAAACGTTATTTCGGAGGTACTCATCCCCCAAATGGACATACTTTGCAGATAAAGATGATGGAGGGGAAGCCTGTGAAAAAGACAAAAGTGAGATCCCAGTTGAGTCTCTGTAAAATTGAACTGCAACCTAAACTGAGTTTCAATTCCATTCTCCTTCAACTGTGTTGAAAAATTACTGATCATTTGAATTGAACTTTGTTAGAAATTGAGTCTTTGGGTGGCAGTCAGGTTACCCCTGTCCAGGCAAGGACCCTCACTCTAGTTAGGGTAGAGGAGAATCACCCTCAGCTAACCCCCGCTCACCTCCTTGGTAACTTGGCATGAGCAGGCAGGCTTAACTCCAGAGTCTAGGTGTAAAGTATTTGTACCACCACACACAGTAACTCTCTGAAAACACTACAAAATAACACAACACAGGTTTAGAAAAATAGGAAATATGTATCTAAACAAAACAAGATCAAAATGACAAAAATCCAACATACACAAGTCAAGTTATGAATTTTAAAAGCAAAAGAGTCTTAAATCCTTTTGTACACAGTAAGAACACTGTTATCATTGAAAAGTATCTGGGTAGCATCAAAATAACACAAATTGGGTGAGTGTGTGTCGAAAAAGGTTAGCGATGCGTCGATTTCTCACCGGCAAGCGAGACAGTGCGTTGTTTCTCCTTCTCCGGTTGGGTCGGCTTGCATTGTTTTTCCTCTCCGCAGGAGAGCGATGCATCGATCTAGGCAAGCACTCAGGTCCGGGCAGGTGATATGTCATTTTTCTGTGCCCAGCAAGGTTTGCGTCAAAACTCCTGCTGCACAGTATCAGCAAAACCGCACTGTTTGGGTTGCTGCATGATGGACCTCAGACTTCAACAACAGGAGGCAAGCTCAGGACAAGCCCTTGGAGATTTCATAACAAGCAGGAATGCACAACAAAGTCCAGTCTTTTTCTCCTTTCACCAGGCAGAAGCAGCAACTGAAGGATAGCTCCGCAAAGCACAGACACAGGCAGGGCAGCACTTCTCCTCAGCTCTTGTCCAGGCAGAGGTTCCTCTTCATGTCCAGAAGTGATCTAAAGTCTGTGGTTTTGGGTGCCCTTCTTCTACTCATTTTGGCCTTTGAAGTAGGCTTACTTCAAAGGAAAGTCTCTCTTGATTGGGAAATCCTGCCTTGCCCAGGCGAGGCCCCAGACACACACCAGGGGGTTGGATACTGCATTGTGTGAGGGCAGGCACAGCCCTCACAGTTGTGAATGACCACTCCTCCCCTCCTTCCTAGCACAGATGGCTCATCAGGAAATGCAGGCTACACCCCAGCTCTCTTTGTGTCACTGTTTACAGAGAGGTGCAACCAGCCCAACTGTCAAACTGACCCAGACAAGAAATCACACAAACTTTCTAAAAGTGGCGTTTTCCAAAACACAATCTTAAAAATCATCTTTACTAAAAGATGTATTTTTGAATTGTGAGCTCAGAGACCCCAAACTCCACATGTCTATCAGCTCCCATAGGGAAGCTATGCTTTAATCATATTTAAAGGCCGCCCCCATGTTAACCTATGAGAGGGATAGGCCTTGCAACAGTGAAAAACAAATTTGGCAGTATTTCACTGTTAGGAGATATAAAACACATTAGTTCATGTCCTACCTTAAACATACACTGCACCCTGCCCATGAGGCTACCTAGGGCCTACCTTAGGGGTGCTTTACATGTAAGAAAAGGGAAGGTTTGGGCCTGGCAAGTGGGTAAACTTCCCAAGTTGAATTGCCAGTTTAAAACTGCACACACAGACACTGCAGTGGCAGGTCTGCGACATGATTACAGGGCTACTAAGGTGGGTGGCACAACCAGTGCTGCATGCCCTCTAGTAGGATTTGATTTAGAGGTCCTGGGCACCTCCAGTGCACTGTACTAGGGACTTACCAGTAAATCAAATATGCCAATCATGGAAGTCTAACTACATACGCATTTTATATAGGAACATTTGCACACTGGATAGCAGTGGTAAAGTGCCCAGAGTCCAGCACACATCAACAACCTGGGAAACAGAGGCAAAAAGTAAGGGGAGACCACACCAAGGATGCCAAGTCCAACAAACTTTGATTTTTAAATAATAAAAAGGACATTTTTTAAAAGAATTAAAAAGAATTTCCATGCAAGAGGCAGCAGTAGGAGCATAAGGGTGTCATCTAGAAGAAAACAGAGTAGTGCAAAAGAAAGTCTCACAAGACTTTGTACATAATTTCATTGCATGACAATTGAACTCTATTTTGCTTTTAGCATAAGTAAAAACGTAGATAGAAGACTGTCTGCTGCTAATTTCTACTCAACTGTATGATTCTAGAGAAGTTATGGAAACTAATAACACACATAAACATAGATGTATGTTAGAAGGAGTGCTGCTTGTTACTTTTGTAATATTTATAATTCTTTTTGTACAACGGTCTCCACCCACCTCTACTACCGTAGCTGAGCTTAGGCAAAGTGTTACCCCTCTGGCACTGAGTCCCATGCGATTATGAGGCTTTGCTTGTAGACGCATCTCAAGGAGATTATTCATCAAATGCCTACTTTAAAATGCTTTATGAATACATTGACACTATGGATGCAAAGAACTGCTACATCCGTAAGCAGTTACTGGCATCAGCTTCAGAGGCAATTACCTATCACCATATTCTTCTTACATATGGTGTCATGTATAGCTTCTGTTGAGTCTGTTTAATAGAACAGGACAAATTCAGTATTATTTTTCGAATTATGATGTGGTATTCAATGTAGTTCCTTTGTTGAAGCATTTGAATTGTCGCCTCCATGCTAAGACAATGGAGACAGTTGGCAGATTCCTTAAACCGATCAAAACAATGGACATGGCTTATGCACATAGACACAATTTGACAAGTTCTTCTTGAGAAGACATTTTTTGATTCAATAGATGACGACTCTCAAATTTCCAGTGCAAGCTTAAGGGTAGGGGCAAAGCCTTAAATAAGCATGAACAGCCTCAGCCTCAAATGAATGCCTGCAGCCTTGTATGTGCAGGCACTGCATGAAATGCACATGAATCCCAAACAATTAAGCAGAACCTTGAAACTCCGTGGCTCCTTCGCTATGGCGGGAGACCGTCACCCCCCAACAGCAGCAGCTGCAAACCTTTAACAATAAATGAGAATAAACTACGTTTAGGAGTGGGGCCATGGGGCATGACAGAAACAGAGGGGGAGTGCACAGCAATACCATCTGTGTGCATGTGTGTTTGGACAGCCGTCTTGGGCGTGAGAAAGAGGCTTCCACATTGCAAAGGCTTTTCCCTTTTTTCCTCTGACCTGATGATTTAGCAGATGTAGGAAGGTATAATCTCTTGCTCTTTCTTTAGAAACTAATAGATGGCTTCTGATTAGGTTGTGAAGTTCAATTTTTTCTCCTTGCAACTTCGCATCATAATTTGAAATATTTATGAACCTTGCAAAGGTTGGCCAATCGAAAAAATACATTTGAATGCAGTGAGAATTACAAAAAAATACTTTCCTGCTGAGAATATTGGAAATATTAAAGATATGAGCAGTTGGATTCTCAGCATACTTTAAAAACTTCAGACTACACAAGTGGTGAAGTTTTCCAAAGTTGTCAATGTGTGCATATTTTAAACTTAGGAGACCCCTACTGCTGAGAGGCTGTGGGGTAGGTCAGGGGAGGGAGTTCTCTCCCCTTATCTCACTATTACCTTCCTACTTGCTGATGAGTGGCTAGGTCAATGTACACGGAGTAATGAAAAGTTGTGTTTGAACAAGGGTGGAGTTTTGCTTTGGGGAAAATGGCCGGCCTTTGGTTAGCTCAGTCTTTGAGCACTTCTGACATTCACAGTTCTTTGTTTCTAAGGGCCACTTTTCTTTATAAACTGGCTCTTATGGAGGGATGGGAATGGCGACCACTACAGGCATCCGTCGCACACTGGAAAGAGATTTGACATTACAGGAAGAAAAGCTAGCAAACCTAGATTTGACCCTTCCCCATGCACCCGGGGGTACATCTGGAGTGAGGCAAGGCTGAGAAACAAGTCTACACCTTGTGGGACAGGCTACAGAAGCATGTATGACTCACTTACAGATGAAGTTAGTATATGGAGGGATATAGGGCGGGTCGCATGGTGGCCCAAATGATCAAACAATAGCAGCTCACAGAACCCATACTGGCTATCAGGGACCTCTGGGGGCAGATGGTGCAAACGTAACATGCCATTAATGAGACAGTGACAGAACATCTCCCTAGTCGTACCCTAGATCATCTGGTTTTGACCTACTTGGATTTGCTACCAATGGTGAGGTTAAAGGACAAGGAACGGATAGACCTCAAAGGCCCCCTAGCTGAGCAGGAGATACTGTTGGCTACAGATTCCATCAAGACAGCTAAGGCCATGGGGGAGATGGATTGCCCGCTGAACTCTATAGGTTGTTTTCCAAAACTATGGAACATTAATCTATTACTGGTATACCGAGAGGCTCTAGAATAGGAGGAACTCCCTGAATCAATGTGAGAGTCCCTAGTCCTACTGATACCCAAACCAGGGAAAGAGCTATTGGATTCAGCCTCTTATCTCCCTCTGTCTATATTAAATGTCTATTAAAACATTCTGAGACATGTACTGGCTACACGTCTGTATCACTATCTCCCGAAGCTGTCACACCTTGACCAGTTGGGTTTTATCCCTTGCAGGAACACACTCAACAATTTGAAGTAATGAACACATGTGCTCCATTCCCCCTGCTTGGAACAGGACCAGATTGCCCCAGCCTTCCTTGACATAGAGAAGCCATTTGACTCTGTATGCTGGGTTTACATGTGACTTGTTTTGAAAAGAGTGAGAGTGAGAAAAGGGCCCAATTTTGTTGCCTGGGTAAGTTTGCTATACACAAGACCAGTGGCGCAAGTGCGAATGGGGTATCTGGTGCCCATTGTCTCTCCTGCTGTTCACACTGGCGATGAAACCGATAGGATGTAGACTGTGCCAGGTGTTACATGGCTGTGGAATATATGTGTGTCAAACAACCTACGATGATCTTCCTGCGCCAGATGGTCACTTCTGTTCCAATCCTCCTGAAAGTCTTGGTACGAGTCTAGGAAACTGGTAGGGCTTCATGTGAACCAGTCACGTCTGCCCTATGCCTGGTGGGTCAAATGCAAGGAGTGGACATAGCTATGCTCCCAGAGACGGATCTACCCTGGAGTATGGATAATATCTGATACATCTGCATGCTTATTACACATGGGGTGCAGCATTATCATGCACTAAATTTGGGATGAGTGACAGTAAATTTCCGCCCATCTATCAAACTTTGGAACACCTTGAAACTCTACCTGCTGGGGATGAAAGCACCAATCAAAATTTTATTATTGCTTGGTTGTCTTTATTTATTGCAAGGCACAATGTATGAGACTCTCAGGAAAGTCTTCTGGGCCCTGGACCGACTCCTGGTGGAGATGTTGTGGGCCAGGAAGCAGTGCAGAGTGGGACTTGACACACTAAAGCTGGAATGGGACAGAGGTGGGATGGGGATACCAGATGTTGAATTGCATTATCTTGCAGCTCAGCTGCAACATGTAGTACACTGGTTCAACAAGGAGCACAATTGGGAGACGTCCCTTTTTGTCATGTATAGGGACACTGAGCTGGGGGCCTTACTGCTGCATGGCAATGGAGTGCTGGAGAAGCTGCCACATGTGATCCGGCTAACAGGTAGGCTCTGTGAGAGAGCAGTGCAGGGCTGTACTCTGTAGGGTGACTATGCACCAGAACTAGAGGTTTGGAGGCACCCACCATTTTCACAAATAGCACTGACTATGGCAATTGGTGGATGGCAAGACAGGGGGTGTAGACTTTAGAGGATCTATACCCAGCAGGCCTATTTATTACACTGCACAAGGCATTGGAGACATTCTGTTTGGGGAGGGGGCAGCTTCCTCAAAATAGAAAAACTGTAGCCACGTCATGAGAGATATGGCTTGCATTTCCTGAGACCCCTGCACCTATACAGACACTAGTTATGCTACTGTCCCTGGCAGGAGGTCGGAGACTGATCACACTCCTGTACTGGGTCTTGCGAACAGATAGACCATCAATACCACTAAAGATGAGGAAACCTGGAAGCAGGTTAGTATTCTTACCAGTGAAAATGCCAGTGCTGTTGCTTTAGTTTGCTAACGTAAGTTGCCTCTGCGACTCTCCACCCTATACTTTGCTTTCCTAAGCAGATGCGGCGGAAGGGCCCGAGGAAACAACTGCTGCTCTCACAGCCTGTTAAGATATATTGGGCATCCTCTACATGTTATTAATAATAAATTGGCAGGGGGTTACACAAAGATGCACCTACCCCTATCACCTGTTAAATAATGAGCAAAAGAAAAATCAAAGTCACAGTTTCTATGGTATTGTGTGCACACATAACAGCACCTGCTGCCAAGATGCTATCCTTGAAAAAGGAACTATATAGTGTACATATTCTGATGGTGCACCACTTAAGTGTGTTCACACAAGTCCAATAATTCAATATAGTTTCATTGTTATCTTCTCTTTCTTCTTCTTTTTTTTAAAAAGCATTTCATAACAACATCAGCCAATGGGTTTTGTCCTCAACACAGGACTTCTTCAGGGCTTTTTTTTTTATTCTATTTTTTATCCAATTCTCATCTTTACACTTCACGCCATGGATTGCGCCATCCACATCGTATTGCCTGCATTACGCAGAATACCTTCCTTGGAGCATCAATACTGTGCCTCTCGTAATTGCAGTGACAGCCGTCACTGAAACATAAAATCCTCTGCATGTTGTCAGTGCCTGCACAACCGAACATACTGGCAGGTCATTGTTGTCAGTCCAACACGGCAGCCACATTAGACTGGGATCATCTCTTTTCCATGACAGCTCACTCACTGAACGGTCTACCCGTTTAGTGGGCATAGGTAAAGATTAAGTACCTGGTTATTCTGGGGAGCGATAGCCAGAAAACAATGGTCAGAGATAATATGGTAGCCCTAGCAGAAACAGATGCAGAGAGACTTTGTTATCTGGAGTTAACTGTAGCTCTCATTATGGGGGTGCAATCAGACAATTAACATGGTAGTTGCACCATGATTCAACTATGTTTTTGGCATGCTTCTGTTCTCAGTGCCTACAGCATAACTTCATCATATTGTCCACAATATTAGAATATGCATCTGGCAAGAGGCAACAACAAAATCGAAAGCCAAAAAACTACATTCTGCTAACAACTGTTGGAGGCCTCTGACTACTGGACATTGAAATATCTGTCGCAACTAACCTTTTATTTTAATGCTGGTTTGGAAACCCCTGTCTCCGTTGTTTCAGAGAATCATTTGCATGGTGAACTTGCAGGGTTCTCAGTCATTTGCAGGAAGTGAGCCTCACAGCAGCCAAAGATAACCCCACTGGGGGAGGGTCCTTTAAGGTATGGGAGTACACTTATAACGCTGTAAAGGAAAATACCTGCCTGGATTTACCTGCATCTACATGGAAAAATGCTGAGATCTGATTGACTAATGAAGGCATTATTTCTCTCTGACATGTTTTCTAGATGGGGTATTTAAGCCATTTCCTGAATTATGTGTAGAATTCTCTTTGGAACCTTCACAGGTTTTATATCACCAGCAGTTCAAATATTGCCTCACTAGAAAACTGGTTGGCCACTTCTCAGTATTAGGTAAATGATTTCTCCACAATTATTTGTTCAAATGGGGGACATACAAAAAAGCTGGTATCTGGCCTGTATGAAACACTGGTCGATATACTGTATTCAAAACCTACCTTATACTTGCTTTACAAAAGATGGCAGCTATATTTACAGAAGCCTTGTTGATGCTGAATGACATGACTTGATATATGATCACAACAAAGGCCTTGGGGAGGCACAACAATAATTTAGGTTATTTAAAATACTACATGATTGGTATTGGTCATCATATAAGTTACACAGAGCAAAACTACTCAGTTCTGGAGATGCGCCTACCCCTAAGGTGATTTGGCACTTATCTTATGGTTGTGTCCATCATTACAGATTTATTGGAACTCTAGCTTGGGGCAGCTACAGGGTGTAAAACTACAGTGATCACTGTAGGAGACACTTCTTCACAATAAACAGGATATCACTGGCATTACTAACCATAAAAAGTGATGGTTGTGCTAGGCTGTGGCAGTCGCTACAATGCGCGTATTGATATTTGAAAACAGCCCCAGCACTGGTGGAATGGTCAATCCCTTTGTCGACCTGTAGAGTGCGACTTGTCACTTATGAAGGGTAGCCAGATGCTGGTGGGGTCCTGGGTCTCAGTTGAAGAGCCAGGTTTTATCCATCCTACAGAACTCCTGTGGAGTTGGGGAGGTCCTGAGTGCAGGGAAAGTCCATTCTAGGCTTTGGCTGTGATGTAGGAAAAGGAGCGTCCTCCTGCTCTGCTGCATTGTATGCAGGGGTATGGGCCAGCCAGCGCAAGGGAGGCAGAGCGGAAGTGTCTAGATCGTTTTATGGAATCTCAGTGTGGTCCAGATTCATGCAGGGCCTTGAACGCGTGGATGAGGAGCTTGAACTGGCATCTCTTCTGAACCTGGAGCCAGTAGAGTTTTTTGAGTAGGTGGGTGATGTGGGTGTGGGAGAGCGTAGCATATATATATTCTATATAAATATGAAATGTATATGAACTAATGTGTAATAATGCCGCATAGAAAATGTATTAATGTATTTTGCTAAAACGTGTGCTTGAAATGTCCCCACGGGGAGCGGCCGCCACTATATACGGGGACTAATGAAACTGACTAATAATGATAAAGTGTTATATTAGGATATGATTTTGCACTAATATTAAAAGGTTATATGTTAAAGTTTGCTAATAACTCATTAGGCCTTAGTTAGCATTAGTCGAGGCCTAGCTGCCCGGTTTCATATTAAATGTGTTTTTCTAATGTGCAGTGTGCTGACTTGCTGAAGGACATGAACTCTTGTTTTTCTCCAAACTAGAAGATGAATGTAACTGTAGTAGATCCATTCCCATGAAATTCAACAGGCTTAGTGAAACATTCTTGCTGAACGCAACAGTGTAGACTACTTGCAGGTACAAGGTCGCCTGAACCGGTACAGACAATGGAACCACTGACTAAAGATGCAAAGAAGACCACAAGAGTATGAAATCATACCAGACATTCTACCTGCTGAAGACGTCAATCATAAGAACCAATAAACTACGTGAGAACAGTTATGGGGTGACAAATTCAATGAAGTAATTGAAACTCTATTGGAGGGAGATAGTGGGGTACTGACCCCAACCAATAAAATTTTAGGGGATTGTACAACAGAAAAGGGATTAAAACCCTTGACACAAGGAAGTGAATCAGAACTAGAGAGAACAGGAGAGAATAGGAGACTAGGAGAGAGAGTTATGGAGATGCTGATGCGATTTGCTATAATCCAGACACTTTGTCACTCTGCATAGAGACTTTGTTGTTTAGTTCTTAGAACCATCCTTGCCTTATAATTGCCCGTTTACACTTTACCTCCTTATGAGGGAAGTGCCCCTTTTACCCGATTGCTGAATTCCTGATGGCGAATTAACTGATGTCCTGAGGACGAAGACCGAACCTGAGTGCTGACCCAATACAGAGGGTAACTATATGACAATGAAATTGTAATTGTCTGTTTGCTTTTCCTTCCTAGGTACCAACGGCTTCTTTTGACAGAGACCCTAGTTAGATGTTTTCCAAATTGGTGTTACTAAATTGTTTTGCATGTAGCCCAACATGCCAATGCTAATTCGAGGTTAGATGAGGGGTTCACTAAACAGACGCAAATAGACAAATGACTGAATCTATGCTTTGTTGAATAACGTGATGATGATGCTCTGCTAAGGATAACCCATGTTGACGCCGTGCTATGTTCTAATATTCGTGATTCTTGCTTTGATTAAATCTTATCAGAGTTGCCATATTGTGACTATGCTAATGTGTTTTTTGGTTTTGAGACTAATAAACTTGCTAGTAGATTTGTAATCAATAGGGAATAAACTTTAAATAATAGTAATAAACTGTGTGGTTATTCATGACTGCAAGGTCTTGGTGGTTTCTGAGTTTTAATAAATGTCTTTGACTAATTTGAATTGTCGTATTACTGTGAACCTTGATGACGTTATTGACATATTGATTGACATGCTGATTAGTTATCTCGTCCTAAGGTGTCTTCAATCAGGGTCAAAAGATTCATTGGCCTAAAACGAGTCCCAAAGTGAGTAAATTAGTCATAAAGGGACGCGTTATCAGGTGTAACGAAGGAGATCCAGACTGGTGAGATTTTATGACGGAAATGGCATTGCATGAACTAGAAGTTGAATGAACAGCTCCAAACATTTGAAGAGCTATGGAACGCATACATAGGTTGAGTTACTAATCTAAAGTGAGTAAACAATTTGGGTAAAATTTGTGTTTGAGATTACCCGTGGGTGTGAAAAGTGTGGTTAATGAAGTATGGTCAATAGTTACAGTTAGCAACCACGATTGCTTTGCAGGTAATGAATGGTTTGGTACATTGTTCATAGTTCTGCACAGTTCATAGCAATCTGTTCTTTTCTTCTCTTTGCCTCTGTATGGTCATCGGTAAAATCTGAGATTGCTATCTATACTGTATTATTTGTGATAATACCTGTTACGTTTGAAATGCAATGAACATGTTCAAACAGAAAAGCAGTTTGCTTTCTGAACGTTGAACTTTCTATGTGCTTCCTGTGCTAGAATTACAAAGAGGACCGCAAAAACAAAAAAAACTGCAAACAGCAAGGGGTAGCTACTGCTACACCTGCACCCCCGTAATCAATTCCCTCTTCATTACCTTAGTTTCCAAACGTAGTCTCTTCTGCTGATATCAGCTACAGAGATGTTTGAGCACATTACTTCTGCTTCAGTTTTTCTAGTTAGCTCAACCAGAGTTCATATTTTCCATGCTCCTGTCATCCGCTGCTGCCGGGAGCCTGTTTCCTTTCTGCATGCCCGGTGGTTTTGCTTTATTCTTGCTCAGATCTCCTCTCTCCTGCCCCCAGGACGCTGCTTACGGTGAGAGCATATGGCAGCTCCTCTTTCCAGCTGCTGGTACACTACTCAAACCATACGTCCACTCGGTAGCTGTCTTTTCCCACTCCCAGGACGTTGCTAAAGCCACTTCCTCCTGCCTGTCTGCTGTAATCCCTGACCAGAGAGAATTATGTGTGTATTAACCTGTGCTGCAGCTTGGGTCAACTGATTTTTTTCTGCATGCCCAGTGGCACTTTAATTCCAGTTTTGCCCTGCTACAGTGATGCTGCTCACAGCTAGTGTCTCCTGCATGTCTTCTCTCCTTCCACCAAGTCACTCGAGGTTCCTAGGGGCTGCAGACAAACATCGGCAATCCAGTGGGTGTGGCTTGTAAATCGCAATGTGAGCCAGACCAACTGGATTTTTCACTGCTTTTGGTTGTCATGCCTTCATCTTTTTGCATAATAAAATATTTGGTTGTAGGTTCCGCAGAGATTTTCTTTGTTAGATTAGATTGCCAGGCTTGTATGGAAAGACTGTTTATAAAGCCATGTATTTCTAGCATTGCTGGTTAAAGATTTTATCATTACCAATATTAGAGCACAATTGCTCAAGATTTGAAAAGTCGTTTAGTGGCTTGAAAACAGTGGGTATATAGATTCCCCCGAAATTATAGCATTACGATGTTTTGATTTCTAGGTCTGTCAAGGTCTACATGCACAAACCTTACCATGTCTTACTTTGCTTCAGTTTGCCCAAAGGTAATAGAATAATAATCATGGACTTTCGTCTGGGTTGGATACCAACTAGCTTTGCAATTTATTTGAAAAAAAAACAGCATACGCGGCAATCATTTTTAAAGAAGTATATTATTTTCGGATTAGTATCCTCTGACTGTTCTTATTATGTTTCGTATTTTTGCTTATGCCTTTGAAAAAGACTGCTTTATGGCCTGAAGTTCTTTCAGCAGCACAGTCAAGTATGCAATTTTACATTATTTCTTTAAAAAACTCTTGAATCCCTACAGTGTGTAATCTTCACGGGAGTGAACTTCGCTTAAAATAAAATTAGTACAGCTCAATCAACAGGAAACAAAATCAAAAGGAAATGCCACTGCAAGAAATTAGCTGTTTCGTTCCCCCCTGCATCAACATTTTTAAGCACTCGATGTGGAGGTGTATTTGCGGCATCATCCAGACCAACGTTTTTCAAGATTATTCTAAACAGTGACGATTTACATGTAAGCCGATTCGTTCAGTATCGGTAGCCAGTGGTTTCAGCCTTTATTGTCAGCTTCCTTTTTTCATTTCTAAAAACTAGGAGCAGTTGTTTCCCTTCTTTGTTTTGAATATAATTTGTATGAATTAAATGCCATTTAGAATTTCAGAGCTTTCCACGTGTGTTAAAAAACACTTTTTGTGCATGATTGCCCCCTTTTGCTGACTGTTTTCCGCTTGTGTATTTACTATGTTAACGCAAGAGTCTTAATTAGAAATTATTAATGAATGTTTATGAATTTCTAATATTGAAATTGGTAGAAAATGAATTAAGTATAAAATAATGTGCACGTTTGAAATTGTGACCTCGGAGAATGTCCACCAGTATTTACGAAATGTACTAAAAATATAATTAATCCACATGAAACATTGAAAATGCATTAGATTAATGTAATATCATGTTATATTGAGAGTTATAACCTATGTTCTGCATTAAACATAGGCCTTAACTTAGCGAATGTCTTGCCCTAGTTTTGCCAGGCCTCATGCAGAAGCTGTATTTCTTAACATTCAATTGAAAAGTGCTGACAAAATGAACTAACCGTGAACTGCTCATTGTTTTAATAAAATGCTTAGCAGGAGTTTTTTTTTCTTTTTCCTGTGAGAACCGACGGACAGGAGGTGATGGTTCTAGAATTGTATCAAATAATGTGTAACGTGCATGAGATGTACTTTCCCAGGACTCGAACAATGAAGTCACTGACTGGAGAAGAAGACGTAACATTTTCGATATATGACGAGCCGGATGATGACAATATTGTAAAGTAGACCAATCAACGACATGTGAACTGTGAAATATTAGAATTCATAGATTTGATGCATGGACATTATTGGTTAGGGTAATAATGTACGATTAATTGACCGATTGGAAATTGGGGGATTTTCTGGGTGACTTTGATATCACAACGTGACAGAGGGAAGAGGGGTTAGATGTTAGGGGAGCAAGACTGTAAAATCGAAAGGGTGATTTGAGATTCTGTAATTGGGCCCATACTCTCTGATGGAGAGCCTGATGTGATGCTAATCGGCTGATTACCTGAGGACGAAGACTGACTCTGTTGCTGATTCATGCAGAGGATAGGTAGATATGACAATGTGACTGAATTATATTTTTGTGCCTTTTCTTTCTAGGTACCAACTGCGCTGTCTAATAGTATTCTCAGCTAGAATTTTTTCTAAATTCTTCCTCTCAGGAGTATTGCCCCTATTAAATTCTAGATTCCTAAATTGTTTTGCATGAAGTCCCACATGCTAATGCTAATCTGGATTAGATGAAGGTTACTTACATTATGATTGACTGATTACAGAGACAAATGGTTGATGGACTGTTTTGCTGAACTCTGTGACTAGAAATGTATTGTCTTTAATTCTTTCATGCTTAGAATGTACTCTGATACAAGTTTTGGTTAGATTATGTTTATGGCATCTTCAGACTAATTAATGCTGTACGTACTTAATTGAATCGCATTTGAATTAATCTCATGAGTTAGTATAGTAACTAATAGGGAAATAAAATTACTAGAACGTATACTGAGGTATGGTTATTCATGGCTGAAAGGCCATGGTGCGATGTTTATTGTTTTATTGTCTATTGATTAATGATTTGACTAATTGGTTATTGAATTTTGTGCATTGAGTAGAGAACATTGATCATATCATAGCTAGGATACTCGATGCGAATCACAATGTTCCTCAACCTATACGCGTCACCTTGTAAGTTTACTTCTTAAGGACTGATGCGCTACCAACTACGACCCCCTAAAACATGGTAATATTGGATAATCCCCAAATGGAAAATGTAATTTTCCATTAAGACCATACTATATGATACAGTAATACACTTGAATGGTTTTGAAAGTTAAGTTTCACTTGTGTAATGTAACACATTTTGCACCATCTACTAGACTCAATAACAAAAAACTCCTATTTCCAACAACCCTAAGAAAATCTCTTCCCAAAAGAATTAAGGCTCCATTCACAAAAGTTCACTTTATGGGGACTAGCCAGTATAATCACCTCGTCCAAAAAAAGGGGATTTTACAATATAGTTAAAAAACAGTGTTTTACTAGGTGCTTAGTCAGCTTGACAAATTAGGAGCCTGACTTCAACTACCATTATTATTCATTGAGTGACAATCCCACTAGCTCCTGCTTCTCATCATTGGCAAATCTCTTTATTGCAGAAGGGAACACTCTGAAGTTACCACAAAACAAATACACGACTCTCGATCGGTATTCCAACAAACACCAGGAGAACGGGGTACAACACATAGGCCCTCATTACAACCATGGTGGTCGGTGTTAAATCGGCAGTAATACTGCCAACAGGCCGGTGGTAAAAAAAATGGAATCACGACCATGGCAGAAACCGCCAACATAGACAGCCACTTTAACACTCTGACCGCCATGGCGGTAGAAACAAACACCGCGGCGGTAACCACCAACAGACAGGCAGAACACAATGTATGCCCACTGAATTACAACCGGCCTATCCGCCACCTTTTCCGGGGAGGTACCAATGCCATCAAAAGCACGGTGGAAACAGTCTTTGGAACGGAAACTACTCACCTCTCGACACCCAACGAGGAACCAGGACACCATGGAGCCCGAGATACAGGTCCTGCCCATGTTGGTTTACCTCCTCTTCTACCAGGAGCAGCAAAGATGCCAGTGACAACCACAGTGAGTACTGCACCTAGCACACAGGGGAGGGGGGAGGGGGGAAGGAAAGAGAGAGTGACACGCAACACACAACACACAACACCCCACCCCCACCCTCACCCACAACAACATACACACAAATACATGCAACAACATTACATTTACACCCAGTCACCCTCTGGAAGAACGCAAGGACAAAAGGAAATGATTTTAACCAGAGTAATCATCGAAAAATCAGATAGGCCAAGATAATTTTACATTATCAGTATTTACAAATATGTACAGCAACTACACAAGTCCGGATAGTGTTCCAATCACTGTCCGTGGACCAGTGGTACCAAGATGCATGGGCGAAGCCCATACATAATACCTGACTAGAAACGGAGAGAACACTGCTGGGGCATCAGATCGAATATAAACAGGCACCTCAGGGGAGGGGGACGGGGGCACCTCAGTCGGATGATCGAACGACACCACTGCTCCAAGAGGGGGCTCCATGCCCACAGTTTGGTCCTGGGGAGTGCAAACCCACAGTCTCTCAAGACTCTCAAGTGGGTGGTTTGCCCACTGACTGGTCCTGGGGAGTGCAAAGTCACAGTCTCTCAAGTCTCTCAAGTGGGTGGTTTGCCCACTGATTGGTCCTGGGGAGTGCAAAGCCACAGTCTCTCAAGTCTCTCAAGTGGGTGGGTTTCCCACTGATTGGTCCTGGGGAGTGCAAAGCCACAGTCTCTCAAGTTGGTGACATGTTCCACTGGTTCTGGAGGGGGCTTTGTGTCCAGAGTGCATCATCCTGCCAAGGATTGGGGTAGTGGATGTGATTCTCCACTGGTTCTGGAGGGGGCTTTGTGCCCAGAGTGCTTCATCCTGCCAAGGATTGGGGTAGTGGATGTGATTCTCCACTGGTTCTGGAGGGGGCTTTGTGCCCATAGTGCTTCATCCTGCCAAGGTTTGGGGTAGCTGATGTGATTCTCCACTGGTTCTGGCGGGGGCTTGGTTCCCAGAGTGCTCCACGTGCAATGTGGCAGGTCCCATTCCCTCACCTGGGAGTGTGTGCCATGAGATTGCCTGGGAACAGGTAGCATGATACTCCATGGAGGAAGAGACACACTCCACCCTGCTGCGACTTTGCCTGCCATCTGCTGGTACTGACAGTGCTGGGTGTAGTGCCTCATGTACGCTGTGCAGGGTCCAGGACATCTCCTGCAGACTTAGACGGCTGTCCACTGGGAATGTTCGCCATGTCGGCTGTGGTGGCACTGAGCACGTCGTGGGGCTGGTGGCAGTGGTTGCGGCGGTGTCTGTGGTGGAGATGCTGCCAGTGGTGAATGCGTCAGCACCTGTGGAGGGAGACAGCAGGAGGTCTCCTGCAGCCTTGGACAGCTGCCCACTGGGGATGATGCTGGGGACTGTTGCTGAGGCAGCAGACATGCAGGTGGCAGTGCAGGTGGCAGTGAAGGTGGTGGTAGAGGTGGCGGTGTCCACCACCGTACAGGTTGCTGTTCTGTTGCCAGAAGGGGTGACTCTAGTCCCTCAGCCGGAGGCTCTGTGCCCTGTCCTGACTTCCCCTTAGCCTTGTGTCCCTTCCCCACCTTGGCTGTCACTGCTGGTCCCTTGGCACTGTCCCCTTTTGGCTTGGAGAAGGTCTTGCTGGGTGGTTGGAGCGGCTTTTCCCTACGGCATGTGGGCACCTTCTTCACTTTGGCAGGTGGCGGAATAGGCTGATTCTTGGCTTCGCTAGGTTGCACACTGGCACACCTGATGGGTGCCGCCCGCGATGTGACAGGACTTGCTGAGACCACAGTGCTGGAGGATTTGGTGGCTGAGGTGCTGGGCTGGGATGTGTACATCCTAGCCCTAGGGTAAGAATGGGGGGTAGGTGTAGGGAAGAGGTCAATGTTAGCCAGGAAACGTTTTTTAGACACACTGGGATGGGAAGATAGAGGGGGTTTGGGAGTAGAGGAAGAGGTAGTGGTTGTAGGAGGTGTATGTCTGCTGAATTTGGGTGAAGGTTCATGGGCCGCAGGCTGTTGTGAGGTGGATGGCTGTTGGGTGGGTGTGTGCCTGCAGTTGTGTACTTTGGGAGGAGGGCTCACAGACACACTGGGAGAGGACACAGGGGATGTGTGCATGGTTGTGGGGGTGGTGAGTGCATGTGAGCGGTGTGTGGTGATGCGCTTGCTGATGACGGAGGTATTGGCTGAGGATGTAGTGCATGCAGGTGTAAGTGGAGACAAGACAGGGAGGTAGGAGGAGGACGTGGAGGAGGGGGACACAGTTGAGGCAGTGGATGTTGGTGTGTCTGCATGGGGATGGTGCTTGTGTGAGTGCCTGTGGGATGTGTGGTGCTTATGTTTGCCATGTCCACTCTTGTGTGTTGATGTGTGTGCATGCTGGTCTGATGGTGTGCTTGGGATAGGCTGAGGTACAGGGGATTGGGTCTGGTTAGTGGAGGTTGGAGGTGGGAGGCTGGTCACAGGGACAATGGCTGCCATCAGTGCTGAGGCCAGAGCCTGAAATGCTCTCTGTTGTGCCGCCACACCAGAGTGAATGCCCTCCAGGTATGCATTTGTTTGCTACAAATGCCTCTCGAAACCCTGGATGGCATTCAAAATGGTTGATTGCCCAACAATGAGGGATCTCAGGAGGTCAATAGCTTCCTCACTGAGGGCAGCAGGGCTTACTGAGGCAGGGCCGGAGGTGCCTGGGGCGAAGGAGATGCCCACCCTCCTAAGTGAGCGGGCACGGGAAACTCGATGAGGGGCTGCTGGGAGGGCAGTGCTGGTAGGGGGGCTGGCGGCTCTACCTGTTGTTGTGGTGGGCACAGAGGTGCCTGCCACAGCAAGGGAGATCCCATCTGAGGAGGAGTTGCTTTCACTAGTGTCTGCTCCTGTCCCCGACGTGGAGCTCCCCTCGCCCTCCGTCCTACTGGTGCCTTCAGACTCCGTAAATTCACCCTCCAGGGCCATGTGGGTTGCAGCTCCCTCCTGCTCCGGTGCCAATGCTCCTCCGCCAGATGATTCTAATGCACACAAGGACAGGGTGACAAAACAAAAAGGGGGGGAGACAGACAGAAGAGACACATGGTCAATGCCTTCAACACCACTGCCGTTGGCGGACACAACACACAGGAAGCAGCCTTATGCACTAGCTCATGCACTAACAGTGCAGGGGAAAAGCACATGCCCATGGGGGACTCTGTCTAGACCCATTTCATGCACAGCTGGAACTCACAGGAGCCTAACTATGTGTAGAGGGCAACTACCACCTTTCGGGTTGGAGTGGCACTGAGCCTGCAAAACAATGGATGTACCTTGGCGCTTCTGCCCTGGCCTAGGGGAACCCACAGCCCACTTTCCCCACTCAGACACCTCATAAAGCACGCAGAGTCAGCTGAATAAGACTGTACTCACCCCCTTGGGGCTGCTGTGATACCCTCAAGTGCCCATCCAACTCAGGACATGCCACCGCCAGAATCCGGTACATCGGGGGGTCATGGTGCAACAGGCACCCCTTCCACATTGGAAAGCCATCCCCAGCTGGGCCTCTGCTGTCTTCTTGCTCCAGCGGCACAAGTCCTCTCATCTTTTCTTGCAGTGGGTGCTCCTTCTCTGGTAGACTCCCAGGGTCCGCACTTCCTTGGTCATGGCACGCCAAATACCCTTCTTCTGGTGGGCGCTGACCTAGAGGAATAGTGCAGAAAAAATGGATGTTACTCCCCCGTCCGGTTCTTCTCACTCATTGTCCACAAACCTCCCACCCTGGCCCACAAAAACATACACTCACCATACTCACATGCTGGCCTGTGCCCCTCCCATCTCCTCCATCCACGACACTCCATACAGTCATGTGCCATCCACCATGCACATAGTTAACTCACCTGTTTGTCCGGAGGACCGTAGAGTAGCGTGTACTGGGTGAGGACCTCATCCACCAGTGTGTCCAACTCTTCCGCACTGAAGGCAGGAGCCCTTTCCTCAGACACTGTAGCCATTGTCGCTTCCAGACGCAGGTCACAGCAGCACTTGCAGTGTAGGTCCTCTCCTGTTTAAGGTCAGGTATCAAGTGAGTGAACAGATAGAAAATGCCGGTCACGTCTGAGTAGGTGTGTACCATCACACCCGGCATACATCGTCATTGGCTCCTAGAACACATAGGGCCCAAGGATAACCAATGCTGAATTGTGCAGCGGTCTTTGACTGCCTACCGCGATGCTGCACAACGCCAGCGCAGTTACCTTATTTCCCCTTGTCCCTCCTTACAAGTCAGTCAGCCACCATTTCAGGGGGCCACATGGCAGGCCAACTAACTGCGTCAAAGCACTTTTGGCCAGGAAAACGGACAGACAAAGGCACACAACGATTATATCATGATTTTGCTAAACAGCCTTGTGAAACCTATGTGGTGTATGACCCTCTGCTCACCCTTCTCCTCCGTAGGGCACGTCCGCTGGGGTAGGTGATGAGATGGCGGCTTCCTCTGGTGTACAGACGCCTGGTGGACCTGTCGACAAGGGAAGACAGATACATCATTATCACATACAGACTTGATCGTGTCACAATCCAGGAACTGTGTGCCCAGTTGGAGCCAGACCTCATGTCAGCTATCCGCCATCCCACAGGAATACCCCCTCTAGTGCAGGTCCTGTCAGTGCTCCATTTCCTGGCCAGTGGTTCCTTTCAAACAACAGTGGCCATGGCATCAGGGATGTCACAGCCAAAGTTCTCTAACATGTTGTCCAGATTGTTATCTGCCCTGCTGAAACACATGCGCAGCTACATTGTGTCCCCTCAGGTGGGGGATTTGCCCACAGTGAAAGGTGAATTCTACGCCCTGGGACATATCCCCAACATTATTGGTGCCATTGATGGCACACATGTGGCATTTGTCCCCCCCGCAGGAATGAACAGGTGTACAGAAACCGCAAAAGCTACCATTCTATGAATGTGCAGATGGTGTGTTTGGCAGACCAGTACATCTCCCATGTGAATGCCAAGTATCCTGGCTCTGTGCATTATGCTTACATTTTGAGGAATAGCAGCATCCTTTATGTGATGGGTCAACTCCAGGGGCACCGTGTGAGGCTAATAGGTGAACCCAAGGTACCCACACAGTTTTAATAGGTGTCTGGGTATGGGAGAGTCCCTAAGGGTTGGAGGATGTCTAACAGTTGTCCCTCGATATTTGCAGGTGACTCTGGTTACCCCAACCTGTCATGGCTACTGACCCCAGTGAGGAATCCCAGGACTTCAGCCTCCAGAAGGCCAGATTCTGGTGCCTCCATCTGACAGGTGCATCCCTATACTACTCACCGAAGAAGGTGTGCCAGATCATCGTGGCATGCTATATGTTGCACAACCTGGCTTTGCGACACCAGGTGCCTTTTCTGCAGGAGGATGGGCCTAACGTTGGTCTTATGACAGCTGTGGAGCCTGTGGACAGTGAAGAAGAGGAGGCAGAAGAAGATATAGACAACCAAAACAACATCATCATGCAATACTTCTAGTGGGACACAGGTATGAGGATGGCTCTGCTTCTCACATCTGATACTACTGTAGGACATAGCATAAATCTTCCTTTTTTACCTCTGTTTATGGACCCTGACATGACACTTTGGCTTTCCATTTCACAGATCTGGGTCCACTTTGTTCCCTCTGCTATGTTCACTGCTGCCGACCAACTGTGTAACATTGGTATGTGGACATGAACATTGACATTGCTATATTTCTGAGAAGTTGCAATAACACATTTGGGAAAGCACAGACTGACTCCAGATTGATTTGTGATTCAAGGGTGTTTATTTCTGTACTAATAAGTGGAGGGGGTGTGTGCAATGGGCTGGGGTGATGGTGGGGGAATGTCCATGGTAGAGTTCAGTCTCTTGGTCTCACAGGTGCATTGTCCAATGGGGCATAGGAAGTGGAGTGATGGCAGGTCAAGGTTGTCAGGGTAACAAAGTGGGACAAAAGGATGACAATCAGGAGAGTCTTATTTCCTGGCGGGGGTCTTGGCAATGTTCTCTGTCTTGTTCCTGGATCTCAGGGACCGTTTGTGGGGTGGTTTTCCTTCTGTAGGGTGTGGGGTGCGGGTTTCCTGTTGATCCTGTCGTGGGGCCTCCTGTCCACTAGCACCAGCGGAGGTGGAGGGCTGTTCATCATTCAGGCTAGTGACAGGGGCCCGTTTGTGTGGCACTGTGTCCCTCATGGTGTTGGCCAGGTCAGCCAGCACCCTTGCAATGGTGACCAGGGTGGTGCTGATGGACTTCAAGTCCTCCCTGATCCCCAGGTAGTGTTCGTCCTGCAGCCGCTGGGTCTCCTGAAACTTGGCCAGTACCATGCCCATGGTCTCCTGGGAATAATGGTATGCTCCCATGATGTTGGAGTGCCTTGTGGAAAGTGGGTTCCCTGGGCCGGTCCTCCCCCTGTTGCACAGCAGTCCTCCTAGCTTCCCTGTTATCCTGTGCCTCTGTCCCCTGAACCGTCTGCCCACTACCACTGACCCCAGGTCCCTGATTGTCTTGGGCTGGTGGGTTTGCCTGGGGTCCCTGTAGTGGTGGACACACTGCTGATTGACGTGTCCTGGGGACAAAGGGATGGGCCCGGTGGGTGCTGTGGTGGTGTCTCCTGATGGGGGAGGCTCAGTGGTTATTTGTGACTGTGTCAGGGGAGCCCTGATGGGCTGGGCTGGTCATCCAGATCCAGGCGTGCAGAGCTGCTGTTGTCACTGTGGGCCTCTTCTGTGGGGGGACTGGATATGTTTGGCACCTGCTGTCTGGTGACGTTGGGTATAGGTCCTTTTGGGGTGTAAATGCATAGTTATTGTATCTGTGTGTGCCATATTGTGCATTGGGTGAGTTACCCTCTATTCCTGTGCTTGCATTGTTGTGTTTGTCATTGTGTGATTAGTGTTTTGGGGTCTGTGTGGGTATCTGTACTGGAGATGCTTTGGTAATGGGTGTCCATGCATTGGTGTTGCATGCAGGGCTTGGTATTGGGATAGGTGGGTTGTGATAGTGGGGCATATGTGAGGTGTTGGATGATGGGGTGAGGGGGAGGGTTGGGGTATGTGTTGGCATGCAGGTGGGGTGGGGCATTTAGTAGTAAAGATATGACTTACCAGAGTCCAGTCCTCCTGCTACTCTTGCGAGGCCCTCAAGGTGCAGTATTGCCAAGACTTCCATGTTGTTAGTTGTGGCGGAGGAGGTGGGGGCCCACCGCCAGTCCTCTGTACAGCAATCTGATGTCTTGAAACCACTGAACACACCTTCCCCGTAGGTCGTTCCACCTCTTCCTGATGTCATCCCGTGTTCTTGGATGCTGTCCCACTGCGTTGACCCTGTTGACGATTCTCCAACATAGCTCCATCTTCCTAGCAATAGAGGTGTGCTGCACCTGTTTTCTGAAAAGCTGTGGCTCAACCCGGATGATTTCCTCCACCATGACCCTGACCTCCTCAGAAAACCTGGGGTGTCTTTGAGGTGCCATGATGTCGTGTGGGTGATGTTTGTTGTGCTGTGTGAAATGTTGTGTTGGTGTTTGTTGTTTGAGGTGCATGGATGTTGTATGAGTGATGGTGTAGTGTGCTTGTGGATGCTGGTGTAGGGTGTGCTATTCTCTCTCTCTGCTTCTTCACTAAAAATGTCATTG
The DNA here is from genome assembly GCF_031143425.1 of Pleurodeles waltl. Lineage (NCBI taxonomy): Eukaryota > Metazoa > Chordata > Amphibia > Caudata > Salamandridae > Pleurodeles > Pleurodeles waltl. The sequence continues at coordinate 1,226,104,473 of NC_090444.1, forward strand.
TAAGGGGTTGTGGGTAATGTGGGTGTGTGTTTTATAGTGGTGTGGGTGTGTACTGTGTGTATGTGTATCAGGTGTGTGTATTTCGATTTGTCCAATATGGTTGTGTTTTGTAAATGTGTGTGTATCGGGAGCGCAGCAGTGTGTACCGCAAATGGATTACCACGGTTGAAAGACTGCTGCGTTGTTTTGTGGGTCGTGATAGTGTGGGCATATTCCTGTTGGCGTGACGGTGTGGGTTTTGGTATCGCCAGTTTATCACTGACCTTTGGTGTGGCGGACTTGTGTGGGTGTCTGTATTGTGGCGTATTACGAGATGTGGGTCGTAATACCAGTAGCGGATTTCTGCCGCTGCCACAGTATGTTGGAGGGCTTCAGCACAGCAGTAAGCGGGATTTACCCCCAGGGTTGTAATGAGGGCTATAATCCCATTCAACAATACTCTGCAAATAGTGCATGGCAGACCCTCAGGTACCTAGATTGCTTACATAACACTAAAAAAAAGTACTTAAAAATGTGTGCAGGAAACTGTGCCAAAAATACATTTAACAGTCCAAGTCCTGGCACTTGTTTTAACCAGTATTTACGAAAGGCCAACATCTTTCAGTGCTACCAAACTTTAAGGCGAGTTCATCAGGGCTATAGTGCAAGGAAGATGTCAATTTTTCCACCACACCAAGAAAAAAGAGAATGAAAACAAAGGCCAGGTAAAGTGGTCAAAAATTCTATTAAAAAATATAAAGCATACGTCCAATATATATATATATATAAATATAACAAGAAGATTTTTTTTTTTAAAGTGGATATTTGCTAAATGTCTGCCAGGCGAGTACTTACCAGAGGACACAGGATACAGCAAAGTTAAAAATGTGTGGTTTATTTTGTCATCTGAAAGACATTTGAAAGCTCTTTTCTGTAGTTGCAAAATTATTTATGTTCAATGGGGGAGACAAGTTAAAGACTGTCCTTCTAGCCGATAGTATCACAGACATCACAGAAAGCACAGTCTGCATTTCTTTGTAGTGACAGAATGGAATCTCTCTGCCAATGCACCTACTTGAAAAATATTTCAAAAATCTATTGTTTACTAGATAGTTTGTATTCAGTGAGAATGATCCAATTTATGTGGCTGAATAGAACGTCTTTTTTTTTATCACCAACTTTATTGATTTTGCATCTAAGTAAAACATTCAGATAATACCTGATAATATACTTCAGAGTATGCACAGGACAAGTATGTGAACCGGAGCAGCATGTGACAAACATCCAGGAAGGAGACATTTTCATGCAATGCGGGATACTAATAGGCTATTCCAATGGACCCAACCACTTCCCCCAAATACGATTGTGTTTTAAGGGGCATCCCCGGGCCCCTCATACACAGGTTTCTCTTGTTGTACACACCAATCCACAATGCCAATGTGATATCGTAGTATCGTAGGTGGAGTAGAAACCCTTCACCTGGCTGTAATGTCTCTTTTTGCCACCATTGTAGCTGTACCCAGGAGCACCCGATCAGCCCTCCAACCCCTAGATCCTTCCAGTACACCAAACAGCAACACTAAGGGTGAAAGTGGCACCTCCAGCCCAGCACATCTGACAATTCCCTCACCACCACAGACCCATAGCTCTGGATCTGTGGGCAGAACCACACCATGAGATAGAAGTCAGCTGAGGCACCAGTGCAGCGACGACAAGTAGGGGTGGGGAGAAGGCCAGTATGATGAAGTTTAGCGAGGGTGAGCTAGGCACCGTAGGTCTGGGCAAGGCATAGCCAGAAAGAAATAGTTGTGTTTTAAAGTGACATAATAGCCGCTCAAGTGTCCCACCAACTGTCATCTTCAAGGGCACCCAGCCATCCCTCCTATCAGGCCCAAATATGGTCCTGTGTACTGGGGCATTAAGGATGAAAGTACAATAAATCTTGGAGATGCTAACCCTGCCCAGCACCCCCATGAGGAGTTTGGCCTCCAAGGGACTGAATTCAGGAGGCGAGGTGTCACATGTCATACCGGCATAAAAAGCATGGCACAACTGCAGGTATTTCTAGAACTGTGAGGGGGTGAGAGCATATGTGTCCCAGACCCCATGACGCCAACTTGCGCTATGCTAAAAAGGTCCTAGCATTGGAAACCCTTCAGTGTCAATACCTAGCACAACCAAGTGATGTGCCTCAAAGGGATCTGCAATGTCCGCTTGGCATCACACTTGGTATGTCAAAGCACTGCCCTCCAGGCAATATAAAACACTCTGGTCACCATGGGACTCGAGCTGGGAGTCAGAGATCCATCCAGCATGGCCATAATCCACGGGCACCCTAGGGAAGCTAACTTAGCCAAGTAGGGAGGATCTGACAAGCCCCAACTAAGCCAATCAATGATCACCAGAAGATAAGAAGCCAAATAATAAAGGTAAAGGTTGGCCATCCCCAGGACTCCATCATATGGGACATGTGGACAATGAACGAGGGTCAAATGAGGCCTGGAATTATGCCAAAGGGACAAGATTTTTGTACTTAAGGAACCACCATTGAGGCAGCAATACTGAGAGATTCTGGAAGACATAGAGGATCCTCGGCAGCACCACCATCTTGTAAAGGGCAGTCCTACCCATCACATTAAATGGAAGGGACTGCCACTTGCCAAGGTCCTGTTTCATTTTCCACACTAATGGTCCAAGATTAAGATAACAGATGGGATCAGGATGAAGAGATACCCATCTGCCTATGCCTGTGAAACTGTGAGGGCGCACTGGGATGCTAGTCTGCCAAGCTACGTAATTCCACTCAGGATCCAAAGGCACCAGAAGAAAGTTGGCCACAATGACACAGAGGCCAGAGGCCTCCCAAAAGAGTTGGAGGATTTGAAGGCAACAGGGACCACTCAGTCCCGGGTTTGCCAGGAAAAGGAGGACGTTGTCCGCATACAGTGTTATGCGATCCTTGTGCCCCCTCCCACTGCCATCCACACACACAGGCGTCACAAAAGAGGAGGTGACCAGTTGCCCAATCACCAGTACAAAGAGGAGGGAGGACAGGGGGCAAACCTGCCTAGTCTCTCACCTTATGGGGAATTCAGTGCAAAGCACACCATTGATATGGACCCTCGTGGAGGGGTTGGAGGACAACGCACAAAAGAGTCTACAGAAGCAGGGACCAAAGTCAGCTCTCCGCAGGAAAGTCCCAACAGGCCCAGCCTACCATGTCAAACGCCTTCTCAAAGTCTAGTAGTAATGCCAGACCAAGGTATGAGCAGGTGACAGTGGGGCATAACAGCATGGAGCCGCCAGAGGCAATGACACGTACCTAAAGTCGGCAAGTCAACATGAAGTTACATTGGGCTCAGTGTACGAGCATGTTGAGGACTTCTTTGAGATGAGTGGCTAGCAGGAGCTGCTCCTCCGTGAGAGCAAAGGGAGTTGCCCGAATGGAAAAATGCACCAGAGCAGTTAAAAAATAAAATGGTAATAAAGTTTATTTATTACCATTTTCTTTTTCAGCACCTCATCCTGAACCGAGTGTCAGGACTGTTGTAATTTAGTAGCGATTAGATTAAGCATTAGCAGAAGACATCTTGTATTTAGCAACTATTGTGAACGTTTCGCGGAATCCATTTTTGTATTCATGACAGCCATTTTCTCTGCCACATGCTGCCATGAGCTCTGTCCTACCTTCCTGTTAACTACTCTTGAAAATCTGTCTAGTGACAAGTTATATTTAGCATCTCCCACTTTGCACATGCCCACAAAGGTCTGCAGCTGTTAGTAATTAGTAACTGACAGTAATGTGTCTACTAGTCCTTAAAAACTGTTGCCCCTCCTACCTGTCGACTGTGCATTTCCATATGACCTTATATGTATATAAGTCTTGCTTCTATAATTGTACCACCTCCTTTTAGCCCCTGCGTGGGTATAAAAGGACCATTCTCTCTTAGTTCAGTGTGCTACTTCAAACATTACCGAAGGGTGCTGTTTGAACTGTAGTACCACCTCATGAGGTTTAATAAACTTTGTCTTCTATTTTAGTTTCAGTGCCAACTTCTTCCTATATGGTCTGAGGACTTTGTGCAGAGAAGGGCGAACCCCTTGCACTAGTAGGCCTTGCTGAGGCTTACTTCGACAAATTGGCACCCGAACAGGGACTCATCGGCGACTCGGATGCCCAACGGATTGGTTGCGACGAAGGATTGGGATCTTGCTGCGGACAATCAATGCCTGAGGAGACCCGAGTCTTGGCAACCACAGCGTTTTTCCCTTCTTTCTGATTTGACCATCCTGGTTGCGCCGGTCCTCGACTGAGATCCTTTTTGTTCATTCGTTGTGCAGTGACCGTTTGGTCGATTTTAGAACTTGTCAGTTGGAACCTGGACTCCCTGTGATTGGTAAGAGCCATTTTACAGCACTTGCTGTGGGTTTTGATGCCTTTGTTTCACCACATACTGTGGCTCTCGTGTTTTGGGTGACTAGTCAATTTGTGTCCTTTGAATTGATATATAAGGCAGGTAATGAGGAGAATGTTCTCCAATTTAATTTTGATTTGAACGGCACTTTAAGTGCTACTTTGATTATAATACTGCATATTCTTCACTATTTTTGGCATGCCTGTTTTTAGTGCACTTCGTAGGGTGTGTTGCTTTTGTAATGGTACCAATTTGAGACTGGAAAAATCGCAACCGACTCCCCCAGAGGGGACGCCCAATAGAGATATGTATGTTAAACATGGTCTTTCTTCTATAATGTACAGCACATTATTGAATAAATACACATGTGCGGATCACGAGTTATGTTGGCCTATGCATGGGTCATTTGATTTGCGAAAGATTGAGTATGTGGAACAATTTATGTGGAAGCAAAGGTCTAGGCAAGATACCTTTGACTGTGTACGAATGTGGGAGAAAGAAGTGCATGGACAAGTGAAGCGTGAGCAAGCCTTGCTTGAGAAAGAGCAGCGGAAGAATGTATATGTGAAAGCACTGGAAATGAGAAAGAAAGAAAGAAATTACTTAAAGGAGATAGAAGAGAAAGAACGTTAATTACAGGTAACTGGCCAATACACTGTTTGGCAACCTCTCTATCCTATCCTTAATAAACTGCACAATGATTTTTTGTTACTAGATCACCCTCCACCTCCGTATGTCATTCCTTCTGCCCCTCATGAGTTAGCTGAGGTCTTCGGCACGGAGCAACAGAAGATACGAGACAGTCGCTCTATGTTGCCTGCTGACCGTGCGTCTGAGACTAGATCTATTGCTCGTAAAGCAATTTGCAGCGTTGTCTCTGCCTCTGAACTTTTAGACAACATGAAAGGGTGGACGGAAAAGGAGCAGCTATATTTTACTGAGGCATTTAGCACAGAAGTTATCAAACTATTTTGGAAATATTCTGATGAGTTAGAGCCCGATGATGTAGCAGCTGATCGTAAGCAAATGCGTGATGGTCTTTTTGTTTTCTCCCAGGTGGCTAATGCAATCAGGCATTTGGTGAAATTATGTGTTGCGGCAGATCGTTTGCAAGAGGAGAAAAGGGCAGTGGATGTAGTTGCACGGACATCTCAGACCGGCGGGGTGCAAGCTTCAATCTTCGGAACAGACAAGACTATGATAGTTCACGTGAAACCAATGCGGAGGCCGCTCCTTTGCATGTTCCTCCTAAAGGATCGGGTACAAGTGATGATAAAACTTCTGTTGATGCTAAGGGTTATTTTATTTATAATTGGGTGTATACTCCTTTGAATAGGGCAGATGTAATGGCACTTAAAACAGCATTACCTGACCTGCGGAAAAATCCAGCTGCCTTTTATGAGGAAGTTGACGGAGCAATTAGTTCTTGTACTATGACTTTGGCTGACATTGATTTATTTGTCGGATTGATATTACCGCCAGATATGTGGAGAACTCTTTGTAAAGTTGATGATCGTGTAGTTTTTGGGGCGTCATGGAAAGAATTAGAACAGATGGATGGGGATAGGGAACCTGCGAAAAAGCCGTATCAGTTGATTCTAGATCTTCCGCAGCCATATTAGTTAAGTTAAAAAAGATTATTCCCCCTAGAAAGATAGATTGGACTGTTTTAGCGTCTTGTATGCAAAAGGCAGATAAATCGGTCTCTGATTTCTTTACACGCTTTAAAGAAGCATTTCATGATGTTAGCGGCCAGTTATTGTCAGATGATACGGGTAGACATTTGTTTGCCGATAAATATGTCGCAAATCTGTTACCAGGAATAGATAGTTGTCTAAAAGCTAATGAAAGTTCATGGACTACCTCTACTCCGGTTTCTCTTTTGACTATTGCTCGGTATTATGAACGTCAGGATTTAGAAGCAAAAGGTAACAAGGATAAAAAGATTAAAGAATTAAAAAGGAAGGTTTTGTTGGCTCAAGCTCCGCCTTTTAGAGGTAGTGATAGAGGTGGACATGGATCTTATGGTTCTTCTTACACTCGTTCAAATTTGTCTGTTGATCAGTGTGCGTATTGTAAGAAATTTGGGCATTGGGCTGACAATTGTCCAACACTACGTGTTCAGCAGTGTTCATGTGGTCGGGGACAAATGAGAAATCGTTCACAATATTCAGGGCCTAGAAGAAGCATGAATGATCATGCTAGGGTTGATGCTAATGTACGAGGGCAGGATGGGTTTAACACTTTTGATAGACGGAACCAATACCAGATGTCTAACTATGTGCATACTGATTTCCAAGATTCTGCTTATGCATAGGATTGCCTAGGATGGGGTAAGGAATCAGTTGAAGTTCCAGTAGATCAGAGGGGTCCCTATGTTACAGCACATGTTTTGGGTTCTACTGATCAGTTTCTGGTTGATACAGGAGCTACTCGTAGCGCCTTGTCTAAACAATTGGTTCCAAGGGCTCCCCTGTCTGGCTTAACCATTACATCAATAGGTTTTGATGGAAAACCTTCCCCTAGCCCATTGTCACAACCACTTGCATTCCATGTTGATAAATTTACTGTTCCATGTCCGTTTTTGCTTTCTCTAAATACACCAGACAATATTGTGGGTCTTGATATGCTCAAGTATTTCAGGGCTACCATACGATGCTCTCCTGAAGGGGTGCGTGTTATTTTGAATGATAATCATCCTGTGATGGAAAGAGTTTGTCTTGTTAAAGAGGATATTGCATTAGCTTCACTCCATAGTACTTTATGGGCTACTTCAGATACTGATGTGGGACAAATGATTATTCCACCGGTACATATTAGTGTGAAGGAGGGAGCTGTATTGCCACGTTTGCCTCAATACAAAATTTCACAGGAGGGGGAAGAAGCACTCACACGAATTGTGCATGATCTTATTGCAGTTGGAGTTGTTGAGGAAGTTCATTATTGATTTACGAGAAGTGAATAAGATTGTGGTACCACAATATCATGTGGTATCTGACATCACAACATTTCTTACTTTGGTTCCCCCGACAGCAACTACGTTCTCTGTGATAGACCTGAAGAATGCTTTCTTTTCGATCCCTATTCATCCTGACAGCAGATATTTGTTTGGTTTTACTTTGAATAAACAATCATATAGATTTTGCAGAGTTACTCAAGGCTATACTGAGAGTCCTAGTATTTATAGTCAAGCGTTAAAACAACAACTTGATTCTTTTGTTTTTTCCTGAAGGTGTGGCTCTCATACAATATGTTGATGATATTTTGTTGGCAGCTGATACCCCTGAGCAATGTGAAAAGTGCACTTTGTCCTTACTTTCTTTTCTTGCTTCACACCATCATAAAGTGTCACGAAAGAAAATGCAATATTGTAGACCAAAGGTAACCTATTTAGGTCACCTTTTGTCTAAGGAGGGCTGTGCACTTACATCAGATCGTATTCAAAAAAAAATTAGACACACCAGTACCCTCTACTCAGAAAGATGTTCGTGCATTCCTTGGTCTTACTTCTTTTTGTAAGCAATGGATATTAGGGTTTTCATACAATGTCAAACCTTTGCTAGCACTTTTGACTAAAGATACTCCAATACCCCTCCCATGGACAGATGAATGTGAGACTGCTTTCCGGCAGTTACGACAAGCCCTTTGTTCAGCACCAGGGTTAGGGACTCCAGATTACATGAAGCCTTTTGCACTTTACGTACATGAGAAAGATGGATGTGCATTGTCAGTTTTAGTACAGACACATGGCGATAAGCAGCGTCCCTGTGCATATTTTTCAGCAGTACTTGATCCTGTCGCTCGAGCGTTGCCTGGGTGTTTTCGTTCAGTTGTGGCAACAGCTGTGTCAATACGTGAGAGTGAAGGGATAGTTTTGTCACATAAGCTGTTGGTGTTAGTACCCATGCGGTTGATGCTCTTTTAAATCAAACAAAGACGCAACATTTAACTAGCGCTCACCTGACAGGATATTAATTGACATTGCTGGCTCCTCACATTACACTGAAGAGATGTGCAACACTAAATCCAGCCACTTTGTTGCCAGATCCGGTGACTCAGCCTCAGTCACAAGAAACACATGATTGTTCATTCCTTACCGAAGAACAGACAAAGGGTTGTATTGATTTGCAAGATACGCCCCTTCCAGATGTAGATGGGGAATTGTGGGTTGATGGGGCTTGTTTGAAGTTGCCAGACGGTATGACCTCAGCTAAATATGGAATCCCCACAATACACACGGTAGTGGAGACAGCTCGTATACCACAGAAGTCAGCTCAAGCAGCTGAACTAATAGCTTTGACACGAGCATGTGAGCTTAGTACTGACTTATGTGTGAACATTTACACAGACAGCCGCTATGCTTTTGGAGTGGCTCATGATTTTGGTTTGCTTTGGAAGGAGAGAGGCTTTCTCACTTCCCACGGGATGCAGATAATGCACTGAGAATTAGTGCATAATCTCTTGACTGCATTGACATATCCAAAGAAAATAGCTATTGTGAAATGTAGTGCACACAAGAGAGTGACCAATAAGATAGGGCAAGGTAATGCCCTTGCGGACCGCGTAGCACGTGAGACTGCGATGCAATGAAGTACTACTTCTATGAATGTAGTGAAGTCACAAGCTGAACGTTGGCATAATGCTAGACAAGACGTATTAGATATACAGAAATCTGCTTCTGTGAAAGAACGTGAGCAATGGTCTGAAGAAGGAGAATTGGATGATGAGGGCTGTTGGCGGAATAAGCAAATGGATAAATGGAAATTGCCTATAGCTGTTGTACAACCTATGGTTCAGATGGCACATGGGCTGGCACATGTTGGAGCTTCAACAATAACGAAGTTGCTTACGCAAGTTTGGGAGCATCCAGAAATTTCCAGTACAGCTACGAGAGTAGTACAGTCTTGTTTGATCTGTTTACAATTCAATCCTGGAAAAGGGACACAAACTCCTGCGGGAGGGTTTGCTACACCAACTGCACCTTTCGAAGTTCTACAAATGGATTATATTCAGCTTGAAGGCTGAAACAATTTAAAGTATGTCTTGGTGGTGGTATGTGCCTTCAGTAAATGGATAGAGCCATACCCCACAAAGGATAATACAGCCATTACCACAGCGAAGGTGCTTTTGAAATAATTTTTCCCTAGGTTTGGTGTTTGCAGACTTTTATGGAATGATAACGGACCTCATTTTGTTGGGGAAGTTATTAAGTATGTCCTGAAAGGATTAGGGATCAAACAGAAGTTCCATGCGGTTTTCCACCCACAAACAGCAGGGTTGGTGGAAAGGTATAATGCTACTTTAAAGCTGAAGTTAGCAAAGATACAGGCTTCCACATCTTTAACTTGGCCGGATGCATTACCGTTGGCATTATTGCCTATTAGGTCAGTGCCACACTCTCAAACAGGCCTTACCCCCTATGAAATAGTATTCGGAAGGCCAATGAACATTTGGGGAGTTGCTAAGCCAAATTCTGTATATGATGTACCTTGTGTCCTGATGAATGATTATTTGGCACGGTTAACCAACAATTTGGTTTCTATTCATCAACAGGTTCGAGAAGCACTTCCTGACAGATCTACAGGTGAAGGCCATGAACTCCGACCTGGTGACCAGGTGATGATTAAGTCCTTTGAAAGATCAAGCAGCTTGGAACCAAGGTGGTGAGGCCCAGGACAGGTGCTCCTTGCGACAAGGACAGCAGTTCGAGTGACGAACCGAAAGAATTGGGTCCATAGTACTCACTGCAAGAGAGTGCTACCTACCTTGGTGGAACCTGCTGTGCTGACCGATCATCGAGAGATCTTGACTATGGAGAAAGGCCGTGCTATATCACCTGCCGAATCTGCAGAGTGCTTCCCGGACCATATGATTTCTGGAGTATTGCGATATAATTTGAGACTGAGGAAAGAATCTGTGGTGCTGGAGAAAACTGGTTGAACTACCACCCTGGGTTAGTGAAACGGAGAGCCAATGTGGCAAGGGGGCAATCAGCCATGCATTAGAGTAGTGACACCCGTCTTGGCCCATGGTGAAGAAATCAGCGGCTGCCCAGGGATCAAAGCTCCAACAATTGTCTTTAATTAATTTCAGGAAGGGTTGATTATCACTGTTGCTAAAATGAATAACAAAGTGATCATTAGTACTATAGGGTTTGTTGTTGTTTTGGTGGTTATAGCAATAATCACCTGGTTTGTTGAAAAGATGGCTCCTGCTCGTGACTTTTTTGTTGCCACTACTCCGGTACCAGAGGATCACTATTACTTTACGGTTCCCTATAATGAGCAGAAGCACCGTCAATCGTACTTCAATAATACTTTCATTCAGATGTTGCATCATACTCATAATGCTACAAATACTACTAACTGTTGGGTATGTGGAATGATACCTGCGCATCAAAGGAAAGGAGGAACACCGTTCATTCCTCTTCCTTTTTCACACAATGGTTCTTGTCAAGCTTGGTATGCGCTTTTGTTTGCATCTGGAAAACGTACAGAGGGCGTACTTCTTTTTCGCCCTAATAAAGTATGCTAAAAAGACATAGATGGGTATCCCCAAGCCAAAGGAACTAAATGGGAATGGGAAGAGTATCAACTGGACAATGTTTTAATGCCATATGTCTTCACAAATATAAGAGACTCTGACAAGAAAGAACAATTTGTGATTTCTGTTGCAAAAAGTAAAGAAGATTTATGTATACGTAGCATTGGGCGAATTCCAGTGGGGATAAGCGATTGTACCTTGATTTTAACTATTGTGGGGGTAAATAATAGTAGTTTTACAGCTTCACATAATACATATTTTGTTTGTGGTAACTATGGATATTACCAATTACCTGTTAGGTGGTCAGGTGTGTGTTATGTATCTTTTCTATTACCCCCTGTGTTTTTGGCACCTGCATCATATCACCGAGATTTTAAAATGTTCGATGACATCATTAAAAATAGATATAAAAGGACAATAAGTACAAACGAGGTAGACCAAACGGACACTAGCCTGCAACAATATGTTGATTTTAATTTAGGGTTGTTCTCCTTTGTGGTTGCTGCGTTAAGCAGTAGGAAAGTGAGAAGATTGACTAGGGTTATGGAACCTGTTACCAATCAGGCAGCTCTGGCACTTGGGAATATTACCGAGGAGCTCCAAATTGCGAGGATTGTAGCGCTCCAAAATCGTATGGTACTAGATGTGATAGTATCTAGCTGATTGAGGTGGTGCATGTCGCATCATCGGTAGTAGTTGCTGCGTTTTCATTCCAGATCACTCACCTTCAGTATATGATGCAATATCTAAATTGCATAAAAATGCTGCAGAAATTCACACAGTTTCCGCTTGGGGCTGGAAACTACTGACTATCTTGTGCATAATGATTGCAATAATTTTCACAGGCTGTATCTGTATTCAGTGTGGTCCAATGTTCTGCTCCATGTGTATTACTGCTTGTATGCCTACCAAAAGAGATATTACAGAAATGAAAGCACAACACATGTTAGATAAGGAAATAGCTGAAATGATAAGCATAAATATACAAGATGAATATTTAGATTATCCCAGAAAGACGAATGTCTTCAGCTAATGCTGAAAGGGTCATCTGTTGTAATTTAGTAGCGATTAGATTAAGCATTAGCAGAAGACATCTTGTATGTAGCAACTATTGTGAACATTTTGCGGAATCCATTTTTGTATTCATGGCAGCCATTTTCTCTGCCACATGCTGCCATGTGCTCCCCATGTGCTCTGTCCTACCTTCCTTATAACTACTCTTGAAAATCTGTCTAGTGACAAGTTATATTTAGCATCTCCCACTATGCACATGCCCAGTAAGGTCTGCAGCTGTTAGTAATTAGTAACCAACAGTAATGTGTCTACTAGTCGTTGAAAACTGTAGCCCCTCCTACCTGTCGGGTGTGCATTTCCATATGACCTTATATGTATATAAGTCTTGCTTCTATAATTGTACCACCTCCTTTTAGCCCCTGCGTGGGTAGAAAAGGACTATGCTCTCTTAGTTCAGTGTGCTTCTTCAAACATTACCGAAGGGTGCTGTTTGAACTGTAGTGCCACCTCATGAGGTTTAATAAACTTTGGCGGTTCTGACCGCGGCGGGCGGCGGTCGCCGCCCGCCATGTGGTTACCGCCGAATGACCGCCCCGCGGTCAAAAGACCGCGGCGGTCATTCCAACTTTCCCGCTGGGCGGGAAAGCCCCTGCAACGAGGAAGCCGGCTCCGAATGGAGCCGGCGGAGTTGCAGGGGTGCGACGGGTGCAGTGGCACCCGTCGCGATTTTCACTGTCTGCTAAGCAGACAGTGAAAATCTGTATGGGGCCCTGTGAGGGGGCCCCACGACACCCGTTCCCGCCATCCTGGTTCTGGCGGTGAAGACCGCCAGAAACAGGCAGGCGGGAAGGGGGTCGGAATCCCCGTGGCAGCGCTGCAAACAGCGCCGCCATGGAGGATTCCCTGGGCCAGGGGAAAACCGGCGGGAAACCGCCGGTTACCCTTTTCTGACCGCGGCTTTACCGCCGCGGTCAGAATAGCCCAGGAAGCACCGCCAGCCTGTTGGCGGTGCTTCTGCTGCCCTCCGCCCTGGCGGTCATGGACCACCAGGGTCGGAATGACCCCCTTTGTCTTTTATTTCAGTTTCTGTGCCAACTTCTTCCTATATGGTCTGAGGACTTTGTGCAGAGAAGGACAAACCCCTTGCACTAGTAGGCCTTGCTGAGGCTTACTTCGACAAGGACGGGATGGGGCAATTGCTGCTGAGTGGTATCAGGGAGCTGTGCACTATGTTTAAATTACACATGTCCATTTGGCATACCGGCTTCTGCCTGCTAACCAGGAATGCGCTCTTTAAACTTCTATAACTCAGATGTCTCAAAGAGCTCAGTTAGGGAAAGCACAGGCCTCCAGCGCTCCTAAGAATGCTGAGAGAGGCTGCTCCCTCCAATCCTGATGCTTCTCTCATGCTGCCTAACAGCATGAGAGTGGTGCCAGGATTGGTTAGTTCAGTTTCCTGGGTCCTGAGCTTCAAAGATGGAAGACACCTGAGTGAGTAGGACATTGTGGCAAGTAATAAGGTAAGTGCCCTTTTTAATTATTATGCTATTGCCTCCCCTACTTTGTATACATGGCAGCCGCCACTGGTGGCTAGGATTGTAGTGAAGAATTTGACCTTCCTGTTAATGAGGGAGATTGGACAATAGTCTGAAAGGTGGTTGACTAGTGTTGTGCCTTCGGCATCATCACAATGGTGGCAGAATCCAACTCAGGTGTAAAGTCTACAGACTCCAGAACTTTGTTGTGTAATGCAAGGATTTGGGGCACTAGGATTTCCTGGAAAGCAGAATAGTATTTGGTGGGGACCCAGTTCGGGCCGGGTCTTCCCTGAGGCCACCGTGGAGATCGCCACCCACCTCCTCCAGTGATAGTGGCTTCCCTACTTGAGACAGCAGAAGGAGGGATGCATCATGTAGGAAGTGGGGATCGTGTTCCGGCTCTGGCTTGGAGGGTCGCAGCTTACAGACACCTTTAATAGGGAGTGAGCATTTATACTCTCGGAGTGTCTGGTGTGTCTGCCTGCATTCGTTTGTGATTTCAGCTATGATCCTGTTCGGCTGTAGGCAGGAGGCAAGCCAGTATAAAAGCTTGTGATTCTTGTCCCCCACCCATAAACCCTAGCCATTGAAGCACACCAGAGTTATTTTGCAGCTTCAAGCGAGTGGAGACGAATCTCCTTGAGTACTAAGCTCAGCTGTTGGGACGTTTCTGAATTGGGATCATTCTCAAGGCACGTCACTATTTAGAGGGCACAATCTT